>NC_073624.1:192010532-192635532 GCF_029407905.1 Bubalus kerabau | reverse complement strand
TCTCTGATGAAATTCTTCTGATGAAACAAGGGAATGCAGAGATCTCATTTGGACTTAATTACACACATGCATGCTGTACTGAAACTAATATAAATGTACTTAAATTCTATTTTATAATTTTGCATTAGCTTTCCTATGATTTTTTTCAGGTATTGCAGTATTTCTTGACTGAAAATTTATTGAAATGATACTAGCAAAACTAAGAGTGTTTTTCTGTCCACGGAGTATCTATTAGTTAAAACCCCATGGTTGAAGGGTAACACAATGTGAGTGCAGCCTGAGGCACAGTGTGTGTGTGTTATTGGCATTACTTTATTTGGACAGCTATGGATGTTCTATGTAAATATCAGCTCAACAGCCATTTCATTAACCTTCAGCATCATCTTATTGATCACCTTCTGTTCACTCAGTATAACACTGTACATTTTACTTATATTATCCTTTTATATGTAATCCTCTCGATAGCTCTCAGAATATTGATTCTCTTTCTTCATTCGACAGATATGGAAACTGAGGCCATGAGTCATGAAGTAATTTATCCTGAATTCACACAGTTGGCTTGTTTTAGAATTAAGAAATTTATGCTCATTACTGTCTGAATCGAAAGCACCCGTCTTTCTACTGTAACCCATGGCTTTTCAGTTGTTGGGGAGAATGTAGGGGACAACGGGGGAGCAAAGATCCAGCCAACTCCATAGCCACATTTGATCTGTTATTCAGCTTGATTTCCTCTTTGCTTGTTCTCGACAGAGAGAAGTTTGCTGATCTTTTGCTCAGTTAGAGCCTCTTTAGGCTTTGCCTGGAGAATGCCAGGGATGGGGGAGCCTGGTGGGCTGCCATCTATGGGGTCTCACAGAGTTGGACACGACTGAAGCCACTTAGCAGCAGCAGCAGGCTTTGATCCCAGTCTTTGCCCACTTTGCCGGCTCTCTCTGAATAGCACTGTGTTGGAGCAGGATTTCTTCTGTCTACTTGCTTGCAAGTCATTGGACCTCAGCTAGCAGGAAAAAATTGTCAGAATTCCCAATGCCAGCAGCAGCCCTTCTATGTGGGTTCAGCCAGCTAAGAGCAGAAGCTGTCCACAAGAAATGCCACTGCATAATTGCTTGACTGTTTATGTCACTTTACCCTTACAGACTTAGCGTGACGCAGCTGATATATTTCTGAATCTAAGAGTTGAGCCCTTTGTGCCTAGTTAATAGATGGGAACTACTGGAATGAAATAAGTGTGTGAACTGATAGTCCAAGCAAGACACTAAATGCTCACTGGAAAGGTAAGTTAACAATGTTCCCTTGTTTTTCATGTGAGAAAGCTGAAGCCCATCTCTGGTCAGCAGCCCCATAGCTGGGCCACTCTGACTTTTCACGGTTGCATTTTCAGATTATCCCTGGGCAATTCCTTCTTCGGGGAGGAGGACTCAGAAGATGAGGCCCTTTTTCTTTTATTTTTTCCTGGTTTTTAATTTATTTTTAATTGGAGTATAATTACTATACAATGTTGTGTTAGTTCCTGCTGTACAACATGAATCAGCTATTAGTGTACATGTATCCCCTTCCTCGTGAGCCTCCCTCCCACCCCTCTAGGTCATCACTGAGCCCTGAGCTGAGCTCCCTGTGTTATATAGCAGCTTCCTACTAGCTGTCTATTTTATACATGGTAGTATATATATGTCAGTGCTACTCTCTCAATTTGTCCCATCTTCTCCTTCCCCCACTGCATGCACAAGTCTGTTCTCTGCATCTGTGCCTCTATTCCTCCCTGCAAATAGGCTCATCAGCACCATTTTTCTAGATTGCATACATAAGTGTTAATATTGCTCAGAGAGAGGTGGTAGTGCTGCCAGGCCTATTGAGCCCTCACCTAGGACTGCCTTGTCCTGGAGGGAGTAGCCTAAGGTAGACCTGGACCTAGAAAGAGATTTAGTATCTTCCTTCATCTCCTCTTTTTACGCAAAAGAACACATTTTTAATCAGGTAAAAAAAATGTTTCAGTTCAGTTCAGTCACTCAGTCATGTCCGACTCTTTGCGACCCCATGAATTGCAGCACGCCAGGCCTCCCTGTCCATCACCAACTCCCGGAGTTCACCCAAACCCACGTCCATCGAGTCAGTGATGCCATCCAGCCATCTCATCCTCTGTGGTCCCCTTTTCCTCCTTCACCCAATTCCTCCCAGCATCAGAGTCTTTTCCAATGAGTCAACTCTTCGCATGAGGTGGCCAAAGTACTGGAGTTTCAGCTTTAGCATCATTCCTTCCAAAGAACACCCAGGACTGATCTCTTTCTTTTTTTTTTTTAATTTTATTTTTAAACTTTACATAATTGTATTAGTCTTGCCAAATATCAAAATGAATCCGCCACAGGTGTGATCTCTTTTAGAATGGACTGGTTGGATCTCCTTGCAGTCCAAGGGACTCTCAAGAGTCTTCTCCAACACCACAGTTCAAAAGCATCAATTCTTCCATGCTCAACTTTCTTCACAGTCCAACCCTCACATCCATACATGACTACTGGAAAAACTATAGCCTTGACTAGACGGACCTTTGTTGTCAAAGTAATGTCTCTGCTTTTCAATATGCTATCTAGGTTGGTCATAACTTTCCTTCCAAGGAGTAAGCGTCTTTTAATTTCATGGTTTAGTCAGGTAAAATACATCAAGATGAGTCTCAAATAGCCAATAAAGTATTTGTAGCTTCATCTGGGCCACAATGATGAATGTGCATGGGGGAATGAAGGTCTCACCATACTTTTCATTATGTGGCCATCTGCCTTTCCTTCCCTAACTCCTCATGCTTTCTGAGTATCTGCATCCATGGTTCTGCACCCCATAGGAACTTAGTGTGAATATCTAAGAGGGGATTATAGGTAACCCAGGGAATTGGCCTGGGTTAAACTTAAACTCCCATTTGTCCTTAAATATCGATGGCATATCTCTTCAGAAGTAGTCTGTAATTATGGATATTATAGGGCAAAGTAGTGTCCTAAAGGGTAATAAATGGATCTGTTCTCAGTTTTTAGTGCTGTGACTTGCCTACCTTCCCCATCTGTACTTTTATTAGCATCCTAATCATTGTCAGGCATGTAGTACAGATAGTTTGTGCTGAGGCCAGAAGCCTCCTGGGCCTTCTATTTAGAGCAGAAACAACAGTAGAAGCAGGATGGAGTCCCAGAATATACCGGTGGGCTCTGCCTCTGTAGCCCACAGCCTCACTCAGGCACTAGTCACGCTGCCGGGGTTGACCCAACAGATGGCGGGATAATGAGTCCTCGGCAGTAATTCATGCCCCCAAGTGATGACACAGCCACATCTGCAGCAGGCAGCAAGCCGCCTGGTGCTTCCACAGTGAAGCCAGGATATTCTAGTATTGCCTGCAGTTCGACAGCTAGTTGTTAGTCTCCCTTTTCCTTTCTCTCGCCAGAAGCTGCCAACCTCTGTGCCATATTTGGAATTCTTTCCCATGCAGGATTTTATTTCAGTCAAATTCAACCATGGTTTATTAGTCCATAGGTTGGTATCAAAGCTGAGAGTTCTGAGTTTTGATTATCCATCATGCATTGGTAAGCATTCTTGCTGTTCTATCAGCACCCAACCTCAGTCTTTATTTATAGAATCACTTCTGAAGGAATTGGTATGTCTAAGATTAGAAGGATAATTTTTTATTTAAATTGGATCTATATATATATGACTTCAACAGGAAAGGGTTTTTTTATAACTCCTAGAATATTTGCTCTTATCTGTATGTTAATTGATTAGCAAACATATATTGAAAACTTGCTTGGGAATAATGTTCTCCAGTAAAAAATTTACGACTGTGAAAATATACATTACCTGAAAGCAAACCTCTCCCTAGTATTAGGGTTGCTTCTGTGGGGCTGGTCTCCATCTCATTCTCAGTTCTTCCTCAAATTCTATTTCCTAAATTCCCACAAGCATCACACTTTCTCATTCTCTGTTAATGGGTAGAAGTAGGTGCATACCTAGGTGAATTTCAGATAAGAATCTGAAGACATACAAATCTGCCTTGATTCTTATTACTGGATCTTGGCATCAAGTGTTCAACATGATGAGAGTCAAAACTAACTCAGTCTAAAAGTTCATATGAAAATGAAAACAAATACCACAACTTAAGGATTAATCAGTTGATCACTTCAGTTGCTCTGTTGTGTCCAACTCTTTGTGACCCCATGGACTGCAGCACACCAGGCTTCCCTGTCCATCACCAACCCCTGGAGTTGCTCAAATTCATGTCCATCAAGTCAGTAATGCAATCCAATTATCTCATCCTCTGTTGTCCCCTACTCCTCCTGCCTTTAATCTTTCCCAGCATTAGGGTCTTTTCCAATGAGTCAGTACTGCCCATCACGTGGTCAACGTATTCGAGCTTCAGCATCAGTCCTTCCAGTGAATATTCAGGACTGATTTCCTTTACGATTGACTGGTTGAATCTCCTTGCAGTCCAAAGACTCTCATGAGTCTTCTCCAACACCACAGTTCAAAAGCATCAATTCTTCAGCGCTCAGCCTTCTTTATAATCCAACTCTCATATCCATACATGACCACTGGAAAAACCATAGCTTTGTCTATGGTTTGCAGACCTTTGTCAGCAAAGTAATGTCTCTGCTATTTAAAATGCTGTGTAGGTTGGTCATAGCTTTTCTTCCAAGGAGCAAGTGTTTTAATATCATGGTGGCAGCCACTGTCTGCAGTGATTTTGGAGCCCCATAATATAAAGTCCCTCACTGTTTCTTTTGTTTCCCCATCTATTTGTCTTGAAGTGATGGAACTGGATGCCATGATCTTTATTTTTTGAATGTTGAGTTTTAAGCCAACTTTTTCACTCTCCTCTTTCACTTCATCAAGAGGCTCTTTAGTTCCTCTTCGCTTTCAGCCATAAGGGTGGTGTCATCTGCATATCTGAGGTTATTGATATTTCTCCCGGAAATCTTGATTCCAGCTTGTGCTTCATCCAGCCCAGCATTCTGCATGATATTCTCTGCATATAAGTTGAATAAGCAAGGTGACTAATATATAGTCCTGATGTATTCCTTTCCCAATTTGGAACCAGTCCATTTTTCCAGGACCGGTTCTAACTGTTTCTTCTTGACCTGCATACAGAGTTTTCAGGAGGGAGGTAAGGTAGTTTGGTATTCCCATCTCTTGAAGAATTGTCCACAGTTTATTGTGATCCACACAGTCAAAGGCTTTGGCACAGTCAATTAAGCAGAAGTAGATGTTTTTCTGGAACTCTCTTGCTTTTTTGATGATCCAGCAGATGTTGGCAACTTGATCTCTGGTTCCTCTGCCTTTTCTAAATCCAGCTTGAACCTGGAAGTTCTTGGTTCATATACTGCTGAAGCCTGGCTTGGAGAATTTTGAGCATTACTTTACTAGCGTGTGAGATGAGTGCAATTGTGTGGTAGTTGGAGCATTCTTTGGCATTGCCTTTCTCTGGGATTGGAATGAAAACTGAACTTTTCTAGTCCTGTGGCCACTGCTGAGTTTTCCAGATTTGCTGGCATATTGAGTGCAGCACTTTCACAGCATCATCTTTCAGGATTTGGAATAGCTCAACTGGAATTCCATCACCTCCACTAGCTTTGTTTGTAGTGATGCTTCCTAAGGCCCACTTGACTTCGCATTCCAGGATGTCTGGCTCTAGGTGAGTGATCACACCATCGTGATTATCTGGGCCATGAAGATCATTTTTGTATAGCTCTTCTTTGTATTCTTGCCATCTCTTCTTAATATCTTCTGCTTCTGTTAGGTCCATACCATTTCTGTCCTTTATTGTGCACATATTTGCATGAAATGTTCCCTTGGTATCTCTAATTTCCTTGAATAGATCTCTAATCCTTCCCATTCTATTGTTTTCCTCTATTTCTTTGCACTGATCACTGCGGAAGGCTTTCTTATCTCTCCTTGCTATTCTTTGGAAGTCTGCATTCAGATGGGTATATCTTTCCTTTTCTCCTTTGCCTTTAGCTTCTCTTCTTTTCTCAGCTATTTGTAAGGCCTCCTCAGACAACCATTTTGCCTTTTTGCATTTCTTTTTCTTGGGGATGTTCTTGATCACTGACTCCTGTACCATGTCATGAATTTCCATCCACAGTTCTTCAGGCACTCTCTCTATCAGATCTAATCCCTTGAATCTATTTGTCACTTGCTTTGTATAATCATAAGGGATTTGATTTAGGTCATACGTGAATGGTCTTGTGGTATTCCCTACTTTCTTCAATTTGAGTCTGAATTTGGCAATAAGGAGTTTATAATCTGAGACACAGTCAGCTCCTGGTCTTGTTTTTGCTGACTGTATAGAGCTTGTCCAACTTTGGCTGCAAAGAAGATAATCAATCTGGTATCGGTATTTCCATCTGGTGATGTCCATGTGTAGAGTATTATCTGTGTTGTTGAAACAGGGTGTTTGCTATGACCAGTGCATTCTCTTGGTAAAACTCTGTTAGCCTTTGACCTGCTTTGTTTTGTACTCTACGGCCAAATTTGCCTATTACTCTAGATAGCTCTTGACTTCCTACTTTTGCATTCCAGTCCCCTGTAATGAAAAGGACATCTCTTGGGTGTTCATTCTGGAAGGTGTTGTATGTCTTCATAGAACCATTCAACTTCACGTTCTTCAGCATTACTGGTTGGGGCATAGACTCGGATTACTGGGATATTGAATGTTTTGCCTTGGAAATGAATAGAGATCTTTCTGTCATTTTTGAGATTGCATCCAAGTACTGCATTTTGGACTCTTCTGATGACTGTGAGGGCTACTCCATTTCTTCTAACAGACTCTTGCCCACAGTAGTAGATATAATGGTCATCTGAGTTAAATTCACCCATTCCAGTCCATTTAGTTTACTGATTCCTAAAATGTTGGTGCTCACTCTTGCCATCTCCTGTTTGACCACTTCCAATTTACCTTGATTCAGGACCTAACAGTCCAGGCTCCTATGCAATATTGTTCTCTATGCTATGCTATGCTAAGTCACTTCAGTCGTGTCCGACTCTGTGTGACCCCATAGATGGCAGCCCACCAGGCTCCCCCATCCCTGGGATTCTCCAGGCAAGAACACTGGAGTGGGTTGCCATTTCCTTCTCTGATGCATGAAAGTGAAAAGCGAAAGTGAAGTCGCTCAGTCTTGTCCGACTCTTAGCGACCCCATGGACTGCAGCCTACCAGGCTCCTCCATCCATGGGATTTTCCAGGCAAGAGTACTGGAGTGGGGTGCCATTGCCTTCTCCGAATATTGTTCTCTACAGCATCGTATTTTACTTCCATCACCACTCACATCCACAACTAGGTGTTGTTTTGGCTTTGGCTCCGTCTGTTCGTTCTTTCTGGAGTTATTTCTCCACTCTTCTCCAGTAGCGATATTGGGCACCCAACCAACCTAGGGAGTTCATCTTTCAGTGTCATATCGTTTTGCCTTTTCATACTGTTCATGGGGTTCTCAAGGCAAGAATGCTGAAGTGGTTTGCCATTTCCTTCTTTTATACTTATAAAAGGAAAATCTTTTATAGGTGATAAATAAAATTTTAATTAAAATCATAATACTTGGACTTCCCTGTTGGTGAAGTGGTTAAGAACTCACCCTCCAGGGGAGGAGACATAGGTTTGATTCTTGATCCAGGAATATTCCACACACCACAGAGCAACTAAACCCGTGTACCACAGCTGTTGAGACCAAACTCTACAGTCTGTCCTCTGAGAGACAAACCACCTCAATGAGAAGCCAGTGCGCTGTATCTACAGAGTAGACCCTGCTCGCCGCAATTAGAGAAAGCCCACATGCAGTGATGAAAACCCAGCACAGCCAATTAAAAAACGCATAATACTAAGAAAACGGGAAGTGGGGGTGAGGGGAGATAGTGCATTGTGTACGTTTGCATCATTCTTTGTCACTTGCCTTCTGGTTTTCATGCCATTCCACATACTGATGACCCACGTTTCCTTTTAATAGTCTCCTTCCTTTTTACTGCTAGTAGATTCTTCCCTGTCTCCCACACTTAAGAACTACTCGATACAAGCGATGTAATGTTTAGACTACAAGTTTCTAGTGTTGGTTTTGAGAAATTACTACCGTATAAATCACGAGTTTGAAGGCTTACGTGAACATGTTTTTCAACTCTTTTTTATTAGCAATCCTGGTCTATTTAAAGTATGCTGGAATTACTTATCCTCCTTGTTAGCCAACCAGAATCCCAAGGGTATGGATCTTACGCTGCCTCTTGAGTATTTAGACTGGAGGCAGAGAAGTTTAAAATTCTACTATCCCCTAGGAGTGCTTCCAAGTGCTCAATTAATCTGTTTAACATTAAATTCAGGTTTGTACTTTAATAGGAAAAGCATTGCATCAAAATATTTATTGAATTAATTTTCAGTCATTTACAAGAAAGGAGACTTTATGAATAAACCTTACTGTGTATTTTTAGAAATCATTTTGCTTTTGCATATATTTTATATTATTTTTCTGGTAAGATTATTATATGGAGATTAAGAATACCAAATAATTGTATGATTTATACAGTTACCACTATGCTTTCCTAATATCAGTAATGTTTATGTTATCATGTTCTACATAAGACAAATGGAATTCTTTTGAAAAGGCTCAGAGTTCAGAAAGGGCTCAGAAGGAAAAGGACGCATTATTGTTCTCATTCATCTTTTCTGTTACACTTGCCCCTTAGACAACATGCAGTTTATTTAGGGAAAGTTTCCTCTGTCCCCAAACATTTCTCCCATTTGTCACTTCATACAGGAAGCCATTTTAATAAGGAAGAGGAAAAGGCAACATGATTTGTTTATGTTATTTGACTTACCATCATAACAGCAAAACAGCTACCATTCATTAAATGCTTACTTACTCTGCAGTGTTATTTGGGGAAACAGCATCTCCTTTGAGCATCATCAATTCTAAAGTAGATACCATATCCTCATCTTACAGGTGAGCAAAGTGAATGTCCCTTCCTCCTTCCTTCGATAGTTCCTCACTTAACAAACATACACTAATGACTTATTGGAGACAATATATCAAGATAACATCTCCTTATCTTCAAACCACTGCCTTGAGAGCATCAGTCTCCACCAAATGACTGGGTTGTCCATAATACTAAAATTCATGTTTTCAAAACATCTTAAAGGAGAGCTTTAATATGAAAACGAGACTCACAAATAGTGGGACAAATATCTAAAAGAAAGACCTTAAAGCTGCACAGAATGAATAGTTTTTTGGAATGAAATTACATACTTTTATATATGCTTTTAAATTGTATAATTAACTGTTCTTACTCCTTAAATAAATGAATATATCAAAAATACTAGTTTTTGCTTCTAAGACATGCTTCATTGTTTCCCTCTAATAGCTCCTGGATATTCTTTTAATTTTATTAGTATTATTTCATGAAATAACTTTTAGTCTCTGAATCATATGGGAAAATGTCAAAGTCACTTATGAAACAATAGATATTCTGGGAGAATTCATAACATTTTTCGTTAAAAAAATCCTGTTATGAGTCAGTTGCAGGTATAATTTTGCTGGGCATTCTCAGAAAAGAAATATGAGTTTAAGAAATTCTTTACAAAAATTAGCTGCAAGGAAATGGAAGGCCGTTTAGAGAAATTTGCATGGTAATGAGTCTCTTTCTCCCATGCATTTGTGTGTACTTTTGTATTTCCTTTATTCTTTGACCTTTTTGTTTCTAGCACTTTTCTCTTTAGATGGGAACTTGTTCCTGAACCAGAACTCTAACCCGCAGCTCATTATTTCTTCTGTTCTTCATAGCAGTCTCTCTGTCACATGGGCAGAACCGCTGAATTCATTTCTCATTCTAATTGATTTCTTTGGTATATTCAGAAGCTTGAATATTATATTACACATTTTAAAATTCTTTCAATGGATATTTAATAAAATGTTTTATTAAACACTAGGGTACTTTTTGAAAAAATATATTTTAATCTCAAAATTGATCAAAGATGCATAGTACTAACCTCTTTTTCCTTTCCATTGAAGCCAAATGTAGTTTTTTAAAAAGTAGTTTGAACACCTGAAGTACTTTGGAAATTACAAGATTCATCTTTGGTGTTTTTGTTTGTTTGTTTTTGTTTTTATTGAAGTACAGTTGATTTACAATGTTGGTATGAGTTTCTGGTGTACAGCATAGTAATTCAGTTATATTTGTGTGAATAGAGAAAGAATATATATATATATATATATTTCAGATTCTTTTTCATTATAGATTGTTACAAAATATTGAATATATAGTTTCCTGTGCTATATAGTAGGAACTTATTTTTTATCTATTCTATATAAAGTAGTGTGTACCTGTTAATCTCAAACTCCTGATTTATCCCTCCCCCACCACTTTCCCTTTTGGTTTCGAAATCTGTTCATCTGTTTTTGTTTGTAAATAAGTTCATTTGTATCATTTGTTTTTAGATTTCACATATAAGTGATATTCTAGATTCATTTTTTGTTTTAAAATAATACCTAAGGACAGTCTGTATTTCCATAAGAATCTTCACTGACTTTAGAAGACCCAAGTTGTTGCTTGAATTAGCATGTTATACAACTCCAAAAATTAGCAGAATTTTGATTATGTATAGTTTCATTGTTGCTTCTCTTTTCAAAAGTTTCTAAAGTTTTCCAAATATACTTAGAATAAAACCTAAACTCCTTACGCTGTCACCGGGCACCTGCCTGGTATTATCCGCCCCCTGCCCCACCCTGTTGTCCCCTCCCTTACACCCAGCTTCATCTGTTCCCATTACTGGGGCCTCTACTTGAACTTTGAAGCATGCCAAGCTTGCTCCCACCTTTAGGCCTCTTCTGCTCTTGTTCCCTGAATTGGAAAGTGGGTCCTAGAGATCTTCTCCTAGCTGACTCCTTTTTGTAACTCAGGTCTCACTACAAAGGTCGCTTGGTGAGTGAGGCTTTCCTAACCACATAGTCTTAATCCCAAACTCCTAATTTATCCCTCACCCACCCCCTTCTTTTGGTACCATAAATTTGTCTTCTATGTCTATGAGTCTATTTTGTAAATAAGTTTATTTATATCATTTTTTAGATTCCACATTTAAGTGATATCATATGATATTTGAGATAGTTATTTTAAGTTAACTGCTTGAACTTTACAGTTATATATATATACTTTGCAAGTAGTACATGAAGGTTGTATCTTTTGGGTAGTCAATTGAAAAAGGGTCTAGCCACAGCTTATGACTAACAGTTAATTGATATGTTATATCCATCACACAAGTATGAATAAATGAAAGAAAACTGAATTATGAAAAAAAAACTAATTGTTTGATATATATCTTTCAACTTAGCGTTTCCTAACTCCAGCTCTATTTTCTTCACTGTGAGCATTTTAATTACCAAGCAGTCCAGAAAATTCTAGTCTGCCAGTCTCCCAAAAGTGATGGAGGTACTGGAAGAAATTCTTCTTCTTACTCTTTTAAGCCTCCATGCAGACCATTCTTATTCTTTCATGACATCATATTTTCATAATGGACATATTAAATATGGATAGATTGCATGCATGCATATATATGTGCATGCTCAGTCACTTCAGTCATGTCTGACTCTTTGTGACCCCATGGACTATAATCCACCAGGCTCCTCTGTCCATGGGGATTCTCCAGGCAAGAATACTGGAGTGGGTTGCCATGCCCTCCTCCAGAGGATCTTCCCGACCCAGGGATGAAATTCGTGACTCTTACATCCTGCATTGGCAGGCAGATTCTTTACCACTAGCACCACCTGGGAAACCCATGGCTTGATTCAGTTCAGTTCAGTCCAGTCGCTCAGTCGTGTCCGACTCCATGCAATCCCATGGGCTGCAGGATGCCAGGCCTCCCTGTCTATCACCAACTCCTGGAGTTTACTCAAACCCATGTCCGTTGATTCAATGACACCATCCAACCATCTCATCCTCTATCATCTCCTTTTCCTCCCACCCTCAATCTTTCCCAGCAGCAGGGTCTTTACCAGTGAGTCAGTTCTTCACATTAGGTGGCCAAAGTATTGGAGTTTCAGCTTCAGCATCAGTCCTTCCAATGAATATTCAGGACGGATTTCCTTTTGGATGAACTGGTTGGATCTCCTTGCAGTCCAAAGGACTCTCAAGAGTTTTCAACACCACAGTTCAAAAGCATGAGTTCTTCAGCACTCAGCTTTCTTTATAGTCCAACTCTCACATCCATACATGACTACTAGAAAAACCATTGCTTTGACTATACAGACATTTGTTATGTCTCTGCTTTTTAATATGCTGTCTAGGTTGGTCATAACTTTTCTTCCAAGGAGCAAGCGTCTTTTAACTTCATTGCTGCAGTCATTATCTGCAGTGATTTTGGAGCCTCCCCAAAAATAAAGTCCGTCACTGTTTCCACTGTTTCCCCATCTATTTGCCATGAAGTGATGGGACCAGATGCCATGATCTTAGTTTTCTGAATGTTGAGTTTTAAGCCAACTTTTTCACTCCCTTCTTTCACTTTCATCAAGAGGCTCTATAGTTCTTTGCTTTCTGTCATTAAGTGTGGTGTCATCTGCATATATGAGGTTATTGGTATTCTCCTGGCAATCTTGATTCCAGCTTATGCTTCTTCTAGCCCAGCGTTTCTCATGATGTACTCTGCATATAAGTTAAATAAGCAGGGTGACAATATACAGCCTTGACTATTCCTTTCCCAATTTGGAACCAGTCTGTAGTTTCATGTCTGGTTCTAACTGTTGCTTCTTGACCTGCATACAGATTTCTCAAGAGGCAGGTCAGGTGGTCTGGTATTCCCATCTCTTTCAGAATTTTCCACAGTTTCTCCAAGCCAGGGTTCAACAGTACATGAACCGTGAACTTCTAGATGTTGAAGCTGGATTTAGAAAAGGCAGAGGAACCAGAGATGAAATTGCCAACATACGTTGGATCATCGAAAAAGCAAGAGAGTTCCAGGAAAACATCTACTTCTGCTTCATTGGCTAGATTACAGGTTATTTTATGTTATTTTATAATATTTTCATCATTACATTGAATCTTTGTGATTTGGGATGGGTCTCTAGTCACGTATAAACTATCACAGGACAAATTACCTATTTGATTTACCTCCATTAACGTGTACTGATTACCAGCTAATACAAGGCACTGTGCCAAGACTGTAAACTTGGCAAAACCTGCACCCTACTCCCAATAATCCCACCCATTTTCGGTAAGAGAAATAATTTTCCACTTTACTAGTGACCACATTTCTGCATTTGTACTCAAATTCTAGTGATGCAAACAATTTGGGGTCTAGCTAAATTTTTTATGCAGTTCTATTAAATGCTTAATTTCACTTTAGTAATATCTCTAATACATAATTAGCCTTTATTAAAATATTTTATTTTTCAAGGATTATAGAGGAAAAAATGGACTTCCCAGGTGGCTCAGTGGGTAAAGAATCAGCCTGCAATGCAGGAGATACGGGTTTGATCCCTGGGTCGGGAAGATCCCCTGAAGGAGGGCATGGCAACCTACTCCAGTATTCTTGCCTGGAGAATTCCATGGACAGGGGAGTCTGGCAGACTACAGTCCATAGGGTTGCAAAGAGACAGACACAACTGAAGCAACTGAGCACACACACACACAGAGAAAAAATAGGATAGAAATTTGATTAAGAGAACTCAGGGATTTCCAAACCCTAAACATAGTTTTCACCACAAATATGGGAGATTTTATCCTATAGACTCCAGTCCTGTTATGTTTTTATAGCTATATTTGCTTTGTCCTGACAAAAGACATGAGTTTTCTCACTTAAATAACAGATTATTTCTTTACACAACGTCTTGCACTGATTTCCCATACCCCAACCTCCTACAAGTTGAGGCAGTACAAGCAGATAAACCTGACAGATGCAGAGTGGGCTTAGTATCCCGGGACAAAAATTCCAAAATTATGACTCTCAGAGCTTTCATAGGATGCCTGGTAGAGCTGCCCATCCTGCCCATCCTCAGGACAAGGACAAACTTTATCTTTCTCTGAAAAAGTCATCTCTGAGGAAATAAGGACAGAGGGACTCTAGAACCATTATCCTTGTAATCTATTAAGTAAATGAGGCCAGGGGATTGGTAAAATGTAAAGCATTCTCTGAGGTATCTGACTTGAATTTCCAAAGTGTGCTTACCATTCATGCACTTTTAACCCAGGTTACTAGCACTGTTGGCTAGTAAGCTCTGACCATGAAGAGATATAAAAAAAATATTCATGGAACATGGACTGCTGAACTCCAGTGTACTCTCTCTTAAAAATCACTGAGTGATTTGATCACATATGACATGCTTGGCAGTGTCTGGAGCATGAAACTGGTTTTCTATCAAGGTTGGGAATTAACCATACTTTCTCTTTGTCCCTGTTTCAAAATATTTTATTTTAATTTCTGGTTATCAGTGTATCTGGGCTTCTCTTTTTCTGTTAATTATCTTACCTGCCAATGACTCAAGAAATTGGATTTTTGAAGTCCCACTTTTATATTGATTCAGAAAATTAAAAGAAAGCAACATAATGCCTTTTTTTTAAGGGGGGTAAAAATCAAGGCTGACTCAATACTTTTGCCTCAAAAATTCCTAGGAACTTCCTCCTGAAAGAAGTAATGCTCACTTGTATCCAGTGCGTATTCTTTCTTGTTTCACTTTACAGTCCTCTACCATTCATTGGAATTTATTGATCAGGCAGAATGTGACATGTTTTTTTTTGTTGTTGTTAAATGTCCTCACTTTTAAGTTAAAAAAAAAAAAACTTCATCCCAAATGAAAGTTTAGCATTAAAGGCTTATTTTCAATGGGAATGGAATTTCAGCATGAGAATTTTATTTAACTTATTGCTCAAATGAAAGATTTTCTCCTGACAGAGATTAATGCATCTGTTAATGACAGACACATTTGTCATTTTTATGAACTTGACATCCTCTTCACTCATCAATTTCCAACAATGTCAAAAAAGCACAAACTGTTCTGCAGAAATTTTCAGGTAGTTAGAACTGCTAACACTTCATCATTCCTTGGGGGAAAATTAAGGAAGGGTCTGAAGAATATCAATTTTTGTTATTGCTATTATTTCCACAATTAAAAGTCATATTTTAGTTGAACACTCTCTGAGTGAACTATTACATGCAAATTAAATAACTCTTAATTTAATAATTGTTTTGTTATTTATCCAGATGGTCTACTGAAGTGGAAGTAGAAAGCAAGATTGATTTTACAAAAACATCTTAAGAAGCTTTTGGTAGATTCCCAATTGTTCTGGTTAACTATTGCTACATAACCAACTATTCCCCAAATTTTGTGGTTTAAAGCAGACATTTTTTATTCTTCATGATTGTGTGGGCCAGAAATATAGGAAAGGCTCAGCTGATTCCCATGGCATCTACTGGGATGGCTGGGGATGGAGAATACATTTCCAAGATGGTGCTTTCACTCACATGTCTGGAGCTGTGGTGCTCTTGGTTCTATGTCTCCCTCTCCCTTCTTTCCCTCTCTTCAGTGCATGGTGTATCATCGCCAGAGCCCTCTTGGTGTGGCTGCTGCTGCTGCTGCTAAGTCACTTCAGTCGTGTCCGACTCTGTACGACCCCATAGATGGCAGCCCACCAGGCTCCCCCCGTCCCTGGGATTCTCCAGGCAAGAACACTGGGGTGGGTTGCCATTTCCTTCTCCAATGCATGAAAGTGGAAAGTGAAAGTGAAGGTGCTCAGTTGTGTCCGACTCTCAGCGACCCCATGGACTGCAGCCTACCAGGCTCCTCTGTCCTTGGGACTCTCCAGGCAAGAGTACTGGAGTCAGGTGCCATTGCCTTCTCTGCTTTGTGTTGCTAGGGATTCTCAAAGCACGATTGCTCCAGGGTAGTTGAGCTTCTTACAAGACATCTGAGAGCTCCAGCAAAATTTTAAGTTCCCAAGGCAGAGTATGGAAGGCTTATTAAAAGCTAGCTTCGGAAGTGTGCCACATTCTATTCATTAATCAAGTCATGAAGGAGAGGGAATTCCACTTTACCTCGCAATGGGAATAATTACAAAGAATTTGTGACCCTTTTAAATCTATCACATATTCAAGATACTTAGAAAATTGCTGAACTCTTTCTCTCCTGAAAACTAAGAATTAAAACTAGGGAAAGAAATACTGACTCTGTTCGAAGCTTGAAAGTTCTAATCTCAATACAAGAGAAACTGAAACAACCAAAGTGATGCACTTATGAAAGGGTCAAGAGTTAACTGCTATTATTTTTCTCAAGCAGAAGACTGGTGTATGCATGGAAAGCGGGTTTAAAAGGCACTTCACAGAACACTGTCAATCTCTCAGAGACAAAGAATTTCTAGTGGGTTGGAAATGCCACAATAGGAAGACGTGTCAATCAAGAGTTTTGATTAGACCAAAGTGTTAAATTGACACAGGAAACTGAAATCTCAAAAGAGTATGTTTAATTGATTCCTTTACCTCTCCAGTGATTTTCAAATGCTGTGAAGAACTTAGCATGTTCACAGAGGCAAACCCAGCATTTTTGTTGACCTCGACTAGTTCATTAAATAACCTAAAAAATAAAAAGAAAATCTTTTTATGTAAGAGAATGATAGATATAATATGTATTTTAAATTTTCCTGCAATCAAACAAGATCATTGGTACTCCAAGAGAAAATATACACTTAAAAAAAAAATCCAGCAATTTTTCTCCTTGTCATTGTTTCCCTACTTGTGTCACCCTCTTCTCTTCCCTGTTTTTGGTTTGTTTTTTTTTTTTTAATAATTTAAAACAGTTCTGATTTATATGCATTTCAATATTCCTGGTTTCCAACAGCTTTAATTTTCAAGGATGGAATTTTAAAATTATTTTTCTTCTTTCCGTTGTAGTACATAATAATAATAATAGCAACAATCTTTTTTAAACCTTAAGCTCATCACACTTCATTATCATCATCTTTCTTTGTCTTAAGTAGTCTTTGATGAGTGGCTCTAAATAGCTGCTTGTTGCTCTGACAAGGATAAACGGAAAGCTGTTGCTGTATCTTTATTTCTCAGTATCCTTTCCTTAAGCAGATGCTCACTCTCCTGCTCTTATTATACATTAATTTATAGAGTGACTGTTTCTGATCATTTTAGACAGCTGTGTATGTTCTCTGACTTTCCCCTGCCCCTGCTTCTGTTAATTTTAGGCTTCTAAGTAGTTATTCATTCAGTAAATGGTTTTTAAGTACCTATTGTATTCCTCTCATCATGGTACTAATTTCTGATCAAAGCTGATTAAAATAAGGCTGGTGCTCTTAAGCAACACGTAGTCTAGGAAAAAAGGAAGAAGAGCAAAGAACTACTGAAAAACACGTGAAATGCCATGGTCCAGGAATGTATTAGAAGTTCAGTAGAGTCAGTGTAAATTTTTTGTGGACCAGAGAGCAGGTAGGTTTCATCTTCTTAAAAAAAAAAAAAAAAAAAAAAAAAAGCCCTAATAAAGACCTTTCCTGTCATACTAAGGACTTTGGACTTTATTCTGTAAATGAAGGCTAAATGGTGAATGACAAAGACAAATATGCATTTAAGATTCTTTCATAATCAAATGTTAAAGTCCATGACCTTTATCTTCAATTTTGTGATAAATTTCAGCATATTGTTTATAAAATTGTCTCCACGCATGTATATATGTGTATAAAGTGCTCTCCCTTCCTCACATCTTTCCAGATGACAAATTTAAATGAGTTTGCTCCCTAAATATCTTTTCTTAATTTTTAGAATAAACCTTCAGAAGTATTTTACTAAGAAATCACTATTTGTTATTTATGGCCTTCCTTACAACAGACACATGGGCTATTTTTAACAAATATTTATATCTGAAAAAGATACAGGTTTGGATAATACTACAAGTAATAATGATAACAAACATTTGTTGATATCTACTCATTTTCCAGGCACTCTAATAATTATAGATATTTTCTCATTTGTCCTACAATAATACTATCAGGTAAATACTATTGCTATCTCTCTTTTACACACGAGAACACAGAAACACAAAGATTTAGTTACTGTGCCCCAGATCCCACAACTAGGAGGTGGGCATCAATGACTGCAACATAGACATGATTCTAGAATGTATAAACCATTTCAAGAGCCACTTAATAGATGTTATCCTATATTCTGGTAACTGCTAAACAAATCATATTTACTATTTTCTTATTTTTATTTTGTATTTAGCTATATTATCCTGAAAATTCTAAAACATCTTATCTTGCTGTAGTAGCCTATGTTAAATATATCATTTTATTTATTGCAATATAATTTGAATTCAGTAAAGTACACAAATTTTAGTGTACTGCCTGATGAATTTTTGTGTGTGTACACACATATTAACTGCACCCAGATCAAGACATATTCCTTTTCCCCAGTGGTTTCCCTATGAAGCCTTCTAGTAAACATACAGCTATGTACCCAGAGGTAACCACCATCCTAAACTCTATTACCATAAATTAGTTTCATTCTATTCCTGAATTTCATATGAACAGAATCATGCAGTAAGTACATTTTTAGTTCTATTTCTTTCAGCATAATGTTTTTTATGATTTTCATGTAGTTATATGTACCAGCATTCTTTTTCTTTTTCTCTGCTATGACATATCCTATTCTCTGCTATATAGTATCCTATTAAAATTTTAAAGTAAATTATACTATGGGTAGATGTTTGAAATGTTTTCAGTTTGGAACCACGGTGAATAAATCTTCACATTGTGTGTGTGTGTGTTTACATGTTCTTGTCCTTTGCTAAGGAGCAGAATTGCTAGATTGTAGAAGAGATGTATGTTTAATGTTGTGCAAAGGGTTGTTCAGAGTGATTTATTATTTTATTTACACTCCTACCAGCAATGTATGAAAGTTATTTTTCTTTACAATGTCTCCAGTACATAGCTTTCTAATTTTAGCTTTTCTGATATTTCATTTTGGTTTTAACTTTTCATTTCACTGAGCCATCACTGAATCATGATAAAAGAGCAGATTGGGTATTGCAAGAAAAAAACCAATCCACTGGAATTTTTATTTCAGTTATTGCATTTTTAAGATCTAAAATTTCTTCTTAGTTCTTTTTTAGAGTTTCTATATTTTTCTTTAAGTGTCCCATCTCTTCACAGATTGTATCCATATTTTCCCTTAAACTATTTAACATATTATTAATAATTATCTTAAGGCTCTTCTTGCCTGCTAATTTCAATAACTTGCCTATCTGCAAGTCTGCTTCTATCAACTGTTTTCTCTTGGTTCTGAATCACATTTTCCTCTTTCATGTTTGTAATGCATTTTATTATATTCTGAGAATTGTGTATAAAGGAATATTGGAGAGTGAATGTTTATTTTTTTATTTCTCAAATAGTGCAAGCCTTTGTGTCTCCCAGCTTGTTTGAGGGCTGATCATTCATATTCCTCCCAGGAGGATATGTCCAATAGGTTGAATATGTAAATTGATTTTCACTTGTGATTAACTCAAGCCCCAGTTTCCTGAGGTGCCACCTCTTTGATATATTCAATATTTGTGTAGGGACAGGATTGGCAGAAATTTTGGATATTTTTAGCTCACCTTTAGATTCAATTCTAGATGTGTTACAGAATCCAATAACCTTGTTCTCCTCATCAGCCCCTCCCCTAACATTGTATTCTGAGCAAAACTAAAGGATGATGGAGGAGAATTAATGACCGCTTGTTGTCCTTATGTTTGACTCTCTTCCAGGTGCAATCTATCTTCCCAGACCATGTTGTCGAAAGCCCAGATGATTTCACTTTCTGCATGCAGATTTCTCCAAAGTCCTTTGCATTCCCACCTGTATCCATAGCAGGCACCTTTCTCAAAGTATGAATGCTGATATGGCTCTGCTTACCTATAAAAAGCTTGCTTTAGTCTGGAATTTAGTGCAATACTATGTCTGCTAATGATAGAAAACTTAACTATGTCAATTCAAGTGACTTGGTCATGCCTGCTTTAGAATTCAGTAACATTGGGTAAATATCCAAGTCAATTCAGGTCCCACCCCCTCTTTCTCATTTTCATCTCATTGGTTATGAACCCAGTATCTAAGGTGCTGGTTATCATTCTGGCACTGAGAGATAAGGGTATCATCACATCACTCTGGTCTTGGTTCTGGCTTCTGTTATGGAGAAGCATCTTATCTGATCCCTGTCATTCTAAGCTACAAGATAATGCTAATAATTTGCAGGTGTCAGATCCTTGTAATCTGTATCTTCTCTACTCTCTTATTCTCTCTCAGTTATCTCGCATTCCCTCTTGGAGCTCTAAGCTATTGCTTTCTTCACTGCTATAGGAATCTGTTCTCTGGTCCGTCTGTCTACACTATTCAGTCAGTCACTCCTGAGTATGGTTTAGATGCACATTCCTCTAAGGCACAAGGACCTTCTTAGACTACATAAAGTGAAGAACAAGTTTGTCTGTTCACCCAAGCCTATGTGGAATTTCTTTCAACTTGATCCTGGGGATCTCTACCCAAAGGAGTGGAAGACACGATTTCTATTTGCATCTATGCTCTTTTCTACTTATATATCTGTCTCCAAATACCACCTCATCTTCCCCCTTCCAGAAAATGTTTCAAGTTCTCTCAATTTAATGTGCCTGAGAATGTGCCTTCCTCAAGTCCTCACCTCCAGGTGAATGGAGTCTTTAAGATATTACAAACTATGTTGCAATGTTCTAAGTTCTAACGTATCGTGTACTGAGGCAGAGGGAATCCCTCCATATGGACGGCACTGTCTGAGGGGTTTGGACCCACCCAAGACTTATTGAAAGGATGTATACTGTGCGTGTGAGTCCTTGAGGTTCGGAGAAAGCATAGATCTTAAAGAACTCAAGGGTCGTGAGGAGCTGGATAACTGGAGCTGGTTCATGGGGGACCCAATCAGATCAGATCAGTCGCTCAGTCGTGTCTGACTCTTTGCGACCCCATGAATCGCAGCACGCCAGGCCTCCCTGTCCATCACCAACTCCCGGAGTTCACCCAGACTCATGTCCATCGAGTCAGTGATGCCATCCAGCCATCTCATCCTCTGTCGTCCCCTTCTCCTCCTGCCCCCAATCCCTCCCAGCATCAGAGTCTTTTCCAATGAGTCAACTCTTCGCATGAGGTGGCCAAAGTACTGGAGTTTCAGCTTTAGTATCATTCCTTCCAAAGAAATCCCAGGGCTGATCTCCTTCAGAATGGACTGATCTCCTTCAGGGGGACCCAATAGGGCTACCTAATTCCAATCCCACACAACGTGGTCTATTCCCCATGAAGGGGAGTTGGGGGAGGTGCTGGGCGAACTCAAAAGTCTTGCTGGGGCGGGGGATGAGGGTGAGGGGAGCGGCTGGCTGAGGGATCTTTGAATAAGAGACACCACCTGGGAAATAAGAGACACATTGCTGAGGTGGTCGTGGCTCAGGGAGGCCCGGGAGAGAGCGAATGCGCCTGCGTGGCTTGGGCAATTCCCCGGAGCGAAGGGAAACACACAGAGGAGTCAGTCCCGGCCCGAAGCAATTCGGAGGAGGTCGGGTTACTCTCCGGAACTCTTGTGGGAAAGAAACCAAGCATCTGCCAGTGTCCGAGCTCACACTTGTACAGAGCCTCTCATTCACTCTGAAGCTGCACGTTTTCGGGAACACCGAGGCCTTGTTGATAGGTGAGACGGACTAGTAGAATGAGAATCACCTGGGAGTCTTGGTTCATGGTGAGGCCCAAGGACCCCATCAGCAGCACGATCTAATGGGGACTAATTGGTGTCACGTCAACCCCAGTATTGCAAATGGGGACCCTTCTCCCCCATGACAGTATCCAGGTGGTTTTGGAAAGACCATGGCCACACTGACCTTGAGGGCCTGACAGTCTAGGGCCAGCCGAACTATAGCTCACTGCTCATGTGCCTGCTGTTAGGTGGTTAATGCGTCTGGTCTTCAATCATTTACTCGAAGATGCTGGCAATACCACCCCTTCCTCAACTTTGGTCTATGGCCGCATGTCAAGATTACCAAGACACAGTTGAATGAGGAAGAACATAGCTGAGCCTGGTTTGCAGGTAAGTGCGCACAGTTTGATGGTAGTAACCGGAAAAGAATTGTTGCGGCCTCGTATCCTTGGACTACAGTGAAGAAGCAATAGTGTCCTGTTAGCTGTGTCTTCAGGTGATATATCTGGAGGGTGTGGAAAAGGGTTGGCAAGAGTATGACTGTATACTGATTGATAAATAGTGGCTCAATTTTGCATGGAATGGTCGGATGATTGGAAGGACCGGTAACAATATTTAAGCCGATTTGATATATGGTTTCCTCAAAATGTGCCTGGAGTATAGAATATATGTGTCTTGTATAAATATTCATGAAAGACATATTGCAGACCAGGCTTTCAGTAATCAGATAGACTATAAGATGCGTTCTAGGGATGTCTTTGTGACTCTTTAATCTTATCTCAATGCTTGTTTGCTCAATGGGTTGAGCAAAGTGGCAAAGATAGCAGGTTATATGCATTATAAACAACCTTGGCTTTCCCTCACAGAAGTTCATCTGGCTAACCCCACTGCTATGTGCCTCATATACTAACAGCACAGACCAAAACAGACCCTTTTCCCTCCAGTTAGGGGTTGGAGGGTTGAATAGTCAGCCATATCAGCATGGATGGGGCAGAATTCCACCACCCCTGCAGGAATAAACTTTTTTTTTTTTCCCTGAATATAGATTGTCTTTGTTAGACATCCTGAATCCCATATTTCCCATAATTGTATCCCTTATACATTGTTTTTAACAAAGAAATTCTTTTATGGTGAAAATGACAAGACAGCTTGATACTTAAGGGATTTATTATAAAATGGTTCAGTGGTCAGTAAATTATTCAGTATGATACCAGCTGGTGACAACGACTTGTAAATTTGAGGTGCTGTCCTATGGGATGCTCTCTAAACCAGTAATCAGTATCTACATTTTTTGGCTTTCCATAGGCAGAATATAGCCAGCAAGGGCATGGTACTTCTCATTATTTCTCTTAATGAACCTTTTGTCAAGATTGGTTTTTATTCTCTCTAGCTATACTTTTGGCAGTTTTAGATTTTTGGTTTCCAAGACAGGAAATCATTCATGAGGGCATAAAATAAGAATTCACTTGACCTTGATGCTGAGGTTGCCAGCTGAGTGTTGGGGCTCTTTCTGCCCTTGAAGCAATGAATAAAGAATGGAGTGGATAGATTCTCTGTAGTGACTGACGAGAGAGTGAATATGATTGATATTACACAGTAGAAGGGGGAAGTATATCTGAAGCCCACAGTTTTCTCTAGGATGCTTGTTAGCACTTCTGCTTCACTTGAAAAGATTCATGGAGTTTAAAAATAAGCAATAATAATAAAAACTACTAAGTCTCATCCCCCACAGGGAGAAAGGTTTGTATCACTGTATCACTCGACCCTACCAGCTGAAGAACACACAAGTTATAAATACCAACTATCACTTCAAGACTAGTTGAAGAAAGTTATTACAACCCTATGGTATTTTTGTTTGCTTGTTTGTTTTTGATGTTACTAATTCTCTATTTATGTATTTAATCAATTTCCCATTTTTTATTCCTTTCTCTTACTATTTCATCCAAAATATGTTGGTAATGGTTAAAATTAGAACTTAATCTGAGTTTTCAGTATAATAGAGTGGCACTATAATACTGTATGGAAGAAGAATAAAAAATACCCAGACATGGACATGGCTAATAATGGAATGAAGGATATATTTGGATATTTAACAAAGTTGTGGACTTGGTGGATAAGTTTTATTCAAGGCATAATAATAAATAAGAAAAAGAGTACCCTTTTAAGTGATGAAGTGCATGCAGTCTAGAATAAGGATGTAACTTTAAAACATCTTTATATACCAACTGTCACACCATAAATATACATAAAGCAAAAGTGCTTGTAGAAATTCACAGTAGTTGTAGGTGAATTTAAATAAACTGTCAGATCATGATTGATGAAGCAGACCAAAATATGTAAGAGTTCTTGTAATATAATAAATCATATGGTTGACCTAATCAGCATGTCCCAAACACAATACCCTAACAATACACAATACTGTTCCTTTGTGTATTCCCATGGAACTCTTAAAACAACTAATTACATATTAGACCGCCAAGGAAACTTCAGTAAATTCAGAAAGATAGAAATCATGTAGATCATATTGATAACAAATAATCTAAATATTCTCTTTTGTTTCATATTCATCTAATTCCCCTGTTCCTTTTAGCAAACATTTTGCTGTTAAAATACTTAATAGAGGACTTGGATAAAAATAATGGAAATGCTTATGAGGAAACTGCTTCTGGTTTCTGCAGTGGAAAGAGCAGAATCAACTAGTTGCATATTTTCCCCCTAGGGAATAAAAATAATGCATTCCTTCTCTTAAAACAAACAGAACCTTTTACAAATCTTTCATTTTCTCTTAATAAGCCTTCAAATCAATTCAGGCTAGTATTAAAAAGCAGAACTTTCCCTGGGGGAAAATATTTGGAAAAATTATTAACTTAATCCTATTTTGCTCTTAATTATTTTATTCATTATAAACCAAGTCTCATAATATCCTAGACTAAATTAAACAGGCTTCAATTATAAAAATGGAGCATCCCAGCTACTAAGATGAATCACATAAAAGAAAGAAGAGTCTACTTATGTCCCTCAAATTTCAATATATTTAGAAAGTTATTGACCACTCTCAACATTCTGGATGAATTAAGTGGACAGAAGATATCACTGTATATGTCTGGTTTTGCACAAAAAATGTATATTCTTTATTCCTCTCAGTATTCTCTTACCTGAGAATGCACTATATTTTTATGTAACAGTACGTATTTGTTTATCCATTTAATTTTTCATTCTCATATTGGGGTTCTGCATAATCTCATTACTCAAATGTGGCAATGTAATATACAAAACAAACGAGGTGTGAATGTGAATTGCTCTGCAAATCTCAGTGTAATGAGCAGCACAGGAAAGTATCAAATGCCTTAGGAATTCAATCTTTCAACAATATTTAATGAAGACCTAGTAAGTGCCATGTATTATTCCAGGTACTGGAGATAAAACAGTGGCCAGAACAGTACTGTGCCCACATTCCACTAGAGGAAACAGAAAACAAAACAGGCACAAATGTCAGAGTTTATTATGTGCTGTGAAGAAAAGTAAAACAAGCTAGGGAAGATAGTGCCGGAGAGAGAGGAGCTTGCAATTTTATACATGCTAGCCTGAGAAGGCCTCTCTAAGAAGGTGACTATTGAGCAGAGATTTGAATTAAGCAGCAGCAGCAGACTGATGTGTGAGATAAGAATTTCCTTGGCAACGGGAAAGCACGTGCTATGTCTTAAGGTGGGACTGTACTTGAGGTTGGAGGAAGAGGACAAAGAGACACATATGGTTACAAAACAGTAGTTGGGGTGGAGTGTATGAGAAATGAGACTTCAGTGGTAGTTAAGAGCCAGGTCATGGAGGGCATTGCAAGATATAGTGACTTTGGCTTTAACTCAGTGAGATGGGAAGCCTTTTGGAGAGTGTAAGGAGAGAAGTGATGTGATCTGATTCAGGTTGTAAAAGACTTCAGGAAAGCTCAAATATGTGAGAGAATGGACAGATATATCAAATTTGCCTGAAAGCTGTCACACTGTATAATGGCATCTACAGTGGACAAATGAAGTATTGGCTTCAGTGGAAATAATGTGGGATCAGTAACTTTTGAACGGAACCGGTGATTGGGCAGCAGCCAAAGTCCTGGTTGTAAGGCTAAAAATTAGACCTGTGGAATCAGAGTGTGTGCTGACTATTGTATTATGGGCAGCTTTAGCATTCAATCCTGAGTGGGTAATCAGGTGCTTCTCCTTCCTAACTCTTCCAAGAAAAGAGAAAGTCACTCACCAACATGCCTGAGCAGATAGAAGACTGTTTCAGAAACAAAACTGAGTAGGACTTGGGGCCAGATATTGGTGAGATGGTTACCTGTGGCTGATGAGATCCAGGAAAATAAATGAGTCATCCTATTGAAACTGGCAGCCAATGACAAGCTGGGGACATTTCTTCTCTGTAACTTTCTCCAAGATCCTCACATCGTATAAAACTTGTGAAATGATTTTGTTCCATTCTTGGAGCTCGACAGCATTTCCACATATCTCTTTTAGGGTATTCTGTGTATGTTGACATGTTGCATTACAGATATTTATTGATATGTCAGTCTTCTGCACTAAATTTTGAGCAAGTTAGGTACTCAAAACTATGCCTTACTATCTTTGTATCTCCCTAGTGCAGCTTTTGGCATGTAGGATTTACTACTAAATAAATAGTTATGTATTTCTAGGAACAAAGAAGCAAATAAATGTAACTTTTTCCTGCAGGCTCTACTTAAAAAAAAAATCACCTGGTTTTTAGTTGCTGAGTCATGTCTGACTCTTTTGTGATCCCATGAGTCCATAGCCCACCAGGCTTCTCTGTTCATGGGATTTCTCAGGCAAGAATACCGTGATGGGCTGCCATTTCTTTCTTTAGGGAATCTTCCAGAGCTAGGGATCAAACCAATGTCTATTGCATCTCCTGTACTGGCAGGCAGATTCTTTACTTCTGAGCTTCTGAGGAAGCCCCTAGAACTAGTTCAGTTCAGTTCAGTTCAGTTCAGTCGCTCAGTTGTGTCCAACTCTTTGCAACCCCACCAATCGCAGCATGCCAGGCCTCCCTGTCCATCACCAACTCCCGGAGTTCACTCAGACTCACGTCCATTGAGTCAGTGATGCCATCCAGCCATCTCATCCTCTGTCGTCCCCTTCTCCTCCTGCCCCCAATCCCTCCCAGCATCAGAGTCTTTTCCAATGAGTCAACTCTTCGCATGAGGTGCCCAAAGTACTGGAGTTTCAGCTTTAGCATCATTCCTTCCAAAGAAATCCCAGGGCTGATCTCCTTCAGAATGGACTGGTTGGATCTCCCTGCAGTCCAAGGGACTCTCAAGAGTCTTCTCCAATACCACAGTTCAAAAGCGTCAATTCCTTGGCGCTCAGCCTTCTTCACAGTCCAACTCTCACATCCATACATGACCACAGGAAAAACCATAGCCTTGACTAGACGGACCTTTGTTGGCAAAGTAATGTGTCTGCTTTTGAATATGCTGTCTAGGTTGGTCATAACTTTCCTTCCAAGGAGTAAGCGTCTTTTAATTTCATGGCTGCAGTCACCATCTACAGTGATTCTGGAGCCCCAAAAAATAAAGTCTGACACCATTTTCACTGTTTCCCCATCTATTTCCCATGAAGTGATGGGACCGGATGCCATGATCTTCGTTTTCTGAATGTTGAGCTTTAAGCCAACTTTTTCACTCTCCACTTTCACTTTCATCAAGAGGCTTTTGAGTTCCTCTTCAATTTCTGCCATAAAGGTGGTGTCATCTGCATATCTGAGGTTATTGATATTTCTCCCGGCAATCTTGATTCCAGCTTGTGTTTCTTCCAGTCCAGCGTTTCTCATGATGTACTCTGTATATAAGTTAAATAAGCAGGGTGACAATATACAGCCTTGACGAACTCCTTTTCCTATTTGGAACCAGTCTGTTGTTCCATGTCTGTTTCTAACTGTTGCTTCCTAACCTGAATACAGGTTTTTCAAGAGGCAGATCACGTGGTCTGGTATTCTCATCTCTTCCAGAATTTTCCACAGTTTATTTTGATCCACACAGTCAAAGGCTTTGGCATAGTCAATAAAGCAGAAATACATGTTTTTCTGGAACTCTCTTGCTTTTTCCATGATCCAGCAGATGTTGGCAATTTGATCTCTGGTTCCTCTGCCTTTTCTAAAACCAGCTTGAACATCAGGAATTTCACGGTTCACGTACTGCTGATGCCTGTCTTGGAGAATTTTGAGCATTACTTTACTAGCATGTGAGATGAGTGCAATTGTGTGGTAATTTGAGCAATCTTTGGCATTGACTTTCTTTGGGATTGGAATGAAAACTGACCTTTTCCAGTCCTGTGGCCACTACTGAGTTTTCCAAATTTGCTGATATATTGAGTGCAGCACTTTCACAGCATCATCTTTCAGGATTTGAAATAGCTCAACTGGAATTCCATTGCTTCCACTAGCTTTGTTCATAGTGATGCTTTCTAAGGCCCACTTGACTTCACATTCCAGGATGTCTGGCTCTAGGTCAGTGATCACACCATCATGATTATCTGGGTCATGAAGATCTTTTTTGTACAGTTCTTCTGTGTATTCTTGCCACCTCTTCTTAATATCTTCTGCTTCTATTAGGTCCATACCATTTCTGTCCTTTATCAAGCCCATCTTTGCATGAAATGTTCCCTTGGTATCTCTAATTTTCTTGAAGAGATCTCTAATCTTTCCCATTCTGTTGTTTTCCTCTATTTCTTTGCATTGATCGCTGAGGAAGGCTTTCTTATCTCTCCTTGCTATTCTTTGGAACTCTTTATTCAGATGCTTGTATCTTTCCTTTTCTCTTTTGTTTTTCGCTTCTCTTCTTTTCACAGCTATTTGTAAGGCCTCCCCAGACAGCCATTTTGCTTTTTTGCATTATTAAAACTAGTTATCCACCCTTAATTGAATAAAAACTCTACATTGCCATCATTATAGAGGGTTTGTAGGGTTTCTTTCCCTAAAAATTTTGAATGAGAATAACTAAGTTTTTGCACTAAGAGTTAAGCTTTCAAATGAGAAAAAAACCCAAAATTGCTTTAAAGGGCCAAAAAGGCATTCTAGGTCTGTATAATTTTAAAAGAACCTGTCTGAATACACACACACACGTGTGTAATTATATAGAATAGATGACAATTATAAAATATACCTGTAACACATCAAATTAGTAATAATTTTTATTGAGTACTTTATGACAGTTATTCTAAGTTCTTTATGTACTTTTTAGTACTTAAATCACTTAACAACACTTTTTTCAACTTTGTGTATCAGTAAATTTGGAAATATAGAAGTATGTCATTTTCTATGAAAATCAACATTAATATATCCATTTATGGATTGATAAATATGGTGTAATAATTTGGAAAACTAGTGAAAGATCTATTTCCCAGCTTTTAATTAAACTCAGAGGAGTGAGTTTTACTTAGTCTCTAAGTAATAGACAATCTTTGATTCAATATTTTCTGATAAAAAAAACTGAAATATTTCCAACTCATTTTATGAGACTAACCAAAATCAGGCAGGGATACAGCACAAACTAAAAACAGTCCTTAAATTTCAAGTACAAATATCCTACATTCAAGCAAATTAAAATCATTACATATTAGAATAAGTTGTTTTGTTTTTTTTTTTTACAGAAGCCCAGGATGGCTCAGCATTCTGAAATTTGCTACTGTAATTGACTGTATTTTCAATGTAAAATTAGATTTTTACATTGTATATTATCAATATCCAATTTGATTATATGGATGGGTTAATAAAAGCTGATAAATACAATAAATCCTAATTTGATAAGTAAAGGGCTTCCCTGGTGGCTCACATGGTAAAGAGTCTGCTTGCAGTAAGGGAGACCTGAGTTCAATCTCTGGGTTGGGAAGATCCCCTGGAGAAGGGAATGGCAACCCACTCCAGTATTCTTGCCTGGAGAATAAGTAAACAAAACACTTAGCAATCTACAAGTAGAGGGAAAGACCCTTTCCAAACTGTGTTCTAATCAGAAATATACAACAGATTTTGTAATTAGAGGTAAAACATTAGAAACATTCCTCTCAAAAACACTTAGCAATCTACAAGTAGAGGGAAAGACCCTTTCCAAACTGTGTTCTAATCAGAAATATACAACAGATTTTGTAATTAGAGGTAAAACATTAGAAACATTCCTCTCAAAGCTAGGTATAAGAAATGATTTCTACTGTATAAAATGCTACTTCATGATAGCCACTGTGGGGAGAGAAAATGATGAGGTAAAAATATTGGTAAGAAAATATTTCACCGCTGAAGGGGTTTTTGTTAATATCTATTCCACATTTCCCCCAAAGGCAAAATATGAAAATACAGATATTAATATCAACTTTATACTGTTTTTAAATATACTTGATATTTTTCCCTGTAAAGCACTTTGTAGAGTATCTTACACAGAAGAAATACGTAATTCCTATCATCATCATCATTGTCACCATTTACTCCCTGAAGCTGCAAGTTTAAAGACCCAACCGAAACCATAGTAATTTCTAATATATTTAAGAGAGTTAATCTGCATCGAGTTAAAGGTGGAGATTAAACCTACCCAACTTTAATAGGTATAAATTCACAAGGACATGAAGAATAGGAGAGGAGACAGTGTCAAAATTTTGGAAACTGGAAATTACTTGAATAAGTCAGGCATTTAAGCAGAATAGAAAATTCCCCAGTGATGTGGGAATTGTTGGGCTAGGAACTTCCAGAAGACGGTATGTATGGAGTATGGGATTGAGGTAAAGAAACTTGGTTAAAAGAAGTTAAGAAGCCAGGTTTATAAATTCTCTGCCTCATACCCCAGCTCCTTCGCCTCTCTCCACTCCTCACCACAAGATGTTGGAGATTTTTTTACTTGTGAGAATAATTTACTCGAGAGACACCACCAGGCACCTTTGAGGTTGGGGGTGCTGTGCTGCAAACAGGGGGATTAACTTGATGTGTCCATTCCACATACAGAGACCATAAAACCTCTTACCTTCTTCAGCTGGAATGCAGGTCTTTACCTTTTAGGCAGTTTAGAAGAATTTCCTCTGGGGAATCCAGAAGAAATTTTTTAAAATACAGCTAAGGTTTTCTAAAATTAACCAGTTCCGTCAGATGACTTTGCTCAATTGCATTCATGTCCTCAGAGCTTTCAATCTAATTTTATACTGCTGCTGCTGCTGCTAAATCGCTTCAGTCGTGTCTGACTCATTGCGACCGACCCCATGGACTGCAGCCTACCAGGCTTCTCCGTCCACGGGATTCTCCAGGCAATAACTCTCGAGTAGGTTGCTAGTGCACATAAATACAAGCAGGTAAACAAGGACTACCAAACATCCAAGGAAAGTTTCTAACCTGAAAGAGAGAAAAAGGCAGAAAAAATAACCAGAGAAGAAGAGACTTGGAGGAAACAGAAAATACAAGGAGAAGAAAGCTATAACAGCGAAACCAAAATCCCCAAAATGAATGAAGTACAAGTTACCATGAAAAGGAAGGTTCAGAAATTAAAACAAGCTCTTGGAAATTTAAAACATCATAGAGCTAAAATAACTCAATAGGGCTGGAAAATAATGATAAAGGGAGATTTTTAAAATAAAGGAAATGAGATGATTCTATAAGCTTCCAGACAGAGGAAAAACAAATGTTACAAAGGGCAAAGAAATCAAATGACCTCAGAATTCTGAATCCTAAAAGATAACGAAATGAAGCAATATCCTCCCTGAGGAAAAATTAACTTTATTCAAAAGTTTCCATGCTCAGACAAGTTATCAGCCAGAGGAAAGATATTCTTAAGACATTTTGATACACATAAGATCTTAATCTCTCACTCCTTCTAAACAAGCTGGTAAAAGAGGTGCTCAACAAAATAAGGATGTAATTGGAGGACAAGGAAAACATGAAATTACGGAAGCTTCCACTCTAGAAACAAAGTGCTAGGAATGCGTACTCGTTTTTTATGATTTGTATCGTGTTGGTCCAAAGAGGGTTTTAAAAGTTTTAATTGGTTGTCAGAATCTAAAATTGGGAGTTTCACATAAAAATATGCCTTCCAGTTTCTGCTGAAAATTCAGGCTGGCAACACTCTCTACGGTGGCGGATGTGAGCTGAAAGTGAGGAACCACGCCCACTGTGCCTGGGTCGCGACCTCTTGCGCAGTCTCTCCTCTGCACGGCCCCTCCCGTTCTTGCTGTTTATTTGACAGTGAAACAAAGTGCCATTTGCCATTTATCATTATACTTACTTGTGCTCTTACTTTCTTACAGTGGAGTTCAGCAAAATATTTCTCTCCCAAAATTGAAATATAAAAGTAAGAGGGCAATATATATTTTTAAAGAAAAATAGGAGAACACATATTTCTTATTCTGATTGAAGAGGATGCTGCTTGTTCGGTGTGCGAACCAAATGTGGCTGTGTTAGAAAACTGCAGAGTAAGTCATTATTATGAAACACAATTATTTTGGACAGAATTGTGATACATATTTGAAACTATTCATGAATACAAAACCCAAGATAGCAAAGACTTATTATTAAAACATTCTTTTTCTGTGTGAAAAGAATAGTACTACTGTGGAATAGAGTTGTCTTAAGTAAAATTATTCTCCATGTATTCAAAGCCTCTGGCAGATGAGTATGTCTATTGAATGAAACAGTGATAGTGAATTGAGACCACAAATAATTTCTAATTTAGTTCTTACAGAATTAGTACTTATCAGCATGTTGAAGAGTTAGCTGAGAATTTGCCGAACAATTGCATGAAAAAGTCAAGTTGTATGTGGCATGTTTCTACTGCAGGTGTTGAGAATGTAGATATAAATAATTCCACCTAGGCAACAGTATTTATTATGACAGATTGTTATATGATCAAAAAATTTTGAACATGGTACCCATGACAAACACAGCATTAGGAACCAATTTAAACTGTTTTACAAAGCATCTTATGAATTTTAGTATAGACTGGTCAAAATTGACAAGAGTGCCTACAGATGGTTCAGCTAAGGGATGGTTCTTCAAACGTTGGATCTCTTATAGGGCATAAATTTGAGGAGAAAACATTTTGCAGTGCTGAATGAACATAAATTCATTGTATCATTCAACAGGATAGAATTGTGTTCACAAGTTCAAAGTGAAACTTCACCCATATCATATAGAATCCTATCAACTGCACGGAATCGAAAATTCCAACTCAAATTGGCTTATAATATGAAAATTAATAATTTTATATGTAGGAAGTTCAAACCAAGGGAAGGTTTAAGGTTGATGGATTCAGTATCTTTGATGTGTCATTAAAGACCGTATGCTTGCTCCATGTCAGTTTTACATTCAGGCTGATGAGATGCTGGACACAGTTTTCAAAAACTTTACTATCCAGTGGAAGATGTGAAATCTTTCCTAAAACCAATCACTGGTAAAAGGAATTATATTAATACCAGTAAAGCCTGCCCTGGAAGCTGGAAGTTGAGTCCCTTTCCCTGAAATACATGAACAGTTAGAAGAAGTTGATTTTCTAGGGGAAAAAAAAATCGGGATTCTATTGGGATTAAAGAAAAGGGATAGAGATATTTGGTAAGAACAAATACTATTATCTGAGTTGTGTTCTCCTGGCTTGAACTGAAGACAGTTCTGTCTTGATTGATGAACTGCAAGTCCAATGTGGTGGCTGGCTCTGTTAAACTGAGGTTAGGTGGTTTTCTTATGAAGTGGTACTGAATCATTTTATGGAAATTTTAAAGCAGTGAAAATCAGCTAACTGGTGAAGACTAGATCAAATATTTTCTGCTGGACATTTTAACCTTCTGAAATTCCTTTGACTGTTCTCAGCAAGGTCTTCAAAAGAATTTATATCATTACACCAATGTATGTTTTAATTTGCTCTTTTCTAGGGAAGTTATGACTTTGGGAACTTCATTAGGCAGGGCCCAGTTGGTCTGCTTTCCTAAGCAGAGATTGGTTTTCAAAATGAAGTAATGGCTTGAGTTGCTGTCTAAAAATTCGGAGGTTAGAAAACAATTTTCAAAAATAAAATTCTTTAATTTCAAAATTTATGAAAATAAACTATTATTTTCCAGTTCACTTTCCTAAGTTTGAAAATGTGAATGAAAAGTACTAATGGATGTTACTGAATTATAGCACCACATTGTACTAAAACTAAGTAGAATAATATTAGAAACCAAAATTCTATAAATATCCTAGGAATTGATTCCCTAAATATAAATCATGTTGCAAGATTTTATCCATGTTCATGAGTAACTATATTTGTGTACCATTCTTTTCAATCAAGAAATTACTTAAAAATAAGAACTACTCCAAAAGATCAAAACTAAAATGATACTTGATTTTTATATTATGGTATCACAGAAATAGGGCTTCCCAGGTGGCACAGTGGTAACTAATCCACCTGCCAATGCAGGAGACTCAGGAAACAAGGGATCGATCCCTGGGTTGGGAAGATCCTTGGAAATGGCAACCCACTTCAGTATGCTTGCCTGGAAAATTCCATGGACAGAGGAACCTGGTGGTCTACAGTCCATGGGGTCGCAAAGAGTCAAACATGACTAAGTAAGCATGCATGCACCAAAGAAATATGTGAGGTTTCAGACTGGAAATCAAAATAGTAACACATTAAAGAAAAGTTTTAAGAGTTTATTATTTCTATAATTAAAATTTTAATATTGGGTATTATTCATGTTTTATTTTGCTGATTGCTTACACTGAGATATTTCTCTAGTAGTTGGATTTTTTTTTAAGCACATGTTCTGCTTTTTGTGTTTCAGTTACTGCTTGTAGACATTTAATTTGCTATCTGTTTTGGGTCTGAATGAGGTCTTTTAAAAATATATGCTGAATATTTTATGTAGGACTGGGTAAAGGTTCTGCCTTGACCCTATAAAGATTTCTTTCTTAATCTCAGGGTGGTAGTGAGACTGTCTCTTCAGTGATTTAGTTATATTTTCTGATGATGCTACCTACCTTTATTTAATTCTAGATCTTATCGGGTATAATGGAGACTTTGATGTGGCAGTTTTGTCTGGCCATGAGTTCCCAGGCACTTGGTCAAACATTATTCTGGGTGTGCCCGTGAAGATGATTCTCGGTGGAATTAACATTTGAATTGCTAGACTGAGTAAAATAAAGTGTTCTCCCTAAAGTGGGTGTGCCTCATTCAATCTGTTGAAGACCTTTAATGGAACAGAAAAGCTAAGTAAGAGGGTATTTCTCCTACCTAACTGCCTTGAGCAGAAACTTGGAGTTTTTTCCCTGCCTTCAAGCTTGAATTGAAACATCAGTTCCTCCTAGGTCTTGATCCTGCTGGCTTTCAGACTGGACTATACCTTTGGTTCTCCTGGTTCTCAGACCTTCAGACTTGAACATAAACTGAGCTTATTGACTTCCTTGGGTCTCCAGCTTGCCAAATGCAGATTTTGAGACTTGTAACCTCTATGACTGCATGAGCAAATTCCTTAAGGATATCTATCTGTTAAAACATATGTTTTGAGAGAGACAGAAATTGATTAGAAGGTCTTGGCTTATGCAGTTAAGGAGGCTGACAATGAGAGAGCGCACGTGTCATAGCCCAGCCTGAAAGCCAGCAGGTTCAAGACCCAGGAAAAGCCAGTGTTTCGGTTTGAAGATAGATAGATAGGTCTATCAGTTCTGTTTCTCTGGAGAGCCCTGGCTGATACATTGGAAGTCATTTGTTTTTTTTTCTTTTTCTTGTCCTCTTGCCTCCAGCCAAAATTGCCTTAGCTAAGTATTGATTTTGTTCTTCTTCTCTTGACTTTAGCTAGATCCAACGTCTGTATAGTCTATCAGAGTATTACTTTTCAAAGTTGAGGATCTTGTTAAGATGCACTTCTCGTATTGTAAGTCTGGAGTAAGGCATTCATTTCTGCATTTCTAGGAAGATTTCAGCTGATACCGATGCTGCTGACCCCAGGACCATTGTTTGAATAATAGGTGTTTGAGGATTGTATTTTTACAAACATTTGATACCCCTAAACTTTGACCATATATCAAGGCTCACTTTATCTGTAGCCTTTGTTTACAGATTTGCATCTTGGCATTTCAACACAGAAGTACCTTAAATGAGACCGTGTCTTTCAGAACCATCTGTTGCCACCTAATGATAGCTTAGAAAAACAGTGAGGGTGAAGTCTTGTTAGAAAATCATACCATACATATAGAATAACTGTATCCTTATAGAAAGATAAGCATCTTTAGAAGAAATTATCAAAACTGATTTCCCACAAAGTTTCCAGAAACATTGTGACTTCTCCGATAGAATTAAGTTAGATCTTAGAAATTTTTCTTTTGTGTCCCTCACTTTACACTCATCATTCACCATCTGTGGAGTAATGAAATAAACAGAGGCTTCAGAGTTAGACATAGCTTAGGAAATAACTTCTTTGGATTTAAATTTATTATCTGTCAAGTGAAACATACTCTTTACTACAACATAACTCCTATTTTATTTGGAACCCTTACTAAAAATATAAGGGCTGCATAGCAGAAGCCATAGATTGTAGAAAACTTTGGATATTTTAATTTATTCAGTTGGTATTGCCAAATTCACAGAAGCAAGAGAGTGTCTAAGACCAAGTCTGACTTGGAGAAAGAGTCTTAAGGCTGATTTTTTTCACTACAGATAAATTCTTTAATTATTTTATTATTTCACCTCCCTCAAACAATACTCAACTGTAGCCATCTATCTATTTCCATATGAAGGGAACACAGAGGAAGAAGTAAGGTAGAAGAAACCTTACCAGAGATTTTTGCTATTTATGATTTGTTCTAAAACTCCTGTTCTCTCTTAATCTGATTGAGATATAACATTTCATAATTTTCATTATTTGCCTATAAACTCTGAAGAAATCTGGCTTATCATAGTGCCCTGAGTCAAACCATAAAATCTATATCAATATTACTCCTTAGCATAATTAATATTTAACTCAGTGGTGATCTCTCTTGAAGTTTAATAATATCAAGAAAGATTTTAATTCTTGAGGAAAAGAAATTAAGGAAATAGACACATTTTTACAATGATATAGTGTTTTTTCCCCTCTGCTACCAGATTCTGAGAGTGTGTGTGTGTGTGTGTGTGTGTATAAAAAATTGTGCTATGACGATGCACTCCTGCCTTTGCCTGGGTCTTCTAAAGAAGAACTGGAGGCAAGAATTAGGTTGGCAGTAATTTGGGAGGAAAGTACAAGCCTTAGGCATTGAGAGTGAGGAAAAATGAAAATGAAGCAAGGAATATAATGTGATACATACAGCAAGTCACTAGGCAGACTTGTTTACTTGGGCAAGTACAGTACTTCTAAGGAACGACTACAAAAGGAATTGAACTTGGAATAATCTATAGGAGAGAGAAAAAAGGTGACTAACTAATTCACCCGGTTAGTTCCTTCCTGTTTCCCATTTCCTGCTGCTGCTGCTTCTAAGTCACTTCAGTCGTGTCCGACCCTGTACGACCCCATAGACGGCAGCCCACCAGCCTCCCCCATCCCTGGGATTCTCCAGGCAAGAACACTGGAGTGGGTTGCCATTTCCTTCTCCAATGCATGAAAGTGGAAAGTGAAAGTGAAGCCACTCAGTCGTGTCTGACTCTCAACGACCCCATGGACTTCAGCCTACCAGGCTCCTCCCTCCATGGCATTTTCCGGGCAAGAGTACTGGAGTGGGTTGCCAGTGCCTTCTCTGTCCCATTTCCTAGTGGTCACTATTAGTTCCATGGGGACTAAGGTTCCTGGATTGCATCATCTGGCCTTTCAGCAGCCACTCAAATAATGAGGTTCTGTAATCTACAGTGGTGTTTAATCCAAGTTTGAAAATATGTAGCAGGATTACCTGGTACAGGTGGGACACTGACCAAGACAGAGAAAGAAAGAGGCAATTGCAGGAAACCTACTGAGAATTCCACCTTAGAGGATCCAGGTATTACAGACTGTTTCACATAGTAATGTGTATAGCAGTTTAATAACTCATCCAGAGTTTTAGTTAAAATCAGGCTTTTTAATAATCATACTGTCATTTGTTTACATCTGTTGAGAAATATTTCTATTGCCAAAATGCTTTGGTAGTGTTATCTATAAGGTTTCTGGGATAATTTTACATAAAATGTGTATCTGCAGACAAGCATGAAAATGCTCTTTTTGTTAGCACTATATGGCAAATGAAAATAATTTTAAATACTTTAAAAATGCTGAAAGTACTTTGAGAAATGGAACTAGTTATTTTCTGGGTAAATACTTTGTAAAAGTTTTGCACCTCGGTGTAGGGAGTGAGGAATGCCGATGCTGACTTTGAGGTTTCCTTTGAGGACTAAATGATCAAACTGAGTGACAGAAAGGACCAAGTTGATAATGCATTTAATCTGTTTTAAGCCTATGTCATTTTAATATCTCTAAGACCTCTCAGTATAATTTTTGTATACTCCATGAGTGCTAGAGATCTCTTCAAGAAAATTAGAGATACCAAGGGAACATTTCATGCAAAGATGGGCTCGATAAAGGACAGAAATGGTATGGACCTAACAGAAGCAGAAGATATTAAGAAGAGGTGGCAAGAATACACAGAACTGTACAAAAAAAGATCTTCATGACCCAGATAATCACAATGGTGTGATCACTCACCTAGAGCCAGACATCCTGGAATGTGAAGTCAAGTGGGCCTTAGGAAGCATCACTACGAACAAAACTAGTGGAGATGATGGAATTCCAGTTGAGCTATTTCAAATCCTGAAAGATGATGCTGTGAAAGTGCTGCACTCAATATGCCAGCAAATTTGGAAAACTCAGCAGTGGCCACAGGACTAGAAAAGGTCAGTTTTCATTCCAATCCCAAAGAAAGGCAATGCCAAAGAATGCTCAAACTGCCACACAATTGCACTCATCTCACACACTAGTAAAGTAATGCTCAAAATTCTCCAAGCCAGGCTTCAGCAATACGTGACCTGTGAACTTCCAGATGTTCAAGCTGATTTTAGAAAAGGCAGAGGAACCAGAGATCAAGTTGCCAACATCCGCTGGATCATCAAAAAAGCAAGAGAGTTCCAGAAAAACATCTATTTCCGCTTTATTGACTGTGCCAAAGCCTTTGATTGTGTGGATCACAATAAACTGTGGAAAATTCTAAAAGAGATGGGAATACCAGACCACCTGACTTGCCTCTTGAGAAACCTATATACAGGTCAGGAAGCAACAGTTAGAACATGAAACAACAGACTGGTTCCAAATAGGAAAAGGAGTACCTCAAGGCTGTATATTGTCACCCTGCTTATTTAACTTATATGCAGAGTACATCATGAGAAACCCTGGGCTGGAAGAAGCACAAGCTGGAATCAAGATTGCCGGGAGAAATATCAATAACCTCAGATATGCAGATGACACCACCCTTATGGCAGAAATTGAAGAGGAACTCAAAAGCCTCTTGATGAAAGTGAAAGTGGAGAGTGAAAAAGTTGGCTTAAAGCTCAACATTCAGAAAACTAAAATCCTGGCATCTGGTCCCATCACTTCATGGGAAATAGATGGGGAAACAGTGAAAATGGTGTCAGACTTTATTTTTTGGGGCTCCAAAATCACTGTAGATGGTGACTGCAGCCATGAAATTAAAAGACGCTTACTCCTTGGAAGGAAAGTTAGGACCAACTTAGATAGCATATTGAAAAGCAGACATTACTTTGCCAACAAAGGTCCATCTAGTCAAGGCTATGGTTTTTCCAGTAATCATGTATGGATGTGAGAGTTGGACTGTGAAGAAGGCTGAGCACCAAAGAATTGATGCTTTTGAACTGTGGTGTTGGAGAAGACTCTTGAGAGTCCCTTGGACTGCAAGGAGGTCCAACCAGTCCATCCTAAAGGAGATCAGTCCTGGGTGTTCATTGGAAAGGCATGCTGAAGCTGAAACTCCAGTACTTTGGCCACCTCATGCGAAGAGTTGACTCATTGGAAAAGACTCTGATGCTGGGAGGGATTGGGGGCAGGAGGAGAAGGGGACGACAGAGGATGAGATGGCTGGATGGCATCACCTACTCGATGGACATGAGTTTGAGTGAACTGTGGGAGCTGGTGATGGACAGGGAGGCCTGGCGTGCTGTGATTCATGGGGTCGCAAAGAGTCGGACACGACTGAGTGACTGAACTGAACTGAACTGAACTGAGTGATTAATGAGATGGTCTCACAATTTTACAAGCACATTTGTTTTTGATTTCAGCAGAAAGCTGAGATTTCAGTGTTTTTTATTGTGCTTCTGTAATATTTCAGACTGATTACAGTCCACAAGAGGTCTCTGAGATTAAACAAAAATAAATGGTGTAATGTAGTGAGATAGACAACAAGCATCTATTACCTGATTATAGAATGGAGCACTGTTTTTAAGAACAAATCAGAACTTACAGGAAAAGCTCTGAAGTAGAGATATGAACTTCTATAAGGTATATGAAATTAGACATGCTGATGGTTCTGCCACTATACTGGTTGGGAGAATATTTCTGCCAACTTTGAAATTTGCTTAAAAAATGAATTACTTCTAACTTGAATAAAACTCTAGTATTTGAATTTAGTGTTCATGCAGGGCAGAAAAAAAAATAAATGATCTTTATTCTACCAAGATATTTTAAAAATTAATCACATGATACTTTACTTCTTCCAGAATGGCAGACTTGGTTGTCAATGAGGATATTCTCGCAACAGAACAATACATTTTAAAGAAGAGGAAAACCTGAAATGTGAAGGAACTAGTGAGAAATGAAATGGAAAATATATGTAAACAAATACTAACAAACAATTATATATCTAAACAAATACTGTGTGTGTATATATATATATATATATAGACAAGAGAATGAAAATACAGAATAGCAACAGCTTGTACATTAGGTAGAGGTTGATTATATTTATAGTGATTTAGGAGTTGTGTCTTATTCTGAAGAGGAATTAATAAATTGTCCAATATTAGAATTTGGGTGTAAAGTTCAAAGATAAAAGGTATAATGAAGGATACATGTTGCTAAAACAGTAAGAAGAAAAGACAGAAGCAATAGTATAGAAAAATAGTTTTGCCAAATATCAAAATGAATCCGCCACAGGTATACATGTGTTCCCCATCCTGAACCCTCCTCCCTCCTCCCTCCCCATTCCATCCCTCTGGGTCATCCCAGTGCACCAGCCCCAAGCATCCAGTATTGTGCATCGAACCTGGACTGGCAACTCGTTTCATACATGATATTTTACATGTTTCAATGCCATTCTCCCAAATCTTCCCACCCTCTCCCTCTCTCACAGAGTCCATAAGAGTGTTCTATACATCAGTGTCTCTTTTGCTGTCTCGTACACAGGGTTATTGTTACCATCTTTCTAAATTCCATATATATGCGTTAGTATACTGTATTGGTATTTCTCTTTCTGGCTTACTTCACTCTGTATAATAGGCTCCAGTTTCATCCACCTCATTAGAAATTAAAAAAATAATAATAATAAATAAAAGAAAAATAGGACAAACAGAAAAAGTTAAGATTACAAGTATGTTTGAATAGATTAACAACCACAGTAAAAATGAATTAATTATACAGAAATCTGCAAAAGGGAAGAGTAGAAATTAGAGTTTAGATATATAATTTGGAAGAACACCAGTGGGCCTGTGAACAATGAATAACACAGAGTGTTGCTCACCCCACAGTTCTGTGATGGTTAATTTGTACCTCACAGCCATCACTGAGTGACAGTACACTCAGAGAAGATACTAAGACAGGAACAGGTGCTTTGGACAGGCAGGCCTTTGGTTATATGTGTATCTCAGGAAGAATTTTAATGAACCCAGATTCTCGCATCTTCCAGTACATACGAAAGCATGAAGATCTTGAGATAGCTGTTCTTTGTGAATAGTAGTAATCTTTTACCAAGATGTATGCATGAAAAGTGAAAAAAGTGAGTCACTCAGTTGTGTCTGGCTCTTTGCGATCCTATAGACTATAACCCACCAGGCTCCTTTGTCCATTGAATTCTCCAGGCAAGAATACTGGAGTGGGTAGCCATTCCCTTCTCCAGGGGATCTTCCCAACCCAGGAATAGAACCAGGGTTTTCTGCATTGCAGGCAGATTCTTTACTGTCGGAGCCACCAGGGAAGCCCTTGACTACATGTATTTCCTAGCTAAAAATCATATATAAACTGGCTCTCCTCTACCTCTTTGGAACAGTTTCCTTATAGCTGAGTGTTCTCACCTAGGCTATAGTCCTCAGCAAGGTCCTGAATACAACTTAAACTCACAACTCTAATGTTGGGCATTTTTCTTTAAGTTGACAAGTGATCATGATAATAATAAAACCATGAGTATCCAGATAAAAAACATGTATTTTTGAAAAATATCAAAGAAACTGTAAATAGATATGTATTCTATCTATATTTATGGGAAAAAAACACGAAATCATAAATTCTCATAAATTTTTAAATCCAAGGCAATTCTATCAGAATTAAAAATCTCTTCTGCAGTTTATATGGACATACCCAAAGATTGGCAAAGACCTCATGAAGAAAGAAGATTATGTGACAACTTTCCCTATGAGTTATCACAATACAAATTATAATAATTAAGATAATATCTGTTGGTTCAGGCTGGGATGACATATGACATAGTTTAATGAATCATGTGATGCAGATACTAAACAATCAGAATAGACTCTGACCATCAGAATACAGATCTAACAAATCAGAACAAATAAGAGCAGATATCTTGTACTGATATATGTTTGCTGAATAACAGTAATGCCTTTGACCCAAAATTTGATATGACTTCCTGTGTCAAAGGAAACATTTTGGAAAGTGGGAACAATCAGTGCAGATCTTCCATCAAAGAGAGCTGGATGATCTTCCTGGCTTGTCACAGGAAAAACATGCTTATAAATATTGACGGTGACTGTCCCCTGTAACTTTGCCAGATGTCTTATCTTGTCCTTTTGAATCCATAATGATTTACCAAGAACTTTCTTAATTTAAACTTAAGTATCTAGTTACATTCCTTGTCCTGCGGCAGTTCTAAGAATGAGTTTCATTTAGACTCTGCAGCCTAAAGAACCATGTAATTTTGGGGAAATGCTAACTATTTTATTTAAACAGGTTGAATTGATACATTTTTCTAAAAGCAAGTGATGGTCCTCTCCTCAGTTTTCACGCAGCATCCAGCTGTTCTTGGCAGGTATTGTCTTGTCTCAGGAAACAGTGATTGATATGTTAGGAAATGGCTTTGACAATAGCCTAGAGTGGAGCATGAGAAATTGAATTGCCTCTGTAATTTTCTTTTCTTATTCCTTTATTATGTCGTTTCCAGGAAATGGTAAGGATAGAAACACTACCAATTTCTACTATTCAATGATTAATGAAATTTAAAGTGAGTCACTTATAAAGAGTCAAAATTAAAGTATCTCCAGGGTTTAGGTTAATGTGAAAATGACCAAACATTTTGAGTCTTAATATAAAAATAAATATTGTAAATATTTTATTTCATTTTAACCACACACACCCCTCACATGAACATATTTGTAAAAGCATGTTTCTATTTCACAAGAAAGAAGTGAACATAAATATGAACTCTAGTATACTCTGATTTGATGTACAAAATTACAAAGAGAAGCAAAAAATCAGTTAGCCAAGCTAAAACCACTTTTTCAGGAATTCCCTTTTACCTATAGTTTTGAATGAGGGTTGGCCACAGGAGATATGGTGAGATTTAGAGGGCGGAAATCGATCAGCTGCCATTAGCTCCTATGGTCGGTGTAGGGTACCCCATGTAACTAGCTCATGTTGCTGTTGGTCTCTAGCCCATCTCTTTGGGATGAGGCAGCAACCAATGCAGCTGCTAACCTTGACCACTGTATTTGACCACACTTCCTTTGCCAATAGACATATTCTTTCCCTCCTGTGAGAGGAGTTTAGTTTCCCTTTACTTCCTTCCCTGGTGGTGGTTTCCTTAGAAGGGACTGTGGATCTTTCTAAGGACTTCTCATTGTATTAGAGCTATAACTCAGGTACAAGTCCCAAAGGATAAAGTATAATTTGTGAGGAGTCTCAAACACCAAAAATTCCAAGATTTTGCTAATTTATATTAATAACGTGTCTAAGGGACATATATGAGGGTGGTCACCAAGGAATATTGCATCAGAATAGAAGGAATATAAAGCTGGACTTGGCTGAATTTGCTAATATGGATGCACTAAGCAGAAGTTCTGGGTTCATTGTGTTAATCTGGACCACTCGGAGTAACTCACAATTTCTTCTGTTGGTTGACTGAAACTTGGACCCAAAGTTGACCCACATTGAAGAAAAGGTTGAGTTGCCAAACTTTTGGTGATAGAGATCAATATCTAAAGGTGTAAAGGATATCAGAACTCTAAAGTGGATTTATCATACGTTAATAACTGCCATACCTAGCTCCTAACCTTTTCTTCCAAAAGGGTCTGAAGAACCATCCCTTCATCAAGGTTGTGAGAAATAAGCATCAGCATCCTTGAAGGTCTCTGTTGCAGCTGTTGTTGGTAGGTGATACATGACATTAGAAACTGCTGTCAGTCAAACTCTAGGCTTGGTTTCAGCAGAGATAATAGGACCCTAGAGTGTTAGAGGTCAAGTGGTAGCACAAAATTGCCAGAAAGAAGTTGGATGTAGTCACTGTTAACAGACAGCAGAGAGTAAGTATAGTGGTTTGATCCTTAGAGATTGCTGGTATTGGCTAATTGATTCAGCTGTTCCAGATCTGAACTATGTGAAGAAATCTATTAAGTGTTACCTGATTTGAACAACCAGGCAGTTTCTAGTTCGGTAAACAAGTCTGAATTTAATCCCTTCAGCCATCCCCAACCTTAGGCCAATTCAACTATACCTGACCATTGAATGGAATAGAGGACCCTGTTATATTACCCTGCACTATTAACAATTATACTGATAAAGGCAGGATCTCACTTTGCCCTTGTACTACTCAGCCTCGACTAGTATTACATTAATCCCTGTTGTATGCTATCTTTGTATAAAATTTTGGTATTTTATTCATCACAGAGTTTTGCAGTAATTTGATTTTTAAAGTAGTTTGTTAAAATATTTATCTTGATTACTAAGCATTGTGTGTGTGTGTGTGTGTGTGTGTGTGTGTGTGCATGCTCTATGGCAGAGTCATGTCTGACTCTGTGACACCATGGACTATAGCCTGCAAGGCTCCTCTGTCCATGGAATTTTCCAGGCACAGATACCAGAGTGGGTTGCCATTTCCTACTCCAGGGAATCTTCCCAGCTCAGGGAATCGAACCTGGGTCTCTTCCATCTCCTGCATTGGCAGGCGGATCCTTTACCACTGCGCCACCTGGGAAACTTCTTGGTTCTCCATGAAGTTTTGTACCAAGGACTAGTGTCTCACTCAGTTCCCAGCCTTGTATCTGGCTCTTTCCAGATCTCTTCGAGCTTTTCTGCTTCTGGGCCAGACACATGCACAGTTCTATAATAAACTCCAATTCCTTTTGGAGCTCTCCTGCATGGTTGACGTTGGAGGTGGTGAGAGAGAGAGAGAGACAATCATTAAATTTTGACCATGTGATTTCAGTTTGTTGGTGTTTCAGGTTCTATTTATCCTCATTCTCCCCTGCTTCATGTTGTGCTTTTCAAGCCAAATTCTGGTCCTGCTGACTGACAGTAAATTCAGGCCCACCACCAGACATAGAAGTAACAGCTTTTCGTAGATTTCTTCACCAGATCCCACGGTTGTGTAAGATCTGATCTCTGTACTAAACCCTTTATTCCGTATTGCTCATAACAGTCCTGCTTCTCTGCTTCAGCCCTAACTAATGTACCCTCAGAGTGCCTGGTGCTTTTTCTTCAGAATTTTTTTCCCCTTAAACATTCCTCTGTACTTCCTGAACACTGAATTTTTTGGTTCCACCCTGGATAGCTTGCCAGATATGTACTGACGTCTTTGAACTTCGGCAGCTTATATTGCTTGAGTTCTTTGCCAGCAGAATTTTTAGCTCTCATTTACATAAGCATCTGGCAGATTCTTTCTGACTGTTCAACAGATGTGACCAGGCATATCTGGCTTTCTTTTTGTCAAGCTGACTACCTAATATTTCACAACTCTTTGAAATGCAACCCCAATTAATAAAAAACCTAGGATATGTCCTCTAAAACTACTCAGATAAGTAGATACTCTCTCCTATGTACTGCCCTACCAAGGACTTTAAAGTTGGTTTTTAATATTTGTCTGTAATCATACTTCTCACCAGCATATTTCTTTTGTAGGTGGAAGATCTGTTCCTCAAAAAAATATGATTTTCTAGACTTACCATCTGTATTAACTTCCTTGGGTTGCATAACAAAGTGCTGCAAAAGGGGGTGGCTTAAAACAAGAGAAATTTATTGTCTCATAGTTCTGGAGGCAACAAGTCCAAAATCAAGGTGTTGGCAGGCCACCCTTCCTCTGAAACCAGAGGAATCCTTCCTTGCCTCTTGGTACTCCTGGTGGCTTGCCAGCAGTTACTGGTGTTCTCGGGCTTATAGCTCCAATCTCTGCGTTCATCATCATGTGGCTGGCTGTGTGTGTGTGTATGTACCTAGCTTCTAACCATTTCTTCCTATTAGGTACCAATAGCATCATTGTCAGCCTCCTTGGCCCTATCTTGCAGCATCCTTAAAATGTGGTGCTAAGTATCAAACAAAATACTCTAAAAAGTTTTGATCAGAGCAGAAAATAGTGGAATTATTATTCTATTCTCTTATTCCCTTCATTATTTCACTCATGCGATGAGTATTCATTGAGCTTCTATTCCATGTCTCACGTTTTACTTGTGTTGAGGATACTCTCGAGTGTCTCTAGAAAAGAGACAAAGCTCCTGTCTTCGTGGAGTGTACGTTCTAATTAGGGATGGTAGACAGTCAGCACCCAGACTTAGGCTAGGATTCCAATTATCTCAAAGTGCTGTGAGCAGGGTAATTGAAAAGCAGTGATGGGAGTGTTATTTGAGAAAGGAATGTCTTTGAGAAAGCAAGCAAAAAGACTCTTAGGTGGGAGTGTGGTGTATATGGGGAATTGAAGGTACAGCAGGGAGGCCAGGCTGGGTGGAGTACACAAAGGAATGCCAGGAAGAAGGAAGGAGAGGTCATCACAGCCTCATCCACAGCAGGATTGTGGACTTTTTGTCCTGGACGTGAATTTAGTTGAAGGGTTTTAAGCATCTGAGTCACACGATACAACATTTTAAAAACTGATTCCAGCTGCTGTATTAGAATAGGCTCTGGTAGAACTCTGAAGAGAAAGCGGACATATCTATTTTGAAGCCATTTACAAAAGTGCAGTTGAGAGAGAATGGTCACATGGACTAATATGATAGCCATAGTGGTGATAAAAGAGGTCAGATCCGGGATGTGGTTTGAAGACATAGGCCTTCAGGATTTGCTGATGGATTCAAGTGTACATGAGGGGAAAAGGAAAGTGAAAGGAAAAGAGAGTGAAGTCGCTCAGTCGTGTCCGACTCTTTGTGACCCCATGGACTGTAGTATACAAGGCTCCTCCGTCCATGGGATTTTCCACGCAAGGGTACTGGAGAGGGGTGCCATTGCCTTCTCCAAAATGAGGGAAAAGATGACTATTAAATAGACCTCCAGTACTTAGAGGTTTCATTGAAAAAGAGGCCTCTTTGGAGGGTATTGAGAAGTGGCCTATGAAGCAAAATGAATCTAAGAGTGAGGCAAATAGCAAAAGGCAAATAAAGAAGATGTATTCAAAAGGAGGATGTTGGCCACTGGATAAGTGCTCCTGTTAGGTCAGGTAGCATAAGGACAAAGAAATGACCATTGGAGGCCATTGGTGAGGTGGCATGAACAGTCTCTATGGAATTTGAAGAGGAAGTGTGAGCTGAGGTAAAACTGTGAATGAAGACAACCGTTATTACAATCAGGACTGCGATCCAAATTATTGTCAAAACACATACCCATGAGTTTCATTTTCACAAGTTAACTCCTTTCAGATTGTCTACCAGCTGTTCTTGAAGCTTTCCAGATGGCTGATGGGCATGTACCCAGGAGCAATTTCCTAAATGGTTGTCCGCTCAGCCGCCTTATCTGTTCTCTGCTGACTAGTTATAAATATTAGTTTTCATAAAAACTAGATGAGACACAACATGTTCCAAAGATACTTTATATAAATTTTCATAAAAACTAGAAAATTAGATTCATTTCAGATCCCCCCCCTTTCTTTGCCACGATTACTTCATAGCTAGTGTTGTGTATTATACTTTCTTCAGGCAGTATATATTATTTGGTTATTTCTTTCTTCCTAATGTTGCAGCAGAAAACTGTTATTTTTGAGTTGACATATTTTATTTCCATGATTTGGAGGTATCCAGTAGTTTTATTTTAATGCCTAACTTTATTTTACAATTTTTTAAATTGTATAGTTGATGTACAACATTATGTAAGTTTCAGGTGTACAACACAGTAATTCACCGTTTTAAAAGGTTATATTCCATTTATACTTATTATAAAATATTGGCCATATTCTGTGTTGTATTATAAATCCTTGTAGGTTATTTATTTTATATATTAGTTTGTATCTCTTAATCCTGTACCCCTCTCAGCTTCTCTTCCTTTCCCTCTCCCCACTAGTACCACCAGTTTATTATCCGTATCTTTGAGTCTGTTTATGTTTTGTTATATTCACTAGTTTGTTATATTCTTTAGATTGTACATATATGTGCAATATCATACAGTATTTTTTTTCACTCAGTATAATACCCTTCAAGTCCATCCATGCTGTTGCATCAGGCAAAATTTCATTCTTTTTTATATGGTTGAGTAGTGTTCCTTTGTGTGAATACACACACACCACGGCTTCTTTATCCATTCATCAGTTGATGGACACTTAGATTGCTTCCATATATTGGCAACTATAAATGCTGCTGTGAACAGTGGGGTACATGTATCTTTTTGAATTGTTGCTGTTATTTAGTCGCCAAGTTATGTCTGACTCTTCTGCAACCCCATGGACTGTATAGCCTGCTAGACTCCTCTGTTCATGAGATTTCCTGGGCAAGAATACTGAAGTGGGTTGCCATTTCCCTCTCTAGGGGATCTTACCGATCCACAGATTGAACCCAGGTCTCCTGCATTAGCAGGTGGGTTCTTTACCACTGAGCCACCAAGGAAGCCCATCCTATTTTAATTAGTGGGTTTTTTCTTTTTCAGAATTTATACCCAGGAGTGAAATTGCTGGGCCACATGGTAGTTCTATTTTTACTTTTGAGAAACCTTCATATTGTTTTCCACAGTAGCTGCACCAATTTGCATTCCTACCAACAGTGTGTGAGGGTTCCCCTTTCTCCATATCCTTGCCAACATTTGTTGTCGTGGGTTTTTTTTTTTTTATTATAGCCATTCTTACAGATGTGAGGTGACACCTCGTTGTTGTTTTGGCTTGCATTTATCTGATTACTAGTGATATTGAACATCTTTTTATGTACCTGTTGGCCATCTGTATGTCTTTAGAAAAAAGTCTTCTGCTCATTTATTTAATGAAGTCTTTTTTCCTTGTTGAATTTTGTGAGCTGATTACATATTTTTGGATATTAACCCTTATTGGTCATATAATTTGCAAATACTTTCTCCCCTTTAGAAGGCTGTCTTTTCATTTCACCATTGGTTTCCTTTGCTGTGTAAAAGATTTTAAGTTTAATTAGGTCCCATTCATTTTATTTTTGCTTTTATATCCTTTGTTTTAGGAGACAGATCAAAAATATATTGCTATTGCTATGATTTATATCAAATAGTGTTCTGCCTGTATTTTCTTCTAGGAATTTCAGATCTCACATTTAGCTCTTTAATCCATTTTGAATTTATTTTGTGTATTGTATTAAAGGATATTCCAATTTCATTCTTTTAGCTGTAGCTGTTCAGTTTTCCCAACACACTTATTGAACAGACTGTCTTTTTTCCACTGTATATTCTTGCATCCTTTGTCATAGATTAATTGACCATAAATGCAAGGGTTTATTTCAACTCTCTATTCTGTTTTATTGATCTATGTGTCTATTTATGTGCCAGTACCATACTGATTTGATTACTGTAGTTCTAAAATCACAAAGTGTGATACCTCCGGCTCTGTTCTTTCTCAAGATATTTTTTGGCTATTTGGGGGCTTTTGTATTTCCATACAAATTAGAAAATCATTTATTCTAGTTCTGTGAAAAATGTTTATGCTAGTTTGATAGGGATTACATTGAATTTGTAGATTGCCTTAGGTAGTATGGTCATTTTAACAATATTCATTCTTAAAATCAGTGAACATGGAATGTTTTTCATCTGTTAGTGTTGTCTTCAATTTCTTTCAAAAGTGTCTTGAAGTTTTTTGAGTACAGGTCTTTTAAAAACCTCCTTCAGATCAGATCAGATCAGTGGCTCAGTCATGTCTGACTCTTTGCGACCCCATGAATTGCACCACGCCAGGCCTCCCTGTCCATCACCAACTCCTGGAATTCACTCAGACTCACATCCATCGAGTCAGCGATGCCATCCAACCATCTCATCCTCTTTCGTCCCCCTCTCCTGCCCCCAATCCCTCCCAGCATCAGAGTCTTTTCCAATGAGTCAACTCTTCACATGAGGTGGCCAAAGCACTGGAGTTTCAGCTTTAGCATCATTCCTTCCAAAGAAATCCCGTATATTATTCTTTTTGATGCAATTGTAAATGGAATTGTTCCCTTAATTTCTCTTTCTGATAGTTCATTGTTAGTATATAGAAATGCAAGAGATTTATGTTTATTAGTTTTGTATCCTGCAAGTGTACCAAATTCATTGATGAACTCTAGTGGTTTTTTGGTGACATCTTAAGGATTTTCTGTGTAGAGTATCATGTTATCTTAATGCCATGTCAGATTTTCAATGGATGCAGACTACATTTTCTTGGTTGTGGTTTGTCACTATAGTTCATTGAAACTTTGTATACGTCAGTAAGTCACATTGCTCTATTTTATCCAGAAGACTTTGGAGAAAATGCTTTGGTAAATCAAGATGGAGTATTTAAAAAAATTTTCCTCTTCTTTAGATATTCTAGCCAGTTAATCTCTGCTGGTGTTCAGTAATTGGTGCATCCTTTTCAAAAAGATTTGTTGTTCAGTTGCTAAGTCATGTCTGACCTTTTGCAGGCCCATGGACTGTAGCACACCAGGCTTCCCTCTCCTTCACTATCTCCTGGAGTTTGCTCAAATTCATGTCCACTGAGTCCTTGATAGAACCATTCTTTTTGATATTCATTTCTAGAGTGCTAATCAGGATCAACAATTAACACATTGGTGTAAAGCTTCAGAAAACCACTTTTCACCCCAATTTAGAAACTTTTGACCAGTTTCCCAAACTTCATTTATCTTTATAAAAATGTAAAATGTAGCTAATGTCTTATAATTACATCTGCAAATCTTTCCATTTTTCTTAAATATGATTTTGTGGTGAAGGTCACTTCTAATTTCTAATTTCATGTCTTCTGACCTATGATTGGCTCATTATAATGTGTTCTCTATGCTTTCCAATTTGAATATGACTGTAGGCAAAAGAAGGAAATAAAATAGGAACAGAGTAGTACTCCTTGTTTATTTCTCCAAGTTCTAATGTAGCAAATTATCTTTCCTACCTGTTGTTTATAGTCGACTTTGCTCACCTCCTCCCTCCATTCTCCTTTCAATATAAGCATTATGTATACAGGAACTTTTCTTCATCCCTTGCTGCATTTTTAGCACCTGGGTCAGTCCAGACACCAGTAGAAGCTCAAAGAATAGTGAAGGAATGAAACTCTTTTAGTAGCATTTTGGTTATGCTTTAGAAATTTTTATTGTATTAGAGAAATTTTACAATAAAATTTCCTGAGAAATCTTAAAACCTTGTACTGCTGTTTCTCATAAGTTCCATACATAATCCTTTCATGTGAAACTTTTCTAAGAACATATTTTGACTTTATAATTATAGTAAATAACCTTAAAAGATATTAGTAACCTCCAAATGAATTCTTAATAACACCTATTTGATTGCTGAACATGTCATAGATTTTCCTCAGTTAGCTTCAGTCTGGCCTCGGACCCTGCTCTGTGGAGAGTCTTGGTCAAAATTCTCTCAGGATTGTCAATTTGACTTCTAGCTCAGATATTTATTTTGGCCGCTTGTCTTGTCACATCTTTTCTGACAACTTTTTAAAGCCTGTTGTTCAGCAGTTCAGTTGTAGTGCGAGTATTTTTGTTGATTTAGAATTCTTATCGAAAGAAACTTCCATTTCACTCTGCAGATCCAACACTGCTTTTTCCTCTACCTCCATTTCTTTGCACTTAGAAACAGGGGTGAGAACAATGTTTAAGTAAGCTGCCTCCTTATTTCATAGTTCTGTTTTCTTTATTCACACTGAAACAGTTGAATTGTGCTCTTTTTCTTATAAATACTTTATTTTTATAAACACAATCTCAGAATTGAAATACTATTACTGATTTAAAACCACAAGAGTCTCTCAGTTGAGTCAGTAATGACATAAAAATGCTTCAAGGATATATAAGAAACTTAAGGTACATAGATAGGTAGGTGGGAACTGTCACGTGGAGAACAAGGCTGAGAGAAATATTTTTTTTTTTTTGCCATATACTTTTCTGAGTATTTTTATATTAAGAACCATGTGAAAATGTTACATATTTAAAAATTAAAGAGAAAAAAGCCAAGTAATTTAATAGTTTACAAAAATACCTTTGTTGTCCAAGCTCTTAAATGACTTAACAATAAAGGACCTAGATTAGGACCATTGAGGAAGTTTAGAGTCTTAACAGTTGATTAAGGATAACATCAGAGGTAAATCAATCATTTATGGATTCAGTTTCATAATAGTTCAATTCCTATGAGGTTGTTTTCTCTTCATAGTATCACTCACTTTGAGCTCTTCCTCTTTATCTCCCAGAGGACCACTTCACTGGTCACCTGCTTCCTCAGACCTGTATTCCCTAGTTTCTCCTTCCATGTCTTCATCCATTAGCTATATCTCGCTTCTAGTCCAGTCATTGTCAGGATGATTTCCTTGTGTCACCAGCTGATTTAACATCTCTAACAGTTCTTTTGGAGAAGGCGATGGCACCCCACTCCGATACTCTTGCCTGGAAAATCCCATGGACGGAGGAGCCTGGTAGGCTGCAGTCCATGGGGTCGCTAAGAATCGGACACAACTGAGCGACTTCACTTTCACTTTTCACTTTCATGCATTGGAGAAGGAAATAGCAACCCACTCCAGAATCCTAGGGATGGGGGAGCCTCGTAGGCTGCCATCTGTGGGGCTGCACAAAGTTGGACACGACTGAAGTGACTTAGCTGCAGCAGCAGCAACAGTTCTTTGCTTTCATCTAAAATAAACTGAACTCCTCCAATTTAACTAGGCCGGGGCTTCTCAACCTTGGCATTATGACGTTTTGGTCTGGAAGTTCATGTTTGTGTAAGGCTCTCTTGTGTATTGCAAGATGTTTAGCAGCAAACCTGGCCTCTACCCACTGAACTCCCAAAATGTCTCCAAACATTGCCAGATGTCCCTGGCGGTGGGGCAGGGGTGGGGGGGTGGGTGAGCGGGGAGAAGAGGCAAAAATCGTTCTTTGTTGAGAGCCACTGATCTAACCCTGTCCTATTTGTTAACTCAATTTCTCACTTGTTAGTCTCTTTGCTTTTCTATTAATAGACTGTGTTCATTGCAAACTTGGTTCAGATGGTTCCTGTCCCCATCTTGGACAGTTTTCTTTTCTTCTGATTAAATAGTAGCACTGATTTCATAAAATGTTCTGGCCCTTACTTATGTATGAAGTTCTTTCACCATCAGCAATGAATTAATATATTTAAAAATAGTTCATTTTGCTTCACCAACTTCAGTAAATCTGTTTCTTTAGTTAATAATTCAGGCCAGTGACTTAGTGTCTACCAATAAGCTTGCTTTTTAAAAAGTACTCAGTGATTTTTTTTTTTTTTTGCTAGTGATTCTTATATACATCAGAGCAGTCTTTTATTGGTACTCTGAATTACCTCAGAGCAATCAAAATGATTATTCATCAGAATATTTCTGTCTGCTTTTATGTATGATACTATCTGAACTATAATTTTTTTTTTTTTTTTTTTTTTTTTTTTGAAACTTACGAGCCTGACAAAACTATCTGGCCGTGTCTCTAAAATTACTTCATGTGATTACAATAGGATTCTGTGCTGAAGGTTAAAATTCGATAAATGAATTCAGAATCATCGGCAGCAGATGCTTCTCCTGGTTTATACCGATTTTCCTCTATGTTTAATATGCTTACCTCTCTATGGCTTCTTCTTCTCCATTTTAGATAAGTCCTAAGCAGGCAAGCAGAAATGACATTTTTGTTATTGCAAACTTTACCCTCAATTTCGCTGCACCGTCCACTTTTATTAGAAGGCAGTCTACTCATTATAAATGCCTAGCATGAACCTCCCCCCCCGCAACTTGCCACCAAAGAAGTTCACTCTGTTGAAACTAACTTTACTGTATTAGCAGAGACCTCGTATTTGATAAATCTACTGGCTTAACATAAGTTCCTCTCAAATAAGTAATAAAATGAGTTATGTGAATCATGACCTTTTTTTCTTTTATAAATGTATTAAATATTTGGCCTCCAGATGGTCACGTTTAACAGAATAGCCCATCTTAAAGAATTATTTAAGGATCTCTTCCCCCTGTTTTTGGACAGGACAGAATCCTGGAGCCTGAATTATTCAAAAAACTTACAAAGGGCCTTGGATCTTTCACTATGATTGAAACTTGTCACAATCTACACCATTTCTCATGCTAGATATCTCGTGTTTCACAGATATTTCTTCTTCAGTTCTCATATTCAGTTGATTAGAGTCTATCTTGAAACTGTTGACTTTCTAGCCACACTGTCATTTTCTTAATTTAGGCTCTTATCAACTCTTACCATTTCAAAGTCCTTGTTGTTGGTTGTTGTTCAGTCTCTCAGTTGTGTCCAACTCTTTGCAATCCCATGGACTGCAACACACCAGCCCTCCCTGTCCTCCACCATCCCCCTGAGCTTGCTCAAACTCATGTCCATTGAGTCGGTGATGCCATCCAACCATCTCATCCTCTGTTGTCCCCTCCTCCTCCTGCCTTCAATCTTGCCCAGCATCAGGGTCTTTTCTAGTGGGTTAGTTCTGTATATCAGGTGGCCAAAGTATTGGAGTTTCAGCTTCAGCATCAGTCCTTCCAATGAATATTCAGGACTGATTTCCTTTAGGATGGACTGGTTGGATCTCCTTGCAGTTCAAGGGACTCCCAAGAGTCTTCTCCAACACCACAGTTCAAAAGCATCGATTCTTTGGTGCTCAGCCTTCTTTATTGTTCAATTGTCATATCCATACATGACTGCTTGAAAAACCATAGCTTTGAATAGATGGACCTTTGTTGGCAAAGTAATGTCTCTGCTTTTTAATAAGCTGCCTAGGTTGGTCATAGCTTTTGTTCCAATGAGCAAGCTTCTTTTAATTTCATGGCTGCAGTCACCATCCGCAGCAATTTTGGAGCCCAAGAAAGTAAAGTCTGTCACTGTTTCCATTGTTTCCCTATCTATTTGCCATGAAGTGATGGAACCAGATGTCATTTCATTTTTTGAATGTTGAATTATAAGCCAACTTTTTCACTCTCCTCTTTCACTTTCATCAAGAGGCTCTTTAGTTCTCTTCACTTTCTGCCATAAGGGTGGTGTCATCTGCATATCTGAGGTTATTGATATTTCTCCCAGAAATCTTGATTCCAGCTTGTGCTTTATCCAGCCTGGCATTTTGCATGATGTATTCTGCATATAAGTTAAATAAGCAGTATTTATACAATTGCTTGTATAAATATACAACATACAACCTTGACATATTCCTTTCCCAATTTCCGTTGGTTCAAAGTCCTTACAATAATATAATTGTACCTATTTTCTCTGACCTTTATTCTCTCTTCACACACAGTTGTACTTTAAAAATAAAACTTGAAAAAAAATAACAAATTTGGAGTCTAATGTTATCACCTGTATTGTATTATTAACAGAGTAAATTGGACTGTTCTCTATCTTTTGCCCCATACTTCAAGCTTCAGATGGTTCCTTAAGACTTTTCTTTGATCTCATCTGTATAAACATGGGCCACTGATCTGTTGCATTTCTATCTCTAAGGGTCCTAGCTGCTAAGCCGCTTCAGTCATGTCCGACTCTGTGCGACCCCATAGACGGCAGCCCACCAGGCTCCCCCATCCCTGGGATTCTCCAGGCAAGAACACTGGAGTGGGTTGCCATTTCCTTCTCCAATGCATGAAAGTGAAAGTGAATGTGCTCAGTCGTGTCCAACTCTTCGCGACCCCATGGACTGCAGCCCACCAGGCTCCTCCGCCATGGGATTTTCCAGGCAAGAGTACTGGAGTTGGGTGCCATTGCCTTCTCCTAAGGGTCCTAGAGTCCATGGCTAATCAAACATTTGATCTTAGTTTCAGAGAATCCAGCAGGCATGAGAAGAGGTTGCTAAAGCCTCTATGGTGAAGGACTCTTTGAGGACACTAATGGAAGAGCCTGTTCATTTTAATCTAGGTGAATTCTAGAGCCTTTTGCTAAAGTGGGCTCCCTTTTAAAGTGGCTGATTCATTAGTAGCTGTATCTGTGAGATTAAGTAAAATTTGCAAATGAGGAATTGATTGCCTCTATAACCCCCAAAGAACTAAAAGTTGTTGCATGTTCATGTCCTTGATGAGTGTGTGTATCAAAACTCCTTGGAGAAAAGGTTGATCAGTATGTTAGACCTGTGCTCTGAAGAAAGACACATGCAGTTTAGGATCTTGTCTCTGACGTCTGTGTGGAGACAAAGCTGCTGAGGTCCTCCATGGCAGCCTAGTAGAGGTGCATTTTGCCTTGCACCTGAAGGCACCTCTGTGAAGGCATAAAGGTGCCTTCAGACATGAGGGTGAATGTTGACTAACAAATTGTTGAAACAGGCATCGAAGAAGAACATCTGAGCCAAATCTGTAATACCAGTGTATTTTTCAGTTATTAATTAGATGAGATTAATAATTTTAATAATATTGGGTATTGGGTTTGGGGCCTTAATGGCTGGGACCACAGCATCAAGGTGGCAGTGATCCACCAAGAGGCACCATTTATTTTTTCACATTTTAGAGCAAATAAAATCAGCTTTCAAATGCACAAGGAGTGGGCTTAAGGACCTGCTAGTTAATTAGGTCCTATTTAAATGTCCCAACCCAGGAAAGTGAGGCTCGAGAGGCATATCCTTCTAGTGCCCTGAGATGTGCCCCCGCTTGGACTGGTCTTAGTCCCTGGAGTCCGTGTGCTAACTGGTTAGCACAGCTCATTTTGAATATCCCACAGGGAGACCAGCAGTCTTCTCTGGCAGACACAGCAGTAGGAAGCAAGGCTATCCAAGTGAAAGCTCAACTTCAAGTCCAAGCCACTACTCTCAGGGTGCTTGAGAACCAATGAGTGAACCAAGAGCAGAACCCCAGAAAGTTATTCAAGGGTGAGCGGTCTTGGCCATGCCATCCTGCTCACAGTGTTGATCATCTCATATTACTTACAGGTTATTTTGATGTTGAGACATAGCACATTGACAGTTGGATAGATGAAAGACAGAACTCTTGCCACTTATAGCTCCAGGGGAGAGAGCGGCCAGGGAGGACCAAAGTGGGTTCCAGCCTGGGACAGCGTAGCAGCAAGCTGCAGCTCTTGAGGACAGCTCTCCTATGGCTGGTGGGACAAGGTTAGTAGGTTTGCAAGGATCCTGGGGATTGGCTGACTTGAAGAACTTGGAGGGTTCCAGGGTTTTGGTGCTATGCATAGTTGTCTGTAACCAGGTCCTGGAGCGATTGGGGTGGTGGTTAGTTGCCCAGAGTGTGAGCTTCAATAAGGAGAGTAATTGGGGTGTAGACTTAATCAGTTGCTCAGAAAAAGGAATTGACAGGCCTGTAATCAGAACCTCAAAACTGGGTCAGTATAGCAATGAGAAATGAAACAAAGCAACACTATAGTATACTTGTTGTTGTTTTTTAAAAATAAAAGCTTGTTACTGGGCCCCTCTCCAGACCTCTTAAATTGACTTTCTAAGGCAGGACGCTGTGACTCTTAAGCTACTTTACAGTAAGATTTCTCATTGTTCAGGTTGGGCTCTGGAGTTAGCCTGTTTGGGTTACAGGCTGTATCTGCCAGCCCAAGTCCCTGGATTCGGATTTGTTACTGCACCTCCTTAGGTCCCAACTTCCTCACTGTAAAATTGCATGGAACAGTAGCACCAACTTCCTAGGGTTGTACGGACCTAGCCGAGTGTCTGCCTCATTGTAAGGGCTTATGTTAACCTTCAAGATGCATGAATTTTAAAAATTCTTTGAAAGAGAAGGGACTATAGATATTTGAAATCTTAAATCGATTTATTTGAAAAGATTGTAACAGTTGCATCTTTTAAAGAAACACTAACACACGCTCCAGTAATGTTTAATCTTAAGACTCACTGATCAGGGGAGCCAAGAGAAAATCATCTCCCTCCATTGTAGTTCACCTTGATTTAAATAAATTGTCTTTAAATTTTGGAGCACTTGTATCTTCTTGACGTCTTTAACCGTGTTGATACTGTTGCTGCTGCTACTGCTAAGTTGCTTCAGTCGTGTCCGACTCTGTGTGACCCCATAGACGGCAGCCCACCAGGCCCCGCCGTCCCTGGGATTGTCCAGGCAAGAACACTGGAGTGGGTTGCCATTTCCTCCTCCAGTGCATGAAAGTGAAAAGTGAAAGTGAAGTTGCTCAGTCGTGTCCGACTCTTAGCGACCCCATGGACTGCAGCCTACCAGGCTCCTCCATCCATGGGATTTTCCAGGCAAGAGTACTGGAGTGGGGTGCCATTGCCTTCTTAATACTGTTATAACAACAACAAAAAAGTTTTATTAAAAGCCTTTAATGTCCATTCCATATTGAGAGAACTGATTATACTACATGTTTGCAACTTTAGAAACTAGAATGATCCTCTTGGTATTTCCAAGATCTGTTTTTCTCTTTTCACTTTTTAGCCACACTGGAGGCAGAATTGTCCAATAATGTAAGGATAGTGGTCTGCAATAAAATCTGAAATGACATTTCTCCATTAATAAGTATATTCCTTTCTCAAAGGACAAACCTCCTTGACTGTTGAAGGGGGTCTGATATTTTTAAGTTAATCTTAAAATAGTGATAAGAATTTTACTCTTTGTTCTGTTAGCAAAGTAATCAGCAGACTTCTACCTGTCCTATTAACTTTTAATTATAGTTTTAGCTTGTTAGAATATAATTGTTAGTACAAATAATTACTAATGTACTAATTTTACAGGAATTTTAATGTACTAATTTTACAGGTGCTCCCACTGAATAAGTAGAAAGCTATATTTCTTCCTAATTGATTAAATTATATAGAAATTCCTTTAATACATTCTTTATACTTATTATTAAAAACTGTCTATCTAGTCATTTTACTCATTGAAATTAGAAAAATGAGTAACATTTGACTTCTTAAATGTTTACTAACTTCAAATAGTTGATTAAAGTAAAAAGAAACTTAAAGTTTAGTGAAAGAGTCTTTACTTTCTTATTGGTTGTAGTCTATGTGATTTAAAGTTTTATAGACTACATACTTTTAAAGAAGACAAATGTCTTTCTCATATCTTAATGAGTAAACATTCCTATACTTTCTATACGAAAATTCTCTCTGGGATCATATTTGCTGTATTTTTGTTTGTTTGTTTGTTTTTTAAAACTTCAAAATCTGTAATTTTTCAAAAGTCCAAAATTTGCAATTCCCATCAACAGTGCCTGAAACATGGCTGGTGTTCAAAGAATATGTTTGTTATATTCTATATCAGAATAGAATTCTTTTGCTATATATTTTTCATCTTAAGTGTTACCATCATTCATCTAAACCCTGTAGAAGTCTAGTTCTTATATATCAATAATCATCATAATAAGATACAAGCAACATAGCCAGCATTTATTTTGTGCTCACTGTGTACCAAGGCAACACGAAGTGTTTTGCATAGATGCTATTTCATTTCTTCCTCACAACATTCCTAGGATAAAAATACCATAATCTTTTTCCAAAACAGAAGGGTGAGGAATTAGATCAAATAACTTGTCCAGGGTCACATAATTCATGAGTGGAAATCGACGTTCATACCCAACCCCTTAACACTGCATTCCCTTATTTTTTTTAAAGTTATTTATTTATGGCCGTGCTGGGTCTTTGTTGCTGTGTGGGCTTCTCTCTGGTTGCAGTGAGTTGGGACTACACTCTAGGTGTAGCGCATGGGCTTCTCACTGCAGTGGTTTCTCTTGTTGCCGAGCTGTAGGCACATGGACTCGGTAGTTGCGGCTCCTGGGCTCTAGAGCACAGGTTCAGTAGTTGTGGTGCATGGGCTTAGTTGCTCTGCAGCATGTGGGATCTTCTCGGATCAGAGATCAAGCCTGTGTCTCCTGCATTGGCAGGCAAATTCTTTACCACGAAGCCATCAAGGAAGCCTACATTCCCTTCTTTAAACCATCACCCAAAATAGTTTCCTCTGTGGAGAAAGCATTCTTCTCTCAGGATGCCCACATGCAAATGGTAAGATTTGTTACCTGTTTGCTCTAAATACCGAAAGCCTCTATTCTTTCTGGCTTTTGATTTGAATGGGCATGGCTTATTTTATGGTAGAAATATAAATGGCCATATTAAAAGAAACACACAAAATAAATTTTATGATTATATTTTAACTTACCTAATATATTCAAAATATTATTATTTCAGCATGTGTCACTAGCTATGTTTTATGTACCCAGCAGCCCCTGTGGTGGGTAACCATTTGGAAGGTACAGTCTTCTTCAAATTAGACTATCCAAGGAACTGTTGGTATAATATAAATTGCCTTATTACAGATTAAGGAGTTGAAATGATCACATTTAAAAATCACAGGTCTATTTAGTAACAATTTGTTATTTTTGTAAAAATCTTTCAATGAGCATTTTATTATAAAATCCATTGATGAAGATAGAAAATCATCTGTCCAAGAAATAGATGCTGATCACAGAGGCTGAAAATGAGGACAGCATTTTGGAGGGAAGAACTATGAAAGCTCACCATATTCTGAAGCATCTTCAGGTTACCCTTCCTGGGAGCCCAAATCATGATGTGAGGTATCATTGTCTTTGGGGGTTACACTCAGGACACTGCAGATGTTTCAGCATTTACAACTTAAGGGTTTCTTGTTTGATTGTCTTCAGAAATGACCTTTTTTGGTTTTAGCAGTTATTGGTGCAGTAAAAGTATTAATAGCAGAGAGTTTATTTTCAGATAATTTGTATGGAGAGCAGTAGTTTGATAATTCATTTGCTAGTTATTGCCGCAGTTATCTTATGTAGTTTTAAAGTAAAGAAACTTCAGATGACTTCACCATCTTTAGTTTATTCTTTCTTGTGGCACTTCCATCCAATGTGCAAGCTCCAGTAAGCTTCACCAAAGCTTTTAGTGAAATGCTGCATGAAATTTAATATTTTTAAATAATTAAATATCACCTTAATTTATAAAATGTCCAAAATGGCGTTTATTATTATGTGCTATTTTTGACTGTTATTAATGAAAACTGAGTTATACTGAATATAATTACTACATCATGTTTATTTTCTGTAACAGCTTGTATGTTTTCTATATCCCTCACTGTCCCCTTAATCTGTAAAAGTCAGCAGTCAGTTATTTGTCCCTTTCTGGCATCAGTAAAAGAAAAACATGTAAGTGGAGCTAATGAACTGTCACAATGTTAAAGTGACATTTTACTTTTCGTGTATTCTGAATATACACTGTAAGGAGAGAATATGAAAAAGTATTTTTTAGAAAAGAAAAATGCATCTAATTTATGAAGATTATCTTTTATGACAGTCATTCTCTGGCTGTGAAATTCCTCAAATTTTCCTTAATTCTGATCTGTCCCATGGGCTGATTTGTGAAATTAAACAACACAATGCATATGGAGCTCTAACACATTACTGATAATATAAGCATGTCTCAAGCTGGTTTCTCTTCTTTCTTCTCCTCCTTGTCTGCTTTTTCTTCATAATTGTCATCATAATTATAATGAATTCTGCTTAACACCCATTTCAGTGGTGTACCATAGCTGACTTGCAAGATCAAATTGTTAAATTTGCAGGGATTTTGTGAACCTGCTATTAAAATAGCTGTTATTAAAAGTTAAACTTTGTAAACTTACAATTAATTATACAAATGTATTAAAACTTACAACTAAATTATACAAATGTATTAAAACTTACAACTAAATTATACAAATGTATTAAAACTTACAACTAAATTATACAAAAGTATTAAGTAATAAAAATATTTCTCTTTCTAGTTATTTTTATTATATTTTATATTATTTGTGCTCTTGAGGTCCATTGCAACTATGTGGTAGAAATACACTATAACAGTGTGCTACTGCCTGTCCTTACCCAACTCTCCATACAGTGACAGCATTTTGGTAGCTTGAAACTGGCGATAGTGAAGTATTTATAGCACAGGAAATGGCAACGCACTCCAGTATCCTTGCCTGGAAAATCCCATGGATAGAGGAGTCTGGCGGATTACAGTTCATGGGGTCTCAAATGAGTTGGACATGACTTACTGACTAAGCAACAACAGCAAACAGCAAATGCCACAAATTGAGGCTTTTTCCCCCACTAGAGAGCCATTTAAAATTTTTACCCAGGGCAGGAAATATAATAAACATTCCTGGAATATCTTATAGTTTCAAATTCTATCTATCCATCCATCCATCCATCCCACAGTGATGGAGGTATATCAGAGTAACACAGACCCCAACTGAAAGAGCTCTCAGCAGCCAAAGCTGGAACAAATTGAGCAACAAAATTAAGTAGTATTGTGTTATAACACCAAATATATAATAAATATTCATGAGTCCATACTAATATAAACAGGTGATTGAATAAGTAAATCACAGGGAGAGAATAGACAAATCTTACCTGCAGAAGAATTCCAAATAACTTTTGTAGATACTCCACTCTCAAGGAGATGCAAGAGGGTTTCCTGCTACTTAACTGTGGGCTATACATGGTGACTTCCTTCCAAAGAGTGCAGTTTAAAAAGGGGGAGAAAAACAGTAATTTTAGAGGAAATGGACACACACTACTTGGGCCAGGTGATCAAGGTCAACATCAACAATGATAAGTCATGTTGACAGTGTGTGTCCTTTATTGAGGTGGTGAAAATGGTCCTATACCTCTTTTGGTCTTCTTCCCAAATCCAATAACCCCTCCCTGATCATGAGAAAATATCAGACAAATCTCAAATGAAGGACATTTCACAAAATATCTGACCAGTATTCCTCATAACCTTCAAGGTCATGAAAACAAGGCAAGTCTGAGAAATTGTCACAACAGAGAGGAAGCTTGTGAGACACAGTGACTAAAGATGAATTAGTATCCTGGAAAAGATCTTGGAGCAGGACAAGCACATTAGGTAAAAACTAAGACGATTCAGGTGAAGTGTGAATTTTAGTTAGTAATAATGTATCAGTATTTATTCATTCATTCCAACACACACACCATACTGATGTAAGATGTTATTAGTAGGAGAAATGGAGTATGGAGTCTATAAGAACTTTGTGTTATCTTCATAATTTTTCTGTAAACTGAAAACAATTCTAAGAGGTTCATTTAAAAATAGAAACATTTACACTCACATAAATGATCTACCTAGGTTATTATTCAAGGTTCTGTCCTAGGTTTTATGTGATGCCCAGAGCTCAATAACTCTGGACCGACATCAAACCATTTTGCTAATAGGCCCCTAGCTTATCCCTCAAGTATGTCACACTGAGAGGACAGAAAGGAAACTTTGTAAACCAGGCACTGATTGTTAATTAGTTCTGTTAAACAAATTACACATCCACATCACATAATTTTAATTCTTGTCAAATCACTATTGGCCTGGAATAGAGAAACCCAGGATGGCAAACAGAAATAGATTAATTTTAATACAGGTATGTGAACGTATAGGTTAAAATTCCCTGCCTTTGACCTGTATTTTACTCACTGTAGCCAGATTAAGGTTCTAAAGTTGGGGTACAGATGCCGAACCTTCAGGGTTAGGCTGGTAAAAGGGTCAATTACCAGGGTGAAGGGCTTCTCTTGTGGCTCAGCTGGTAAAGAATCTGCCTGCAATGCGGGAGACCTGGGTTCGATCCCTGGGTCGGGAAGATTCCCCTGGAGAAGGGAAAGGCTACCCACTCCAGTATTCCGGCCTGGAGAATTCAATGGATTGTATAGTGCATGCAGTCACAGAGTCAGACACGACTGAGCGACCTTCACTTTCACATTCACTTTCACCAGGGTGAAAGACAACAGGGCCTGGTAGAGCTGTCCATCACACTAGAGAGCATATCTCAGCTCTGACGTGTTCAAGTCAGATGTATAAATGCCTTTTAGACCAAGCACAATTTGTCTCTATTTTGGCAGGAGCCTTGTTTTTGTCGTTGTTATTGTTTTAATTAAATGAAGGATTTTAAAGATTCTATAATGCTTTATGATTTTGAAAAATTTCTCACACATGATTTCATTTAATAACCCTTTTTTACCCCTCTACCTCTATATTGTCCCTCCCCTCTTCCTCTGCCTGTTGGTAGACATTAGTTTGTTCTCTGTATCTCTGAGTCTCCTTTCTGTTTTGTTCACTAGTTTTATTTTTTTAGATTCCACATATAAGTGATGTCATACAGTATTTGTCTGACTTATTTCACTTAGTATAATGCTCTCCGAGTTTTTCCATGTTGTTGCAAATGGCAAAATTTTATTTGTATGGATGAGTAGTATTCCATTGTGTGTATATGTGTGTGTGTGTGCATGCACATGTGTGCATGTGTATCACAGCTTCTTTATCCTTTCATTTGTTGATGAACACTTCTTAGCTTTCTTCCATACTTGTAATTGTAAATTACAAGTTTAGTTTAATTTAATATGTAAATTACAAGTTTCTTCCATACTGGCAATTGTAACTAATGTTGCTCTGAACATTGGGGTGCATGTATTTTTTTGAATTACTGTTTTTGTTTTGCGCGCTCTCTCTCTCTCTCGCTATATATATATATATATATATATATATATATACACACACACACACACTCAAGAGTAGAATTGCTGGGTCATATGCTAGCTCTATTTTTGTTTTCTGTTTGTTTGTTTGTTGAGAAGCCTCCATACTGTTTTCCATAATGGTTGTACCAATTTAACATTCCCACCAATAGTATACAAGGGTTCCCCTTTCTCCATAGCCTCATCATTTGTTATTTATAGGAACTTCTGCTTTAAATTGTCAGTTAAATTCCAAAGGAATTCCTTTAACAGCCTTGAGTGAAATTATGATTTATTTTGTTCATAGTCCACATGAAAATGTAGATCCTGGTAAATTTTACTACATACTGGTGAATTTCTTCATTTTAAATATAGTTTGTTCAGTGTGTTGATAAGTAATGTGCATTTTTATATCAACTGGAAAAAAAGCCACTTTCCACCATCTTTGTTAATGTCTGTCTCTAAGGCATGCATTCTTAAAAATTCATTAGCAAAATTTAACATATTTTGAGCTTCATATTATTGGAAAGTCAGTGGTTTTTCTGTTGTTTTTTTTTTTTTAATAATTTTGTTTCTTAGTTTAGCACTCCCTTGGGCCTATTTCCTCAAATAATACACTGACAGTCTTTTACCAGAAAGTCTTAAAAATAATAAATTCCTAAAATAATGAATTAATGCCTAAATACACAGCAATTATTTTTCTTTAATACAAGTGCAGTTACTAAAATCAGTTAAGGAGAATATACAAGCTAAATATAAATCGTTATTATAAAAGACTAGTGAATTAAGATTCCCAACCATGGCTTAATACTACCAAAATATTCCAAAAAATAAAATTCATTGGCTAGATTCCTTTGTGATAAAATAATATTTCCTGTTATAGGAGCTTCAGGGGATACATAGAAATAATGATATAAGTTTCGTGAAAAAAATAAATCCTTTTTTAATGCTTGCATTGGATAAGATTCTTTGTGTTTGGGAGCATCTCAAGATAATATCTTTTAAATTTCTTAGTAGTTTAAAATAGCCTTACAAAGTCCTGAAAAAAAAATCACCATTGACCTCCTTGTAACTAAATCCAATTGATACAGGTCAGGTCTTGCCTTACTTTGCTCACAGCAGTATTTGATTATATATTTTTCCTTCTTAAAATACTCAAAACCTGAGTTCTCACATTTAATTTGCCTACTACCTCTCTATCTTCTGTCACCATTAAGTTTTATGGCTCTTTTCCTTCCTAGTCTTCTCTCAGTACTGATATTCTTAAAATTTTCTTTTTCTCTCCTTTTCCACAAGGCTAGATGGCTTTATCCATTTTTGTGGCTCTCCAGCAAAAAATATATTTAAGCATTGAAATTGATTTTTCAATTTCCTGTGACCAAAGATTTTAAGAGTGAAAATATTTATTCTGATTTAACTAGCAACATAGCTATTAGTAGTAAGTAGTCAAACAAAACAATATATATGGACAATTTGATTGTAAGTATCTGACTTAAAATTTAATAATTGATTGGAAACATATCCTGTAAATATATGAATGGCATTTTCTTTTTTTCCCCATAGACATATAAGCTGAGAAGCTTCATTCTCTTGGATAAGTAGAGGGAATGAAAGAATGCTTGCATTGGATACACTTCTTTGTTGGTCCAAAGTCACTCAATTATTTGAACTCTTGAGCTAAATAACATTATTATTGTTGTTTAGTCACTAAGTTGTGTCTGACTCTTTCCAACTCTGTGGAGTGTAGCCCACTAAGCTCCTCTATCCACGGGATTTTCTAGACAAGAATACTGAAGTGTATTTCCTTCTCCAGGGGATCTTCCTGACCCAGGTATTGAACCTACAACTCCTGCCTCTTTTATAAAAAGTTTTCTTTTATTTGAAAATATAACCTTGATCTTTCAGACGTAAAATTAGGATTTTTAACCTTTTCGTGATAAACACAGTGCAAAACATACAAGACACTGATGTTTGACAGTTCTCCCCCAACTATTTCTTAGTGAGAATTCAGTATTGAGATTATTTACTCCTTGTTTTATAGGGGACTAGGGAAATCTCATTCTGAGACAGATGGACAAGGCACAGAACCTTGCCATGGGTGTGTCATAAGGAGACATTAAAGTCCTGCTCCGTTCCATATTTCTTACTAATTCTCTCCCTCAGTAGTGACATGTTTTTGGAAAGTCTGATAAGAAAAGCAGCAAGATCTTTTTATGAAAATTGTCATTATTCCCTCTGCCCCACTATTACAATACCTTGAACTTTAGAGGATCCCAGGACAGGCCATAATGCCCCAAGTCTCCATCCGTTATGGGGCCTTAAAAAAATGGTGCTTTCTCAGGCACATCTGTTTTCTGAAAACAACTTTAGAGGATTGAGGATATTAAATCCCTTAATATTTACCATGTGTTCATATGCTTTCAAAGTCTAAATACTCAGCCAGCAATACCCACATTAGGTTTGCAGACCACGGTTCTAGCTATAGCACACTACTTGTGGTTTATAAACATGGCCATCTCTTTCCCATGGCTGGTTATATAAAAGCACAAACTGTTCTCTGCTTTTAAAAACAATCACTTCACCCTTTCAGCTCACATTCCTTCTTTGTGTGGAAACTGTCTTAACCCTGGAGCAAGAGGAGCAGGGGTGTTTGTTAATTTCATCTTATTCACTGTTCTCAGTATTCTTTGCACATAAATTTTTATGTGTTTACTGTTGGGGGGATTTCTTCCTCTATCCCTCTTGAGTTCTTATGGCTGGACCAATAATAAAATTGACACAAGACAGATTAACGAGAGAACAAGAAAGAGATTCATGCGTGTATGGTGGTCTCACGGAAGTAGAAACTAAGAAGTGGCCAAAGTAGACAGCTTTTATGCTTTTTAGATGAAGATACAAAAAAAGTTGAAAGGACTAGAAAGAACAAAGAAATTAGATGGGGATGCGTAATTAATAAAGAATTCAAGCAAAGTTTGGGCTTGGATGGTAAATTGCTAAAGAAGTAACATGATTTGTTTATACAGGCTTCTTGGCCCTCAATTCCCGTCTCTGATGATAAGGACATCTTTCTGCCTGCTGGTACAGGGAGGGCACCTTTCAATGGGAGTTTTATTTCCTGCTGTCAGGGAGACAGAGAGGAAGGTCTAAGTGCTTCTCTTGAATCAGCTATTTCTTGAGTAACTTTAATTCAGAATAATCAATATGCCATTGAGGCATACTTAGCGGCAACTTGCCCTGGGTCCCAATATTATCATTACTATGCTAATAATCATTTTGTGTGTCTGTCTCTAAATTAGGTTCTAGACTGAATTGCACTGGGAGGAAGTGGTTCCCCCATATACCACCAAGCAATTCTCTGGATGGTAGCTGGGTGTCCTATAATTCATCTCAGTTCTAACAGTGTCTACTTGGAGCTAGCATCAGATTCCACAGGCTGAGGGGTCACTCCTACGCACCTGCCCCCCTCCCACTTCAGAAGCCAACTGCAAGTCCGATTATCACCTGTGCTTCTGATTAACTGGCTATATATTTGAATTTCCAAAGACTCCCTCCTTGGGTTTGATTAATTTGCTGGAGCAGGTTACAGAATTCAGAGAAAAAATTTACTTACTAGTCAGTTCAGTTGCTCAGTCGTGTCTGATTCTTTGCGACCCCATGGACTGCAGCAAGCCAGGCTTCCCTGTCCATCATCAACTCCTGGAGCCTATTCACTAGATTACTGGTTTATTACTGAAGAATATAAATCAGAAACATCCAGATATAAGACATGTGTAGGGCAAGATATGTGGAGAGGGTACAGAACTTTCATGCCCTCTCTGAGCTCACCAAAGTCTCGATATTTCCATGTGTTCACCAATCCAGAAGCTTCTGAACCTAGTCCTTTTAGGGTTTTTTTGTTTGTTTGTTTTTGAGGCTTCATTATATAGACATTACTAAATCATTTGCCATTGGCAGTAGATTCATGCTCCTGCCCCTCTGGCATCCCCAAGGTTGGGGGATGGGAATGAAAGTGACAAACCTCTAATCACAGCATTAACTCCTGAAGCAGCCAGCCCTATCCAAATGTAACAAAAGACACCTTGATGGCTCCCGCCACTTAAATGCCAATGGTTTGGGAGCTCTGAGCCAGGAACTGTGGAGGAAGACCAAATGTATCTGTTTCTTACTAGAAATCACAAACCACCATCTCTCTCCTCCATTTGATTCAGAAATTTTCAATGAGGAAGACTGAATAACACATGTTCCTATGCCCAACATTTTGTACCATGCCTATCTTAATATTGATGTTCAGTACTTCATATTGGTGGCATGAGTGGTTGTGGCTACTAGCACAGCCTCTAGAGGAATGTTAATTGCTCATCAATAAAAAGAATCTCTTTCAAAGCATTCTCACATATAGTACCCAATTTTTGCCCAGAGTTAGATATAGTTCTGTTACCACTTCTTTCAGTTGTTACTGTCATTATTTAGGATTCAGGTGTGTATCAGTGTAACTTTAACAATATGTCTGAGTTCTGCTATCTGTAGAAATAAAGTGTACAGACTAGTGCTTTTTCATGGAATTTGTGTTTTCTTTTACCCTTTTCAAAAAACAGTTAAAGTTCAATCTTCCTTACTTATTTCAAATATTCTAAATATGTCATGTTTATCAAACAATTCTGGACAATTGCTATTGTGTCCTTTTTAAACACATCAGATCAGATCAGTCGCTCGGTTGTGTCCGACTCTCTGCGACCCCATGAATCACAGCACGCCAGGCCTCCCTGTCCATCACCAGCTCCCAGAGTTCACTCAGACTCATGTCCATCAAGTCAGTGATGCCATCCAGCCATCTCATCCTCTGTCGTCCCCTTCTCCTCCTGCCCCCAATCTTTTCCAATGAGTCAACTCTTCGCATGAGGTGGCCAAAGTACTGGAGTTTCAGCCTTAGCATCATTCCTTCCAAAGAAATCCCAGGGCTGATCTCCTTCAGAATGGACTGGTTGGATCTCCTTGCAGTCCAAGGGACTCTCAAGAGTCTTCTCCAACACCACAGTTCAAAAGCATCAATTCTTCGGTGCTCAGCCTTCTTCACAGTCCAACTGTCACATCCATACATGACCACAGGAAAAACCATAGCCTTGACTAGACGAACCTTTGTTGGCAAAGTAATGTCTCTGCTTTTGAATATGCTATCTAGGTTGGTCATAACACATAGTCCTTTTAAAATATGACAGAGGGATTGAAAATATTATTTCAGATGTGAAGTCATCAGCCTAAATTAGCATGGTGGCTACATGGTCGCCATAATTTTGGTTTAGTCATTCTGTTATATGGCCAAATGACAAATATTGAACTAATGTTACTGCTTAAAATACTACCACATCTTAACTTTATTATCCATGCCTGTTATGATGGCCTTTAAATTAAAATGTAGGTGCATTTTTAGAACCAAACCCTCCTCTCATCCACAAGCTCTGGTAATTACTGATCAGTTTTCTCTTCTTGTAGTTTTACTTATTCCAGAATGGTGCATAGTTGGAATTAAATAGGATTTGGCTTTTGGGTCTAGCTTTTTTTTTTAGCCGAGTAGATTTGAAATTCATCCATCTTGTTTCCTGTATCAGTCTGTACCTTTCTATTGTTGAATAGCCTTTTGTTGTATCACTATACAATGGTTAGTTTATTAATTTACCAGCAAAAGAAAATTTGAATTATTTCTAATTTTTGGTAATTATGAATCAAGTTGTTATAAATATCCACACATAGCTGTTTTTGTAACATAAGCTTTTTTTTTTCATTTCAGTACATTCCTAGTAGTAGGAATAATGGGTTATGTAAGTGCATATTTAATTTTACAAGAAATGCTGAGCAGTTTTCCATTCTGTTTTCTCATCAGCAATGCTTAAGAATTTTCCTTCTTCAATTGGAAGAGTCTAGTTACATAGCAACTTCATTAGCATTTGATATTGTCAGGTTTTTATTTTACTAACTTTATTATAGTTATTTTAAATTGTGGGTAGTGGTATCTCACTGATTTTAATTTATATTTTCTTAGGGTTTAACTCTGAGCAGAATCTTTTCTAGTGTTTATTTTCCATTCATGTATCTTTCTGTCCACATCTCATCCATTTATATTCTGGATATATATTGTGTTTTTTCAAATATGTGTTTTGTAAATATTTTCTCAAATTCTGTGACTTGTTTATTCATTCTTTAAATGCTGTCTTTCAAAGAGGAGAGGTTTTCTAGTTTCCATGAAGTCTATTTTATAAATTTATCATGTTTTTTCTTTTATGGATTGTTCTTTTGATGTCATAACTAAGAAACAAACTTTTCCTTCATTTTCTCTAGAGGTTATATAGTTCATGTTAAATTTAGGTCTTTGATTTGTGGATAGAGGTTTATTTTGCTTATGAAATGTTCAGTGTCAAGCACTATCTGTTAAAAATTGTTTCTGTCCATTGAATTGCCCATGTCAAAAATTAGCCTTTGTCAAAAATCAATTGACCACTTACATGTGAGGTTTATTTTGGATTCTTTATTCTGTTACATTTATCTATATGTTCATCCCTTTGCCAGTATTGCACTCTTGATTACTCTTGCTGTAGAGTAAGTAATAATAGCTGTTGGTGTCATTCTCTGCCCTGTTCTTCTTCAAATTTATTTTTGGTTATTCTGGATAATTCGTTTTTTATTTTCATATAAATCTTAGTAGCCACTTCTCAGTTTATGGAAAAAAAAACTGGAAAATTACTGGAATTTTTTGTTGGGATTACATTGCATCTGTAGATCACTTTGGGGACAAATTACAATACTGAGTCTTCTATACATGAATGCAGTATGTCACATGTTTAGATCACCTTTGTTTTCTTACATCAGTATATTGCAGTGAACAGCATATATATTTTATAAAGGATCTGTTATATTAACATCTAAGTATTTCATGTTTTTCTATGTTTTATAAAAATAATTTTTTCCATTTTTAATTTCCAGTTCATTGCTGGCACATAAAAATACAGTCAATTTTGTATATTGACTGTATTTTATTACCTCTTTAAAAACTGCTAATTCTAAAAACGTTTTTGTATTTTTATTGGGATTATTTACATAGGCCATCATATTGTCTGTCAACAGAGGTGGTCATATTTCTCCTTTTATTTCCTTCTGTGTGCCTCCTTGCATTGACTAGGCTCTCCAGTAAAATGTTGAATAGGCCTGATGAGCATGGGCAGGGTACAAGGTTAGTACTGAAATGTCAATATATAGCAAGAAATTATCAGAACATTTTATTATAATCTAACTCGGAGTACCTTTAATGTCCCAATCCTGTATGATTTCTTTCATAGTTTCTTCCATTTTACTTCTGGACTTTTTTTGTATTATCTGTTATCCAGATGTGAGTCTCCTTGGCATGATTCTTTAAATCTCTTTATTTTTCACTTACATCCCACCTTTTATTGTTTTCTTTTTGTTTCACTTTAATATCTATATATTTTTTCAGTATTTATATTCTACACTTTCCACATTTTTACTTTGACAATCCTATATTTAATCTTTAGGAAATTTTTTAATGACTGTTTTTTCCTTTATATTCTCTTTTTTATTTATGTTTTCTTTGGGGGCTTTTTTCAGTTTGTCTTGGGCGTTTTCATTTGTTCAACTAACTTTCCTTTTTCTTTATTGTTCCTTCATATATGAGACTATCAATAGGAACTCTGACAAGGTGCTCAGTGTAGGTAGGCAGAACTGGCCATTTTCCATGAAACTCTTCTGCACCAGGGTATGGAGAATTTTGCTTTGGAGCTCCAACATTACTCTCTCTGCCCCAGATTTTGCTAGATAATAAATTATATCTCCTTAAAGGAGTATGACATTTTTCCCTTTTGCTTGGATTCTAAGTGAATGACTGTTACACACGGTGCATGGTATAGAGAAAGAATTGTACATTGTTTCATGTAGGGGCTTGCAAACGTTCATTCTGCTGGCAGCTCATGACTCACTGCAAGCCACAGCCATACCTGCCGTCTGACTAGGGTATTGCTGTGAATTTTTCCAGACAACCTATTCCCTCCTCACCTGCTACCCTCTCCTCACATATTCTAGGTTATTATTTCCCATGCTCTGTCATCACCCATCTATTCCATTTATTGATACTTTATGTTTTCTGATGGATCTCCCTCCTACCGCTTTATTATAATGTCTTATAAATTGTTAATCTATCTTCTTTAATGAGGTCTTAGAGAAAAGTGTAAAAGCTTGTTCCCATTACAAACCAAGAGCTACAGATCACTATATTTGTAAATTCATAATTAAAATATAAGAAGAGAAAAAAGTTGAAATTGCTCTTATATGGAATTCTCTCCACATTGGACAAAAATAAGTTGAAAATTTTTATATATACTAAGTTGTCATGATAAATGTTAAATACTGACATAAGGCAAAAATATTATACTTTGTCTCTTGGAATGGCTTCAAACAGTATATTTTTACTATTAAACTAAATTTTTATAGTTTTTTTAAGTCTTTGATTTCATTTATACATGCTAATTGGAAAACTGTGACAATATCTAAAAAAAAACCTCAATGTTTAAAACAATTGCTTTAGATAATATGAATATCTTTTAAAATGAGTTTAGGTTTCCAAGTATCTGACTATCTGCTACCAAATTTTACTTTACACTGTAAATTTTGTACCAGAATATGGACTTAGATTTTGAGTAAAAACATTCCTGTGAAATTCTGAATGAAAATTTTTACAGGGAAGAGTAATTTCTTTAATATAGTATATACTTATTAAGAGTGAGTATTTTAATGAAAATGGTAAAATACTTAATTGGAATTGCTTACAATTTTACTATAAGCTATGTTAAGAATCTCTTACAGTTTTTAGAAATGTGAAAAACTGATATATAAACATACATTATTTTGGATCAGAAAAATTATTTTCAAACCATTATTTAGCATTAGGAAGTGATTTCAAAATACATTTTATACAAAATCCTTTTTAACTATGTATTTTATCTTCTTTGGTAATGGAACTCTTGGAGTGCCTAAAGAAAACCACTGATTGACTCTGTGCTCAGGAAAACATTTGTATGCCATATATACCCTTCTCTCTTAGTTCAGTGCAGGAAGATTTAGCCACTTAACCTTTATACAAAGAAAACAATTGGAATATTACCTCCAAAACGTTCATATTTGAAATAACATTGAAATGCATTCTGTGGGGAAAACAGACTGTCAGTGCATTGGCAGGGGCAAGCCCTCGAAGAATGGGAACTGTCAATACTCTGCCTTCAGTGACATCACAAGTGTGACATTGGAAATAAATTTAGCAAGGAAAAATAATGACTGGGTGTCCAGAAAGGCTTTGTAATATGTGTCTAAAAGGTTTTGAAAACACTGAACAATTACAAGCTTTTTTATAATGTATATTATCAAATACACTTAAAACTAACCTAAAATATCATTAGCAACTAGTTATTGCTGCAAGCTTGTAAAGGATTGCAAAGCAAGCCCTTACATAGCTGTGTATTCTTTTATCCTGCTATCCATAAACAAATTGAGGGCTGAAAAGCTTTTTATGCTTTATCAAACATCTATGCATTTATTTATCTCGAGTAAAACAAAATGGAGAAATGAGAAAGAAGCGTAAAATGGCAAAATTGAAAAATGGAGAGTTGAGTAGTAGTAACTCACATGCAAGATCATCATTATTTAAAACATATATTTTAAAGAAAAATGTCTGTATAACTGAATAATTTTGCTTTATGGAAGAAATCAACACAATATCACAAATCAACTATACTTCAAAAAAATTTTTTAATAAATAAAGTTAATTAATATGAAATAAAAAAAAATAAAGTAAACTATTTTAGAATAATTTTAGATTTACAGAAAAGTTTCATAGAGAGGTCCTTCAGGTAGTTTCTCCTCATGTTACTGTCTTATATAACCAGGATGCATTTGTCTAGATGAAGAAATGAATACCTAAGCTGAGGACATTATTTGGATTTCAACAGTTTTTCCACTAACATCCCTTCTCTGTTCCAGGACCCAGTCCAGGGTACCACACTGCACTCAATTGTCATGTCTCCCTTGTCTCCTCTGATGAGTGACAGTTCCTCAGACTGTCTTGTTTTTCATGACCTTAACTGCTTTAAAGCATCAAACAAGCTTCCTTGTTTTTATGAGGTTGACAGACTGAAAAGTCAGGTTTGCAGCCTGTGCCTCTCAATGTGGTATCTTCCTACCGTTTAACTGGGCCTATCCTATGAGTTTGGGGGAAGAATACCACATAGATGAATTATTCTTCTTACATCATATTAGATGACATCACTGGTGATCTTATACTTGGCCACTTGATCAAGGTAGTGTCTGCTAGTTTACTGTGAAGTTACTATTTTCCCTTTTCATACTCTGGTTTTTGGAAGCAAGTCACTAATTCTAACCTATGAAACATATTTTAAATATGAGCATCTTGAATATTTTAACAACTTCACTAATGTTGAACAGCTCCAGTATATTCACTGCCATCTTCAAATGGAAAAGGAGAGCCAAGACCCGTTCCTGATCCTTGAAAGTTAAGGTATTTTACAAAAGCAAGGAAGGACTAGAATTTTTTTTGTATGACTTCTCTTTGTCATGGTTACTTTCTCAGGTTTTGGCCATACTTCTAATGAGTTTGCCAGTAACTCAGAAACTCTAATAAGAGTTTTAGAACTGGACACTCAGGATCCCCATATGACACATAGTAAACTAAAAAATGAGTAATTTTATCATTCACTGTTTCACTCTGGGCACTGCTAGGCCTTTGAAGTAAATAGTGCAGTAAGTAAATCTGTCTGAGGAGGAAATAAAAAAACAAACAGAAGGGCATTCTGTACTGTAAAAGGATACATATATTTTTTATTAGACCAGATGTCTCAAAAATAAAAAGTATTCCACTGATAAATTTGAATGTCCTTTGCATAGCTCTTATGGTTAAGTATGCTTCCTCAATATTTTAGCCAATTTCTGAAAATATGGTAAAAATTACTAAAACTTCATAGAAATTATCATATATATATTTCAGTCATAAATCATCCAATGATTTATTAGATGGCATGAACTAATGATAATTCATTAGTTTAATTGTTTGATATCATATCCCATTTTCATGATCTTTTTATGAAAACTTTGCCAATTTACATTAAATCTGTGGTGAACATAATTGGTTAATAGAATTAGGTAAGATATATTAATGATCTATAAGATTTCTTGACTTAGTATTCTAGTAACATCATAAAAGAAATGTTAAGACTCAAATGGTCTCAATAAGAATACATGTGACCAACGACAGATCTCATTCTATAGTTTCTCTCTTATTATTTAGTTGCTTGGTCATGTCCAACTCTCTTGTGACCCGATGGACTGTAGCCTGCCAGGCTCTTCTGTCCACAGGATTTCCAGGCAAGGATACTGGAGTGGGTTGCCATTTCCTTCTCCAGGGGATCTTCCTGACCCAGGGATCAAATTTAGGTCTTCTGCTTTGGCAGGCAGATTCTTTACCACTGAGCCACCAGGGAAGCCCATAGTTTCTACAATTCTACAAATAACATTTGTTCATAGCATTAAATTGCTACTTTTCAAATCTATATATCAATATCATTCCTTAATTAAGTGATAAAAGAAATATTAAAGAAAAAGCTTCCAGAAGCTTTGTGATCATTAGTCTCTTTGATAATTAAGATATTACTTTAAATATCACTGTAACTCAATCTAGTGCTTCATTAATGAACTATAATGTATGCTGAAAAGAAGTCATAGCCTGTCAAGACACTCTGCTTTATTCAGATCACATCTAAAATACCATGTTACGTCTTTTGAGAAGAAAAAAACTTCTGTTCACTTTATAACTATTCTTTTTCTGAAAAAACTCATTCTCACCTTCAAACCGTAAATGAATTCTTGCTATCAAGCCAAATTGACTGAGTCAATACATGTCCTTCTACAGTCTAAGCTAATTATATGTGTTCTCTGGGAATTTGGTATTAGGACACAAAGACTAGTTATTTATCAGTTCAACAAGAAAGTCATGTAAAATGGCATCTGAGTTAACCATGCTGGGCCAGAGAAATTAACTCTTTAGAGAGAAAGGGAACTGAAGCCAATCCACTCAGAGAAACAGAGGTGAAAAAAATTCCTGTCTACAGTAACACACACACAGAGCATAGATGCCTGTATTCCTTGTGACTTTTACTCCCTGTCACAATCTGTTGAGGAACTTACTTGCCCTTCCCTTGAAGTCTCTGATATATCCCTATAACTCTCTTTAAAAATGTCATTTTTTTGTTTAAGTAGATTTTGTCCTAATCTGTGCTACTAAAGAAATCACTGCCTAGAGAAATATAGACCAATGCATTTATTCCCCGAACAATGGAAAGTGAATAAATCAAAGTTCAGGATGAGGGAAGAGAGTGTGATAACTGTACTCTAATGGTTAAAAGGCCAACATTTGCAAATAAATAAATAACAAAAGACAGAAGTCCAATTAGAGGACTAGAAGAACTCAGGCTTAATATAATGTAAAAATAAACAAAAGATTTTTTGAAAAATTTACTAATTAAAAAATGAGAAAGGCTTCCTTATGCTCTCCAAAATTTTCCTCATCAGGGCTCTTCCAGAAGGGACCTCAGATATCCATCCTGGAATGTTTGCATTGAGTGAGAAGTGTGTTTTGGTACCTTCCATGTGTGCTGTGATGTTAAGTGTTAAGGAAATGATTACTCTGTTTTGGCCATTATTCAGTTCAGTTCAGTCACTCAGTTATGTCCGACTTTTTGCTGCCCCATGGACTGCAGCACACCAGGCTGCATTGGCCATTATTGGGGGATGCTTAATGATGTTGCATATGAAATGTCATGATACTCTAAAAATAAGGAATCTATTTTCATTTCAGGCTACAAGTAAGAAAAGATCTTTCCCTCCTTTTCAAAGCATACCTTCCATTGTAATTATACAGAGAAAATATATCCATTGCAGCAAAGGTTGCTCATTATCAAACACCAAGCTCAGAGAGCCAGAACTGAAACATGGTGTCATCATTTCCGGAGTGAACTTTAGTTCTATAAACCTGTTATTAAACAAATCTTAAGAATTAGGTGATGTAGTAATAAAAGTCATAAGAGTGAAGTATCTATTCAGTAAAGTCCAGAATCTGTATAAATCAAGGGCATTGTGGAACACCCCAATACCTCCCCAGTTAAGAATCCAGAGACTCTTCGCTTAGCCATTTCAATTAAGCATCGTCATTGATGCCCGAGTGCTGAATGCCTAGATGTTGTTAGCAGAATCCATTGGGTATTCTTTGTAACTTGAATTTGTTAGTATGTACTGATAAAATGTATGTAACTCTTCTTACATAAAATGGGGTTAGTCTGTCTATCAATAATTCAGCCTTCACACAGTCCTAAATCAGTCGCTGTAAATTTTGTTTTAAATACTAATGATTGATCACCAGTTTCTTTTTGTGTCTGTGTGTGTGTGTGCACGCATGCAGGCATGCACACAAGGGTAGTGGGTTCCCACACCATCAAGCAACTCTCCAACGCCAGGTGGATGTTCTACAATTCTACTCTATTCTGATACTATCTACTGTAGATAGTGTGAGATCCAATATTAAGGGCTTCATCCTACAAAATTGCCTGCCCTCCCCTGTAAACAGGGGAGGAGTTGCAAGTCCAGGTTATCACCTGTGCTTCCTGCCAACCAGCTATAGATTTAAGGTTCCAAAGATAGGCTCCTTGGGTTTGATTTATTTGGAAGAACAGCTCACAGAACTTAGAGAAAAATTTAACTTACTTGTTACTGGTTTATTACTAAAGGAACAGCAAATGGAAGTGATACATAGGAAGAGGGTATGAAGCTTCCATGCTCTCTCAAAGTGCATCACTCTCTCAATATGCCCATGTGTTCATCAACCTGGAAGCTCTCCAAGCCCCATCCTTTTCAGTTTTGTGGGGTACTTCATTGCAGTCAATATTGATCAAACCATTGGCAATCGATTTAAGTTCTACCCGCCTCCCCTCTCTAGAGGTGGGAGTGGGACTGGGAGGTGGGGAATGCAACTGGCCCCCATCCTTAGGTTACCTCGGTGATTTCCCCAAGTCACCTCGTTAACATAACAGAAGACACCTTTATGACTCTTTTCTCTTCAGAAATTCTAATGGTTTTAGCAGCTCTGAATCAGAAATGAAGACAAAAGCCAAATATATATTTTATTAACCTAAAACACATAGATAGACTGCCAGATGTTTCTCAAGTGAATATTTGTTTTTTTTTTTAACTTTTTATTTTGTATTGGGGTAGAGCCAATTAACAAAAATGTTGTGATAGTTTCAGGGGAACACCAAAGGGACTCAGCCATACATATACATGTATTCCCCAAACTCCCCTCCCATCTAGCTGTCACATAACATTCAGCAGAGTTCCCTGTGCTATTCAGTAGGTCCTTGTTGATTATCCATTTTAAATATAGCAGTGTGTACATGTCCATCCCAAACTCCCTAATTATCCCTTCCTCTCATTTTTTCCCCAATCCTGGCAGCCATAAGTTTGTTCTTTAAATCTGTGAGTCTTTTTCTGTTTTGTAAGTAAGTTCATTTGAATCATTTTCTTTTAGATTCCACATATAAGGGATGTCATATAATATTTCTCCCTCTCTGTCTGACTTAGTTGACTCAGTATTACCATCTCTAGGTCCATCCATGTTGCTGCAAATGGCATTATTTCATTCTTTTTAATGGCCGAGTAATATTCTATTATATATATGTACCACAGCACCTTTATCCATTCCTCTGTCCATGGACATTTCGGTTACTTCCAAGATTTGGCTGTTGTAAACAGTGCTGCAGTGAGTACTGGGGTGCATGTATCCTTTCACGCTATATTTTTCTCCAGATATATGCCCAGGAATGGGATTGTAGGGTCATATGGCTAGCTCTGTTTTCAGTTTTTTAAAGAACCTTCATGCTATTCTCCGTAGTGGCTGTACCAAATACATTCCCACCAACAGTGTATTTGTGTGTGTGTGTATTTTCACACCATTCTGGCTGGTGTGAGGTAATATCTCATTGTAGTTTTGGTTTGCATTTCTCTAAGAATTAGTGATATTGAACATCTTTTCATGTGCCTCTTGGCCATCTGTATGTCTTCTTTGGAGAAATGCCTATTTAGGTCTTCTGCTCATTTTTCTTTGGGGTTGTTTGTTTTACTACTGTGACGTATCTCGAGCTGTTTATAAATTTGGGGAATTGATCCCCTTTCAGTCACATCATTTGCAGATATTTTCTCCCAAACTGTGGGTTTCCTTTCATTTTGTTTATTATTTCATTCCAGCAAAGATTTATTTGTGATGAGCAGAGAATCACAGTTTAGGGTCTGCAACCACGGTGAGTCATACGCAAGTACTCCATATGCAAGTTCTCCGCACAGCAAGGAAACCAGAACACTTTTACAGAGGGGGAGAGGAAGCTGAGAAGGCTCGAGTAAACAAAGAGTCCATGGCTCTTCATTGGCTGAGTCATTTTCTGGGAAAGAAGGGGAGTCTTTCTTCTTCCTATTAGTCTTGGCTAATGTTGCAGGGCATGAGAGTTCCCTCCTCAGGTCTCCTGAGACTGTTAGAGGTTTCTGTTTATTAATTTTTTTTTTTTTTTACAATTTCTTATTATAAATTACAATATCACAGATAACCGTCTACATTGGCTGGACCTTACCTATCTGTTAGATACTATCTGTGATTTCCAAGAGTAGGCCTAGTCATGTAAGGAGTATCCTTGTGGGACTTTGGTTCTGTCTAGTATAAAAAAACTTCAGAAAACTATGAAAAAAAGTTTTGTGTTAAGTTAAAATTTTAAGCCAGTGGGGTATAGGAAGGGCTTAATTACAATAAAGAAGGCATTTCCAAGAGCATTTCCTTTAGACAGGCTGACTTTTGTCCTCAGGCAAATCTCTCATTGAGAACCAGTCTTGGATTAAATTCTGTTGAAGCAGGGTCACTATTTTGGTTTAAGTTCCTTGCTAATGGTATTAACTCTATTTCCTCCAACTTTCTGAGGAAATGTTACACAACTTTACTTTCAGGGATATTTAGTTATGCTAAGCTGTGACAGATTTGATGTGACTAGGTTAATAATCTCTACTGATATATATATATATATATCAATAATCTCTACTGATATATATGTATATATATGTACATACTGATATATATGTGTATTTATGTATGTATATATATCAGTAGAAGAATTCAATTTTCTGAAAAAAAAAAATTGGGGTACTATGAAAGGATTAGAGAGTATCAGTGACTTCCTTAATCAAAAAGCCACAGAATAATAGGGCATTGCTATGAGCATGGTGCATACTGATATCAGGTTTCATTTAAATAACATAATCACCTCATTTTCCTGGTGAGAAGGGGGAATGAAAGTGGTATAATACCTCTTATAAATAATCGCCTATTAACCCAAGAACTCCTCTGATCCTGGTGAGCTCCCAACTCATAATTTTAACTTCTGAACCTTTCACTATTCAAAATTTTTATGAATTTCAAACTCTGATACTTGTTTTTCTTTCTAACCCAAATTTCATTGCTTTAGGCACCTTGTGACAGCGCTGAGTAACAAACAGGAAATGTGACAGGAGCAAGTATTTATTTAGTTCTAGGCACAGAATTTTAGGATGACCTTTGTTAGGTGAATACAGGCTCCAGTTCTTAGGATCTGAAAGTGAAGAAACAGGATTTGATAGTGAATATATTTGATTGACTTTAAAGATTGATATGAATGCTTTATGTTACTTATTTTCAAATACTTATAGTTATTTCTTCTTCATTACAGAAATCATATTGGCAATTTAGTATGTCTTCTATTCTCAGTTTTCTTAACACGTTTATTTACATAAAATTAATTTCATTATCTTGATTTGATATCCTATAATTTATACCATATTTATACTCCTGCCAGGATTTCCATCTTCACTCATGTTGGTTTATAGACAGTATGAGTGAGAGAACCACATCTGAATATCTATCGCCTTAATAGATTATGAGCAAACTCTTGAAAGTGGTACACATGTTTTCTTCTTTATGTCCTCGGAACCTGACCTTATTTCTAACCCCAAATAGGTTCTCATTAAGAGTGTTATGAATAAATAGACAGTGAATCATTACTACTGCCATTTCATCTCATGGATGAACATGATCAGAAGTGCACATCTGTGGGTTTTAAAATTTTGTCACAACTCTCTAACTCCTGGGGAAACATCTTAAAATGTTCTTGTTCTTATACAGCAGTAGTGGACAAGACAATGTCATTAAACACAAGGATGATTCAGAGTACTGTGGTATGACTATGTATGGTGTTGGAATGGGCAAGTAATACAGAGGAGTGTTTGGTCAGAAGTTTGTCATTTTGGTATTGATCAGTAAAACATGTGAAACATAGAGGATGGCTGAGAGATGAGGAGGAAATAGAAAAAGGATGGGGATAATGAGTCATTGTAATAAAAAATAAATATTGGAATTTAGGTCCTAAGAAAACTAGGGCCCAAGGAAAGTTAGGAAGAGATGAAAGAATTAATTGGAGTTTAGCATTTCCTGATGGGATGTGATTAATGTATTCATTTATGAATAACTATTTAGTTAACTATCTAATATATACTAGATGCTGTGCTAATGGATGATGATGCTGTTATCAACCCTAGAATAACTGCCCCTGTCCTTAAGCAGCTTGCTCTGGATAGTGTTCTGGATAATAACTAGGTTCAAAGTAAGGGCATGTGAGTGAGGCTACAGTAGAGTGGAGCTGAAGATTTCTGGAGCTGAAGAAGTGAATAAATTTGAGGTCAATGTTGCATGAATCATCTCATGTATAGAGCAATAACAGAATTAAGAGGGGGGAGCTGCTCATAATACAGGGTATGTCCAGGACAGAAACATAGGAGGGCTTTATGCCATTTGGACCTATAATAGAGGCTCAGAAGTGCAGATAGTGCAGATTTTAACATGAGGCATGGGCAGTGATCTGGCAAAAAATGACAATGTTAAACGAGAAGACTACCCATCTTGTCCCAACCTGACCCTCAATGTAAATAGAGTATAGAAGGCTGAGGAGCCACTTCAGCCGAAAGTGCAGAGTAATTAGTATTCATTTAAGTCATCGAAGGGCACGAAACATTCAGTGACGTGAATAAAGATGGCAGAAAAGGAAATCTTAGGAAGATAAAAGGCACCAGCAGAGAAAAACAATGTATTCTGTCTTCCATAAAGTAAGAGGTGCTGGATTTTTCCAACTATCATATATTTTCAGTATTGAACTATATGACTGCATTTAGTTGACTCAGTGTTTTTTGTTTTTTAGTTACTGCTGAATTGAATTCTCTGTAGAAAGAGTTTCTTTCTTTAAAAAGAAAATGTGCTGTGCATTTCTATCAAAATGCCTGTCCAATATATTCTTAGCATTTCCCAAATGCAAATAGAATTAAAACAGCTGTACAATTTTGTATACTAGGTGATATTTGGAACTGCATGATGAGGCATGACTATTTTAGATACAACAAAATTTGCCTTTGACCTTTTGAATATTTTACCTAGTCCTTGTCCTTTTCAAAATGACTACCCATTTTTAGTTCCAAAAGTTTGCTAGGGTTAAGCTATATTCTTATATATCCAACCTATTCTTGTTAGGGTTATGTTCTAAAGTTCAAGGCACTATGCTGCTGCTGCTGCTGCTGCTAAGTCGCTTCAGTTGTGTCCGACTCTATGTGACCCCATAGACTGGACTATGCAGCCCACCAGGCTCCCCCATCCCTGGCATTCTCCAGGCAAGAACACTGGAGTGGGTTGCCATTTCCTTCTTCAATACATGAAAGTGAAAAGTGAAAGTGAAGTTGCTCAGTCGTGTCCAACTCTTAGTGACCCCATGGACTGCAGCGCACCAGGCTCCTCCATCCATAGGATTTTCCAGGCAAGAGTACTGGCTGCTGCTGCTAAGTCACTTCAGTCATGTCTGACTCTGTGTGACCCCATAGACGACAGCCCACCAGGCTCCCCCATCCCTGGCATTCTCCAGGCAAGAACACTGGAATGGGTTGCCATTTCCTTCTCCAATGCATGAAAGTGAAAAGTGAAAGTGAAGTCGCTCAGTCGTGTCAGACTCTTTGCGATCCCATGGACTGCAGCCCACCAGGCTCCTCCATCCATGGGGTTTTCCAGGCAAGAGTAGTGGAGTGGGGTGCCATTGCCTTCTCCACTATAGTAGCCAGTTAAAATTATAATACCGTGAAATTTTTTCCCAGATTTAGGCCATCTCCCCAAACACTTTCAGAAAAACAAGCAATGCAATGTGGGTGGTATTTCCTTTTCTTTTTTTGTTTCCTTTTTTGTTTTAAAACACTGCTAGGGAGTACAAGTGTATGGGGAAAGCATGTGCTAATTATTTTAATTTAAACAGAATCGCATTTCAGTTTAATTGATATAATTAATTTTTTAAAGTCATTTTACTAACTATAGCTGCAGTGAATCTTTGTCTTAGAGTGGCAGCTTAGTACAGTGATTAGAAGAACATATCAGGAGACACACTTGTGTGGGTTATAATTTCAGCTTCATTTTTTTGCCAGGTGTAAGAAACATCCCTATATATGGTTTTCTTCTGTACTAAATCATGGTAGTATTACCAACTGCATAGATATTGTGAGGTTTAAGTAAATTACTTTCTACCTAAAGAAACTAAAGACCTATATATAGAAAACTATAAAACACTGGTGAAAGAAATCAAAGAGGACACTAATAGATGGAGAAATATACCATGTTCATGGATTGGAAGAATCAATATAGTGAAAATGAGTATACTACCCAAAGCAATCTATAGATTCAATGCAATCCCTATCAAGCTACCAACAGCATTCTTCACAGAGCTAGAACAAATAATTTCACAATTTGTATGGAAATACAAAAAACCTCGAATAGCCAAAGCGATCTTGAGAAAGAAGAATGGAACTGGAGGAATCAACCTACCTGACTTCAGGCTCTACTACAAAGCCACAGTCATCAAGACAGTATGGTACTGGCACAAAGACAGAAATATAGATCAATGGAACAAAATAGAAAGCCCAGAGATAAATCCATGCACATATGGACACCTTATCTTTGACAAAGGAGGCAAGAATATACAATGGATTAAAGACAATCTCTTTAACAAGTGGTGCTGGGAAATCTGGTCAACCACTTGTAAAAGAATGAAACTAGAACACTTTCTAACACCATACACAAAAATAAACTCAAAATGGATTAAAGATCTAAACGTAAGACCAGAAACTATCAAACTCCTAGAGGAGAACATAGGCAAAACACTCTCTGACATACATCACAGCAGGATCCTCTATGACCCACCTCCCAGAATATTGGAAATCAAAGCAAAAATAAACAAATGGGACCTAATTAAACTTAAAAGCTTCTGCACATCAAAGGAAACTATTAGCAAGGTGAAAAGACAGCCTTCAGAATGGGAGAAAATAATAGCAAATGAAGCAACTGACAAACAACTAATCTCAAAAATATACAAGCAACTCCTACAGCTCAACTCCAGAAAAATAAATGACCCAATCAAAAAATGGGCCAAAGAACTAAATAGACATTTCTCCAAAGAAGACATACAGATGGCTAACAAACACATGAAAAGATGCTCAACATCACTCATTATCAGAGAAATGCAAATCAAAACCACTATGAGGTACCATTTCACACCAGTCAGAATGGCTGCGATCCAAAAGTCTACAAGTAATAAATGCTGGAGAGGGTGTGGAGAAAAGGGAACCCTCTTACACTGTTGGTGGGAATGCAAACTAGTACAGCCACTATGGAGAACAGTGTGGAGATTCCTTAAAAAACTGGAAATAGAACCACCTTATGATCCAGCAATCCCACTGCTGAGCATACACACTGAGGAAACCAGAATTGAAAGAGACACGTGTACCCCAATGTTCGTCACAGCACTGTTTATAATAGCCAGGACATGGAAGTAACCTAGATGTCCATCAGCAGATGAATGGATAAGAAAGCTGTGGTACATATACACAATGGAGTATTACTCAGCCATTAAAAAGAATACATTTGAATCAGTTCTAATAAGGTGGATGAAACTGGAGCCTATTATACAGAGTGAAGTAAGCCAGAAAGAAAAACACCAATACAGTATACTAACGCATATATATGGAATTTAGAAAGATGGTAACAATAACCCTGTGTATGAGACAGCAAAAGAGACACTGATGTATAGAACAGTCTTATGGACTCTGTGGGAGAGGGAGAGGGTGGGAAGATTTGGGAGAATGGCATTTAAACATGTAAAATACCATGTATGAAACAAGTTGCCAGTCCAGGTTTGATGCTTGATACTGGATGCTTGGGTCTAGTGCACTGGGACGACCCAGAGGGATGGTATGGGGAGGGAGGAGGGAGGAGGGTTCAGGGTGGGGAACACATGTATACCTGTGGCAGATTCATTTTGATATTTGGCAAAACTAATAGAATTATGTAAAGTTTAAAAATAAAATAAAATTTAAAAAAAAGAATAATTTTAGCTCTCCTTTAAAAAAAAAGAACATTTATAACAACACTTAGAACCTAGCAAGAGCTATAACAGGGTTACTGTATATACTATATATATACATATTTGTGTATGTGAGCTATTAACATAGAAAATGCTTTTAAGGTTTATGATTTAAGAACTCAGGTATTTTCAAAAAACATGTAATAATGTATAAATCAAAGAAAGTAAGTATAAACATAAGGAAGGAAAGAAACCAACTTTTGAGTGCCTAACATGTGTGAAGCATATATGTTATGTTACATAGTTTAACTTTCAGAGTAGTATTCTGAAGTATGATTATTTCATTTATCAAATTAGAAAACTGAGGGTAAAAATTTATTGTTTCAAGGTCTCATGCTAGTCACTGGCCTAGATAGAATTCAGATAATGATCTGAAAAATGCCAAAATGTATCTATTATTTTCACCATTCCACATGAACAAACCTTGGCTGTATAAAATGTAACATTTTAAAATTGGTGTTTATTAAACATCAATTAGGTAAAATATCACGGTTTTCTTGTTCAGCTTCTATTTCATTCTAGTATTTTTATAATAATGGGGATGTTCACAAGGAGGAATATTTCTTTCCTATTCTCCTTTTAACTTTCAAACAGAATTGCATTCCTTATAGTTTTTTCACTTCCATTTCCCCCTACACCTATAGTTCCAGCCACATCAGGGACAGAGAGATAGAGTGGGAAACCCTTGCATTCCTGTTTCAGGGACACCTAGAGGGTGACACAGAAATATGAATTCAGAAATCACCAGTTGCTGGGTGGATAGGATAGATTTAAAGAATCTCGTCTCAACACGAGGCGGAGTCTTTCACCACCCTCTGAATCTGGCACGGTCATGTGACTGGTTGTGGTCAATATTAGCAAACATACCATGTCAACTCACTGAATTGTGAGAAATAATACATGTTTGTTGTTTTAGTCAATAAGTTTTGGGATGGTGTGTCATGCAGCAAAGGCTTTCAGATACAGTAGACATGTGCTAGACACTTTGCTTGTCACTTTGAGGGGTTTAGAGACAAGTACTTGTCACTACCTTTTCACTACCCTTATGGATGTCATAGTTGAAGGAGGAAGTCAAGATAAAAATGTCATAAAATTTGTCACAAGAACAAATGATTAAATAATACCTCATCCTAGTACTAGAAAAGATAATCACAGTAAAACAAGCTCAAATTCACCTTGTATTAGGAATCTATAGAAAACTTTTTTTCCTAGGAATCTCAAAGTCAATGTAAGAAAAAGAGAATATTTTCAAAGAATTTTGGAACTAAATTTTTAAGGCACAAGCAATCTTAGTCTAATTCTCACACTCTGCAGATGGGAAATGGAGAGCCATGTCGGTGCAGGAGCCTCATCCATCCAAGAGCTTAAATTTCTGTATATGGGTGCCATTAGATGACTGCCTTTGGATGATGGAAGAAATCTTTCTGCTTTTGCCTACACCCAAGTCCTTTAGGGAAACCCCCCACTCCACCCATCTGACCAGGCCCTGGACCATGGTATTCCCTACGGTAGGTGGAAAAGCCAGCACCCCCATCCTAATGCGCTGACAGGTTCAGAAGCAGAGAGCAATGCCCTTACTGCTCTTCAAGTCATTTGCTTAGGAACAGGCAAGAGATGGTCTCCTGGGACAAACTTTAGATCCTTTCAGCAGCAGGCAGGAACAGTGCCAAGGGTGTGCGTATGGAACAGCACATTAGGGGTGCCCTGGCTTTGGAAGATGCAAATTCAGTTCAGTTCAGTTCAGTCGCTCAGTCGTGTCCGACTCTTTGCGACCCCATGAATCGCAGCACGCCAGGCCTCCCTGCCCATCACTGTCTCCCGGAGTTCACTCAGACTCACGTCCATCGAGTCGGTGATGCCATCCAGCCATCTCATCCTCTGTCGTCCCCTTCTCCTCCTGCCCCCAATCTCTCCCAGCATCAGAGTCTTTTCCAGTGAGTCAGCTCTTCGCATGAGGTGGCCAAAGTACTGGAGTTTCAGCTTTAGCATCATTCTATCAGATCGGTACTCCAGAATTCCGCGCCAGAAGCTTAGCCCCACCCCCAACCCCCGCCAAGATCTCCCAAGATTCCGCGAGGTCGGGTTTCAGCTGCTGGGCCTCTCTGGCTTGGTTCCACCATTCTCTGAGCCAGTTCTGAAGCTCCGTTCCTCTTAGCCCATCCTCTCCAAAAGAAAGAAACAAAAAAAAGTTTCTTAGTAATTAAGTACTTTATTCACTTGTTTATCCTCTTCAGATTCCTTACTGTGGATTATAAATTTTTACAGGGTCTGTTTACGGCTTTCCTCAGCAGCCTTCTGTCTTGTCCCTTCCTCCCTTTGTCGGGCGTCTCAGCGCCTGGCCTGTACTTACTGTGTCCTGTGCTGGGGACTCGGAGAAGGCAATGGCACCCCACTCCAGTACTCTTGCCTGGGAAAATCCATGGGCAGAGGAGCCTGGTAGGCTGCAGTCCATGGGGTCGTGAAGAGTCGGACACGACTGAGCGACTTCACTTTCACTTTTCACTTTCATGCATTGGAGAAGGAAATGGCAAGCCACTCCAGTGTTCTTGCCTGGAGAATCCCAGGGACGGGGGAGCCTCGTGGGCTGCCGTCTATGGGGTCGCACAGAGTCGGACACGACTGAAGTGACTTAGCAGCAGCAGTGCTGGGGACTGGCAGCCCTTTCCTCTCCTTGACCAGCCCATGGACTGTGAAGCTAATGCCTAAGACCTAGGGCTCCACACGTGCACCAGCTTCCTTCAACGAATTGTGCATAAATTTTGATATGTATATATGTATTTTTTTTTTCCCCCAAAGAAGTCCCCAAGAATTGGTGAGGAAAGTACCTGACTCCTGCTCTCCACTTGGTGTCTCAACCTACTAGAGGTAGGAAGCCTCAGGGTGGGTCGGGGTGAACAGGGGAATTAGAGGAAGGAATATGTGAAAGATTTAATGGTTCTGCTGCATCGTTAGTGATTTGGCTTCTTATTCCATGCTATAATTCTACAGCTTTTTATTTTATTGTTTTGTAATGTTTTCAAGTTTAAATTAAATCATTTCATAGCAATATAGTTTAAAAAACAAAAGCATGTATTTAATGAAAAAAATAAATGCATCATGTTTGTTAGTCAATTTTAATATTGTAGGTTTGACTTAAAATGTTTGTGGACATTTACCATCCACCAGGGGCACAATAGTGAATCACGTTGACATTCAAAACCAGAGAACACATCTGCTTAAGAAGCCTCCCCGTCCTAAAACTTAATAGTTATTTTAGGACTGTGATCAAAGACAATGATTTAATACATATAGCTACAAAGATCAGTTTGCTTATCACTCCAGAAATATGACTTTTCATTTCAGTTATATAATTGTTTTCATCAGTATTAATTTTTCTCATTATGACTTTAGATTTTCTTGTATGTATACATAGAATGAATCAATGGCTATTAATGCATTAGCAAAAGGGGAATTGCTCAGTTACATAGATTTTATGTCAATGTCATCAGTTTGCTTGAAATAGAAACCAGTAGATTCTAACAATGGTTCCATTTTTTAAAATCCAATTCATGGAAGAAAGTAAAGCTTTCAGAAGTTAAATCTGTGAAAAGTGACATTATTAAAAAGAGATATGACTTTATTTAGTAGTTAAAATGGTGTTAAAAGAGTTTCTTGTGTGTTGATAATATGAATAGAGATTTTGGTAGCTCAGAACATTATAGTGAAAAAAGGGTTATTAATAAATTAAAGTGTTTATGGAACAGAAATCACCTTGAAATTGTTTGAGGTGTATAATGCATCCAAGTAAGTGGAAATGCACTACCAATCTTCATACAAGCAAAACGTTAAAATCTGTAAGTCACGTTATGTATGGTAACTGGACTTCAAATTGTTTCCTAAGAAAGCCATATTGTATAAAATAAATACTTCAGCATGACTTTGTTTCTCTCTGCTACCCATCATCAGGCAAATTTTAGAAATACTGAATCTTTGGAGAATATTTAAATTTCAATCTAAATGTTCTACAATAGTGTAGACCATTACTACAAAATAAAATCTGGTTACATTTTAAAAACAAATTAAAGGTCTTTAATAAAAGTACTCAGCACCAAAAATTTAACTTTATCAAGTTGAATTTTTGAAGACAAAGCTTGCAAACAGAGCAATTGAAATACATCCCTGTGACAGCAAGAGAGGAACTAAAGAAATTAGATGATGGGAATTCAGCTGAGGTATAGGATAAATTTTGAAATTCTATAACTGTGTTTTGGAGTATCTTATGAGAAGAACATTTGATTGAATTTCTGTTTATAGTTGTATAAATTGATATTCTGTTCTGGAATGGGTTGAAATTCAGAAAGCCTATGATTCTTCAGCATCTAAACTTGTTAAATAAATTTTAGGGACTTTTTTTCCTTAAATATTATTTTAAAAAGACTAATTCATGTGGCAACAAAATATTTCAGAAATTATATACAATTGTTTTCACTCTCAAAACTGTCCTGATGTAAACGAGAACTATATGGTCATCCCATATATAAGGTAAGAGAAGGTTGCCTGAGTGTTCCCCCTAGAGTGATGCAAGTGTGTCCTGCAGGTATTGGCTTAGCCACTGGGAATAGAAAAATGAATAAAAACTTTCTCTTCCTTCCAGGAGCTCACACTCCAGTGGAACACACACAAAAAATCATAAGTTAGTGTTAACTGGTTTTATTTTGGAGCTGGTGAGACAGAATCGGGGGTTTAATGGCTGGAGTGGGTATTACAGGGGTTTTTGGCAGTTTGATTGTAGAGTAGAAGGTAGAGCTGCTAGAAACTTGAACTTACAGCAGTGTATTTCTAAAAGAAGTTCCTCTGAGATGTCAAAGAAAATTGCACCTGATGGAGTTAAATAGGCAAGGTAAACTTATTAAGAGTATTGCAAGAGGGGAGAGAGCTTGAATTCAACTCCGGTTGAAAAAAAAAAAAAGATGGGAATGTTTTTAAACACTGAGGTGCTGACTTAAAAAAAAATGCACACCATGAGAGTTGTGAGTTGAGTTTTATTTGGGACAAAATGAGGACTATAGCTCAGGAGACAGCATCTCAGATAGCTCTGAGAAACTGCTCCAAAGAGGTAGGGGGGACCATCAGTGTATATGTGATTTTGGTGAAGGAGGAGTACATGCAATCAAGCACTTTTTTTTGAGATTTTTTTAAAATTAATTTTATTTTTTATTGAAGGATAATTGCTTTACAGAATTTTGCTGTTTTCTGCCAAACCTCAACATTAATCAGCCATAAGTATACATATATCCTCTCCCTTTTGAAACTTCCTTCCATCTACCTCCCCATCCCACTCATCTAGGTTGATACAGAGCCCCTATTTGAGTTTCCTGAGACATACAGCAAATTCCCGTTGGCTATCTATTTTACATATGGTAGTGTAAGTTTCCATGTTACTCTTTCCATACATCTCACCCTCTCCTCCTCTCTCCCCATATCCGTAAGTCCATCTCTGTTCTCCATTCAGTTCAGTTCAGTTCAGTCACTCAGTCGTGTCCGACTCTTTGCAACCCCATGAATCGCAGCACGCCAGGCCTCCCTATCCATCACCATCTCTTGGAGTTCACTCAGACTCTCGTCCATCGAGTCAGTGATGCCATCCAGCCATCTCATCCTCTGTTGTCCCCTTCTCCTCCTGCCCCCAATCCCTCCCAGCATCAGAGTCTTTTCCAATGAGTCAACTCTTCGCATGAGGTGGCCAAAGTACTGGAGTTTCAGTTTTAGCATTGTTCCTTCCAAAGAAATCCCAGGGCTAATCTCCTTTAGAATGGACTGGTTGGATCTCCTTGAGTCCAAGGGACTCTCAAGAGCCTTATCCAACACCACAGTTGAAAAGCATCAATTCTTCGGTGCTCAGCTTTCTTCACAGTCCAACTCTCACATCCATACATGACCACTGGAAAAACCATAGCCTTGACTAGACGGACCTTTGTTGGCAAAGTAATGTCTCTGCTTTTCAATATGCTATTTAGGTTGGTCATAACTTTTCTTCCAAGGAGTGCTGCCCTGTAAATAAATTCTTCAGTACCTTTTTTCTAGATTCCATACATGTGCATTAGAATACAATATTTATCTTTCTGCTTCTGACTCACTTCACTCTGTATAACAAGTTCTAGGTTCATCCACCTCATCAGAACTGACTCAAATATGTTCTTTTTATGGCTGAGTAATATTCCATTGTGTATATGTATAACTTTTTTATCTTCATCTGTCGATGGGCATCTAGGTTGCTTCCATGTTCTAACTATTGTAAATAGTGCTTTAATGAACAATGGGATACATGTGTCTTTTTCAGTTTTGGTTTCCTCAGGGTTTATGCCCAGGAGTGGGATTGCTGAGTCCTATGGTGATTTTATTCCTCATTTTTTAAGGAATCCCCATACCGTTTTCCATAGTGGCTGTATCAATTTACATTCCCACCAATAGTGCAAGAACCTTTCCGTTTTTCCATACCCTTTCCACCATTTATTGTTTGTAGACTTTTTGATGGCAGCCATTCTGACTGGCGGAGAAGGCAATGGCACCCCACTCCAGTGTTTTTGCCTGGAAAATCCCATGGATGGAGGAGCCTGGTGGGCCGCAGTCCATGGGGTCACTAAGAGTCGGACAAAACTCAGCGACTTCATTTTCACTTTTCACTTTCCTGCATTGGAGAACGCAATGGCAACCCACTCCAGTGTTCTTGCCTGGAGAATCTCAGGGACAGGGGAGCCTCGTGGGCTGCCATCTATGGGGTCACACAGAGTCGGACATGACTGAAGCGACTTAGCAAGCAAGCAAGCAATTCTGACTGGTGTGAGGTAATGTCTCATTATAGTTTTGATTTGCATTTCTCTAATAATTGAGGATCTTTTCATGTGTTTGTTAGCCATGTATGTCTTTGGAGAAATGTCTAAGTCTTTTTCCCACTTTTTTTATTAGGTTGTTTGTCTTTCTGGCATTGAGTTGTATGAGCTGCTTATATATTTTGAAAATTAATCCTTTGTCAGTTGTTGCATTTGCTATTCTCCCATTCTGAGGGAGGATGCTGCTCCAGCTTTCTTATGCTTCCTATTTGCATGGAATACATTTTTCCATCTTCTCACTTTAAGTCTATATGTGTCTTTAGGTCTGATGTGGGTCTCTTGTAGACAGCATATATATATGGGTCTTGTTTTTGTATCCATTCAGCCAGTCTGTGTCTTTTGGTTGGAGCATTTAATCCATTTACATTTAAAGTAGTTATTGATATATACATTCCTATTGCCATTTTCTTAATTGTTTGAGGTTGGTTTTGTAGATCTTTTTTCTTCTGTTATATTTCTTGACTATATAAGTCCCTTTAACATGTGTTGTAAAGCTTTGGTGGTACTGAATTATCTTACCTTTTGTTTGTCTGAAAAGCATTTTTTTCTCCATCAATTTTGAATGAGATTCTTACCAGGTACAGTAATCTCGCTTGTAGATTTTTCCCTTTCAGTACTTGAAATATATCCTGCTATTCCCTTCTGGCCTTCAGAGTTTCTGCTGAAAGATCAGCTGTTAAGCATATGGGGTTTCCCTTGTATGTTACTTGTTGCTTCCCCCTTGCTGCTTTTAATATTCTTTCTTTGTGTTTAGTCTTTGTTAGTTTGATTAGTATGTGTCTTGGCATGTTTCTCCTTGGATTTATCCTGTATGGGACTCTTTGTGCCTCTAGGATTTGATTGACTGTTTCCTTTACCATGTTGGGGAAATTTTCAACTATAATCTCTTAAAAATTGTTCTCCTACCCTTTCTTTTTCTCTTCTTCTGGGACCCATACAATTCGAATGTTGGTACATTTGTTATGGTCCCAGAGGTCTCTAAGACTGTCCTTAGCTCTTTTCATTCTTTTTACCTTATTCTGCTCTTCAGGAGTTATTTCCACTATTTTATCTTCCAGCTCACTAATTCATTCTTCTGCTTCAGATATTCTGCTATTAATTCCTTCTAGAGTATTTTTTAATTAATTAATTTAATTGGAGGCTAATTACTATGCAATATTGTACTGGTTTTGGCCATACATTGACATGAATCAGCCATGGGTGTACATGTGTCCCCCATCCTGAACACCCCTCCCACCACCCTCCCCATCCCATCCCTCAGGGTTGTTCGAGTGCACTGGCTTTGAATGTCCTGTTTCATGCATCGAACTTGGACTGGCTATCTATTTCACATATGGTAATATACATGTTTCAATGCTATTCTCTTAAATCATCTGACCCTTGCCTTCTCCCACAGAGTCCAAAACTCTGTTCTTTATATCTGTGTCTCTTTTGCTATCTTGCATATAGGGTCATCATTACCATCTTTCTAAATTCCATATATATGTGTTATATACTGTATTGGAGTTTTTCTTTCTGGCTTACTTCACTCTGTATAATAGGCTCCAGTTTCATCCACCTCATTAGAACTGATTCAAATGCATTCTTTTTAATAGCTGAGTAATATTTCATTATGTATATGTACCACAGCTTTCTTATCCATTCATCTGTCATTGGACATCTAGGTTGCTTCCATGCCCTAGCTACTGTAAACAGTGCTGCGATGAACATTGGGGTACATGTGTCTCTTTCAATTCTGGTTTCCTCGGTGTGTATGCCCAGCAGTGGGATTGCTGGGTCATATGGCAGTTCTATTTCCAGTTTTTTAAGGAATCTCCACACTGTTCTCCATAGTGGCTGTACTAGTTTGCATTCCCACCAACAGTGCAAGAATGTTCCTTTTTCTCTGCACCCTCTCCAGCATTTACTGTTTGTAAACTTTTTGATAGCAGCCATTCAGACCAGCATGAGACGATACCTCTTTGTGGTTTTGATTTGCATTTCTCTGATAATGAGTGATGTTGAGCATCTTTTCATATGTTTGTTACCCATCTATATGTCTTCTTTGTAGAAATGTCTGTTTAGTTCTTTGGCCCATTTTTTTATTGGATCATTTATTTTTCTGGTATTGAGATGCATGCTGCTGCTGCTGCTAAGTTGCTTCAGTCGTGTCTGACTGTGCAACCCCATAGACAGCAGCCCACCAGGCTCCCCTGTCCCTGGGATTCTCCAGGCAAGAACACTGGAGTGGGTTGCCATTTCCTTCTCCAGTGCATGAAAGTGAAAAGTGAAAGTGAAGTCGCTCAGTTGTGTCTGACTTTTAGCTTGTATATTTTTGAGATTAATTCTTTGTCAGTTGCTTTGTTTGCTTTATTTTCTCCCATTCTGAATGCTGTCTTTTCACCTTGCTTATAGCTTCCTTCATTGTGCAAAACTTTTAAATTTAATTAGGTCCCATTTGTTTATTTTTGCTTTTATTTCCATTACTCTGGGAGGTAGGTCATAGAGGATCCTGCTGTGATTTATGTCAGAGAGTGTTTTGCCTATGTTTTCCTCTAGGAGTTTTATAGTTTCTGGTCTTATGTTGAGATCTTTAATCCATTTTGAGTTTATTTTTGTGTATGGTGTTAGAAAGTGTTCTAGTGTCATTCTTTTACAGGTGGTTGACCAGTTTTCCCAGCACCAGTTGTTAAAGAGATTATCTTTTTTCCATTGTATATTCTTACCTCCTTTGTCTAAGATAGGGTGTCCATAGGTGTGTGGATGTATCTCTGGACTTTCTATTTTGTTCCATTGATCTGTATTTATGTCTTTGTGCCAGTACCATACTGTCTTGATAACTGTAGCTTTGTAGTATAACATGAAGTCAGGCAGGTTGATTCCTCCTTCTGGAGTATTTTTAATTTCAGTAATTGTGTTGTTTGTCTCTGCATGTTTATTTTTTAATTTTTCTAGGTCTTTGTTAATTGATTCTTACATTTTCTCCATTTTGTTTTCAAGGCTTTTGATCATCTTTATTATCATTATTCTCAATTCCTTTTTAGGTAGTTTGCCTATTTCCTCCTCATTTATTTGGACTTCTGTGTTTCTAGTTTGTTCCTTCATTTGTGCAGTATTTCTCTGCTATTTGTTTTTTTTTGTTTTTGTTTTTTTTTTTTTTTGAGTTATTGTGTTTGAGGTTTCCTTTTCCCAGGCTTCAAGGAAAGTTGAATTCTTTGCTTGAAGAAGGTTGAATACTCTCTTCCTTTTAGTTTCTGTCCTCCTAAGGTTGGTCCAGTGGTTTGTGTGAGCTTCTATAGGGTGAGATGTGTGCTGAGTTTTTGTTTGTTTGTTTTTCCTCTGATGGGCAAGGCTGAGTGAGGTGGTAATCCTGTCTGCTATGATTGGGTTTGTATTTTTGTTTTGTTTGTTGTTTAGATGAGGTGTCCTGCAAAGGGTGCTACTGGTGGTTGGGTGATGCCAGGTCTTGTATTCAAGTGGTTTTGTTTGTGTGAGTTCTCACTATTTGATACTACCTAGGGTTAGTTCTCTGGTAGTCTAGGATCTTGGAGTCAGTGCTCCCACTCCAAAGGCTCAGGGCTTGATTTCCGGTCAAGAATGAAGATTCCACAAGTGGTTTGTTATGGCATTAAGTGAGATTAAAACAAATATCCAAAAACGAGAAACCAAAGATGAACCCCAGACAAATGGCAGTTACAAAGTCAGGCAAATAATAATTAAAATAATGAAATATATACATATACATATACACCCATGAGCAAAGTGAAAACAGTCCAACAAAAATAAAGTACAGTAGACTGACCTGGCGAACAAAGGAAATCAAAAATTGTACTTCCTAGTTAAGAGCAAAACTAACTTAAGCACAAACTGGAAAACAAAACTAAAGCAAGGTGCCAAGTGGAGCCTAAAGCAATATGTTGAGAGGAAAGGAAAGGAAAGAAAGAATAGATATGCAAAGTTAAATAGAGGTGGATGAAGAAGAGTTATATACATTAAAGATTAACTTCAATGGGAGAAGAACAGTAAAAAAGGCAAACAAAGGAATAAATGTACAAAAAATGTAATAGGTTTAAAAAATTAAAATTATAAAAAAGAGAAAAGAAAAAACAGAGGAAGAAAGAAAAAAGGGGAAAAAAGGAAAACTCTACAGAACTGCAAAAGCCCAACGTAGAGGCAGAGGTTTATAACAACAATAGGAAGTGTGACTGAATATGCACATATACATATCACCCATAAGCAAAATCAAAACAGTCCAACGAAAATAGAGTACAATAGATTGACCTGACAAACAAAGAAAAACAAAAATTATATCTACCACAACAAAACTAATTAAAGCACAAACTGGAAAACAAAACTAAAGCAAATTGCCAATTGTGAAATAAAGCAATGAAAATAAAGCTAAAAATTATGTTCAGAGGAAAGGAGATAAAAGAAAGAAAAACTAGATATGCAGTGTTAAATAGAGGTAGATAAAGAAGATTTATATACATTAAAAGTTAACTGCAATGGGAAAGGAACAGTAGGAAAAGCAAACGAATAAATGTAGAAAAAATAATAATAGGTTTAAAAATTAAAAAAAGAAAAAAAAAAAAAAGGAAAACTCCACAGAACTGCAAACGCCCAATGTAGAGGCAGAGGTTTATGACAACAATAAAAAGTGTGACTGAGGGGAAAAAAAAAGCTCAAAAGCTTAATTGGATTTCTTAGTGCCAATAAAATTGGCAACTACAACAGAGTTGTGGGGGGGGGGGACTCAGGGGACAGGGTTGGGTGGGGGGGGGGGAGGAAAAGAAAAAGAAGAAAGAAATCCAAAAGAATCTACAGAAGAAGTCAAAAAATAAGAATAATAGATGTTTTTTCTTGAGTCACTGCTGTCAGAGTCTTTCCCTCACTGGGAGTCACAGTCCACCTCACCTCCCTAGGATGCCCTCCAACACTGAGCTGATCTCTGGACCTGCTGTGGGGGCAGCTCAGTTTCTAATCTGGTCCTACTCCTGTGTGTTGTTGCCTCCAATGTCCATAGCTATCAGAACTAGTGTGTTTTCTTTTGTGGGAGCTCTCAGTAGCCTTTTATATATTCCATAGACACAGAGTCTGCCTCGTTGACCATGTGGATTTAATCTTCAGCTTGTATAGCTGGTGGGAAGATTTTGGATCTTCTTCTTTAGTCACACTGCCTCTGGGTTTCAGTTGTGGTTTTCTTTCCACCTATACATATGGGTCGTCCACTGGGGTTTAGCTCCTGAGGCTGCCCTTGGAGGGCTTGGGTTTGCCCCTGTGAGGGCCAGGTGTGGAGGTGGTCCAGCTGCTTGGGTCACAGGGGTTCTGGAAGCACCAGATACTCATGGGGGTTGGCAGCTAGGGCAGCAGAAAATATAGTGCTCTAGAAGGGTATGGCAATCAGTATTGGCCAATACGCTCCGGTATTCTTGCCTGGAGAACCCCCTCCCTGACAGAGAAGCCTGGCAGGCCACAGTCTACAGGGTTTCAAAGAGTCGGACACGACCAAAGCAACCCTGTGTGCATAGATGCAAGACTTTTTTGCCTGTGGCATCTCTGCCCCAGTGAGAGCTGAACGTGAAGGTGGTTCTGCTGCTTGGCTTGTGGGGACCCTAGCAGCACCAGTGTGCAGGGACAGGGACTGCCTCTGCCGCAGGAGGTATGGCCCTATCAGTGTCTTTTTTATGAGCCTCTTATAGGTGGAGATCAGAAGGCCTCTTTGGCTAGTCTTTCTCCGCAGCTTCACCTGTTCAGGCACTTAGAGGGCTCCCTTGCCTGGGGTCCTTCTCTGTTGTTCAGTGTCTCAGGCACATAGAGGGCCGCCCGCTGTCTGGGGTCCTATTCTGTTGGTATATTCCTGATTCCATGGAGGGAGATGTACTTCTAACATCCACCTACTCCTCCACTATCTTGTTCTCATCCAAGCACATATTTTTGCAGGTTTCTGCTAGTCATGTGACAATTACTGCTAGTCACAAGGAGCAGACCATCACCATGAAGGGTTTTAGTGCTTGTCTAGATATGAGGAGATATAAGAACTGGACTAATAAAATTGGCTTCTGAAAATATCCATCTGAAGACCTGTTCTGCCACTTTTTCCAGTAGGACAGAGTGCCTCCTTTCTGCTCTCCATCCTGAACTCTTTTCAGGAGGTGTTGAAAATCCCCTTGCCAACAAAGGTCCATCTAGTTGAAGTTATGGTTTTTCTAGTAGTCATGTATGGATGTGAGAGTTGGACTATAAAGAAAGCCAAGCATGGAAGAACTTATGCTTTTGAACTGTGGTGTTAGAGAAGACTCTTGAGAATCCCTTGGACAGCAAGAAGATCAAACCAGTCAATCGTAAAGGAAATCAGCCCTGAATATTCATTGGAAGGACTGATGCTGAAACTGAAACTCCAATGCTTTGGCCACATGATACGAAGAACTGACTCATTTGGAAAGACCCTGATGCTGGGAAAGATTGAAGGCAGGAGGATAAGGGGATGACAGAGGATGAGATGGTTGGATGGCATCACTGATTTGATGGATGTGAGTTTGAGCAAGTTCCAGGAGTTGGTGATGGACAGGGAAGCCTGGTGTGCTGCAGTCCATGGGGTCGCAAAGAGTCAGACATGACTCAGCAACTGAACTGAACTTAAAATCGGCAGCTGCAGCAGCACATGATTTAAATCCTTGTAGAAGTAGATGGCAAGTTCCAGTGTATAGTTGACAGAGGTAAACTGGTGGAAAAGTACTAGAGGATGTTGGAGAATGGGAGATTGATCGATGTGATTAGACCACTTGTGTTTGCTACCTGGCTCTTATGAGAATTTTGCTCCTATCCTCCCACAGAGACTGGGAGTTAGAGACTGGGGCTCTGACTTTGATGATTACATTTCAGTAGGAGAATTGGCTCCCTGGAACTTTAGAAAGACTTCCTTGGGTTGTGAAACAGGAAGGTGGGAGAAGATTTCCATCTCAAGGAATGGAGAAAAAATTTAGAATTCTAAATTGTCTACAGTAAATTCTCTAGGAAAAGGGATTTCAGGGTCTTATATAGGCAGAAAGAAACTTAAAGTTTGGTCTGAGGGGAATATTAAGTCTCCCATTCAGTGGATCTGTAAGCATCACTGTATAACTGACTGCAATTTAAACATAAGGAAAACTCACTCATCTGGGTTCTCTCTTCATTGGTTTTCTTAGCTGGGGCAGTTTATTCTTGTCTGCCAGGTTAAAATCCTGTTTGTCCCTTTAAAGCCTAGTCATAGGACTTTGTGGCATAGTGGTAAAGAATCTGCCTGCCAGTGCAGGAGACAGCTGTTGTTTGATCCCTGGGTTGAGACATCCCCTGGAGGAGAAAATGACAGCCTGCTCCCATATTCTTGCCTTGAAATTTCCATGGGCAGAGAAGCCAGGTGGGCTATAGTCCATGGGGTCACAAAGAATCTGATGCGACTGAGCATGCGCATAAGACTTTAAGATACAGCATAAATACTTTTCATGCTGTTTTGGTCAGCTTGGGACTAGGCTCTTTCCCTTGGACAGATGGCCTCTAGGGTTCCTCTATTAGGAAAGATCTTACTTTTTCACAAATTAAAGCCAAAGGAACTGTATTTTTCTGCAAATATGATATTGACAGAATCTAACATCTGCTTTATAACAGACAGCTGCAAACAGTAGCTCCACACTAAATTTAACCTACCCACTGAATCTTAGCTGTTCCTGAGGAAACATGAATAAAACCATTGCCTTAGCTCATGCCCAAAGATGGGAAGTCTAGTAAAGACGCCAAAAATATTTTAGTGTTATTTTTATCTTTGACATTTGAAAGCAAACCACATGTACTGATGTTTTAACATCTTTACTAATTGCCTTCAGTGTGCTAAAAATCTGACTTTTAGCAATTATCTTTCCTTTAGAAGGTATTTGTGCTAATTACTGAATTCAGAGTAACCTATACAAGAATAAAATGAGGCTCTATATTATTCCAATCACATGCCTTCCTTTTCTTGTTGTACAAGTTTGCTCAAGTTCCTTAACTTCTATTAAGTTTCTCCCTGATAAAATGGAAATAATGGCAGTTCCCATGTAGGGTTGTTATGATGTTTGGGGATTGTGTATGTTAAATTCTTGAAACATGGTAAATGTCCAAAAATGTATCATTATTGATATGAAATGTTCATGTGCAGTTTGGTTATCGGAAGGGCATGCTCTTGTTTTACAACTGCAAGGCAATTTTGAATATACCCAAAGGTTTTCTGAGCTCAGATCTTGTCAGTGAATTTTCTGTATTCTTTCTCACTTTCTTAGAAGAAAAAAGAAATATTTTGAAGCTGCCAGTACCAAGCCATGACACTCAGTTATTCATTTAAGAGTGGAAGGATCATATCTATGACCTCAAAGCTCCAAAGTCAGAACTCTTCAAGAGGATACAGAGATGATGTGTATACTTGATGCAGGATTAAGCAGCACTAATACTTGGCTAAATTTTTGGTGAAGTGAAGTCACTCAGTTTTGTCTGACTTTTTGCGACCCCACGGATGGTAGCCTACCAGGCTCCACCGTCCATAGGATTTTCCAGGCAAGAATACTGGAGTGGGCTGCCATTTCCTTCTCCAGCGGACCTTCCCAATGCAGGGATTGAACCTGGGTCTCCTGCATTGCAGACAGATACTTTACTGTCTGAGCCACCAGGGGGTAGTCAGTGTCAGACCTTGAATATCTGTGATGTGATGAAGCCAAAGATGATATTGGGTTAACTCTAGAAGATTTAGTCATTCATTTGTGCATGCACAACATGCATTTATTTTAAAAATATGTATGAAGTGCTTTCTATTGCTATCTAACAAGCACTGGACAGTTGTTAGAAATAAACAGGAATAATAATAAACTGATTCTTATTTAACCCTGCTAGTACCAAGATATGGTTCAAGTGTTCATGTTTTAAAAACCCATTTACTCCTTAATACTTTTCATGAAGTAAGTGTTATTGCTGTCCTCATTTTATAGATGAAAACATTGAGACAGAAGTTAAATAACTTATGCATGGTAACATTAGGTAGGGAAGTCAGGTAGTTTGGCTCCAAAGCCCATGCTTTTGAGTACCACTCCATCCTGTTCTTCTCAAGTAACAGTAAGCAAAGTGGACATGGTACTTGGCCTTCACTAGTGATGGAGAAAGAAATTAACCAAACAATCATAGTAAATATATTATTATTAAATATTATAATGGGGTAAGTCCAGGACTAGGAACTGTAGAAACATAAAGAATATGAAAAATTGAATGAAGGCCAGCATGACTGGAACATGAAGGGGACAAATGATGCACAGTATTGCTAGAGAGAGAAGATTTTTAGATCCTCTAAGCCTTATCTTTGCTGTCCCAAAGGCAGACCTGTGATCTGGTTCCATTTTGTCATTTTTTGGCTGTATGCTTTGGGGTAGGTACTTAATTCCTCTGAACTTGCTTCTTTATTTTACAAATAGAGATAATATTAGAATCTAACTTACAATGTTGCTGAAAGCAACAAATGAAATGTTTTATCTGTGGTACTTAGCATAGTACCTGGCATGTTTAAAAACTACATAACATTTAGTTATCATAATTGTCTCAAAAACTAAAAATATTTACAACTTCCAGTTCCTTATATCTTATCTAATTCTTTTTCTTACCTTGAATTGATGTTTTATAGTTTATACTCAATATTCATAGAGCAAGATGTGAGTTAAAATGTTTTCTCTTAAACAGAGTTTGATCTTGAAAAACATTTTAAAAGTTTAAAATTTTAAAATGTGCTGGTTTCTTGAGACAACTGAATTTCATAACTACATAACCTGTAGGTATGCACACATGCACATATGTGTATGTGTGTGTATGTGTGCAGACTTTTTATATCCCAGTGGGAACCAAACCTGTAAGTCTGACATAGTCCAGGTCACCCATGTTATTCCCTAGAGAACAGTTATGTTGAAGTCCCAATTCACTATCTTTACTGCTCCAGAGTTGTTAAAACAATCCAAGGAGAACCAGGCAAATGAATGAATTTCCAAATTTAGCTTTAGTGATTGTTGAGAGAAGTGACTAGCATTCTCAGGAATGCTGTGGTTTAGTGCAGGAGATTGGCAAAGTAGGTGGCACATTTTGTCCTTACATAAGACTAAGGCTGTTCGTGGGATCATACAAACTCATTGGTAATACAGTTCTTCATTTATTTTGTTCCATGTAAACAGGAGAAAGGAGAATTTATCTTTTGTGATCAAGGGAAAGGTAGCAATTATGCTAAAATCACTTCTCAAAAAGACAAGTGGCCTGAGCTAACCTAGTAGCAGAGATAGTGGAAGTCTACCAGGCAGCCCTGAACAAAAGGCTTTTTTAGTGGATGGAAAAATCAGATGACTTCCTGTACAGGTTATTGCCTTACTGGGTCCACTGTAATAAAGACCTTAGGAAAAATTTATTGATAGTCAGCACAAAGTAGTAATAGGCAGAGGCAGCCAACTAAGTAGGTGAGGAGGGGGAGTCCGAGGAAATACGACACTCATAGACAAGGGAGGAGTGCTAGCAAATTGGGCACCTGGGAAGGTGCCATAACAAGATTTGGCCCAGGGCTGAAGGCAACGGCACCCCACTCCAGTGTTCTTGCCTGGAGAATCCATGGACAGAGGAGCCTGGTAAGCTGCAGTCCATGGGGTCGCTAAGAGTCGGACACGACTGAGTGACTTCACTTTCACTTTTCACTTTCATGCACTGGAGAAGGAAATGGCAACCCACTCCAGTGTTCTTGCCTGGAGAATCCCAGGGGCCGGGGAGCCTGGTGGGCTGCCCTCTATGGGGTCGTACAGAGTCGGACACGACTGAAGCGACTTAGCAGCAGCAGCAGTAGCATAAAAAAAAAAAAAAAAAAAAAAAAAAAAAAAAAGATGCCTCATTTGGGAAAAGTTCCTCCTTTCCTGATTCCTGCTGTTGAGGAAGGCCTCTCATGAAGCTATTGCCATATGTAGTCACTTCATCTCAGGAACCACTAGCGGCACTATGAAAAAACCCACCAGAAGATGGGTGTTAATTGTTTCTGACTAGGTATATGGTCTAAGAAACAAGCTGTAAAGTTCAAGAACTTGATGGTGCCTCCAGGAAGATTTGCTGATGCCTTGTCTCCCTTTCTAGTCTCTAAATCTTGAGTTCTGCAATGCAGCTGTTCACATCGGCTTGTTGTCTATATGCCAGTGGGCAAGTCGTGGGAGAGACCATGGAGTGCAGCTGAGGACCAGGTTCCTCAGTAACTGCTCCTGATCCAAGTATGACAAAATTTGCGTTTGGAATAACCAACCAGAAACTCCTAGTATCAACTTTAAGTAGTAAACATTTATGGAATGTTGGCATAGTTCCAATTAAAGTGTTCTATCTTTTACTTTGTTAAAGAGGAAAACTTTTTTTTCCGATGTGTATTTGGAAATTTCTGATCCCACTAACAGCCTTAGTTATCTTTACTTGTCCAAATTGTCTGTATAGAGTCAAACAGATCAGTCTTTTGCTACAGTTATTATTAGTAGTGTACTAAATGTTTAAATATCTAATGGCTTTCTAAATGCATGCATGCTTGCTCAGTTGCTTCAGTTATGTTCTACTCTTTGCGACCCTATGGACTGTAGCCTGCCAGGCTTCTCTGTCCATGGGATTCTCTGGGTAAGAATACTGGAGTGGATTGCCATGCCCTCCAGGGGATCTTTCCAACCAGGGTGTCTCCTGAACTATACTTTAAAAATGAATATGATTTTAACAGAAATATTCTGCTATTGGTAATATTTGATGTTCCACTAAATTGAAAATAATGGATAGTCTTGCCTTTAAAAAGGGCTGTAAGTCTATTGAGGATTTGAACTTCATTCTTTCTGAAATGTGTACTTACTGATTAATTCAATTCTGAATTGAAGTAATTTATCACTTTTATAAATTAAGTGACTTTCCCCTTTCCTCTGTCACAATGCAGTTGTTAATCTAATGGTGCTGCAATGTAATGGTCTCTCTAGAAAGAACACTTTAGGCAGTTTTATTCTGATATGCTCCTAGAGCCCAGGAAATTTGATTAATTTACAGTGCTTGTAAGAGTGACCTGTAAAATTATGAAAAGAAAAAAAAGCACTCTAATTTGCCACTTTGATTGGCTTTTTATTATTCTGTCTAAAAATTCATTTGAACATTCCTGATAATATTTTAAAATGAAAAAATCGTTCTTGACTCTTATCATGACTCAGTATTTCTTATGATTTGTCTGTAATTTTTTGGAATATTATTAGTGACAATGATAGTGACAATTTTTGAGGAATTGCTATATGATAGATACTATATTTAGAAATTGATACAGAGCAGCATTTAAGTACATTGGTTTTAAGTCATAAAAATGCTATTTTTCATTGCAGCTTTAAGAAGTACATCTTCATCACAGTACATAGTTTTAAGAGTGTAGCATATTCATGTTTCAGGTGAAGCCTGTGTAATCCTTCGTAACTGAGTTTCTTTATCTGAAACATGGAGATGATAACACCTACTGTATAGGATTGTTTCTTTGATAGGGAATTTATGCACAGCAATAAGCAGAGTTTTTAGGAAATGAAATTAGTGAAAGACAGACCAAGTCTCCTTTTTTTTAAAGGTGAAATTGAGTTCAAAAGCCATTTGCTATGAAAGAGACAAAAGTAGTGTTTTGGTTTCAGTTGTTCAAATAATGACAGTACTCTTCCATTTCAGTTCTTTGACACAGCATGGCATTTGGCAAGTAGGCAATTTCAAAGTGTTAAATTACTTGTTGGAATTCACTGTGTCTAATGATATGCTGAAAACTTGTCCAGCTCAGTAGTATTAAGTTGGTTAACCATATGCCTGCTGTCTGGAGTAATTATTATATATTTAGGGCAAAAATTTATATAGCCACTATATATATGCTGCTGCTGCTAAGTCACTTCAGTCATGTCTGACTCTGTGTGACCCCATAGACGGCAGTCCACCAGGCTCCCCCGTCCCTGGGATTCTCCAGGCAAGAATACTGGAGTGGGTTGCCATTTCCTTCTCCAATGCATGAAAGTGAAAAGTGAAAGTGTAGTCTCTCAGTTACTGCTTATATATAGGCACTGTTAAAATACTGGAATAATTATTAATAAGCTTCTTCATGCTGAAACTGAATACTGTATGCAAAGAAGATATGATAATATTGCTATACTTTTTCAGTATAATTGTACTAAACCTAATTTTATTGAGACTCAAAATTACAAGAAGTACACAGATAATATTACCCCTCTTTTAGATTAAGCCTCTGAGGTTCAGAAAAATAACAACTGGTCTGTGTTATTTAAGAACTAAGCAGAGCTGACCAGTTGGCTCCATGTCCAGAGCTTCTTAGCCCCATTGTGTGTTTCTTCATTCTTGGAAGGCAACCACAACAAGAAAGTGACAGAAAGAAACAGAGAAAACAACAGAAAACAGGGAATGGGCAATTTTTTGTATACAATTGTAATCATTAAAACTATGAGCCACGCGACCTTCACAGTGTATACAGAACAGACACGTCCTTTGGTTCTGTTCATAGGCTTTTTAATGAGGGCAGTACTTTTCCTCTTGCCGTCCCATCTCATAATTTGCTCACAAACTATAGATGGCTGATCTCGAGATCAGAGGCCATCAGTGCAGCATCCTAATCACGAGAAAGTGTGTGATGCCGTATAAAACTAATTGCGCTTTATGTTTTGCACTTTTGGTTTCCCTTTGACTTTATAATTTTTGACTTCCATGATGACTGCAGACTTTTAAATGTTGAAATATTGTTTATATATAAGCAAGACTAGGACTGTTGTTAAGCAAATAAGAACAGGTACATCAATCAGTCACATTTTTTTCCTTCTCCTGTTGGACTAGTTTAGTTTTGGTATTTAATGATATGTAAATAGAACTTGTATGAAAAGAACATTTCCTCATTTTTAAAATAAACTTTAATGAGCTTTGAAATATTTCCACCTGAGCTTTGGTACAGACCACGAAGAGGCAGACATGGTTTTCTGAAGTTTTATTGAAACTGAGTATAGAAGGACTAAGAAAATTTAGACACACTTTTAAAAATCATTAATATTTAGGTATGTATTAGAACTGTGAACCTCATCTTAATTTGCATAATTAAGAAAAATAAAATTCATGACTCTTAGTACAGAATGTAAGGAATTCAGTAGATCTGTACACTCCAGCTGTGTTAACTATACTAGACTCCTTACTATTTGTATGCATAAAAAATAGTAGATATAGATAATATTATTATATTGTGATTACCTTTATTTTATTACTTACATAAGGAAAGACTCTCAATTAAAATAATTATGTAAAAACTGAGGAGAGCTAACCAAACCTTCCAAGTGAGATGATGATGCCTGACAAAATTTATGAAGAAGGGAACAAGCTCATTTCCAGGGATAGATTGTTTTGGTGTTGTTTCAGTTGTTGGTAGCCTAAAAAACTGCATTTAAGTGTTGTGGAGTGTTTTTGTAAGCTGACACATGCATAACACTCTTTTGCCTCTCTTGTATTTGACGCTAGTATACTTAACTTTATCTTGATTTACGAGTGTACAAAAAATATGGAGTATAGCTATTGGGGGAAGCAATGTAATGTCAAATAATCCAATTAATTAAAGAAAAAGATCTGATCTGTGACTTTGGAAAATAGCAAAATGATTATTTGTTATTCATTATTGATCAACTGAATGTATTTGATTCATTTAAATCCAGGCTAAAGGGGAAGCAAGTGAGATAAAAGCTGAGGAGACTATAAAATAATCTGTCTCTAGAAGATATAAGTAAATGCAGGAATGTTAGATAGTATCTGGAAAGGAAATTAAAGGGACACTTTTACATAGTCCAAGTGAGCCTAAAGAAAACCTTACATTTTATACAAAAACAGTATGCTGTAAGATAAATTATAAATAATTTTTAAGATACAGGAAAATATAAAGAAAAGAACTATATCATTGGTGTCAGCTCCTAAAGAAGACTTTAGTAACTGTTTTGATGTGTTTCTGTGCATAGATTGTGATTTACATAGTTGTGATCAAACTTTACCTGTAAAATTTTTTGAGCTAATTTTTCTTGGTTTATCATTAGAATAGTTTAAGGTTTTCAAATTACTCTAAGTTTAATAGGCATCTTTAATTCCTATACCATATTTCTTTGAGGATATCCACAAAGATAATTTGGTCATTCCCTTATTATTTAGATTTTTTTCTCTTTTCACAAAGATAAATAAGGATATACCGATATACCAGTTGAATTCATCGGGGGAAATACTGAAAATTTTCTTCATACTCTTGTTCTTGACACTATTATAAGCTGTGCAGTATAATCACTAGTAACCCACTCCAGTGTTCTTGCCTGGAGAATCACGGGGACGGGGGAGCCTGGTGCGCTGCCGTCTATGGGGTCGCACAGGGTCGGACGTGACTGAAGCGACTTAGCAGCAGCAGCAGCAGCAGCAGCATAATCACTAGTAGGTGAAAGTACTTGTAGTGATATGCCATTTAATAGTATGACTTTTTATTCTTGCTCATTTGTACAGTGATTAATTTCATCATTAGATTGCCGGGGGCATTTTCTGTCCTTATATATGTCTTATCTTGCTCTATTTTATTATTTATCTATACTCTGTTTTGTGTTTTCTCTATCCATCTATGGAGGAGCACTCTTTACTTGTACCTTTATATTTCCCACTGACTTGTATTCTGAGACTTTGAAAAATTTGAATTTATCAAATTTGACAAGTTTTGACTTGAAATCTCTGTTCAAGATTTTAACAATACTTGGTGCTTACTGAGCTTCCAGTTCTGCCAGAGGCTTAGAAAATCCATCTAGATAATTCTTAATTAGCATGAACCAGAACTTCTATATGTTCTGATGTATGCAGTCAGATTTCCCTATTTTCTTGCATTAAGAGAGAAAAAAGGGAAACTTTTGATATTCATCTCACTTTAGCTTTGTGTTGTTTCATTCAGCCCTTTTTTGGAAAACATCCATCTACAATTACTAGTTTTAAAAAAAACTCTGCTTAAATTTCTTTTTAAAATTTTAATTTTTTCGTAGTCATCTTTGGAAACTTTAGTTTGATCCTATTGTATGTATGTATTAATTCATACACATCATTGGGAAACAAGGAGGAAAAGCAGTATCTCTCTGCTTGTGAAGAGTCTGAAAAGTCATGTGTTTTTGTAAGGATAGTGTTTATGATGCTTTTGAAATGTACATTTTTGTGACATAGAAGGATCTTCATCAAATGGCAGCAAACAGCTCAAATTTGGGGAGATAAAGCTTGTGTCAAAGTCTAATTGCATCTAAATTTAAATTGTATCAGTGGCATCAGCGACATTTCTTGGCCAATTCTGAAGGGCAGTGAGTGTCTGTTGCACAGATTGTTAGTTTTAATATGTTCAAATGTGTTTTCGTTACCAATTGGTACCCAGGTGGCAAAGGCAAATCGTCTCTGGAGGCAGAACAAATGGACAAATGTGTTTTTTAGTTCCTTCTACTGGCAGCTAGTTTGATATCCCTAAGGAAATGTTTCTTGACAATAATTGTATGAAAAATACCAACATTTGATTTCCAGATATTTGACAGAATGGAAACTCTTCTGTTTGCCAGGAAAATGACTAATGGACCTTCTAATCTCCATATTTAATAGAGGCTTTAAGAAAAGGCTATAAGGGATATAATACATGAATTGTGTCCCAAATAGTTGGTAAAGTTACTCTAACAGATACTCTGGATTTGTCAAGACCTATTTATGGGTTTTCTTTGAACTTTGGGGTTTTTTTTTTTTTTTGGTTTGTTTTATTTATTTTTCCTCCATTTCTCGAACTCGAGTCTTCTTTGTTCTTTTCTCTTTATTAACATGGAAATTATACATTTAAAAAAATCTCCTAGTAGTTAGTGAAGATAAAATTTAAATATACTAATTTTGGTATCAAGCTAGCTTAAATTTTGAAATTTTGTAAGAGTTCAATAAAATAAATTTAACACATGGAATTAAAATTACTGTCACCAATTCTTGGAGTCTTTTTCTTTTTCCAAGTAAATGTTAATGAGAAGAGTGGCAGGAATAAAAGTAACTACAACAATTGGCAGATCTAGTTATTTTTCTAGCTTTTAAAGTTTATTTTAAAGAGGAAAGGCAAAAATATAGTTCAAATAAGTACCACCCAACTAATGAAGCACATTTGAAAAAATCACAGTGACCTCAAGTCTTCTATCACTTGATTTTGTTTGACTTTGCTCCTTTTTCTTTCTTTCTATTAGACTTGAAAATACAAATAAATAAGATACACAAATTGAATGTGACTCAAGATAAAGTCTTTCCATAAATCAGAAATCACATTACATTCTGCAGAACTCCTTCACTGGCTCTATATAATTAACATCTCCCTGTATATGTTAGTTGCTCGGTCATGTCCAACTCTGCAGCCCCATGGACTATAACCCATCAGGCTCCTCTGTCCATAAAATTTTCCAGGCAAGAATATTGGAGTGGGTATCCATTCCCTTGTCCAGGGGATCTTCCCAACCCAGGGATCAAACCCAGGTCTCCTGCACTGAGGGCAGATTCTTTACCAGCTGAGCCACCAGGGAATTCCAACATCTCACTGGAAAGTTCTAGTTTTTATAAGTCTGATAATTTCTTGTGATCAACAGAAGACTATTAAGTTTGCAGTTCTATTGTATCAGAAATTAGCAGTGAATGGATATTTATTCAGCCAGTTTATAATTATTTAGTTTATTTCTTGTTAGAAATATTATCTGAGTAAACAAATTTTACTGATTTTTCCCAAAATACTTGATAAGATATAAACCTTGAAAGTGGGTTATTCAGAGCTTGTCACCTGGGTGATCTCACAGTTGTTCCTTTTCTACTCTTAGTGTAATATAAAATCCAACAATGGCCATCCTTTGTTTTTAATACCACATCAGGTGACAGTTCTTTGTGGTAAAGAGAGGCCATTAAAAAAAAAAAAAAAAAAAAGAACATCTCAAGATACTGTACTAATTCCACATGATGAATATTCACTGCATTTGCTATTTAGACGTCTCAGAGGGTTTTCAGATTCATTTCATGTAACGTAGGGAGACTAGCAAACAACATCATTCAGCTTGGAGAAAACACTGATTAAAATAACAAAAATGAAAGACAAGCCAAAAAAGGGGACAAGAAGGGTAATGCTTTCTCACAAACTTGTTTTGGAAATTTCTACAAAAACATTCTGACTATTAGTCAGCATAGCAATGTTTTTCAGATTTTTTTGGATCCTTATATATTTACCCAATAAAATCATGCTTTTATTTTTAAAAATTGGTACATGATGATAGACTTGTACTTAAAACAGGAAGAGTAATTTCCTGGTGTCCATGCTCATTCACATTTTGTTACAGACATTTATAATTATCAGGGAAGTACAAGGTAAATGAATGTGACTTAAAAAATGGTAAGTTCTGTAGAACTATACTTGGACATTTTGAAAATATACATTAATTGGTAGGAATGCCAAACTGATAGAAATATGGAATCAATGCAAAAAAGTAAACACAATTGTGTTAGAGCTGCTTAAAAATTCATTGCAAATGTTAGAAATGTTAAGCTTTATTTTCAGTCAGTCTACAAATATTCTCTGAATATGTAGAAAGATCTTGGCACTGTGCATGCATTAGGACTAGAGAAACGAATAAGTTATGGCTTCTGTTCTTCAAGAGTTCAGTATAAATGTAGGGAAATATCAATCTCACTTAGTCTAAGTTGGAAATTTGTTACCACACTTTTAAAGACTCTTTCCTTTCAGTTCAGTTCAGTTCAGTTGCTAAGTCATGTCCAACTCTTTGCGACCCCATGAATCGTAGCACGCCAGGCCTCCCTGTCCATCACCAACTCCCAGAGTTTACCCAAACTCAGGTCCATTGAGTCGGTGATGCCATCCAGCCATCTCATCCTCTGTCATCCCCTTTTCCTCCTGCCCCCAATCCCTCCCAGCATCAGGGTCTTTTCCAATGAGTCAACTCTGCATGAGGTGGCCAAAGTATTGGAGCTTCAGCTTTAGCATCAGTCCTTCCAATGAACATCAGGGACTGAACTCCTTTAGAATGGACTGGTTGATTCTCCTTGCAGTCCAAGGGACTCTCAAGAGTCTTCTCCAACACCACAGTTCAAAAGCATCAATTTTTCAGCTCTCAGCTTTCTTTCCAACTTTCACATCCATACATGACCATTACATGTATTTTCCCATCAATTTTCTGTTAACGTCTTTGTAGCTTTTTAATTAAAGAGTGTTTCTGGGCAGCATTTAGTTGAGTGTCACCTTTCTATACAAACTGACTGTCCTTCCTTTATAATTAAAAAGGGCTTCCCTGATGGCTTAAGTGGTAAAGAATCCACCTGCAATGCTGAAGACCCAGGAGATGCAGGTTTGATTCCTGGGTCAGGAAGATCCCCTGGAGGAGGAAATGGCAACCTACTCCAGTATTCTTGCTTGGGAAATCTCATGGACAGAGGAGCCTGGTGGGCTACCGTCCACGGTTATTGGAGTGATTAGACTATTCCCATTTACTATGATTACTGGTATGTTTTGATTTCGGAGAAGGCAATGGCACCCCACTCCAGTACTCTTGCCTGGAAAATCCCGTGGATGGAGGAGCCTCGAAGGCTGCAGTCCATGGGGTCGCTGAGAGTCGGACACGACTGAGCGACTTCACTTTCACTTTTCACTTTCGTGCATTGGAGAAGGAAATGGCAACCCACTCCAGTGTTCTTGCCTGGAGAATCCCAGGGACGGGGGAGCCTGGTGGGCTGCTGTCTATGGGGTCACACAGAGTCGGACATGACTGAAGTGACTTAGCATAGCATAGCATAGCATGTTTTGATTTAAATCTATCATCATGCTAAATTTCGTATTTCCCTTCTGTTCTTGTTCCTTTTTGTTCTTCATTGTCTTCTTTGAATTGCTTATTTTTTATTCTATTTATCTCCTTTCTTATCTTACTACAACTTTTTGGGATTATGCTAGTGGTTCTTTTGAGGTTATATGATATACATAGTTAATATATCACAATCAGCCTTTAATTGGTATTACGCCACTTCACAGATAATATAAGGACCTTGCAGTTAGATACGTTCATTTCTCCTTGCCTGATTTTGCACTGTCATTGCTATATATTTTATTTCTTCCTGTATTAGTGCATTGTTATTGCTTTTGCTTTAAATTCTCAATTATCTTTCAAAAATATTTAAATAATAATAAAAATAAATTTTACTTAAATCTTGAAGATACCATTTCCAGTGTTCATTCTTACTTTGTATAGATTTGTATTTCCATCGGATACCATTTTCCTTCTGTCTGAAGAGCATCCTTAAACATTTCTTGAAGTGCAGCTCTGTTGGTAATAATTCTTTTAGATTTTGTATAATGAAAAAGCTTAGTCTTCCTTAGTTTTAAAAAATATGTGCTAGAAATAAAAGTCTAGATTGAAATCTTCCCCCCACCCCTCACCTCTACCACCCCAGTACTTAAAGATGTTGCTCTTCTTATTTGCATTGTGTCCAGTGAGAAATACACTGTCATCTGTATTTATTTTCATGTGTACATTTTGTATTTTTTTCCTCTGGTTGATTTTAAGGTTATTTCAATACCACTAGTTCTAACTAATTTGATTAATATGTGCCTTGATGTAGTTTTGTCTTTTGTGATTGCAGTTATTTGAGCTCTATGGGTCTGTGAGGGTTGTAATTTTCATCAAATTGGAAAATTTTTCAGCCATTATTTATTCAACTATAGGTCTTTTCTCCTCTTCAACTACATGTTATTTCTCATCTTTTCTTCATGAACCGTGTATATTAAGCAACTTGAAGTTGTTTATGTAACTCATGCACTGTTACAATTTTTTTTAAGTCATTTTCTTCATGTGTTTCATTTTGTAGTTTTCTCTTGGTTTTCAAGTTCATGAATCTTATTTGGCTTCAATATCTGATCTGCCATTAATCGCAGTGTGTTTATTTTTGACATTATTTTCATTCTAAAAGAACAATTTGGGTCTTTTTTTCTATATCCTCCTCTTTCCCCTAGTTTTTTGAAAATGTGAATTACAGTTATAAAACTATTTTAATGTCCTTGTTTACTAGTTCTGTCATCTTTATTATTCTGTCATTTCTTTTGATTGATTTTTCTCCTTATTATGGGCCTTTTTTCTTTCTTCCTTGCCTCTCTGGTAATTTCTTACTGGAAAGTGGGAGTGAAAGTCACTCAGTCGTGTCTGACTCTTTGCAACCCCATGGACTATACAGTCCATGGAATTCTCCAGACCAGAATACTGGAGTGGGTAGCCTTTCCCTTCTCCAGGGGATTTTCCCAACCCAGGAATCAAACCCAGGTCTCCCACATTGCAGGCAGATTCTTTACCAGCTGAGCCACAAGGGAAGCCCCTTCTTACTGGATGCGAGATAAATTTTATCTTATTTAGTGCTGCATATTTTTGTATTTCGAAGAAGGCCATGGCACCCCACTTCAGTACTCTTGCCTGGAAAATCCCATGGATGGAGGAGCCTGGTAGGCTGCAGTCCAGGGGGTTGCTAAGAGTCAGACACGACTGAGCGACTTCCCTTTCACTTTTCACTTTCATGCGTTGGAGAAGGAAATGGCAACCCACTCCAGTGTTCCTGCCTGGAGAACCCCAGGGACGGGGGAGCCTGGTGGGCTGCCGTCTATGGGGTCGCACAGAGTCAGACAACTGAAGTGACTTAGCAGCATTTTTGTATTTTGTTTATTTTTGTTTGTTAAGTTTATCACTTTGTCTGGAATAAGCTCAGTACTTACTCTCCCTACTTTTTTCCTGGTGATTCTTTTCTTTGTCTTCAGACAGTTTCTCCGCACAAATATGCTGATCAGTCCTCAGCTAAAGACTTGAGGGGAACCTCTGCAGGTCTTCAGAGTCTTTTGTTAGTGCTGTCCTCTTGTTTCTGGGATACTGCCCTATATATACAGTTTCTAGGATTCCCTGGACTCACAGCTGTGTCTTCTCACCTTGGGGAACCAAGATCTAACTGAATGCCTAATCTGCCTTACTTGTGATTGTTGGAAAAGAAATTTCCATTGTCAGTCTACCTTTTATAAGTACATGTGACCATTTCATAAAAATAAATTTATAATTAAATACTTTCAGAAATAAGTAAATTTTACTTGACCCAGAAGTAGAAAACCACTGTAAGTTCTAGTTCAAGGTAGAGACATGAAGAAAATATTATCGGTTTAGTACGAAAGCAAGTTCCCGTTCATTTCAGTTCAGTTCAGTCGCTCAGTCAAGTCGGACTTTTTGCAACCCCATGGACTGCAACATGCCAGGCTCCCTGTTCATCACCAACACCCAGAGTTTACCCAAACTCATGTCTATTGAGTTGGTGATGCCATCCAACCATCTCATCCTCTGTCATCCCCTTCTCCTCTGGCCCTCAATTTTTCCCAGCATCAGGGTCTTTTCCAATGAGTCAGTTCTTTGCATCAGGTGGCCTAAGTATTGGAGTTTCAGCTTTAACATCACTCCTTCAAGTGAACACTCAGGACTGATGTCCTTCAGAATGGACTGGTTGGGTCTCCTTGCACACCAAGGGACTCTCAAGAGTCTTCTCCAACACCAGTTGAAAACCATCAATTATTCAGTGCTCAGCTTTCTTTATAGTCCAACTCTCACATCCGTACATGACCACTGGAAAAACAGCCTTGACTAGACAGACCTTTGTTGGCAAAGTAATCTCTGCTTTTTAATATGCTATCTAGGTTGGTCATAGCTTTTCTTCCAAGGAGCAAACATCTTTTAATTTCATGGCTGCAGTCACCATCTGCAGTGATTTTGGAGCCCCAAAAAATAAAGTCTGACACTGTTTCCACTGTTGCCCCATCTATTTGCCATGAAGTGATGGGACCGGATGCCATGATCTTAAGTTTTCTGAATGTTGAGCTTTAAGCCAACATTTTCACTCTCCTCTTTCACTTTCATCAAGAGGCTCTTTAGTTCTTCTTCACTTTTTGTCATAAGGGTGGTGTCATCTGCATATCTGAGTTTATTGATATTTCTCTTGGCAATCTCGATTCCAGCTTGTGGTTTATCCAGCCTGGTGTTTCTCATGATGTACTCTGCATATAAGTTAAATCAGCAGGGTGACAATATATAGCCTCGACGTGCTCCTTTTCCTATTTGGAACCAGTCTGTTGTTCTATGTCCATTTCTACCTGTTGCTTCCTGACCTGAATACAGGTTTCTCAAGAGGCAGGTCAGGTGGTCTGGTATTCCCATCTCTTTCAGAATTTTCCACAGATTGTTATGATCCACATATTCAAAGGCTTTGGCATAGTCAATAAAGCAGAAATAGATGTTTCTCTGGAAGTCTCTTGCTTTTTCCATGATCCAGCGGATGTTGGCAATGTGATCTCTGGTTCCTCTGCCTTCTCTAAAATCAGCTTGAACATCTGGACATTGATGGTTCACGTACTGTTGAAGCCTGGCTTGGAGAATTTTGAGCATTACTTTACTAGCATGTGAGAAGAGTGCAATTCTGTGGTAGTTTGAGCATTCTTTGACATTGCCTTTCTTTGAGATTGGAATCAAAACTGACCTTTTCCAGTCCTGTGGCCACTGCTGAGTTTTCCAGGTTTGCTGGCATATTGAGTGCAGCACTTTCACAGCATCATCTTTCAGGATTTGAAATAGCTCAACTGGAATTCCATCACCTCTTTAGTTCCCATTAGTCATGATGAAAATGCGCCTACCCATAACAAATTCTGAAGACATAAAATTGTACTACTTTTGCTCAAGGGAGATTCTGGTATACAGTATTTAAATATAATTTTTTTTATAGTGAATATTTTAAATGATTGAGTTTGAATATTTCTTTTATGATATATATATATCTGAAATAGCTTTCTAAAATGTTATAACAATATATGGTGAAAATCATTTTACTGCCATGGCCAAATTCATTTCATTAATAATATCAAGTAAATAATTTCATATAAATGTGTTGGGAATATAAATTGCCATTAGGTATGTTGAAAACACATCTGTCCCATAACAAAAGAGTGTTTTGTAAGATTTTATTAGTCAGCCTCTACTATATTTTGGCCCTGTTCTAACTGCTCAACATAAAGCAGTGAGCAGGAAAGAGAATGTGCTTCCATAGACAGCTTGCATTACAGGGATAAAGAAGTATCCAAAAAAGAAACGAAAAATATAATTCATTGTTAGGGATTGTATTTTTACTTTCTTAGAGAGTGAATGTCACATATAAGAAATTTCAAGGACATGGTTCATGATAGTGATTATGTAATTTATTTTCTAAACTAGGGCATTTTAGAGAATAAAAAAAGATGCTAAAATAATTTATGTAAGTAAAATTTAATGAAATATAGCTGATTTATGATATTGTTAGTTTCTGGTGTACAACCTAGTGATTCAACAGTTTTATAGATTTTGCTCCATTTAATTACTGTAAAATATTCGCTATATCCCCTGTGCTGTAAAATATGGCCTGATAGCTTATATATTTTATTCTTAGTGGTTTATAGATCTTAATTCCTTACCCCTATATTGCCCTCCCCAGTTCCTCTCCTCTCAGGTAGCCACTAGTTTGTTCTTTATATCTGTGAGCCTATTTCTGATTTGTTATATTCATTCATTTTTTTTTTGATTCCACATATAAGTGATAACATACGGTATTTGTCTTTATCTGTCTGACTTATTTCTCTAAGCATAACACCCACTAAGTCCATCTGTGTTGTTTCAAATGGAAAGATTTCATTCTCTTTATGGCTAATATTCTATTGTGTGTGTCTATATTTATACCACATCTTTATCCATTCATCCATGGACACATCGGTGGCTTCCGTATCTTGACTATAGTAAATAATGCTACTGTGAACATTAGAGTGCATGTGTCTTTTCAAAATGTTTTCATTTTCTTCAGATAAATACTAAGGAGTGGAATTGTTGGATTATATGGGAGTTCTACTTTTAGTTTTTTTGAGGAGTCTCCATAAGTTTTCTATATTGGCTGCACCAATTTACACCCCACCAACAGTGTTCTGGGTTTCCCTTTTCTCCACATCCTTGCCAGTATTCGTTATTTGTAGACATTTTGATGATAGCCATTCTGACAGGTATGAGGTGTTACCTCATTTTTCTTTTGATTTGCATTTCTCTGATGATTAGTGATGTTGAGCACGGTTTCATGTGCCTGTTGGCCATCTGTATGTCTTCTTTGGAAAAACGTCTATTCAGGTCTTCTGCCCATTCTTTAACCAGGGTTTTTTTTTTTTTTTTTTTAATTTTGACTTGATTTATGTATTTTGGATATTAACCCCTTATTGGTCATATCATTCACAAATATTTTTCTTTCAGTATATATTTTTTGGGTATGGGGAGTGGCTTTCTTTGCTGTGCAAATGCTTATAAGTGTAATTAGTTCTCATTTGTTTACTTTTTCTTATGTTTCCTTTGCCTTAGAAGGTAGATCTAGAAATTATTGCTGCAATTTATGTCAAAGAGTGCTCTGCCTAAGTTTTCTTCTAGGGGTTTTATTGTTTCTGATCTTATATTTAAGTCTTTAATCCATTCTGAGTTAATTTTTTTTATATAATGTGAGAAAATGTGCTTATTCATTCTTTTACATGTAGTTGTTCAGTTTTCAGAGCAACATTCATTGAAGAGACTATTTTTCCTCTACTGTGTATCCTTTTTTATCATAATTTACCTAAGTGTGTGGGTTTACTTATGGATTTTTCCATTGATCTATATGCCTGGTTTTGTGCCAGCACCATATGGTTCTGTTTACTGTAGTTTTGTAGCATGGTCTAAAGTCAGGTAGCAATGATACTTCCAGCTTTATTCTTTGGTTATTATAGGTCTTTTGTGGTTCCATATAAATTTTAGGGATGTATGTTTTAGTTCTGTGAAAACTGTCATGAGTATTTTGATAGAGATTACATTAAATCTATAGATTTCTTTTGGTAGTATGGCAATTTTAGCAGTACTTCCAATTCATGAATATGAATTATCTTTCCATTTTTTTGTATCATCTTCAGTTTCCTTCATCAGTGTTATAAAGTCTTTGGAATATAGGTCTTTCTCTTATTGTTTAAGTTTATTAAGTATTTTATAATTTTTTATGTGATTTTAAATGGGATGGTTTTCTTGCTTTCTCTTTCATTGTTAGCACTATAAAAAGCAACATATTTCTGAATATTAGACTTGTATCCTCCACCAGGGCTTCCCTGGTGGCTCAAAGGTTAAAGCGTCTGCCTCCAATGTGGGAGACCTGGGTTCAATCCCTGGGTTGGGAAGATACCCTGGAGAAGGAAATGGTAATCCACGCTCATATTCTTGCCTGGAGAATCCCATAGATGGGAAGCCTGGTAGGCTACAGTCCATGGGGTCGCAAAAGGTTGGACACAACTGAGCGACTTCACCATCACCATCCTCCACCTTTACTGAACTCAATTTATTCTAATAATTTTTTGGTGGAGATTTTAGGGTTTTCTCTTTCTAGTATCATGTCAGCAATGACAGTTTTACTTCTTCTTTTTTTTTTTTCTAATTTGAATACCTTTTCTTTCTCATGTCTGATTGCTGTGACTGAGACTTCCAGTGTTATGTAAGATAGAAGTGGTGACAGTGTGCATCCTTCTTCATGATTTGAGAAGAAGAAATTTCAACTTTCTCCATTGAGTATATTATCTGTGCCATGAAATACCTTTATTATATTGAGATGTTCTCTTTCTTTCAACTTTGATAAGAGTTTTAATCATGAATGGATGTTGAATTAATTGGATGCCTTTTCTGCATCTGTTGAGATAATCCTGTGATCTTATCCTTTCTTTTATTGGTGTGGTGTATCACATTGGTTGATCTGTAGGTATTGAACCATCCTTGCATCCCTGGAATACAGCTCACTAGATCATGGTGTATGATCCTTTTTGTATATTGTCAATTTGGCTTGCTGATATTTTGATGAGGATTTTGACATCAATATTTAATAGAAATATTGGCAAGTAATTTTCCTTTTTTGTAATTTCGTTGTCTGGTTTTGGTATCAGGGTAATGTTGGCTTCATAAAATAAATTTGGGGGTGTTCCATCCTCTTCAATTTTTTGGAATTGCTTGAGAAAAGGAAAAATTTAATTTTTAAATATTTACTTATTGACTACAAAATTAGTTTTATTATATGTGTGGATCTATAAGATACTTTTTCTCAACAATTATTTTTAAATATAATTTTCTTAAAATGAAACTGACATGCGTTTAAGTCCATGAAACCATTTTTAAAAATCATTAATTATCCAACATTAAAAACAGCATAATTTAAATACTTATTCTTGACACATATTCATCTACTTTAATTAGTTTGAAAACTTTATTAGTCTCTAATAGTAGGTCACTGTTATTCAGCTGGTCTTATTTTTCCAGATAATACAAATACTTTAAAAGTTTAATTTTATTGTTAGTAGTTTTGAAGATATTTGACATTTTTAATGAGCTCTTCTTTGAATACCATACTACTTTTAATGGAGAAAATATTCTCTCTGTATATGGTTTTTTGTTTAACATCCAAGCAATATTTTTTTCTAAATGGCTGATATTCTCAATTTTTATTATTTCCATATTAAAATTTACATATATTTTAACCCATGTATTTTTCCTAGTACTGCATTTTTTGCTTCCTTTAGAATATCTTTTTTCAATAAAAAAATGTTTTTCAAGACTACTCTCATAAATTCTATTTATAATCCTTCTGAAATTTTACCAAATGCATATGCAAATCATAGGCCTCATGTAAATTTTTCCAATTAAAAATAGAAATTCTGTTAAGAGATTCTTCCAACAAGTCAAGATATCACACAAAATACAATTATAAGAATTTCAGAATTCAGTCTTATAAACTACATGATATTTCATCAGTCTTTTCACTTCCTCACTTATTCCTGTATAAATAATTTTTATTTTCTGATTTGCAAGTCTGTCAATAAGTGTTGATAGGAATCAAAATAATGGCTGAGTGTTAAGTAAAGGAGTGAACAGGAATATTTCTGTAGTTTGTATCTCATTGGAATAATCATTATAGAAATGAATCCTTTTATCAAAACTCATCAGTGGACACTTAAGATCTGTGTATTTTTCTCCATGTAAATTTTACCATGATCAAAAAATTCAACCAAAAAAAACCACTCTGAACTATGTGCTCATATGAGAAAAGTTTAGAAAACACACCAGAATAATTTGTATAGCCTAATATATCTTATAGAGATTAAAAATACATCACCTTAAAATAAGAATACATGTTTTATAAACACAAACTGGACATGGAACAACAGACTGATTCCAAATAGGAAAAGGAGTATGTCGAGGCTGTATATTGTCACCCTGCTTATTTAACTTATATGCAGAGTACATCATGAGAAATGCCGGGCTGGATGAAGCACAACCTGGAATCAAGATTGCTGGGAGAAATATCAATAACCTCAGATATGCGGATGACACCACCCTTATGGCAAAAAATGAAGAAGAACTAAAGAACCTCTGGATGAAAGTGAAAGAGGAGAGTGAAAAAGTTGGCTTAAAGCTCAACATTCAGAAAACGAAGATCATGGCCTCCACTCCCATCACTTCAGGGCAAATAGATGGGAAAACAGTGGAAACAGTGGCAGACTTTAGTTTTTTGGGCTCCAAAATCACTGCAGATAGTCACTGCAGCCATGAAATTAAAAGACGCTTGCTCCTTGGAAGAAAAGCTATGACCAACCTAGACAGCATATTCAAAAGCAGAGACGTTACTTTGCCAGTAAACGTCCATCTAGTCAAGGCTATGGATTTTCCAGTAGTCATGTATGGATGTGACAGTTGGACTATAAAGAAAGCTGAGCTGAATAATTGATGCTTTTGAACTGTGGTGTTGGAGAAGACTCTTGAGAGTCCCTTGGTCTGCAAGGAGACCCAACCAGTCCATCCTAAAGGAGATCAGTCCTGAGTGTTCATTGGAAGGAATGATGTTAAAGCTGAAACTCCAGTACTTAGGCCACCTGATGCGAAGAACTGACTCATTGGAAAAGACCCTGATGCTGGGAAAGATAGAGGGCAGGAGAAGAGGGGGATGACAGAGGATGAAATGGTTGGATGGCATCACTGATTCAATGGACATGAGTTTGAGTAAACTCCAGGGGTTGGTGATGGACAGGGAGGCCTGGCATTCTGGGGTCATGGGGTCACAAAGAGTTGGACACGACTGAACAACTGAACTGAACAAGAAAAACACAGTACTCAATGGTATAGAATGCTTGCTTGGTTGGGCGGTTTGGGTTGGAATGACTTACAGGGGAAAGCAATTAAACAATTAAAATAGAAGTTTTCTTACATTTTGCTTAAGATACAACCTTCTGTACAGAAGTCCAATGTTTAAAGAAAATGTTATTAAAATTGTATGAACAATTTTTTTTAATTTTATTTTATTTTTAGACTTTACATAACTGTATTAGTTTTGCCAAATATCAAAATGAATCCGCCACAGGTATACATGTGTTCCCCATCCTGAACCCTCCTCCCTCTTCCCTCCCCATTCCATCCCTCTGGGTCGTCCCAGTGCACCAGCCCCAAGCATCCAGTATCGTGCATCGAAATCTTAAAAATTAGAGCAGAAATAAATGCAAAAGAAACAAAAGAGACCATAGCAAAAATCAACAAAGCCAAAAGCTGGTTCTTTGAAAGGATAAATAAAATTGACAAACCATTAGCCAGACTCATCAAGAAACAAAGGGAGAAAAATCAAATCAATAAAATTAGAAATGAAAATGGAGAGATCACAACAGACAACACAGAAATACAAAGGATCATAAGAGACTACTATCAACAATTATATCCCAATAAAATGGACAACGAGGAAGAAATGGACAAATTCTTAGAAAAGTACAACTTTCCAAAACTCGACCAGGAAGAAAAAGAAAATCTTAACACACCCATCACAAGCACAGAAATTGAAACTGTAATAAAAAATCTTCCGGCAAACAAAAGCCCAGGTCCAGACGGCTTCACAGCTGAATTCTACCAAAAATTTAGAGAAGACCTAACACCTATCCTGCTCAAACTCTTCCAGAAAATTGCAGAGGATGGTAAACTTCCTAACTCATTCTATGAGGCCACCATCACCCTAATACCAAAACCTGACAAAGATGCCACTAAAAAATAAAACTACAGGCCAATTTTTTTTTAATTTTATTTTATTTTTAAACTTTACATAATTCTATTAGTTTTGCCAAATATCAAAATGAATCCGCCACAGGTATACATGTGAACATATTGAGAATTTGTCTGTTATTCCAGTCTACTTGAGAGTAAAATTTCATGAAACTTGGAGTGTGAACATTCTTCTCAATGTAATCAAAAGTCATAGTAGATCAATAGAATAACTCTTAGAAGATTCTAAAATACAAAAGACTAATCTTTTTTAGTAAGAAAACAGAATGAGGAAAAATCTGTCAAACTATAACTTGAAAGTGTGGAATATCTAAATGACAGTTTTGTTTAAGCTTTCAGGCACTATTGAAGCACATTTCAACCTTATGTGTTGATCCAGGCAGAGACCTTTGAAGTAAATTGTTTACATTGATTTGCAATCCAATAAGCCTTTGTAGTAAGCTATCCTCTTTGAATTTACAACCTTGCTTAATTCAGCAGAAAATTGTTCTGCCTGTTTCAGAGACCCATGTAGATGACTTGAACACAATTAAAAGAATTAAACTTGTGATGTTGGTGAAGGAAGGCCTGAGAATCCCTTTGATGACTAGCCGGACACACAGAGCAGTCGTTGCTTATGAAGAACTGAGTCTGACTGAAGGAGTTGAGAGGTCAGAAAGTATTTACCTCAGCACCTGATGCAGGATAGACAGCCAAACTCTCATTCCTGTAAAACAGCAGCAAGGAAGCTTACCTCCACAAAAACTCATCTCGAGTGAATGGATACAGAACTTAGATTCTTCTGGTGTTTAGGCACTTCTTAAGTGGCAATTTATGTACTTTCAAAAGATCCATTATGTCAGAGTAGCTTATAGCATGTAGAATTTAAAAAGGGTTCCAAGCAATATCCTAAGAATACCTAGAAGATAAGAAGCACAGCTTTTATGAAACCAAATGTGCTACTGGAAACATTTTTTAAGAGTATTAAAATTTTCCTCAAATTTACCCTCCAAAAGATATGAAAGTGAAAATTGTTCAGTCATGTCTGACTCTTTGCGACCCCAAGGACAATACAGACCATGGAATTCCTCAGGCTAGCATACTGAAAAGGGTAGCCTTTGCCTTCTCCAGGAGATCTTTCCAACCCAGGGATCAAACCCAGGTCTCCCGCATTGCAGGCAGATTCTTTACTAGCTGAGCCACCAGAGAAGCTCAACCTTTTAGTATTTCAAGATTAAGAAAATATACAAGGTCCTTCTTTTATCATTCCTGCAGTCCTTGGTGTACTTTTCATTCTTTTCATTCTGAAAAGTCATACTGAGAACCTTCTATGTACTAAAAGAAAGGCAGTTTGTAGAGAGGTGAATATGCCCTCTCAGCAGCAGACAGCCCTGAGTCTAAACTCCAGGCCTTCCATTTACTAACCTCTTAAATAGGAATACTAACAATAGTTGCCTCATAATGGTTGTTATGAGGGTTAATAAATCAATGTATGGAAAGTACTTAGAATCTGGCATGTGACAAACACTGAATAAATGTTAACTATTATTAGTATTTTGTTATTAATTCACAAATTTTCCACAATTCTAGAATGTAAGAACAAAGCAAAGAATCTTTGATTTTTTAAGCAGGTACATACTTGAGTTTATCCACTGGAATTTCCTTCAAATGTAAGAGATTCGGGAATTGGGAGATTAGGTAAATCTTCTGCTTTTTAACTTACAAAATTTCAGCCTAAAAAAAAATAACTGGTTTTTATCAGGTGATGTCAATCCTTGATGCCATCACTTTCAAGGCCTTTCTTTTTGTTTTTTGTCCCATCAAGAACATTTACTTATCTGACAAAGATATTATCTGACAAAGATAATTTCTACCTTCTTGTAAGTTAGATCCTTTGAAACTGTTGCTCCCTGACAAAGAGACCAATCATTGTCCACCAAACTTGACAAGGGTAATGTGATCTATGGCAAAGCAGCCAATGTATTAGCTGAATGTTAAAAAAATAAATTAATAAACGCTAAGTGGTAGCATATTCAAAAGCAGAGACATTACTTTGCCAACTAAGGTCCGTCTAGTCAAGGCTATGGTTTTTCTAGTGGTCATGTATGGATGTGAGGGTTGGACTGTGAAGAAAGCTGAGCACCGAAGAATTGATGCATTTAAACTATGGTGTTGGAGAAGACTCTTGAGAGTCCCTTGGACTGCAAGGAGATCCAACCAGTCCATCCTAAAGGACATCAGTCCTAGGTGCTCATTGGAAGGACTGATGCTGAAGCTGAAACTCCAATACTTTGGCCACCTCATGCGAAGAGTTGACTCATTGGAAAAGACCCTAATGCTGGGAGGGATTTGGGACAGGAGGAAAAGGGGAAGACAGAGGATGAGATGGCTGGATGGCATCACCGACTCGATGGACATGAGTTTGGGTAAGCTCTGGGAGTTGGTGATGGACAGGGAGGCCTGGCTTGCTGCAATTCATGGGGTCGCAAAGAGTCGGACACGACTGAGTGACTGAACTGAACTGAAGTGATCTTTTATGTGGGAGTTAATATATAAATAATGGATGATAAAGGTGTATTTACTCTGAGACCAGAAGGTGGCATCAGGTAAACCTGAGGCTGTCTGCAGTATGGCCTATAGTTCAACAACAAACTGGCACAAGAATACAAAAACCCCTAAACAATCTGATTTTATTTTATTTTATTTATTTATTTATTTTTGCTTTACAATATTGTATTGGTTTTGCCATACATCAACATGCATCCGCCACGGGTGTACACATGTTCCTCATCCTGAACCCCCCTCCCACCTCCCTCCCCATACTATCACTCTGGGTCATCCCAGTGCACCAGCCCCAAGCTTCCTGTATCCTGCATCGTACCTGGATTGGTGATTCATTTCTTATATGATATTATACAAGTTTTAATGCCATTCTCCCAAATCATCCCCGCCTCCCTCTCCCACAGAGTCCAAAAGACTGTTCTATACATCTGTGTCTCTTTTGCTGTCTTGCATACAGGGTTATTGTTACCATCTTTCTAAATTCCATATATATGCGTTAGCATACTGTATTGGTGTTTTTCTTTCTGGCTTACTTCACTCTGGATAATAGGCTCCAGTTTCATCCACCTCATTAGAACTGATTCAAGTGTATTCTTTTTAATGGCTGAGTAATACTCCATTGTGTATACGTACCGAGCTTTCTTATCCATTCATCTGCTGATGGACATCTAAGTTGCTTCCATGTCCTGGCTATTATAAACAGTGCTGCGATGAACATTGGGGTACACATGTCTCTTTCAATTCTGGTTTCATTGGTGTATATGCCCAGCAGTGGGATTGCTGGATCATAAGGCAGTTCTATTTCCAGTTTTTTAAGGAATCTCCACACTATTCTCCATAGTGGCTGTACTAGTTTGCATTCCCACCAACAGTGTAAGAGGGTTCCCTTTTCTCCACACCCTCTCCAGCATTTATTGCTTGTAGACTTTTGGATCGCAGCCCTTCTGACTGGTGTGAAATGGTACCTCATAGTGGTTTTGATTTGCATTTCTCTGATAATGAGTGATGTTGAGCATCTTTTTCATGTGTTTGTTAGCCATCTGTATGTCTTCTTTGGAGAAATGTTTATTTAGTTCTTTGGCCCATTTTTTGATTGGGTCATTTATTTTTCTGGAATTGAGCTGCAGGAATTGCTTGTATATTCTCGAGATTAGTTGTTTGTCAGTTGCTTCATTTGCTATTATTTTCTCCCATTCTGAAGGCTGTCTTTTCACCTTGCTTATAGTTTCCTTTGTTGTGCAGAAGCTTTTAATTTTAATTATATCCCATTTGTTTATTTTTGCTTTTATTTCCAATATTCTGGGAGGTGGGTCATAGAGGATACTGCTGTGAACTGAATAGACTTTTTTCCAAAGAAGAAATACAGTAGGCCAACAGATACATGAAAAGGTGCGCAACATTACAAATCATCAAGGAAATGCAAATTAAATCCACAGTGAACTATCACCTCCCACTTGTTAGACTGGCACATTTGTTGTCACAAAAGCAAGAAATAAGAAGTGCTGGGGAGGATGTGGAAGAAAGGGACTAACTCTTGTGCCCTCTTGGTGGGAATGCAGATTGGTGCAGCCCATGGATAGCAATATAGAATATCCTCAAAAACTAAAATAGAACGAAATAACTAAATGGCAGTTCCACTTGTGGGTATATGTCAAAAGATTTGAAAACAGAATATCAAGCAAATACCTGCACTCCATACTCATTGCGGCATGATTATTCACAACCACCTGATGCTCTGCAGTCCCCTGTGCTGTATTACACAAGGAGTAATTTTCTACATTAACTGTGCTTTTCACTGGGATGAAGTTCGGGGCAGATTAGCTCTCTTTCACCATCACAGTTTGTCATTTTGTGTTGCCATTACGCAGAAGCCAACATGACCTTTTAGGTTGGTAACTGGGGACAAGGATAAAATCTGCATGCCAATTGCTAAGGAACATAAAATACTCAGATGATGCCTGGATTCAAAGTTCTAGCTAATAAAAATTCTGGTTTTGCTTGTTAGGTAGCAGAGTCTGTAAGAGCAAAATTGATAGAGAACCAATACATTTCAGGAGTTGGATTGTCAGAGAAATCTGAGGCAGGCATCCAAGGCCTCTGATTGCTCAATACCTCTGCTGTTTTTTAGGCCATAAACCAGGCAGCAACAACATCTGGACTGCTGAACTGGCATGGTCACCAGCAGTGGTAGTCTTTATAGTATACCTCTCTCTAGTATCAGAAAGAGATATTACAGTAAGCAGAGCAAGAGGCAGCCAGTTAGGCAGAATAAGTAACTTGTACTACTTCCAGAGTAGGAAACCTCTGCTTCTGGGGCCCATCTGGATATGATGTAAATCCTGGACCCAAATCACTACTACCAGGACCTATTCCTTCATTTCTAAATGAGAACTTCTCAATCTTTCCTCCCATTGTGGTTTGAATTAACGGGATCCTAAGAAACCATTTATGAATCTGTTCAATTAGAGATCCTGAATTTGGAACTGGGGAGAAGGCAATGGCACCCCACTCCAGTACTCTTGCCTGGAAAATCCCATGGATGGAGGAGCCTGGTAGGCTGCAGTCCATGGGGTCGCTGAGGATCGGACACGACTGAGCGACTTCACTTTCACTTTTCACTTTCATGCATTGGAGAAGGCAATGGCAACCCACTCCGGTGTTCTTGCCTGGAGAATCCCAGGGACCAGGGAGCCTAGTGGGCTGCCGTGTATGGAGTCGCACAGAGTCGGACACAACTGAAGTGACTTAGCAGCAGCAGAGGAACATGTGTTATTGGATAATAACTAGATACAACTGGATAGAGAAACTGGTTGTTACCCTTTGATGGGGGAATAACTGTACTTTCATTTATACATTGAAGTTAGTTGGGACATTTTTGAAATTAGAGGTATGCCTGTAAGGTTCAAGGAGGAAAGAGAAATTGAAAAGACACGATTTAGACAGTTCAACATCTCCAGAAACAATCAGAACCCACACACAAATTAAGAAAATGGAATCAAAATCATATCAGTTCTTTCTCATATCATACATCAGTGGAATTCAAATTTAAATTCCATTAGAGATTACAATGAAACTTGACCAGCTGATTTTAAAAATGAAAATAGTAAACTGTGTAAGAATGCCAAATTTTTCGCCATTAAAAAAGTTAATAGCTTTATTTAAATATATTGACATATGTTAAATTGCAAATTTGAAGTGCATATTTTGATACATTTTGACATAGGTACATACCTGTGAAATAACCACCATCAAGACAATGAACATATTCATCATCCACAAATGTTTCTTCCTTTCTGTAGCTTTGTCTCCCTCCCAAACCTCCCTGCCCCTTGCTAAGTATAGATTACTATTAATAAGTTGATTTTTTTTTTTAGTACTTTAAAGATGTTGCTCCACTATGACCAGGTTCATATTGCTTCTGATAAGAAATATTTTGTCATCCTTATCTCTATTCGTTTGTATGTAATGTGTCTTTTTTTCTCTGGCTGCTTTTAATATTTTTGCCTTTATCTCTGGTTTTGAGTAGTTTGATCATGATATGCTCTGGTGCCATTTTTAAAATGTTTCTTTTGCCTTTGTAAAACTTCACGCTGTGCACTATACTTTTCATAAAATTAGTAAAAAATTGAGCCATTATTCTTCATATGTTTTTTCTGTACCCCCTGTTTCTTCTCTACTTCTGGGACTTTAATCACACATATATTAGGTTGCTTGAAGTTGTCACATAGCTCGCTAATTCTCCTCATCATTATTTTAGACTTTCTGCTCTCTTTTTCATATTCTATAATCTCTGTTGCTATGTCTTCAAGTTCATCTATTATTTGTGCTGCAATATCCAGTCAGCCATCAATCGCATCCAGAGGATTTTTCATTTCTGACATAATTTTAAGCTCTGGGATTTTGGTTTGGAGTTTTTTGGATCTTCTTTATATTTTCCATGTCTCTATTCAACATGCTCAGTTTTTTACTGAACTTATTAACCATGTGGAATATAGTTATGACAACCAACTATATGAACGGGTGAAGGGATAGAAGAAAAAGTATCCTGGTGAACAGAAGTAGGTTCAGCAGCTTTGGAAAGATGAGGACATCTTCCTCCATCTGGGTAATGGCCATCTGGTTAGACACGCCCTCAGTTTTGTGTTCTGCGTTAGAGTTGGAAGGGAGATGTTCCATAGGCAAGTGGAGAAGCTGCAGGAAGGTGCTGTGTTAGGGAAAGAGCCCGGTCCTTCCACTAAGAGGGCCTCACTGGGTACGGCAAAGATGTGCCATCCGCTTTGGAGGACCCGGGTGCCTGCTTCCCCTGCTTTACAGCCTGTAGGCTCACTGGAATATCCAAAGACTTCTCATAGCAATCTCCATACCACAGGAGGAGCTCTTGGTTCTGGTAGGTCTCCTTACAGCTTTCATAAAAGATTTGCCCTTGACATAGTCTGGCCACAAGGTTCTGCTCCAGATGGAAATGGGCACAGCTGACATAGGATGTCCAGTTCCTTGCACCTCCTTTTCCATCAATAAAGTGGCTCAAATGACCATCTTCAAAGATCTTCCATGTATTAAGGAATGGTGTGTCTTGACTTCGCTGGTGTTGACCACTTTATGCTGAAAGGTCCCAAACCTGATTCCTCTGGCCCCAAAGCTACTATAGAATACCCCTAAATCTGTGACTTCACCGAACTTCCATCTGCTGGAGGTGGAGACCTTCTGGTAGCTGAAGGGAGTCATTATTCAGAGTCTGAGGAAGAAAATCAGACCTGGAGCTGTTGGTGGGGATCAGGAGACTGGAAATTGTGTGGTGCAGGTGAGCTGAAAGCTGCGGGCTGGGGATGACCCAGTATAGAACTAAATGCAGGTCTTCCTGGGTAAAGTGGTAGCGGTGAGATGCCTTCCCCTCAGTTCACAAGTTTGGGGCTGGAGAATTCCATGAACAGAGGAGCCTGGTGGGCTACAGTCCATGCGATCACAAAGCTAGACACAAGGACTGCGCAGCTAACACTTTGACTTTCCAGAGCTCACTAGGGGACTCAGGTAACAGCAGGGAGGGCTTTGGCCTCTCAGGTAATAGCAAAGCATCCGCGGGTGCCAGCGAAATGAAAATTTCAGGCTCCCAGCACTGCCCACCGTCACAGTGGCCGCCAGTGTGTTCCAAGCCTTCGCTGGTGGTGACTGCCATTCTGGAGGTGTGCCACCTCCTTGGGGAGGTGGGGAATTGGGTACCAAGTTGGCAGCTTGCTGTACCAGGGCAGGCCATAGAGTGGCTCCCTTGGCAAGGCCGGGCCAGTGCACACAGCAAGGGAGGTGCTGTCCAGAAGCCTATGTGGACAGGGCCTGCAACTGTAAGAAAGGTTGGAAACCCTCCTCTTTGGGAGTCAGGGCGTTCCTGTAGTGGCCATAGTTGGGGGTGGAGGGTAAAGGTGCATAGTAGGCAGCTAGGTGTTGGGAGCTTCTCTGGAGCCAGTCAGGCAGGAAGCACCCCTTGTCCTAGGGTCCAGCCTCCCCTGGTGGCCACAGGGCCACCCCAGGCCACCCCAGCATGGCGAGTCCCTGCCTGGAAAGCTTGCCACCTCAGGTGTGCTGGGCTTTTCAGACCTTGTTGTTTGCTTTTTATTGGTATTATTTCCCCTCCCTAATTTGGGGTTGTCTTTTCCTGGGTTTCCCCAATGTCAGACATTGAGAATTTTGCCTTAAGTGCTGGACATTTTTGCATTGATAACGTGTATGATTGAGCTTTGTTCTGAGATGAGATTAAGTTACTTGGAATAGTTTCTACTTTTGAGACTTGTTAGTAACAGAGTAGTGTTTGGGCTAACTATAGCCACTCAGTTCCCATTTCCACCATCTCAGGTCAGGAAATCGCCCAGGCTCTGCCTGGGTTTTCCCTCCCTGTTCTGTTGCCTGGAACATTCAAGGTCATAAACCTGTGACAGTTGTAAGCCTAAATTTGTTTCCTTTCTCTCAGTGATCATTTTCCTTTTTCAGTGTCTTAAAGACTATTGTTTGTGTATTTTGTCCAGTATTTCTTCTGGAAGAGTAAATCCAGTCTCTGTTCTAGCTCAGTTTAAAGTAGAAAGCAACTGAGATGATTTAGAGCAAAATGTTTGAGAGAATTTGCTCTAATATAAAATAATTAAAGCACTGGATATTTGGTACAGATGTAAAAAACTGATCACTTTGACAGAAAGTGACCTATCTATATGGAAAGTTAGTTATAAAAATAATTTTAACTCTTTTGAATTGACAGAGAACCTTTAAGCTACCTAAAGGTAGTGCTGGAAATTCTGGTAAGTATTTGGCAAAACCACAGTTAAAGATCTTCTTCACTTGAGTCGTAAAAATAAATTCTAGTTGGATTAAAGTTCTGAAACATAAAATTACTTTTAAAGAAAATAAATCAAAATAATCTGGGGACTGTGGGTTATGGAAGCTCTCTGTAAACCAAAATTAGAAGCCATAAAGTTAAATTGATAAATTTGACTATATAACATTTTTAAAGTCTCTGCAACCAATACACTTCACTATAAGCAGTGTTAGAAAGCAAGATGTTAGAAAGCAAGATGGAAAAGAATATACAAACAGCGAACACTGGATTAATAGTAAAATATGTAAATGGATAGCCAAATAATGAAAATCACAGACTAATGGAAAACAGGGAAGAAAATATAAACACAATTTATACAATTTCTTGTTATACACCCAGTTTTAATACTATGCTTCAGAAGAAGGAATAAACGAGTACTTTCATTGCAGTATTGTTTATTACTGTAAAATTGGAAGCAGCCTATATGTCCATTAGTGGGAAAATAAACTGCAAATAGATTATGGTATATACAGCCATGACATACTATATATCAGGTTTGAAAATGACATGGCAAACTCTCCAAGGGACTTACTGTGGTGGGCGAGAGGGAGAGGGAAGCAATTTTTATATTACATGAAGTGTGACTTTTCTGTGAAAAACACAAAGATATACATGCATACATCAACATTGTATGTTTCTCTAAAAACGTAAGTGTGTATGTGTATTTAAAGAAAAAAAAAGAGCCTGTAGCTATAATCTGATAAGCTGGTATAAAAGCAGGGATTGCTTGTGGTAGTTGAGGTAGGTTTTTACTTTCATCTATTTCACCTCCTGACACTGAGAGTGCATTCTTCATTCCTTGTAATAATTGTGTAAATAATGCTGAACAAACACTTAAATGAATTGTGTATTTGGGAGGAAGTATGTGTATAGCAGTTTGTGTGTGCGTGCAAGGGCGCCGGTCAGTGGTGCAGTGGGTACCGGCTGTTATTGTAGCGCAGTATCCCTTCTTTTTCCAGTTTATAGAGTCTTTTAGTTCCCTTTTTGTTTTGTTTTGTTTTGCTTAAACTAGTTGAAATTGCGTTTGTATCACTTGCAACTGAACGAATTCTTAATTTTCTCACAAGGGCATTTTTTTGTTCTATTGTTCATTTTGTTTTAAAAAGTACATAAAAACAGCATGTTACTGTATAAACTCCTGCTTGTCTTCAGGAAATGAGTCACTAACCATGTATGGGACATAATTTTAATATCATGGAATTAGAAGGGTAGATTGGGGAAGGAATGGTGCTTTGGAAATTTGCTTTTAGAAATGTATTCATGATTAAATAAGAAGATTTTGTTTCTATATTTGGGTGAGGCTACAGATCTGAACCATATGGAATTAAAATGATATATTAATAAATTTAAAGGTGTTAGGTAGTTAGAATAGGAAAAAGGAGTCCCAAATGGTGGCGACTAAAAGACAAAGAAGGGAGAAGCCTGCAAAAATGGAACAAAGGAAGGTCCGAGGACCAGAGTGAGAACTTCAGGTGAAACAAACACACCCCCTTCTTGGCCAGCCCAGTTTGCATAGGGCAGGCTCAAGGGGTGGTGGGGAGAAGACAAACATATAAAAAGAAGGAAGCCAAGATGGATTGAGGCCTCTTTTGGGTCGGTCTGCCCTCATGCCTAAGGTTGTTTTTTCCTTTGCTTGCCAAATAAAACCGAGCTGTAACACTGGTCTGCTGCTTCAAGTTTTTGCTGCAGTGAGACAGAACCAAGGAAATTACACACTCCCCCAACATATCTGGTGCCATGACTCAGATTTAACCTGGTTGAAACCTGCCCCTACGAGGCAGAGGCCAAGCACAGCAGAAGCCCAGCTTTGTGAAAGCTCCCGCAGTGAAAGCTGATCGCAAAGAAAACCCAGTGCAGTGAAAGTGACAAGAAGCCCAGCATGCCAGGAACCAGGACTGCAATAACAAATTTGACATCAAGCTCATGCAGCTCAGGCTCAGATTCCAGTAGACCTCTGGTTAAGGTAGGAGGTCCTTGCTCATATGGCTGCAAGGGCATATGGCTAGCAAAATCTTAATTCCTTTACAATCTCTTGATTCTTGTTTCTTGAACCCCCTGCAGACAGGTGAGTGGCAGTGGGTGCAGTGAGGGACTCTGGCAGGGGTTACTCCCCAATGTGTCCCAAAGGCTCTACTATCTGCTGCTCCTTAGTAGTTGTTGCCCAAGTGGGTGAGGGTTCCTCTTTCCTTAATCTTTGTGCCAAGGATCAGGCCAATGAAAATTGTGAGCACAGGTCAGGTACTTAGCAGATTTTCTGGCAGATTATGAAGGGGATTCCTCGGCATGTTTTTCTCACTGCATTTTCCTCCCGTCCTTCAGCTCCTCTCTCCATCTATGCCACTGCTTACAAAATATTGGGCAGGTCATCATCTCTCCTGAAGGGGAAAAGTTGTGTTTGAAACTGTTTACCTAAGATTAGGACCCAAACCCACGTGGCAGGGACTCTGTGCTATGCTTAGTCACTTAGTCATATTCTACTGGGTCTTGAGCCCAGCCAAAACCCTCGGTGCCTGATTTTAGGACCTAATGAAGCTCAGGTTCTTGATGTCTCATTGCAAAAAAAATTCAGTGAGAAACACAGCAATAGGTAAGAGGTGGGTTTTTTCGGATTCAGAAAGAAGCACACTCCAAGAGTGTGGGCCATCCCCGAGGGTGAGTGCGATGGCTATGGAATGTGGTGAGGTTGGTTTTTTATGGGCTGGGTGATTTCATATGCTAATGAGTGGGAGGTTCATTCCAACTCCTTTTGACAGTGTCTTGGAACTGTCCTGGCACCTCTGGTTGTGTCATTTAGCTTGCAGATTGAGGATCAAGGTTTAGTTGAATTTGCCTGGTCATCTTGGACCCATTTGATTTTAATCTGTTTATGTTGTGCCCTTGGGCTATGTCATTCTTTCAAAAGTTGTGCCCCGCCCTCTTCCCTCCGATTTCATGCTCTTTTCCTGAGCCCCTTCCTAGCCCACGTTGCCTCTACAATCTTCTGGAGGGACAACCATAAAATAGCTGGCCCTTGGGAGGGAAATACTGTATAATATCCAATCCCTCTAGATATTCAGGCCTTCATCTTCCACGTTTCCTACAACATGTGCAACAACAGCATCTCTCAGTGAACCCTCTAGGGTGGGTGTCAGGCACACAGTGCTAGAAGTCCATCTGTTGGTGGCATCCCTTCAAGGGCAGCTGGGCTTTCAGGGATAATTTTTGCCACTTAGGAATTAGCCCTGCAGGCCATTTGGGCCCAAACCCTTACTACCCTTCTCCTAAAGTCACAAACATACCCCCCCGCTGACCCGGGGACCCAGTCATCACCTCTCCACCCCCCAAATCAAATCTCCACTCCACTTTTATTGAACATCTGGTCTGTTGTCTCTTATTGATTTGTTCGTAAGCCACTTCCTAACTCCTACAACCAGGACCCTGCCCCCTGTAGACAACATCACTCCACCCCGCTTATTATTAAAATACTCTTAATGCCCCTAACAGGACCAGATAACCCACTCCTTTGTCATTACTTCTATTATTACCTAAAGTGGATCTATGGCAATAAAATGTTTACCATTGGAAACACCCTAAACTGCTCTTGTGGAGGACTAGGGAAGAAATCAGTTACCTACATTCCCTCAGAGCAATAAGAGGATAAGGCTTATGGCTGTTGCACCAGATTCCCAGTCTCAGGGCACAGGCTTGGATTGCTTTACATCATGGTTTCTATTCCCATCCATGGTGGACAAACTAGCAATGAGTAAGATTACAACCCCTTAATTCTGTCCAGCACTAGTCACACTGGAGACCTTGGGGATGCCCAATTCCAGCGTAGGGGTCCCAGGAGGTCGACCTGCCTTGACCTGTCTAGGGATCTGGTCCTCAGGTGGTTGTCATGCTTCAACCTGCTTGGGGATCCACCTGTCCAGGGGTCCCAGGAGGTCAGCATGCCTTGACTTGCCTAGGGACCCAATTCTCAGGAGGCTGACATGCCTCAACCTGCCTAGGGATTCAATCTCCAGGAAATTGTCATGCCTCAACCTGTCTGGGGATCTGCACCCTGACACAGGGACCCCCAGCTCTCAGGTTGCAACAGTACTGGGTAGGATAAGCTTCAGAAAGACTCACCCCTAAGGAAGTCCACCCATGGAAATAGAAGGATGCCTGTTAGTTGTGGGACTGTGCCTGGTCTCAGCAATAACTCAGAAGCCCAACGAGAACCCCATTGCCTTTCTGAATGTCTAAAAAAGCCCCTTCAAAAGTTTACCAATCTGAACTTAGACTCTTATGAGGGACAGCTGATTTTAAAGGACAAATTCCTGTCCCAGTGTGCATCAGACATCAGGATAAAGTTACAACAGCTACAGCAGCAGGACCCTGCTGCCTCTTTAGATGAGATAGTCCAGACACCCACCAATACCTTTTATAACAGAGAACAAGAGAGGGAGGCCAAGGGCCCAGGAAAGGGAGAGAAGGAAAGAGACAAGGCATGAAGCCCAGATACTGGCTGCCTTCCAGGGAAGTCCTATGGCAAACCCTAAGTCCTCGAAGGACAGGCACAAGGCAAATGCCTAATCTGTATACAGGCCAAAGAGTGTCCAAACCATGGCAAGTCTCCTTAAACAGCTTGCTACAGATGCCATCAACTGGGACATTGGGCGGCACTCTGCCCTTGGGACCCAAAAGCCTCAAGGTCAAGCACCAAGCCTTCCCTCACAGTGGTTCAACAGGACTGAAGTGGCCCACTCCAGCCAGTCTGCCTGTCACAGATAACCATCACAGGGCTAGAGCCAAGGGTACAACTGCATGTGGCAGGTAGATCCGAGAATTTCTTGTTTGATACAGGGGCTACCTACTGTGTCCTGACCTCCTTCTCCAGAGCCTTCTCCTCCCAAACCTGTACCATTTTGGGTGCTACAGGAAAGACAATTACAAAAAGATGCACCAGAGCACTTTGTTGTTGGGATGGACAAATATTTTCCCAGCAGTTTCTGGTGGTACCTGAGTGTCCTACTCCCTTATTGGGAAGAGATCTTTCCCTGCCTTCAAAATCTTGCAGCTACTGCAGTCCTGCTAGAAGATGCTTTAAAACTGTCTTGGGGGCAAACTATTTTTGCCAGCCACCAAGTAAAACAACTCCTGAATCAGAGAGGCCATTTATGGATGTCTGATCAAAGGATCCTCAGATATCAAGTAGTGCTGATGGAAAATCCAGGCCTGACTGTATCCCCTTGTGAGGTTCTTAACCCAGCTATGTTCCTGCCTACCCCTGAGGGCTCTCTCCCCTTTTACTCTTGCCTAGAAACTTTGGGCCACTGTACAAAACCCTGAGAGGGATTGTCAAAAGATCCTCTGACCAATCGTGAGGAAATCTGGTACACTGATGGAAGAAGTTATGTCCTGGATGGAAAAAGAAGAGCTGGATATGCAGTAGTCTCCAACTTTGAGACCATAGAGGCTAAACCTTTGCCACCAGGTACTTCAGCCTAGTTGGGTAAGATCATAGCCCTGACTTGAGCTCTAGAACTGGGAAAAGGAAAGAGTAGCCATTTACACTGACTCCAAATATGCCTTTCTGGTGCTACATGCATATGCTGCTATTTGGAAAGAAAGAGGCCACTTGACCATGTGAGGGTCCCCAGTCAAATATGGGGATCAAATCCTTAGGCTCTTGGAGGCAGTCCATCTGCCCACTGAGGTTTCAGTCTCCCATTGTAAAGGACACCAAAAAGGGAGCACGGAAGTGGCACGGGGGAACCAAGTAGCTGATCAGGCAGCTAAGAGAGCAGCATTACAGAACAATGACATAATAGGGGTGTCCACCTTAGTTCCACAGACTAATTTGCTAGAAACTCCTTCATATACTGAAGATGAGACTCTTAAAGCTATGAGTGAGGGCTTTCAAGAAGATCACATGGGGTGTTCCAAAAGGAGGGACTCCCTTTTCTGCCTGGGAACCGCCAATGGAAGTTGGTTAACTCCACCACTCCAAAAATTACTAGAAAGGTCCTTCAGAGGAACAGGCCTCCAAATGACTATAAGGCAAATGGTCTCCTCTTGTCCCACTTGCCAGTTAAACAACCTCCAAGGAGCTCGAAGACCCCAGCTAGCCCAGCCCATCCAATGGTGTGGGACCTACCCAGGAAAGGACTGGCAGATGGACTTCACCCAGATGCCAGTTTCTCAAGGGTATAAATACATACCAGTCATGATAGATACATTCATAGGATGGACTGAAGGCTTTCCCACTCGGACTGAGAAGGCTGAGGAGGTGGTAAAAAAACTGCTCCATGAAATCATGCCAAGATTTGGTCTGCCCAGATCATTACAAATTGACAATGGGACGTCATTTACTTCTAAGGTCACCCAACGGGTCTCTAAAGCATTGGGCATTACTTGTTATCTCCAACTGGCTAGAGGCCTCAGTTTTCAGGAAAAGTAGAAAGAGCCAACCAATTCTTAAAATCAGTGATAAAAAAGATAACCCAGGAGACCTCCCTGCGATAAAAGGAGGCTTTACCAACAGCTCTCCTCCACACCCGTATTGCCCCTAAGGAACAGGTTGGTCTTAGTCCTTATGAGATGCTGTATGGGAGACCTTTGGTTTATGTCAATGACCTCTTCCCAGATCCAGAGGCTTAGACCCTCTGGTCTTAAACCATGGCCATTGGGCAATTCCAACAGGATATATGCTTGTGGAATGTCAACCAGGACTCAAAAGATTCTAAAGAGCCACCACTATATGCTCCAGGGACCCAAGTCCTAATTAAAGTCTGAAAAGATGGATCCCCAAAGGCTCAACTCCAGCTCACGTGGAAGGGCCCCTACTCTGCAATACTTTCTACCCCCACAGCAGTCAAGGTACCAGGACACAATTCCTGGATTCACTACTCATGAGTCCAGCCATGGAAGAAAACAGAAGAGGACACTCTACACCTGTGAGCCTCTGGGAGATCCAGATACCTGTTCAGAACCGAAAATGAGTGCCATTCTAATGAACACCCCCAAAATTAAGTTTCTGGGGATAGGATTGCTCAGGATAGCTCTAAAGAGCCAACGCAACTTGGCAGGAGTTGTCCTCCAAAATAGGAGATAGATCTGCTGATTCCTAAACAAGGAGGGACTTGAGCCATCTTGAATGAGACGTGTTGTTTCTGGATAAATACCTCCCGCTAAGTTAAAGAAAGTCTCACAGTCCTCAAGAAAAACATGTAGATCCTATGGGATCTCAAAGAATGATCTGAAGAGTTCTCAGTGTGGGGAAACCAATAAATCACACCTTTTATTTGGCTCCATCTTGAATTTAGAACCAATTGAGAAATAAGACATGGAAAAGAGAGTGACAGAGATCAAATAGTGGCTTTAGTATAAATAAAGCTAATTAGAGACTATGACTTTCATTTGCTGACCAAAAGATTTGCTAAAACTTACCAAGGGAAACTTTGAGTTAACCAGATATACTGACCTGGGATAACTGTCCTGAGTGGGAAAAAAAGAAAATTAATCCCCAGAGTCCTTAGATGTTTAATAGATGAGCTCTGCTAATTAAAATACATGAATCAATGCCTGTCATACCCTGGCCCAGTCAACCATAAACACTTCTTATATATGAGGTGAAATAAAGAAGGGATGAGCAAAGAGGATTGGGTATTACAGGGATGAAGAAAGAAGACTAGGTATTATAGGGTTATTGTCATTCTGTATGGGAAAACAAAACCAGAGGAATGGAGGTTCCTTCCTAACCATATCAGTCATTACATGAAACCTCTTCAGGACTCAGTACATATCTAAATGTTGCTGTACACTATAATCAAGATAGTTTTAACTTAGTGGTCAAAAATCTGTGATAATCAGTTATGCCTATATAGAAAGTGATGTAATCATCTTTAGAATATAAAAAATGAACTATTAAGACACATTAATCAGCCGTTTGGTGGTCTGTATAAGCATTGAAGTATTAATCATTTCTGCCTTTCAAATAGACTTTATTTAATAATCTGATCCCAAACTTCCAAAAATGTGCATTTCTCCTACAGTTAATACTGAGTAACTCTAAGGTACTATGCAGAAACAACAACAACAAAAAGCAGTTCTGATATGTACACTCTGCAAACCAGAAAACTTGGCCTTTTTTCCAGGCTAAAATTTAAAATATATTATTATATATTGGGAAAGGAAACAGGATCATTAAAGCCAGCATGGCCTCATTAAAACAAGTTATGTCAGAGTAACTACAGTTTTTTTCTTTTTTTTTCCTGACAAGGTTACAATTGGTTATAGAACTGCTAAGAACAATAATAATATAATAATTGGAAGGAAAACAACAAAAATTGCAATGTTCACTTTTCTTTGAGTTCTTATTGCATAAATTAATAGATTTAAGCTCAGGAAAAATGCTGCCTAATACATAATAACACCTGGAATAAAATAAGCTATTTTATGACTGTTGGCATTGTTTTAAAAGAAGCTTTAGATAAAATATACTGGGTGTTTCCCATGTGGCACAGTGGTAAAAGAATCCGTCTGCCAGTGTAGGAGATGTAAGAGACTCGGATTTGATTCCTGGGCTGGGAAGATCCCCTGGAGTGGAAAATGACAACCCGCTCCAGTATTCTTACCTGGAAAATTCCATGGACAGAGGAGCTTGGGTGGCTACAGTACATGGGATTGCAAAGAGTTGGACATAACTGAGCAACTGAGCACATATACACAGGGTGCTATAGGCTAAATATTTTTGTGCCCCTGAAGTTCAAACATTGAAATCCTAATGCCCAATGTTATAGTTAGTATTAGGGGTCGGCGCCTTTGAGAGGTGATTAAATCATGGGGGCAGATCCCTATTGAATGAAATTAATGCACTTTAAAAATGGCTTCCCTTGCCTGTTCTGCCAAGTGAGGACAGAGGGAAAAGTTGATAGTCTACAAACTGGAAGGGGGCTTTCACCAGGTACAGAACGTGCCAGCTCCCTGATTTTGGACATCCCAACCTCCACAACTGTAAGAAATAAATTTCTGTTGTTTATAAGTTACCCAGTTTATGATATTTTGTTATAGTTGCCCAAACTATCACATTTTGGAAAGTTTTCAATATTGTCTAAACTGATTAAATGGTGAATTTGTAACTGAGTTGATATCAGAAGAATTTAGTGTAAAGAAATGTTTTCAGTGACATAGAAAATATCTATGATCTAGATTTTTTTTATTAAACATTTTCATTAATGATTCTCTGAAGGCACATCTATATTCATTACTAGATGAAGTAAAACAGAAGGGTAGCAAATCAGGACCCCAAAGATTTTGTCATTCTAGAATAGGCCAAATGGAGTGAAATCAAATACAATAGGTAGATTGAATAACAGTGTGCTCAAGTGAAAAAGACACACAGAACACTGTCCCTGTGTATTAGTGGGGAAGCATTAGTTAGCATCAGTGTCAGAGGCTTAGATACTAGATGAAAAGAAAGCTTATTATGAGTCAAAGTGTCAGATGACTTGTCAGTAAAACAAAGCAGCCCTGTGTTTCACCAAATTCGAATTTGTTATATATGTTAGAGGTACAGAATAAGCATCAGTTGAAAGAGGTTGAGGGAAAACCAGTTTTTGCTCAGTCACTAAAACTGATCTTTCTAATGATCAGTTGGAGCTAACCAAAGGGGGATGCTCAGCCTTGAGAAATAGTTTAGTCTCAATATTTGGAGTATTTTCAGCAATAGCTTGAGATCCTGTAGAGTCGGGGTTTCATAATCAGAGATAACAAAGAGAAGGGGAGGTTGTTTAGAAAATATGAATGGCTAGACCCTCTCCTTTATATTCTGACCCAACAAGCCTGGGATGAACCCAGGCATCTCATCTGGATTTTCTTTTTTTATTTTCTCACTTTTCTTCTTTTTACAACAGTGTTCCTGCTGATAACCCAGGCTTGAGTATTTGATCTTGACTATGGATCAAACAAGACTTTCCTAAAGCACTTAACACTCTTGATTGAGATCTGAAACATAAGTATTAAAGAGGAGTAAGATGACTGTTCCAGGCTGATGGAGTAGCATGCAGTAAAGCTTTGTGATGCAAAAAGCAGAATAGGATAAGTCATTCAGTGAAAGCCAGGGTGGCCAGAAATTGGAGCATGAAGGAGAAAATAGTGAGATGAGACTGAAGAGGTATATAGGAATAAGACCACCTATGGCCTTGTAGCTCTTAATAATTTTGTCATTTGTCTAAGAACAGTGGGAAGCCACTGAACAGTACCAAATAGCAGAGTGACATGATTCTATTATAGTTTTGAATGGATTATTCGTATCTTCAGGGTGGTAAGATGAGAGAGGGACAAAAGATGATACCAAAAATTCAGGTAGGAGGCTGTCTCAGAATCAGAGACTCTTAATCTCAATTAAGAGATTAATGTCATCTGGAAAGGTAATAAAGGAAATGGGAAGAAGTAGATACATTCAACGGAGAAGGCAATGGCACCCCACTCCAGTACTTTTGCCTAGAAAATCCCATGGGCGGAGGAGCCTGGTGGGCTGCAGTCCGTGAAGTTGCTAGGAGTCGGACACGACTGAGCGACTTCACTTTCACTTTTCATTTTCATGCATTGGAGAAGGAAATGGCAACCCACTCCAGTGTTCTTGCCTGGAGAATCCCAGGGACGGGGGAGCCTCGTGGGCTGCCGTCTATGGGGTCGCACAGAGTCGGACACGACTGAAGTGACTTAGCAGCAGCAGTGCTGGGGACTGGCAGCCCTTTCCTCTCCTTGACCAGCCCATGGACTGTGAAGCTAATGCCTAAGACCTAGGGCTCCACACGTGCACCGGCTTCCTTCAACGAATTGTGCATAAATTTTGATATGTATATATGTATTTTTTTTCCCCCAAAGAAGTCCCCAAGAATTGGTGAGGAAAGTACCTGACTCCTGCTCTCCACTTGGTGTCTCAACCTACTAGAGGTAGGAAGCCTCAGGGTGGGTCGGGGTGAACAGGGGAATTAGAGGAAGAAATATGTGAAAGATTTAATGGTTCTGCTGCATCGTCAGTGATTTGGCTTCTTATTCCATGCTATAATTCTACAGCTTTTTATTTTATTGAGTTTTGGTTTATGGCCTAGCATATAGTTTATCCTCGAGAATATTAAATCTGCATATATCCTCTTTTTGTTGTGTGGAGTGTTCAATAGATATCTGTTAGATCTACCTGGCTTAGAGTTGCTGAAGTCTTTTATTTTCTTGTGGAATCTTCTGTCTAGTTGTTTTGGTCTAGTTGTCTGTAGTTATTCTCTCTTATAAATTACCCAGCCTACTGGTTTGAAAGTGAAAGTGAAAGTTGCTCAGTCGTGTCCAACTCTTTGTGACTACATGGACTATACAGTCCATGGAATTCTCCAGGCCAGAATACTGGAGTGGGTAGCCTTTCCCTTTTCCAAGGGATCTTCCTGACCCAGGAATCAAACCCAGGTCTCCTGCATTCCAAACGGATTCTTGACCAACTGAGCTTAAATTTCCTCCCAGTTGCCTTTCACTGCAACTTCCACTATTTTTGAGAATGCCCTTAGGCTTGACTTTCTCCAGCAAAATCAGTTCAGGAAGTGATTCGGAGCTGTTTTACAGTTTTTTCACCCCAGGCAAAATCTCTAACCTGGGGCTCAAGAGTTAAACTGGGGACAGTGGTATGCTTCTCTTTGAGTGACCCTTCTCCCTCTAGGATTGGAATCGTAACAAGTCAGGGTAGAGGATCCAGAAGTCCTCAGGTGCTTACCTCACCTAACATGGGACTACTGCTTCATGAACCAGGGCAAAGATAAAAAGAGTCTCCACTCTCAGGCTGACAGAATCATGTAGTAAAGTCTCTGTACCATGAGTGAGGGCTGGGCAGCAGCCCCTCAATGACTATCATCCAGGATATAGCCTCAACAACATAGCTCGGTGAGGCGGGGTGGAGGGGACGTGTGTGAAAAGTCTTATTCTACCCTGAGGGGAAATTGCTTTGTGACAGGGAGCTGGAGACAAGGAGCCCTATATTCTAAGCTGTAGCAGTTTGGAATGGAGTCTCCACCTTGCTCATTTGGAGGTGTAGTGAGTGAATACTCTACTTCGAATACCACAATCTCTTGTCCTTTTATTTAAACCAAAATTTCAAAATTTTCTTTAATTGATGTTTCTTCATTGTTTGTCTTTAGGTCCATTACCATAGTTTCTTTTTTTTTTTTTTTTTTTAATGTTTTTGTTCAATATCAGTTCAGTTCAGTCACTCAGTCATGTCTGACTCTTTGCGACCCCAAGAAATGCAAAACTCTAGGCCTCCCTGTCCTTTACCAACTCCTGGACTTCACCTAAACCCATGTCCATTGAGTCGGTTCCATCCAGCCATCTCTTCCTCTGTCGTCCCCTTCTCCTCCTGCCCCCAATCCCCGCCAGCATCAGAGTTTTTTCCACTGAGTCAACTCTTCACATGAGGTGGCCAAAGTACTGGAGTTTCAGCTTTAGTATCAGTCCTTCCAAAGAACACCCAGGACTGATCTCCTTTAGAATGGACTTGTTGGATCTCCTTGCAGTCCAAGGGACTCTCAAGAGTCTTCTCCAACACCACAGTTCAAAAACATCAATTCTTCGGTGCTCAGCCTTCTTCACAGTCCAACTCTCACATCCATACATGACCACTGGAAAAACCATAGCCTTGACTAGACGGACCTTTGCTGACAAAGTAATGTCTCTGCTTTTGAATATGTTATCTAGGTTGGTCATAACTTTCCTTCCAAGGAGTAAGCGTCTTTTAATTTCATGGCTGCAGTCACCATCTGCAGTGATTTTGGAGCCCCAAAAAATAAAGTCTGCCACTGTTTCCACTGTTTCCCCATCTATTTCCCATGAAGTGATGGGACCAGATGCCATGATCTTCATTTTCTGAATGTTGACCTTTAAGCCAACTTTTTCACTCTCCTCTCTCACTTTCATCAAGAGGCTTTTTAGTTCCTCTTCACTTTCTGCCATAAGGGTGGTGTCATCTGCATATCTGAGGTTATTGATATTCCTCCCGGCAATCTTGATTCCAGTATGTGTTTCTTCCAGTCCAGCGTTTCTCATGATGTACTCTGCATAGAAGTTAAATAAACAGGGTGACAGTATACAGCCTTGACGTACTCCTTTTCCTATTTGGAACCAGTCTGTTGTTCCACGTCCAGTTCTAACTGTTGCTTCCTGACCTGCATATAGGTTTGTCAAGAGGCAGGTCACATGGTCTGGTATTCCCATGTCTTTCAGAACTTTCCACAGTTTATTGTGATCCACACAGTCAAAGGCTTTGGCATAGTCAATAAAGCAGAAATAGATGTTTTTCTGGAACTCTCTTGCTTTATCGATGATCCAGCAGATGTTGGCAATTTGATCTCTGGTTCCTCTGCCTTTTCTAAAACCAGCTTGAACATCTGGAAGTTCACGGTTCACGTATTGCAGAAGCCTGGCTTGGAGAATTTTAAGCATTACTTTATGAGTGTGTGAGGTGAGTGCAATTGTGCGGTAGTTTGGGCATTCTTTGGCATCGCCTTTCTTTGGGATTGGAAAGAAAACTGACCTTTTCCAGTCCTGTGGCCACTGCTGAGTTTTCCAAATTTGCTGGCATATTGAGTGCAGCATTTTCACAGAATCATCTTCCAGGATTTGAAATAGCTCAACTGGAATTCTATCACCTCCACTAGCTTTGTTCATAGTGATGCTTTCTAAGGCCCACTGACTTCACATACCAGGATGTCTGGCTCTAGGTGAATGATCGCACCATTGTGATTATCTGGGTCTAGAAGATCTTTTTTGTACAGTTCTTTTGTGTATTCTTGCCACCTCTTCTTAATATCTACTGCTTCTGTTAGGTCCATACCATTTCTGTCCTTTATTGAGCCCATCTTTGCATGAACTGTTCCCTCAGTTCAGTTCAGTCCCTCAGTCATGTCCACTCTTTGCGACCCCATGAATTGCAGCATGCCAGGCCTCCCTGTCCATCACTAACTCCCGGAGTTCACTCAGACTCACATCCATCGAGTCAGTGATGCCATCCAGCCATCTCATCCTCTGTCGTCCCCTTCTCCTCCTGCCCCCAATCCCTCCCAGCATCAGAGTCTTTTCCAATGAGTCAACTCTTTGCATGAGGTGGCCAAAGTACTGGAGTTTCAATTTAGCCTCATTCCTTCCAAAGAGATCCCAGGGCTGATCTCCTTCAGAATGGACTGGTTGGATCTCCTTGCAGTCCAAGGGACTCTCAACAGTCTTCTCCAACACCACAGTTCAAAAGCATCAATTCTTCGGTGCTCAGCTTTCTTCACAGTCCAACTCTCACATCCATACATCACCACTGGAAAAACCATAGCCTTAACTAGACAGACCTTTGTTGGCAAAGTAACGTCTCTGCTTTTGCTATCTAGGTTGGTCATAACTTTCCTTCCAAGGAGTAAGCGTCTTTTAATTTCATGGCTGCAGTCACCATCTGCAGTGATTTTGGAGCCCAAAAAAATAAAGTCTGATACTGTTTCCACTGTTTCCGCATCTATTTCCCATGAAGTGATGGGACCAGATGCCATGATCTTCGTTTTCTGAATGTTGACCTTTAAGCCAGCTTTTTCACTCTCCACTTTCACTTTCATCAAGAGGCTTTTTAGTTCCTCCTCACTTTCTGCCATAAGAGTGGTGTCATCTGAATATCTGAAGTTATTGATATTTCTCCCTGCAATCTTGATTCCAGCTTGTGTTTCTTCCAGTACAGTGTTTCTTGTGATGTACTCTGCATATAAGTTAAATAAGCAGGGTGACAATATACAGCCTTGACAGACTCCTTTTCCTATTTGGAACCAGTTTGTTGTTCCATGTCCAGTTCTAACTGTTGCTTCCTGACCTGCATACAGATTTCTCAAGAGGCAGGTCAGGTGGTCTGGTATTCCCATGTCTTTCAGAATTTTCCACAGTTTATTGTGATCCACACAGTCAAAGGCTTTGGCATAGTCAATAAAGCAGAAATAGATGTTTTTCTGGAACTCTCTTGCTTTTTCCATGATCCAGCAGATGTTGGCAATTTGATCTCTGGTTCCTCTGTCTTTTCTAAAACGAGCTTGAACATCAGGAAGTTCACGGTTCACATATTGCTGAAGCCTGGCTTGGAGAATTTTGAGCATTACTTTACTAGCATGTGAGATGAGTGCAATTGTGTGGTAGTTTGAGCATTCTTTGGCATTGCCTTTCTTTGGGATTGGAATGAAAACTGACCTTTTCCAGTCCTGTGGCCACTGCTGAATTTTTCAAATTTGCTGGCATATTGAGTGCAGCACTGTTCCCTAGGTATCTATAATTTTCTTGAAAAAATCTCTAGTCTTTCCCATTCTGTTGTTTTCCCCTATTTCTTTGCATTGATCGCTGAGGAAGGCTTTCTTATCTCTTCTTGCTAGTCTTTGCAACTCTGCATTCAGATGCTTATATATTTCCTTTTCCCCTTTGCTTTTCACTTCTCTTCTTTTCACAGCTATTTGTAAGGCCTCCTCAGACAGCCATTTTGCTTTTTTGCATTTCTTTTCCATGGGTATGGTCTTGATCCCTGTCTCTTCTACAATGTCACAAACCTCAGTCCATAGTTCATCAGGCACTCTATCTATCACATCTAGTCCTTTAAATCTATTTCTCACTTCCACTGTATAATCATAAGGAATTTTATTTAGGTCATACCTGAATGGTCTAGTGGTTTTCCCTACTTTCTTCAATTTAAGTCTGAATTTGGCAATAAGGAGTTCATGATCTGAGCCACAGTCAGCTCCCAGTCTTGTTTTTGCTGACTGTATAGAGCTTCTCCATCTTTGGCTGCAAATAATATAATCAATCTGATTTTGATGTTGACCATCTGGTGATGTCCATGTGTAGAGTCTTCTCTTGTGTTGTTGGAAGAGGGTGTTTGCTATGACCAGTGCATTCTCTTGGCAAAACTCTATTAGCCTTTGTCCTGCTTCATTTCGTATTCCAAGGCCAAATTTGCCTGTTACTCCAGGTGTTTGTTGACTCCCTACTTTTGCATTCCAGTCCCCTATAATGAAAAGGACATCTTTTTTGGGAGTTAGTTCTAAAAGTTCTTGTAGGTCTTCATAGAACCGTTCAACTTCAGCTTCTTCAGCGTTACTGGTTGGGTCATAGACTTGGATTACTGTGATATTGAATGGTTTGCCTTGGAATTGAACAGAGATCATTCTGTCGTTTTTGAGATTGCATCCAAGTACTGCATTTAGGACTCTTTTGTTGACTATGATGGCTCCTCCTTTTCTTCTAAGGGATTCCTGCCCACAGTAGTAGATATAATGGTCATCTGAATTAAATTCACCCATTCCAGTCCATTTTAGTTCACTTATTCCTGGAATGTCAACATTTACTCTTGCCATCTCCTGTTAGACTACTTCCAATTTGCCTTGATTCATGGACCTAACATTCCAGGTTCCTATGCAATATTGCTCTTTACAGCATCGGACCTTGCTTCCATAATCCAGTCACATCCACAACTGGGTGTTGTTTTTGCTTTGGCTCCATCCCTTCATTCTCTCTGGAGTTATTTCTCCACTGATCTCCAGTAGCAATTTGGGCACCTACCGACCTGGTGAGTTCCTCTTTCAGTATCCTATCATTTTACCTTTTCATATTGTTCATGGGGTTCTCAAGGCAAGAATACTGAAGTGGTTTGCCATTCTCTTCTCCAGTGGACCACATTCTGTCGGACCTCTCCACCTTGACCCACCCGTCTTGGGTGGCCCCACACGGCATGGCTTAGTTTCATTGAGTTAGACAAGGCTGTGGTCTGTGTGATTAGATTGACTAGTTTTCTGTGATTATGGTTTGTGTGTCTGCCCTCTGATGCCTCTCGCAACACCTACCATCTTACTTGGGTTTCTCTTACCTTGGACGTGGGGTGTCTCTTCACAGCTGCTCCAGCAAAGCGCAGCCACTGCTCCTTACCTTGGACAAGGGGTATCTCCTCACAGCTGCCCCTCCTGACCTTGAATGTGTGCAATATAGTTTTCGCTATATTCAATGGGGAGTGGGTGAGCACAGCTTCTCATTTGTCATGTGGACAGTCAATCTCCAATAATCTCCAAAGTTTTAAGCCCTTTAACTGTGGTGTTCAAAGTTTATGGCTATAATTCTGTAGGAGTTGTCTGAATAAATGTTGTTTGGCCCTCAGATGAAATAAGAATTCTCTTCTGGGTTAAAAAAAAGTTAAATTGAATTTGTTTTTGTCACTTAGCATAAGTCTGGGGTGGTTCATATTATTTGAATTTCTGCCTCATCACCTTAATGGAACTGACACGTATGTGCTTTCTTTCAGTCTTGGTATATTGGCTGGTAAGAGGTTTGCAAATTGCAGCCAAAACAGACCTTTCCTTCCTTGTTCTAAAATTCTTGCTGAAATTGACTTCTTTTTCTAGATTTTTGTGGTTTATTCTTGCCAAGTGTTTTATTAAGAAAAATAATGCTAAAGTAGGCAAGTTTCTTCTACTTCAGTCCTTGACCATAAACCCGAGGAGTCAGTTAAGAATATATTTGGCTTATTGATAATCAATTGCCCCTACCAAGAATGTGGCTGAATTGCAAGCTCTTCTTGCAGGGAGTTAAATAGCAGCGTCTTCACAAAAGAAGCCAGCAGCACATTGTCAGAATCATCATGATCACTTGTCCTCTGTCAGGGAGAATCTCCTCCATACAAGGACCATTGTCACTGAATACATGAGAATGACATCCTGGCTTCAGAGATTGTACAACATAGTAGAGAGAACACTGGAAATCTGTGTTTTCACTCTACATTTGAAATTAACTCTGTGACCTCTAGAAAGTCATTCAAACTTGTAGATCTGTTTCATCATCTTTGATGTGAAGGTGTTGAGTGAGAGCATCCTGTCAGCCCAGTAGTTTATGACCACATGTAATGTTAGTTGCTATGGTGGAGCACTGGAAAATAGTACCAGTGGCCCCTAAGCACAGACTGGAAAGATATAATATGATAGCAAAAAGAATATTTAAACATACAAGGGAGTATGGTACATGTTAAATAAACATTATATAAAATAATTCTCTCATGGACAATTAATTATGTCCTGGATGTAAATCACCTATAGGCTCCAGTTCTCTGTTTAGCTTTCATTACTAACAACTAGTTAAATTATCAGAGAAGTCACTTTCCCAATTACAAAATGTGAGGTCTGAGGAAATCCCCAAGATAGGGGGACAGAGAGTCCTAATAAGGCATATCATTTCAGAATATGCAAGTAAACTGAGGTATATAATTGTAGTGACTTAGAAGCAGAATTTTAATTCAAGAATCTAAATGCAGTGAAACATCTAGCTACGGCGTAATTCAATACCAACACCTTAGCCAATAACACATTTAAAATGAAGCAGCAAAAAAATTGATTTCTAACTGCAACTACCTTGGGTTTCTCTTCGATTGGTTTAGTGGTACAGGTACAACAGAATCAAACAAATAATTGCCGACATCCCCAATGAGCAGCTTCCTGTACCTCCAAGCTGTCAGAAGTGGAAATAGTTGCTCTTATGGGTAATGGCATATATGGGACCATTTGTCTGCTTTGAAAGCTTTATGAATCATTTTCAAGTGATTTCCCTCGATACTTTGTAATACCAGCTATTATAGCTCTTCTCTCCTTGTTGACTTCCGTTTCTGTGCTCATTTTAACATGCAACTAAGTGTACTAAGTGTGCCATAGTAAGTCACTTTTCATAATTAGGTTAAGAGGATACCATTTTAGCAGCTTTTCCTGTAATTTATTTTCTGAATAATATGAGAGAGAGATTTGAATGTGGTACAAATTTTTTAGATGTTAAAAGCCAGTGTAGTTGACTCATGCAGTTAGAGGAATTTGGTGCTAGGATCTAATATAAAACTTTTTATTGCATGTATACTATAATTTACATAACAAAAACATTTTTGTGGAACTATTATCTATCTTATAATGCCCTAAGGGATTATAAGCAATTAAACAAGGACAGAAATAAATGATCTAGAAACAATGAGTAAAACCTATCTTTTAAAATAGAAACTTGCCAACATCTATATTTTGTTATGAGTATCTGCCCTATATGCTGCAGGAAAAATACCCCACTCATTTGGAAGTAAAATCCTGAGTCAAGTTGATTATTCACTGTATATGTTTTTTTAATAGTACTTTTATTTTTTTTTTAAGTTAATAGTTTGAGTTCAGTTAAGTTAGTATGTTCTGAGTATGAAAAAAGAAAGAGAATGAAAGTGAAGTCACTCAGTAGTGTCCAACTCTTTGAGAACCCATGGACTGTAGCCTGGCAGGCTCCTCTGTCCATGGGATTTTCCAGGCTAGAATACTAGAGTGGGTTGCCATTTCCTTCTCCAGGGGATCTTCCCAACCAAGGGATCAAACCCAGGTCTCCAGCATTGGAGGCAGGCTCTACCATCTGAGCCACCAGGGAATCCCATTCTGAGTATGAAGGCACACTTTTTTGTGTCGGCAGAAATTCAAAATATATAGACTAATGTAAAGATACAGTTCCATTGGCCTATAAGATCAAATGCCTAAAAATGGAGTTTTAACATGTTTTATAATAAAGCTCTAGACTGCCTTACTGCAGGCAACTCATTCTAGATGCTTTCAGGAAATTCAGTTCATTTCAAGGATTTCTTGGCCAAATTTAAATTCAGTCCTTCTGTTAAATTTATTCCTATGTCTTTTATTGTTTCTGATGCTGTTGTAAATAGAATAGTTTCCCTAATTGTTATTTTTATTATTCTGGGAGTCATTCTTGGTGGTCTTAGACCCAACTCATTCAGTTCTTTGAATGTTAATTTGATTATTTTCATTAAACCCCTTCCTTTTAAAATACCTTGAATGATATCTATTCCCTGCAGTGAATTCTAAATGATAAATGATGGCATTGTTGTGTTGTAATTCATGAGTGATATTAGATTAATCTGTAATATTGAGAAGATGTTGACTTGTAGGAATTTGGATTCTATGTCACTTAAGACAATGGGAAAATAACAACCCATTGATTTCATGCATATGTGTTAAGTATTTCCTGGAAGATGTGACGTGAAGAAACTTATTTCAAGATGCAGACAGTATCATATCATATCAAACCAGTGGTAAAATTCATTTAAATGTTTTTAAATGGACCTACGTTGGAAGAATTTAATCATGTGGCAACTATTCTCATATGTCCTGTGAATACAAGGAATATTTATACTCTTTGATGTTTAGGAAAAGACTGGATGCTGTAAATTGAAGACACTTGATCTTATAAATAAGCTTAGGAAAGCTGAACTTACTTGAAGATGAAACAGCTGTTTGGCTATATAGGATAATTTCAAAAATTTCACTTTATACTAAGAGAAAAATATAGAATGAAAGGTTAGAAATCCCAAGCTGTATTTTATTTAGTTAAAACATTTTACAGACCAGATAATTTTAAGCTAAAAAGTTGGATCTCATTGTGCTCAGGAGCTTTCCCTACCATGCTTCAGGAGTTTTTATAAGATATCTAGTAGATTTAATAACAGGCTTCCCTTGCAGCTCAGATAGTAAAGAATCTGCCTGCAATGTAGGAGAACTGAGTTCAATCTCTGGGTCAGGAAGATCACCTGGAGAAGGGAATGGCAACGTACACTCCAGGATTCTTGCCTAGAGAACTCCATGGACAGATGAGCCTGACAGGCTACAGTCCACAGGGTCCCAAAGAATCAGACATGACTGAGTGACTATTACTTACACATATGTTTATCCTTAAAATGTGGAAACTGTCAGATTTCATTTTCTTGGGCTGCAAAATCAATGTGGATGGTGACTGTAGCCACAAAATTAAATGATGCTTGCTCCTTGGAAGAACAGCTATGACAAACCTAGACAGTGTATTAAAAAGCAGAGACATCACTTTGCCAACAAAGGTCCGTACAATCAAAGCTACAGTTTTCCCAATAGCTGTGTATGGATGTGAGAGTTAGACCATAAAGAAGGCTGAGCACCCAAGAATTGATCCTTTTGAACTGTGGTGTTGGAGAAGACTCTTGAGAGTCCCTTGGACTACAAGATCAAACCAGTCAATCCTAAAGGAAATCAACCCTGAATATTCATTGGAAGGACTGATGTTGAAGCTGAAGCTCCAATACTGTGGCCACCTGATATGAAGAGCCGACTCATTGGAAAAGATCCTAATGCTAGGAAAGATTGAGTGCAAGAGAAGGAGATGACAGAGGATGAGATGGTTGGATGGCATCACTTACTCAATGGACATGAGTTTGAGCAAACTGCGGGAGATGGTGAAGGACAGGGATGCTGCGGTTCATGGAGTCGCAGTCAGACATGACTTAACAACTGAGCAACAACCAGTTATCCTGTCTTCTTCTATTTTTTTTTTTAATCCTGTCTTCTCATTCATGTACAAATGTTGATAAGATTGGTGAGGTTATCATTTATGTTGCATACTAAAGTTTCTATTAACATACTTTTTAAAGCAAAAAATAACAGTCAAATATCAGTTTTAGGATCTCAGGTGTTTCTCAAAGGGAAGGAATCTTATTAAATCTTAAAACAATTTTTAAAAAATACTAACTAAAATGGCATGAATATTAGCTTGATTTTTATACCACTTATGACCTGTGAAAGATTTGATTAACCTGCCTTTTTTAACATGAATCAGAAAAGCAGAGAACATAAAGAGTTCACTGTATTCATTATTATTATTTTTTTTACTTTTTGGGTTTTTTAAATTCAATTTTTTTATTGAAGTATAGTTGATTTACAGTGTTATGTTAGTATCAGGTGTATAGCAAAGTGATTCAGTTTTCATATTATTTTCTCTTATTGTTTATTTCAGAATATTGAGTATGGTTCCCTATGCTATGTAGTAGGCCCTTGTTTGTTATCTACTTTATATATAGTAGTATGTATATATTAACCCCAAACTCCTAATATATTCATCCCCTCTTCTCTCTTTCATAACTATAAGTTTGCTTTCTCTATCTGTAGGTCTATTTCTGTTTTGTATATAAGTTTGTTTTTATCATGTTGTTTAATATTCCGCATGGAAAAGATATCATGGTATTTGTCTTTGGCTTACTTCACTTAATATGATCATCTCTAGGTTCATCCATGCTGCAAATGGCAGTATTTCATTTAGTTTAATGGCTGAGTAATAGTCCATTGTGTAAATATACCACATCGCCTTTATTCACCTCTCGATGGTCATTTAGGTTGTTTCCACATCTTGGCTATTGTAAACAGTGCTGCAGTAAACATTGAGGTGCATGTATCTTTTCAAATTACAGTTTTCTCCAGATTCATGCTTGAAGGATGACAGGGTAGCTCTAATTTTAGTTTTAAGGGAACCTCCATACTGTTCTCCATAGTGGCTATACCAATTTATATTCCCATGAACAGCATGAGGTGAGTTTTCTCTGATACATGTTATGAGATCCTGGTTAAGGACCTGTGAAACTTGCAAAAATGTGGACCCCCCCCAACCCCTCAATACTGAGTCCTCCTGGACTTCTAAACTATAAAACTTGTCCACTCTGAGCCTCTCGCAATTTGTCAGCTACAGTTTTTTTCCTATCAGAAACTGGTTCCCAGAGAGGTTTCAGCTCATGAGTTCTACTCACGTGAGTTGTGATTCTCTGTATGTTGTTGTTAGTCTCTCCAGTTTTGAGAGCAGCAGTTTGCCTGGTGACCTCACTTCTCTTATGGCTCTAAGAAGAAGTTTTGAATTTTCAGTGTTCCATCTTTTTACTTCTTATAATGGAATGGCAACTTCTAAACTCATTACATGAGAAATCAGAGCCTGTATCATATTTGAAATCCTCAGATTTGGGATCTTTTTGTGAAGATTTGATTGATAGAGTGAGCTCCTGATAAGGTAGTTTTGTTAACCATAGCCTAAGGTTCAGAAAAAAAAGGAAAAAAGAAGCCAAGAAGCAGTAAACAATTGTGTCAAGCAGAAAAGGCATTGCTAGTTTTCAGAATGGCAGAAGGAGTGTGAAGTTTGGGGTTCTCTGAGTAATCCCAATACACCTGCATGTCTCCATTTTAATACCAAGGATGCCACTCTTCCAACCATTGTTCTGATTCTCCCATAAGATCCCAGGTGATATTAAACTGATATAATTTAGCAGTTTACAAAAAAATATGATTTTTTTGTTTTTGTTTTTATGTACTTAAGCACTGTGAAAGAAAGAAATTCGAAAGTTTCTTTTTTTTTTTTCCTTTTTTTTTTAAAAATTTTATTTTATTTTTAAACCTGAATTTGTCGGTGTGTTTCTGTACTATCTCCAGTATAGAGAGTAAGAGCTTTGTTCCTTTTTACTGTTCATAGGTAGCAATTACAAGGTCTAAAAGTCTTATTATGGGTTGCCAGAGTTGCATGACCAAGTGTTAATTCTCATTTTCTTCAAGTTCTGCTTTCTTCTGAAACTGTTGGTACCAATTACTACATAAGTGAATTTTCTTAAATGGCACAACCTGTTATAGGTAGTTCAAATGGAAAATAATGTCATTTTTAGATTAGACTATATGTCAGGACTGAACAGTCAGATTTGGAGGCATTGTAAGGAGCAGAATGGACAGATTATTTCATGGAGGAAATCCTGCTATCCCATTGAACACAATGTGATATCAATTGAAGCCTTCCTGCTATCACATAAGAATACAGTCACCAGAGTGTGTCTTTGTATTCTCAGCTCTTGATGTTTAAGCTTCTGCCTTTTCTCTCACTGAAGACTGGTGAAGACTGGTCATCTCTGCCAGCCTATTAGAAGGTTTTGACTGCTTCTGCACATTATCTATTTTCAGGTCTTATAAGGCTGTATCTGTATGGCAGAGCCTGCATGACATGCATGGCTAAAAGGGAGTGAGTTGGGGATTTCTGCTTTGGGGATACAGATTCAGAGACAAAAAACTCTCCAAGCATAAAAGGGATGTACAAAAGGTTTAAAGCAGTTGAAAAGCATAATATTTGTCTCCTGTATGTACCGTTTTCTAACATAAAATTAACTACTCAGAGTATTATTCTTCATCATGACTTTCTTGTACAGCTCTCCCCATTCTGCACCCCTGTAGTTTGTAGATGATGAGAAGAGGAAGATAAGAGTTATCCTTCTTTTTTCCTTGATGAGAAGAAGAGGATAAGAATTTGTCCCTAAGATTGTTCACCATATACATCTTATTATTTGTTGCAGTAACTCTACTTTCTTTTTAAAGTATTCTTAAAATTTAAGACTTCCCTCATCCATTTTGGACCAATTATTTTTCAAGCTTATTGCCCAGCTATCTTTCCTCACGTTTCTTCAATTTGCTCTTGTGGTCCTGTTTCTGTCCTGTTCCTTTCTGTCCTGTCCTGTATCTGTCCTGTTTCTTGGATTTTATATACCTTCTATCTTGGATATCTATTTTTATAGAATGTACTCAATAAGTTTCCTCAAAGAGTGCATGGGAGGGAAACTTGCTGAATTCTTAATATGTCTTGAAATCATTTCATTTTTCCCTTTAACTTGATTAAAATTTTGTCTTTTTATAAAATTCTAGATACAAAATTCTTTTCCCTCAGAGTTGCTAGAGAACAGAGACAATGTAAATTAGATACATTTATATACACATACATACCTTATATACATATACATATTTATCGCACGTAATTGGCTTACATAATCAGACTGGTTAAGTAGTCTTTTTAAAACTGTATATGTCTCCACATGTTATTGGAGCTTGAAGTTCATAGTCAGGCAGTTAGGAAGGGAAAATCACAAGTGTGAGGTGGAATCCAGTGAGATAGTGCTGAAACTCCTGAAAGATGAACTGAAACTCATGTCCATTCTTGTTGTCTCTGATGTTGGTGGAAATTGTATCCTGCAGAAGGGATTATAGAGCTAAATACACACCTGGCCAAAACCCAGAAAAAACTGAAGATGAATCCAGAAAAAGTAGAGAATTGCAGGTTAAATTCCTGCCTTGTACCTTTGAGATGAACCAGCCAATCAGCTATATGAGTAAGTGACAAAATAGCTGCCTGTGTTCCTAGTTCTTTCCAGTCTTTTGAAAGAGTCTTCTCCTGGTTTGCCCTAATAGGAAACTTACAAAAAGGGAAATTCTGGGTAATATAGTTTTCATCTTAGCCAAGTGACCCATTACATAGCCATCACAGTTTCCCCCAAATGATAAATAATTTATCCTGAACTTTTATCCACCACAGGTAGAAAAAGGAACTTAGCAAAAGCCATTAATATGATTTCTCCACATGTCTAGCAGAATAGTTAATGCCAAAGTTTTCTGTATGGATTTGTTTAATTCTGGCTTTTAAAATATTCATCAATGGAAATCTTTTTTGTTGAATCCTTTTTTGTATCAGTAACTTTTGAATCATACAGCTTCCATTGGTTCAAAACCTTGAGCAAAACCAGGTTGTTAGCATACAAAATTTTTCTGCTTTTTATTTGCCGTGGTAGAAGAGCCATCTTTTGATTTATTTAAAAGTGTCATCACATTCTTATCAGATAATTTAAAATCACATTAAATTATAATCTCTTTAGTTAAGATACTAGCCCTGATTTTTCCTGCTCTGATGGTGTCATAAGCACCAAGACTTTATAGAAGTATTGATAATTAGACTCACAGCTGGGTCTTGTCAACACAATCAAAGACTAATAAAAGTGAATTAAAGCTGAAAGCAATGGTTGGAATGGTCCTGGAATCATTCTGCTACTGCTCATAGCGCCAAAACCATTACGTGGTGCTCCAAATGTGTAGTCCAGAATGGAAGGGAAATGAGATTCAGCTGGTTTTCAAGAGACACGGGGGGCTTGATGAAAGCATTGTAAACGAACCAGTGGACTAGTGGAGTCTATCACAAATTGTAAGACATTTTTTACTAAAACAAAGGACCTGGCAGAGGAAGTGCCAAAATGCTGTTCTTTAATAATGAGATGGAGCTGATAGTTTGTTCAATTTACACATCAATTTGTTCAAAAGCATTTTCTGAAAGGCAAGAATGTTTGAATACTAATCGCTTATATTTGGAAGGTGCCTAAATCTTCAGTCAGAGTATACTGTGAGGAGATTAAAATGTTCTTAATTTGGTAAAGGCTGAATTTACATTAGTGGATTTGGAAAATAAAATGTATTCTCCTATGGATAAGGCTGTCATTGAAATATCAACATGATTATTTTAAGGCCTTGACTTGTCACCTCTTGTGTTGGTTTTGATGCCAAAAAAAATAAAAAAAAAAACAAATTTGAGTTACCCCTTGCCCTGTAGGTTCTAGATAAATTTAATTGTACAAAAAAATAACTTGTATGCTTTTACAAAAGTGATTTTATGGCTCATTCTCTCAAGAGAACTATTTTAGTTGGTATTATGAAACTAAATTTCTTGGAAAGTCTCTTTGACTATCCTAACATAGTAACTAATACATTTGTTTAGGGGGAAATAGAGCAAACCAGGTGTTAAGCTACATTCAAAATAGCTAGTGGAGAATGGGAACTTTAGTATATTTACCCTCACCAGACTAATTAGAAACTATATTTTATTTATTTCAGTATTTTTATGGGTAACTCTTTTCTTATAAATTTATGATTCAGATGGACGGAGTGTCTCTAGAGGGGGTTCAGGATGTCACTAAATCAGTGTGAATTTTATAAATACATTTACACTATTAAAGGTATAATTTAAAACATAAATGTGCTGTGTAGCATGGTTTAGCATATTAAAGATGATCAGTATGCTAATTTTATGATGGACTTATTCATATTTATGCAGTTTTCAAGGAGAAAAATCTTTTCTTGCCAATTCTTCTTAACTGAAGAATATCCTAAGATTTCAAGATAGACGATTAAAAACATTGTACCATAACCATCCATTTGCCCATGTGAGTAAGTCCAAATTTTAAATGCCTGTGTTCATCAAAAACTCACCTTGTCATTTCATTTACTTTCTGAATAAGTAAATATTATCGATATATCCTACATTGTTAAATAATATTAATAAAAGTTTGCTTTTTTCTCTTGATTTTTGGGATCCCACTCAACATTTTTTCTAAAATAGGATTTATGCTGGTGGGGACTGAAAATTTATATTTCAAACTCTGTTAATGTTGAGTAAGTCACTTATTCCTTTTTGTGCTCTGGACAAGAAAAAGCCTCTCTTCCTGATTCCTTATGCCTTCATGGCACTGGTTATACCCTCCATAATAAACTATAACCCTTTACATCCTTTATAGCTATACAGTAGTAGGCCAGCTAACCAGGGCTAGCAAATCGGTTTTGAATACCTGAGAGCATTAGTGAAGAGGGGAGGCCATATTAACCTGAGAGCTCTTTTGCATAGGCATAGGCATCCACCCAGTGCCCACAGAAAAGTCAGGAGTTGGAAATTGCCCTCTCTACCATGCAGGTGTGCAAATGATTATCAGTTGCCACTTGAGTCACACAAAATATCAACTGCTTTTCTAAATACTACTTTCACATAAATGAAACCATAAGGCCCTTGAGAGAGGATTTCCTCACACCTTTCCAACCCCAGGACCTAGATGAAAAAATACTGCTTCCACGGAAGGGCAGATCAGAAGACTTCTGGTTGAGGGAGAAGGAGGAAAATCACTTGGTTTCAGGCTCTGCTATAAACAAAAAAGAAATCTGCTCAATTAGAGCAGAAAATCTTCTGTCCAAGACCCAGCACAAATACAAGAGCTTCAGTTAGTTCATTTCAGTTCAGTCACTCAGTTGTGTCTGACTCTTTGCGACCCCATGAATCGCAGCATGCCAGGCCTCCCTGTCCATCACAAACTCCTGGAGTTCACTCAGACTCACGTCCATTGAGTCAGTAATGCCATCCAGCCATCTCATCCTCTGTCCTCCCCTTCTCCTGTCCCCAATCCCTCCCAGCATCAGAGTCTTTTCCAATGAGTCAACTCTTCGCATGAGGTGCCCAAAGTACTGGAGTTTCAGCTTTAGCATCATTCCTTCCAAAGAAATCCCAGGGCTGATCTCCTTCAGAATGAACTGGTTGGATCTCCTTTCAGTCCAAGGGACTCTCAAGAGCCTTCTCCAACACCACAGTTCAAAAGCATCAATTCTTTGGTGCTCAGCTTTCTTCACAGTCCAACTCTCAGATCCATTCAAGACCACTGGAAAAACCATAGCCTTGACTAGACGGACCTTTGTTGGCAAAGTAATGTCTCTGCTTTTGAATATGCTGTCTAGGTTGGTCATAACTTTCCTTCCAAGGAGTAAGCGTCTTTTAATTTCATGGCTGCAGTCACCATCTGCAGTGATTTTGGAGCCCCAAAAAATAAAGCCTGACACTGTTTCCCCATCTATTTGCCATGAAGTAATGGGACCAGATGCCATGATCTTCGTTTTCTGAATATTGAGCTTTAAGCCAACATTTTCACTCTCCTCTTTCACTTTCATCAAGAGGCTTTTTAGTTCCTCTTCACTTTCTGCCATAAGGGTGGTGTCATCCACATATCTGAGGGTATTGATATTTCTCCCGGCAATCTTGATTCCAGCTTGTGCTTCTTCCAGCCCAGCGTTTCTCATGATGTACTCTGCATAGAAGTTAAGTAAGCAGGGTGACAATATATAGCCTTGACGTACTCCTCTTCCTATTTGGAACCAGTCTGTTGTTCCATGTCCAGTTCTAAGTGTTGCTTCCTGACCTGCATACAGATTTCTCAAGAGGCAGGTCAGGTGGTCTGTTATTCCCATCTCTTTCAGAATTTTCCACAGTTTATTGTGATCCACACAGTCAAAGGCTTTGGCATAGTCAGTAAAGCAGAAATAGATGTTTTTCTGGAACTCTATGCTTTTTCAATGATCCAGCGGATGTTGGCAATTTGATCTCTGGTTCCTTTGCCTTTTCTAAAACTAGGTTGAACATCTGGAAGTTCACGGTTCACGTATTGCTGAAGCCTGGCTTGGAGAATTTTGAGCATTATGTTACTTGTAGTTTGAGCATTCTTTGGCATTGCCTTTCTTTAGGATTGAAATGAAAACTGACCTTTTCCAGTCCTGTGGCCACTGCTAGGTTTTCCAAATTTGCTGGCATATTGAGTGCAGCACTTTCACAGCATCATCTTTCAGGATTTGAAATAGCTCAACTGGAATTCCATCACCTCCACTAGCTTTGTTCACAATGAGGCTTCCTAAGGCCCACTTGACTTCCCATTCCAGGATGTCTGGCTCTAGGTGAGTGATCACAGCATTGTGATTATCTGGGTCATGAAGATCTTTTTTGTACAGTTCTTCTGTGTATTCTTACCACCTCTTCTTAATATCTTCTGCTTCTGTTAGATCCATACCATTTCTGTCCTTTATTGTGCCCATCTTTGTATGAAATGTTCCCTTGGTATCTCTAATTTTCTTGAAAAGATCTCTAGTCTTTCACTCTATTGTTTCCCTCTATTTCTTTGCATTGATTGCTGAGGAAGGCTTTCTTATCTCTCCTTGCTATTCTTTGGAACTCTGTATTCAAATGGGTATATCTTTCCTTTTCTCCTTTGATTTTCACTTCCTTTCTTTTCACAGCTATTTGTAAGACCTCCTCAGACAGCCATTTTGCCTTTTTGCATTTCTTTTTCTTGGGGATGTTCTTGATTCCTGTCTCCTGTACAATGCCATGAACCTCCATCCATAGTTCATCAGGCACTCTATCATATCTAGTCCCTTAAATATAGTTCTCCCTTCCACTGTATAATCATAAGGGATTTGATTTAGGTCATACCTGAATGGTCTAGTGGTTTTCTCCACTTTCTTCAATTTCAGTCTGAATTTGGCAATAAGGAGTTCATGATCTGAACCACAGTCAGCTCCTGGTCTTGTTTTTGCTGACTGTATAGAGCTTCTCTATCTTTGGCTGCAAAGAATATAATCAGTCTGATTTCGGTGTTGACCATTTGGTGATGTCAATGTGTAGAGTCTTCTCTTGTGTTGTTGGAAGGGAGTGTTTTTATGACCAGTGCATCCTCTTGGCAGAACTCTATATAGAACTGTTGAAACACAGGCCTTAATGACTCATTAAAGCAGATGGGTTTAACTGACATTTACAGAGCATTCCATCCAAAAGCAGCAGAATACAATATTCTTTTCAAGTGCACGTGAAACATTCTCTAGGATAGATCACATGCTGAGCCATAAAGCAAGCCTAGGTAAATTTAAGAAAACTGAAATCACATCAAGTATCTTTACTGACCACAGTGCTATGAGATCAGAAATTACAACTATACTATAAAAACAAAAAACAGAAACACATGGAGGCTAAACAGTATGCTACTAAAACAACAAATGGATCACTGAAGAAATCAAAAAATAACCTGGAGACAAATGAAAATGAAAACATAATGATGCAAAATCTGTGGGATGCAGCAAAAGCAGTCCTAAGAAGGGAGTTTATAGCAATATGATCTTAGGAAATAAGAAAAAATTCCAAATAAAAAACTAACCTTATACCTAAAGCAACTAGAGAAAGATGACCAAACAAAACACACAGTTTACAGAAGGAAAGAAATCATAAAGATCAGAGCAAGGAAAAATAAATAAAAGACAAAACAGTAGAAAAAGATCAATGAAACTAAAAGGTAGTTCATTGAAAAGATAGAGAAAACAGATAAAACTTTAGCAGGTTCATCAAGAAAGCACTAGGGAAGATAAAATTAAGGTAAATATAAAAGACATTTTTCTTCTCATTACTCTGAAAGATAATTAACAATTTAAAGTTTAAAGAGAACAAGGTATGTGAGGGTTATGTAATAACAGTGAATGGGTATTTTGTTTAGTAGCAAGATTATTAATATGTTAGCTGGTTGCTCCACCCCATGTAATTGCCCCAGATTTCAAATCCTCAGTGAGGCCTTGAATAGTTAAATTTTTATTGGATTTTAGTTGATTTTCAATGTTGCATTAGCTTCAGGTGTACAGCAAGTGAGTCAGTTACACATATATCCACTTTTTGATTCTGTTCGCATATAACTCATTACAGAGTATGAGTTCTCTGATAAGATTTAATTTTAATTTTCTCTGATAAGAAAATTTAATTTTAATTTTCTCTGATAAGAACTGATAGAGCACAGGAAACTGTACCTGATACTCTGTAATGAGTTATATGCGAACAGAATCAAAAAGTGGATATAAGTATATGTGTAACTGACTCACTTGCTGTACACCTGTACTCTTGCCTGGAAAATCCCATGGACGGAGGAGCCTGATGGGCTGCAGTCCATGGGGTCACTAAGAGTCGGATACGACTGAGCGACTTCACTTTCACTTTTCACTTTCATGCATCGGAGAAGGAAATGGCAACCCACTCCAGTGTTCTTGCCCGGAGAATCCCAGGGATGGGGGAGCCTGGTGGGCTGCCGTCTATGGGGTCACAGAGAGTCGGACACGACTGAAGTGACTTAGCAGCAGCAGCAGCAGGTTTATCAACCAATCTTTATTTGTCATATGAATAATTACAGCCTTAACTACTCTTTGTAGCACTTCTTCCCCTAAAAATTTTGTTATTAAGACATCTTCAGTATGGTGTGTTGAATTGTTTTGGATAATTATCAATTGCAAATTGTTGCCTACTTGATAATGATAGCATACTGATAAAGTCAAATAACCCTGTGGCAAAAACATACATGTATATTGAACACCATTTAATAAAAATCCATATTGTGTTTGGAGGGACTCTGAGATAGAAATGGAAAAAAAAAAATAATTGTCAAACCTGCTTAGTATATATACCAACTTGCCCTGTTGTACTTCTTTTGTAGTCTTTATTATGTGACTACAACTGAATTAACAGGAACCACAGTGATTCATCCCTGTAGTCTACTTCCTTTCTCCAGAAGGTGCCTTGAGTTCTGACAATACAGGACTGTTAGAGAGTTTTTGGAATCAGTATTCCACTTTCAGGCATTTTCCCAGTTAGGGCAGTTACCTGTTGTTCTCATCTGGAAATCCATATTTCTTACACAAAGAACTTGGAATAAAGTCATTAGCATGTTTCTAAGGAGATCAAGTGCCCCCTCTCCATTTGCTGCTGTGGAGTAATACACATATCTCTGCTTTATCCTTGCTTCCTTCCTCCATATCTCTCCTCTTTACCCCTTCTTCGCCTTAGTCTTTCCTTTTCTCTCTCTCTCTCGCTTGCTCTTTCCTCTCTGTGTCTCATCATTCTAGTACAGTGGGTAAACTTTGAGATACCAGTCTGAAGATCCCTGGCAGACACAGGGAAATCTCACCAGTTCCCCACCGCCCCACCCCATATCCAGCTGTTGTACATGCGTGAAGCTATGGCTTTGTCCTTCATTCTCTCCTTTTCATCTGTAACTAGAAGGATTAAAACAAATGATGAATTTTTCATATAACAAGGGTACAAGTGTTTTTTTTTTCCTTTTTCTTTCTCTTTGCCAAACATTAACATCTTTCCTACATGCTAGTGTAATTTTCTTTGGCAAGTTTAAGCTCTTGTTTGCACTTAGTCGCACACTTTCAGATGTATTTTTGTCACGAAAGTGTGGTTTCGCTTTAGAGAGTCCATCCATCCTAGTGATCAGGAGCTGAGGTCGGGACCCCATTTTTCTATTCCAGCTCTTTCTGGAGCATTTTCAGCAGTTTTATTCCTCACTTAATATTTGTCTGCATTCTGCCAAGAGTTTTAGAAACTATTTTCAAAAATTTATTTAACTCCCAGGACACCATAGAACATAGTCTGTGTTGTGATCTCCATTTTGTACTTGGATGAGTTAAGTAAGTTGCTGAAGATCACACAGTCAATAGAAGATTTTAGGGGAAATGGCATTTTTGTCACTGAAAATCCATTTACCTCTCTCTAGTAATCAAATTTAACTTTCAGATCATGTAATTTTTAAGCTCTGTAAGCCTGTCATCTTCATGGCTGGATTTTACTCTTGAGAGAATATGGAGCTTTAACCATTTTCCAGCAAATAAACAAAATCATAGTGGGAAAGAGAGAGAAACATGCCAAATGGTGAAGAAAATTCAGTCTTGTTAACCCTATTTGATCCCTGAATTCAGCTGAGCCTAACTCCATCCCCCCCCCCCCGACTTGTTTTTAGCTTTTTGAATATAATTGACAAATGAAAATTGTTTATATTTAACATGTGTAAGCATGTTTTGATACACATATCCATTACCTCACAAAGGTACCTTTTTTGTTGTTCTTGAGCATTTAAAATGTCTTAGGAAATTTCAAGTATATAATACAGTACAGTTAACTATGGTCACCATGCTGTACATTAGATCTCCTAAATTTATTCATTTTGCAGCTGAAACTGTGAAAATATGGTAAATATGCAATGGAATATTATTCAACTTAAAAAAAGAAGGAAATCCTACCATTTGTAAAAATATGGGTGAACCTGAAGGACATTATGCCTAGTAAGATAAGACTGAGGAAGACAAATACTGTATGACTTCATTTATATGTAGAATCTTAAAAAAAAAAAAAGCCAGAAAGAAAAACACCAATACAGTATACTAACGCATATATATGGAGTTTAGAAAGATGGTAACGACAACCCTGTATGTGAGACAGCAAAAGAGACACAGATGTATAGAACAGTCTTTTGGACTCTGTGGGAGAGGGCAAGGGTGGGATGATTTGGGAGAATGGCATTGAAACATGTATAATACCATATAAGAAATGAATCACCAGTCCAGGTTCAATGCAGGATACAGGTTGCTTGGGGCTGGTGCACTGGGATGACCCTGAGGGATGGTACAGGGAGGGAGGTGGGAGGGGGGTTCAGGATGGGGAGCACGTGTACACCTGTGGCGGATTCATGTTGATGTATGGCAAAACCAATACAATATTGTAAAGTAATTAACTTCCAATTAAAATAAATAAATTTAATTAAAAAAAATCAAATTCATAGAAGCAGAAAGTAGAACGTGCATGCCAGGGCCTAGGGGAGGGGGTCAGGGGTGGAATAAATGTTGACCAAAGGGAATGAAGTCTCAGCTATGCTAAATTTTTAAAAATTATTTGCACAAAGAGATTTTTTAAAAATTGCTTAGACTCGTTTAAACTGTATTTTCTGTCACTTGTAATGATCCAGTATTGGAGCCAGAATTTGAACCCAGATCTGCATGGCTCCAAACTTTTACTATAATCCATATGCTATAATACCTCTCAATGAGTGTTATACTGAGGACACTGGAGGTTCAAGGGAATCTTCGCCAATATCTAGTGATTTAAAAGTGAAAGATACTCTATAATTTCCTTCACTATTAAAGAGAATTTTGTCTTGTACAAATTCAAATGCATCTAGTGTGACAATATGTTGAGGAAGTGCAAATAAGATCTTTCTCAGAGAGATATGAGTGAATTTTTCATTATGAATGCCATTATAAATTTTCTGTAGATTTGAGGTATATTTTACTTTAAAAGCCTTCCATGAAGAGAGATCTCAGTGTCCTTCTCATCTTTTCCCCAAAAGAATCCTCTGAAATGTCACCATTTTTCCCTAGGTCAAATAATATAAATGTTTCTTAAAAAGAGTTACACATATGGCACGTTTGTTTTACTTCTTTTTTGTAGTGCCAAATCAATATATTCTAGTGATGGACAAATGACTCTAGTGTATCTAGGAAGGTCATCTTTGTTAATTCACAACAAATAAAAACACACGCCATGACCAGTCAGCACTTATAAAGTCTAAGTAATTTAAAATAAAATTACTGCTTAGCTGAATACTTAGGCAATTTTGGGTTGCTGGAGTGAATCAAAGAATACTTACAATGTAAGCTCATTTGGTTCACAAGAGAGGTGAGCTGATTTAATTCGAGTGTTCTCCAATTCATTTAAACCTCATTCTCCTTTTCTTACTTTGGATTACTAGATGCTATTGCTAATTCCATTTGGTAAACTGCATCTAGTTTTGTAAATTAACTTTTTTGTGAACTGTATCTTCTATTAAAAAATCTGTTAACTATAAATCCACTTGAATCTTGGGAAATCATTAAAAATGTTTGGTCCTTAGAAGTAACTTCTTATCTCTATCTACAGTATCTCACAATCTACAAAATAAGTTAGAAACTTCTGTATGATTTTAACCATTATGATGGTTTATATATGATAGCTTCTATGTGATTTTTATATTTGATTATAAAATATGATAAAATTCATTGCAGGGTTAATAGATACCATGACTGAGTTTTAATTTTATAGTTTGGGACTTTTAAGGGAGACAGAAAAAACTTTAATTTCTTATTCTGCCATATAATGTTGGGGGCCAGAGTGAGACACTCCGCCCATGGCAAAGGTCATGAAGAAGGAGGCTCGACATACGCAAAGGTGGGATCAAGCCTCAGGAGTCCCCCTGGAAATCCTTGAGCATCTACCCCCATAACCAGAGCCTGCCTGCTTTACTACTTTGTGCTCCCACCTACACCTCTGACTTTACGGGGGGCTGTCCCCCACCACCTCTTTCGGAGAAGGAGTTAAACTAGAGCTCCAGTTAATAAAAACTCCTGGGTGGGACAAGAGTGTTTTAACCTACAAACTCCTCTAAAGGTTCTCTAGCCTGCCTGACAGGCTTGTCTGGCCACATGTGATTGCTCACAGCCTCCCAACCGTGAGAGGCACGAGATGCTTTAAACCTTCTAAAAACAGGTTCCTTAGAAAAGTTAGAAAACTATTAGTATGAGTATAATGGGCTGATTAGAAATTGTATTGGTGAAGGGTTTTTCATTTGTTGAGCCAATATTTGTTGCTAAGTCTCCATATCCCCTGCCCTTAAACACATTAATGAATATATAGAAGAAATAAGTATTAACCTTTGATATTAATCACGTTAGACCTTAGGCTAAATTCTTTCCTTAACTAAAACCCACTACACCCTCACCCTATAGGAATGTAACTTTATTTGGGTGGCGTCTGTTTTAAGAATAATCACCCCTGGAGAAATAAGTGTCCTGGTTGACTGACCGCTGTCACAAGAGAGGGTCATAAATTGTCAGCAGGCCCCCTGGCCAGAAGATGATGTAACACCCCTAAGACCTCTGTATACATTTGTATGAAGCACCTGCCTTTAATAAAAGTCATGACTGCTGACCCCACGTGACTTTTGCATAACATCTCAGTGTATAAAAGTAGACCATGGAAAATAAAGAATTGGGATCAGTTTCTCGAAATACTGGTCTCCCCATGTCGCTCTCTCTCTCACTCTGGCTGAGTCTCCATCTGGAGCGCGGAACCCGCCATGCTTACTAATTATGCCTGGGCTTCTAAGATCCGACCGGGGAGGCCTCAGTGTCTCCTCTCTTTCGGGAGAACGGAAGGACGCCTGCGGCATACGTAAGTGGTGCAAGCTTCTTGTCTTGAAGTTTTATTGGTCTCCCGCATAAACCAAGCTACTCAGCCTCTTTTCTCCACTGAATTTTCCTACTGAGCTATCCTCATTACTCTTTACATCTCTAATTAATATCTAATTGAAGCTATTGTATCCTGATCCTTGCCGACGCCATCCCCGCTTCGAATATCCTGGATCAGCCGGGGCTGGACCCCGGCAATATAATGTTTCCCTTATTGTGACAAAATATATTATTTTGTATTACAAACACTGCCCTAAGAAGGAGTTTCTCTTTTTTCTATAAAATATATCTAAGTTTTCACAAGGAATGTTGGTTATTACATATGTATCTCCTGGCTTTAAGATTTTCAGTTCTAGAATCCCGTGATTACTCTATCTAAACCCATTTGGGAAAAATACCTAAATCTCCATTTAAGAAGTTACTTAGGACTTTACACTAAATGACATTATGGCAGTATATTAACTTTACCACTTACCTTACTTCTGTTCTCTTAGATCATAGTTGTAAATGTAGACTGGGACTTTGAGCTCATTGTTTAGGCAGATACAAGTTATGATCCACCTCTCCTCATTTTGTCTGCCCCTACCATGTTGAAATAGTGACCAGGTGGTGCAGTAGTAAAGAATCTGCCTGCCAGTGTAGGAGATAAAGAAGATGCAGATTCAGTCCCTGATTCAGGGAGGAGTCCCTGGAGGAGGAAATGGCAAGCCACTTTAATATTCTTGCCTATAGAATCCCATGGACAGAGGAGCCTGGCAGGCTATACAGTCCATGGGGTCTCAAAGAGTCAGATATTGCTAAATGACTGAGCATACATATACACACACCCCCCAAGAGCTTGGTGGCCAACACTTCATGGGTCATTCAATTTGCTACTGCTAAGCAGAGATGCTCTAGAGTGTCATGAATAGTAACTGAGCATGGTTTACATGTTCTTTTTAATATAGAGTAATAAGAAATATATTATTTTCTGTCTGGAAATTTTTGATTCATAACAAGTAGAAAAATCGCAATGAGGTTTGTCCCAGAATGAGGAGTAGTTTTAAAACAGAAAGATTAAAATCCAAAATGTCTTTCTATAATGTAATTCTTTCACAACATCATTTTTTAGGGTTTGAAATAGCTCAACTGGAATTCCATCGCTTCCGCTAGCTTTGTTCGTAGTGATGCTTTCTAAGGCCCACTTGACTTCACATTCCAGGATGTCTGGCTCTAGGTGAGTGATCACACCATCGTGATTATCTGGGTCATGAAGATCTTTTTTGTACAGTTCTTCTGTGTATTCTTGCCATCTCTTCTTAATATCTTCTGCTTCTATCAGGTCCATACCATTTCTGTCGTTTATTGAGCCCAACTTTGCATGAAATGTCCCCTTGGTATCTCTAATTTTCTTGAAGAGATCTCTAGTCTTTCCCATTTTATTGTTTTCCTCTATTTCTTTGCACTGATCACCGAGGAAGGCTTTCTTATCGCTCCTTGCTATTCTTTGCAACTCTGTATTCAGATGGGTATATCTTTCCTTTTCTCCTTTGCTTTTAGCTTCTCTTCTTTTCACAGCTATTAGTAACACCTCCGCAGACAACCATTTTGCCTTTTTGCATTTCTTTTTCTTGGGGATGGTCTTGATCCCTGTCTCTTGTACAATAACACAAAACTGCGACCATAGTTCATCAGTCACTCTGTCTGTCAGATCTAGTCCCTTAAATCTATTTCTCACTTCCACTGTATAATCATAAGGGATTTGATTTAGGTCATACCTGAATGGTCTAGTAGTTTTCCCTACTTTCTTCAATTTCAGTCTGAATTTGGCAATAAGGGGTTCATGATCTGAGCCACAGTCAGCTCCCAGTCTTGTTTTTGCTGACTGCACAGAGCTTCTCCATCTTTGGCTGCAAAGGATATAATCAATCTAATTTTGGTGTTGACCATCTGGTGATGTTCATGTGTAGAGTCTTCTCTTGTGTTGTTGGAAGAGGGTGTTTGCTATGACCAGTGCATTCTCGTGGCAGAACTCTGTTAGCCTTTGCCCTTCTTCATTCTGTATTCCAAGGCCAAATTTACCTGTTACTCTAGGTGTTTATTGACTTCCTACTTTTGCATTCCAGTCTCCTGTAATGAAAAGAACATCTTTTTGGGGTGTTAGTTCTAGAAGTTCTTGCAAGTCTTCATAGAACCATTCAACTTCAGCTTCTTCAGCATTACTGGTTGGGGCATAGACCTGGATTACTGTGATATTGAATGGTTTCCACTGGAAATGAACAGAGATCATTCTGTCATTTTTGAGACTGCATCCAAGTACTGTATTTCGGACTCTTGTTTATTGTGATGGCTACTCCATGTCTTCTAAGGGATTTTTGCCCACAGTAGTAGATATAATGGTCATCTGAGTTAAATTTACCCATTCCAGTCCATTTTAGTTGGCCGATTCCTAAAATATATACGTTTACTCTTGCCATCTCCTGTTTGACCACTTCCAATTTGCCTTGATTCATGGACCTAACATTCCAGGTTCCTATGCAATATTGCTCTTTTATAGCATTGGACCTTGCTTCCATAACCAGTCACATCCACAACTGGATGTTGTTTTTGCTTTGGCTCCATCACTTCCCTTGTGGCTCAGATTGTAAAGCATCTGCCTGCAATGCGGGAGACTTGAGTTTGACCCCTGGGTTGGGAAGATCCCCTGGAGAAGGAATTGGCAACCCACTCCAGTACTCTTGCCTGGAAAATTCCATGGACAGAGGAGACTTGTAGGCTACAGTCCATGGGGTCTCAAAGAGTCTGACACGACTGAGCGACTTCATTCACTTCATTGTTTTTAGGGCTTCCCTCATAGCTAAGTTGGTAAAGAATCTGCCTGCAATGCAGGAGACCTGGGTTCAATTCCTGGGTTGGGAAGATCCCCTGCAGAAGGAAATGGCAATCCACTCCAGGATTCTTGCCTGGAAAATCCCATGGACAGAGAAGCCTGGCGGGCTATAGTCCATGGGGTCACAAGAGTCAGACATGACTTAGCGACTTCACCACCACCACCACCTTCACTCTTTCTGGAGTTACTTCTCTACTGTTCTCCAGTAGTGTATTGGACACCTACTGAATTGGGGAGTTTATCTTTCATTGTCCTATCTTTTTGCCTTTTCATACTGTTCATGGGGTTCTCAAGGCAGGAATACTGAAGTGATTTGCCATTCCCTTCTTCAGTGGACCACATTTTGTCAGAACTCTCCACCATGACCCGTCCATCTTGGGTGACCCTACATGAAATGGCTCATAGTTTCCTTAGACAAGGCTGTGGTCCATGTGATTAGATTGGTTAGTTTTCTGTGATAGTGGTTTTCAGTCTGTCTGCCCTCTGATGGAGAAGGATAAGAGGCTTATGAAAGCTTCCTGATGGAATAGACTGACTGAGGGGGATACTGGGTCTTCTTCTGATGGGTGGGGCCATGCTCAGTAAATCTTTAATCCAGTATTCTGTTGACGGGTGGAGCTGTGTTCCCTCCCTACTATTTACCTGGGGCCAAACCATGGTGGAGGTAATGAAGATAACGGTGACCACCCTCAAAAGATCCCATGCATGTACTGCTAGAGTCCATGCCCCCAACCTTGCAGCAGGCCACCACAGACCCACACCTCCGCCGGAGACTCCCGGACACCCACACACAAGTCTGGGACAGTCTCCTGTGGGGTCACTGTTCCTTTCTCCTGGGTCCTGGTGCACAAGGTTCTGTTGTGCCCTCCAAGAGTCTATTCCCAGTCCTGTGTAAGTTCTGGCAGCTCTATGGTGATAAATGGCGACCTCCTCCAAGAGGACTTATGCCATACCCACAGCCAGAGCCCCTGTCCCTGCGGCAGACTACTGCCGACCCATACCTCCACAGGAGATGATCAGACACAGTTCTGTGTCAGTCTCTGTGGGGTGCCTGGGTCCTGGTGTACACAAGATTGGTTTGAGCCCTCTGAGTGTCTCTGGCAGGAAAGGGGTTTGACTCTAAATGTGAATTCGCCCCTCCTGCCATCTTGCTGGGGCTTCTCCATTGCCCTTGGACGTGGGGTATCTCCTCACAGCCACTCCAGCACCTACCATCTTACTGGAGTTTCTCTAATCTTGGACATGGGGTATCTCCACATGGCTGGTTCAGCGACGTGCAGCCACCTGCTCCTGTTCTTGGAAGAGGAATATCTATTCACGGCTGCTCCAGTGAAGCACAGACACTGCTCCTGACCTTGGATGTGCGATATCTCCTGATGGCTGCTGCTCCTGAACTTGGACATGGGGTATCTTCTCTCAGCTGCTTGCCGCTCCAGGTCAGGAAGCAACAGTGAGAATTGGACATGGAACAACAGACTGGTTCCAAATAGGAAAAGGAGTACGTCAAGGCTGTATATTGTCACCCTGCTTATTTAACTTATATGCAGAGTACATCATGAGAAACGCTGGGCTGGAGGAAGCACAAGGTGGAGTCAAAATTGCTGGGATAAAGATCAATAACCTCAGATATGCAGATGACACCACCCTTATGGCAGAAAGCGAAGAAGAACTAAAGAGCCTCTTGGTGAAAGTGAAAGAGGAGAGTGAAAAAGTTGGCTTAAAGCTCAGCATTCAAAAACAAAGATCATGACATCCGGTCACATCACTTCATGGCAAATAGATGGGGAAACAGTGGAAACAGTGGCAGACTTTATGTTTTGGGGCTCTAAAATCACTGCAGATAGTGAATGTATGAAAATAAAAGATGCTTGTTCCTTGGAAGAAAAGTTATGCCCAACTTAGTATAAAGCAGAGACATTACTTTGCCAGTTTTCTCAAGAGAAGACTCTTGAGAGTCCCCTGGACTGCAAGGAGATCCAAGCAGTCCATCCTAAAGGAAATTAGTCCTGAATATTCATTGGAAGGAGTGATGTTGAAGTTGAAACTCCAATACTTTGGCCACCTAATGCGAAGAGTTGACTCATTTGAAAAGACCTTGATGCTGGGAAAGAGTGAAGGCCGGAGGAGAAGGGGACAACAGAGGATGAGATGGTTGGACGGCATCACCCACTCAATGGACATGAGTTTGAGCAAGCTCCGGGAGTTGGTGATGAACAGAGAGGCCTGGTGTGCTGCAGTCCATGGGGTTGCAAAGAGTTGGACATGACTGAGCAACTGAACTGAATATAATTTTTTTATTATAAACCTTTGCCTCATAATAATACAATTGTTTGCTAGGTTCTATAGAAGAGAGAAAAATAAATGTGTAAATGTTAAGATGTATCGCATTTCATACCTTGTCTAGAATGATTTGTTCTCACATTACTACCAACATAGTGTTTTTGCTGGCACTCTTTCCCCAGGAGATTGAATTGTAGAGTTAGCACTGATTGGAATGAATTCCCATTTTAACTTAAGGACAGATTCTTCTATCTTGTAATTAATAACTGCCCAGTATGCACTGAGTCTACCCCAAAAATGAAAAAAAAAAAAAAAAAAGGATTTAGACTTAAAATTCTTTCTGTTTCTATCACCTGAAATTTTTAGCCGGAAGAAAAATCTTATTAAGACCTGAGTTATATTTGATCTATTGTGTTGTTTAATTTAACCCAAAACCAAACTATGAAAAATAAGCATGTCTAGAGTAGCTTTTACTTTTCTCAGAAATCTTGACTATTCTTTCATGAGATTGGAAAAATTTGAAATACTCTTTCAAACCTCGTTTTAAAAATGAGCAAATGCTATTTACAAACATATTTTTGATCAATAATCCACTGGCAAATAGAAGTCACTTTTAAATTATGAGGTTAAATGTGAAATTAATAGATGAAATTTGATATTTCAAGCAGTTCATTTTTCTGAAATTAATTGTAAAGATCAACCGAGTTTGAAAGTAGCGAGTGTCTTTTGCCATCCTAAGGATTGACATTTTGGAAACCTTTGTTCTTATCTGGTATATCAGAGATTACTAAGGTCTGCAGAGTAGTGTTATATTGAATTATATATTACCTTCACCATTTTTCAGCATTATTAAGATATAATTGACAAGTAAAAATATATATTTGAATTATACAACTTGATGTTTTGGTATATAAACATTGTGAAATAATTCCCACAATCAAGTTGATTAGTATGTCCATCACATCAAATAGTTACTATTTTTTGTGGTGAGAATACTTGAGATCAATTTTCTTAGCAGGTGGTGCTAGTGGTAAAGAACCTGCCTGCCAGTGCAGGAGACATAAGAGATGCAGGTTCAGTCCCTGCGTCAGGATGATGCTCTGGAGAAGGAATGGCAACGCACTCAAGTATTCTTGCCTGGAGAATCCCGTGGACAGAGGAACCTGGCAGGCTACAGTCCATAGGATGGCAAAGAATCAGACATGACTGAAGTGACTTAGCACAGCACAGATTTTTCTTAGAAAATTTCAAGTATACAATACAGTATTATTAATATTCACTGTAGTCACCATGCTATATCTTAGATCCCCAGAATTTGCTCATCTTATATCTAAAAGTTTGTAGCTTTTGAACAGTATCTCCCCATTTCCCAATACCCTGAAACCCCTGACAATCACAATTCTATTCTTTGGTCCTGTAAATTCAACTTTTTAAGATTCCACATATAAATGAGATGATACAATGTTTGTCTTTCTATGATTGGCTTATTTCACTTAACATAATGTCTGCCAGGGTCATCTGTGTTGTCACAAATGGCAAGATATTTCTCTGTCTGAATAATATTCTTCTGTGTGTGTGTGTGTGTGTGTGTGTGCGCGCGTGCATGTGCATGCACACACATGTGCAGGCATGTGCCAGATTTTCCTGTCCCTATTTTTCATTCATCTTTCCAGGGACGCTGATGTTTGCACATCTTGGCTATTGCAAATGGTGTTGAAATGGACATGGTTGTGTAGATATTTTTTGAGATACTCATTTCATTTCCTTCGATTATATACCCAGAAGTAGGACTGCTAGATCATATGGTGGTTCTGTTTTCAAGTTTTTGAGAAATACTCATACTCTTTTTTGTTACGGTCATTCCAATTTACCATCACCATTGAACTTAAAATTGCGTTGATTGATTCTTTCTTTGTTTAAATACTAATACTTATATTCCAACTTGTCTCAATAAAATTTTAAGAGGAAACATTAATATCAGTATGATTTACATTAAAGTATTTTTTCAAAGTACTTCAGAGGGTTATATATTGGTAAATGTACCCCAAATCTGCCTATTTGATAACAAATATTACTTGAGTACCTATTATGTTCCAGGAACCATGATAATTGAAGTAAATGTAGTAGTGAATCAAAAAGGTGTGGTTCCTGTTCTCACAGAATATAAGAAAAAGCATAATAACTAGCAAATGAAAGAGACTTTATCAGGTCAGATCAGATCAGTTGCTCAGTCGTGTCCGACTCTTTGCGACCCCATGAATCGCAGCGCCAGGCCTCCCTGTCCATCACCAACTCCCGGAGTTCACTCAGACTCACGTCCATCGAGTCAGTGATGCCATCCAGCCATCTCATCCTCTGCCGTCCCCTTCTCCTCTTGCCCCCAATCCCTCCCAGCATCAGAGTCTTTTCTAATGAGTCAACTCTTCGCATGAGGTGGCCGAAGTACTGGAGTTTCAGCTTTAGCATCATTCCTTCCAAAGAAATCCCAGGGCTGATCTCCTTCAGAATGGACTGGTTGGATCTCCTTGCAGTCCAAGGCACTCTCAAGAGTCTTCTCCAACACCACAGTTCAAAAGCATCAATTCTTCAGCGCTCAGCCTTCCTCACCGTCCAACTCTCACATCCATACATGACCACACAAATTGTGGTAAATACTATGAAAGCAATGAAAAAATGGGTATGGGGTGAAACGGTTACTTATATGAGAAAAAAAACTTATTTGAGAAGTGGATGTTTACATTGAGAATTGGATAATTAGAAGGTGATAGTCATGTGAAAACTGGAGTGGATGACAACAAAAGAACTCAGGAAACAAAACTGTGGCAGGAGCATAGTGATCAGGGAAGGTGTATTAAATGATAAGGATGGAGAAATAAATCAGGGTGAATGCAGGAAGGATCAGGAGGTGCAGAAAGTCATTGGAATTTTTATTCCAAGTGTGATGGAAGCCTTTAAGGGGTTTCAAGTAACAAATGAACAGGATCTTCTTTACATTTTAAGATAATATATAGGGAAAGATGACTAGTCACAAAGGGAACAGCTGAGGGGTGGCTGCAAAAATTCAGATTAGAGATACGATTGATAGATGCCATAGGTATGGACATAGGAAGGTAGAGTTACTCATATTTTCAAGATAGATTAAAACTTGATGGAAAATTGGATGTAAAAGTGATCAGGGGTTGGCAACCAACTGGACAAAAGTAGACTTCTGCCTTAAAGAACTAGGTATATGGTGGAACATTTACTGATACATGGATATTTGAATGAAAATGAAGGGTTCTCTTATACATATTGAGTTTGATGAATTTGAGGCATTAAATTATAAATGCTAAGAATTCATGTAGAAATAGCAATTTCGAACTCAGGAATGATTTGGGCTACAAAAACATTGTTTGGTATAGTAGTAAGTATGTTGCTTTTTCAGAATTATCTGTTTTATTTCCAAACAATATTATTGTCTCCTGTGTCCCACTGTCAACTGATTTAATCAGACAATTGGCTAATATTTGGTTCTCATGAGTTAAAATGCCATCTCAAAGCAGGTATTTGCTTGTTCTGATCTGCATGGCTCCAGTTGTGTTACCTCATATAGGCAACCATGATCCACCTCAAGCCCTGAGTCCTCCAAATTCCTCTCTACCTTTTACTTATTTAAATCCAGCTTTCAAGACCCACACAAGCATTTACCCTTCCTGAAACCAAATTGAAACCAAATTGTACTTATGTCCTTCTTCCTAAATTTTCCAAGGCCCTTGCTGAGTACTTATTTAATTATTGCTCCTTTTTGTTTTCCTAAATGTGTTTGATTTAATTTTCTAGGAAATCTTTATAATTTGGATAATGACTTCCAACTCATTATTTCTCTTGGAACCTACCTAACAAGCACAGTATGAGTTTAGAAAGATGTTCAACAAAGAGTAACTGAACAGAACTTTAACAGATGCTTATTACAAATATTAAATGGAGTGATATTTAGGCAGAAAGTTCACATTATTGTAATTGGTAGAAATAAATATGTAACAGTTGATAGGCTTCTTGACACTTTTTTCATTAAAACTGTGTTTGTGGTTACTTAACATTTTCACAAGGACAGTTTTACACAGAATTATACAGAATAATGCAAGGCACTGTTTGACACAAAACAGTACAAGATACTCAAAAATGAAGTTTTTCCATTATTTTTTATGGTAGATAATGAAATTATGCTACCCAGTATAAAGTCTCTATAGAATAGCCTGAAAGATAAACTTCCATTACACCATTGCTTTTGTTTCTGTTATCAAGTATCTTCTTGATTCTGAGGACTTGTTGAGTTCAATAATTAATCAGAATTTTTGGAATTATTAATTTTATCTTAATCTAGCCATATTTTTCTTTTCCCTTGTACTCATATACCAGTTGAACAAATAGAGTATCATACCAGCAAAACTCTCAATTATTCTGTAAAACATATTTAGAATAGCAGCTTTATGTAACAAGGATACTACACAATAAATTTATTTGAGTCACTTACTAATCAGCTGAAATAAGAGTCTTAAATTTTGTTTAAATAATATGTGATCACTATTTAGATCAAAAGAAATCATTAACATCTGTCACGTGATAATTTAGTATATGCACAGGGAAAGGCACTAGAGATACAAAAATGGAATAAAATATTTTATCAGCACTCATGAGCTCAAAGGGAAAACAGATAAGCAAACAACTGTAGTATCATATAAGTGCAATAATAGAAACATGTATAAATTGTTTAAGAAATAAGCAGTATGCCCAGGAAGCTAGCCTTGAAAAGTTAAGTCAGAATTCACCAGGAGAATAAGGAGAACTGCAGATGGGGAGCACCATGAGCAAACGTGTAGATATGGCCACATAAGAAAAGCTGCTCCTGGGCCCACTTTCCTTCTTTTCCCTCCCGCACCTATACAACCTTATCCAGCTCCATTCTTTCATACAGCATCTCTTCCTTAGTCATTCCTATAACCTAGGGATGACCACACTGGAGATGTGATCTACATTCTGGAAGGTGGGCCTGGGGAACGCTTGGTACAGGCCTGGATATAGGCTTGGCACCATTTGGGCAGGGAATTCCAGCATCTCAGGCACCAAAAACATGGTGAAGAAGTGGGGAAACATACAGTATCACAGTGAACTTATCCCTTGGCCTCCTAGCTCTTTGCCCTTATGGCAAAATGAAAGGAAGACAAGGGAAGGGCCTTCTCAGGTACTGTATCCAGGCCTGGGACCCCTCTTGAATTGGTTCAAGGATTGTACTGGCTGCAATCATCTATGTATTCTCTGCTTATGGGAAGTGTCTGTGTAAATGCAAATTGTCACCCTGAAGACATTTTCCCAGGTTCTGTCATTGGTATTATTGTATTCTCCAAAACAGTATGGTCAGTAATGGATAGCTTAGTGAGACAGTGAATAATGAACAAAGTTACTTGAAGTAAGTGAAGAAAATGTAGCCCTGCCAATAGTTTATCCTAATTTTGTAGATTATGTTTAGTTTTCTCTTGTAACTTAATAGGACTAAATATAATAAGATGCTTTTCCAAATTTCCAAATAGTGAGAGTGTGACACTTTTCTCTAAAATTTCTGATAGTTAATAATACTGTCTGTGACCTTCATTGCAGGACAACAGTTCAATTAACTGCTGTATTAAAAAGTCATTTGCTGTGAAAAGATAGTCCTCATCTTGATTCCATCCCATTTTCATAATTCTTTGTAGCACCTTACACATAATGGAAAACAAATAAATACACCAGACAATTTACTGAACCAAACAGGAGTTCGTCCTCTTTCCTCTCATATATTTATCTTGCCATTCCTGCTTGAACATTTTATCCTTTGGGTGAATGCTTTATTTTTAAATTATTTTGAGGAGAGCTTAACAGAGATAGGAATAATCCAATTAAAATACTCTTGCTCCTGTAATTTTGTTGCCTATTGTAGAAATGTAATTCTTGTATAACTTTGGTGGATAAACACGTTAATATGAGATTTTACTGAGAAAAATGGAAGCTTATGGAAGAGATATTCCCTATACACAATAGCCTTCTCTATAAATGATAATTTTTTACAATTTGCTTCATGAAAATTCTAACATGTCCCCAATAATTAAATTCCATGGCTCTCTAATAAAATATTTTATCTTTGCTTCAATATGAATTACTAGAGAGGCTCAGCATACTTCTTACCCTTTGAGCTAACATTTAGTTTTCAGATAATGGCATCTTTTATTATTGGTTTTAAATATCTGAGCATTGTTACACATTGATAGTTAACTAACAATAACAATTAATTGATATTAACTAATGTTTACTGTCCAAATCATTATTTATAAAATTTATTTCTATGTGAAATAAATTTTTAGATACACTCACTGATTTTTACCTTTGACCACTTATAGTATGATGAAAATTATATACATATCTTGAAAAACTGTGCTGATACCTTTTAATATAAACAGCAGGCACAGGAAACAAACACACATGAACCACAAACATGCAGAGGACAGGCTGTCCAAACCAGAAAGTTACCTGGATGTGATTGATTCGTAAGAATATTTTTGCTGCATTCTTTTGATTTCAGCTATTCATGTGAAAGGCCCAGAGCTGCTGGTAATAATATTCTCTGAGTAGTTGCTGTTATTTAATATAAAGTTGTTGAACCATCTATGAGCTGTATCCTGGCAAAACACACTGTGAGGAACACCTAGTTTATATTTCTTTGGAGTTGTTCCCATATCCTTGATGGAGATCTGCCCATGATTATCAGACTTCATCTGGGGAAATGAACTCTATTTTCAGTTCACAGTGTGATGGATTTGGAGAATGAACAAATCTGGAAGGATTTATAAACAGATTCTGTTTTAAATCATGGGCATGTAGCGGGGGATAAAGTGGCAATAAATTCTAAGCTTCTGCATCACATTTGGCATGATTGTGAAAGCTAAAGCAGAAGGAAAGTTTAACATTTCTCAGAGAAGGCAAAGAGAAACAGAAGGCAGAAAACCCAAGGATTAACACCATGTAAAGGACAGGCTGAAAAGAAAGCTCTAGGAGGGCACCAAGACTGAGGGAGGAGAGGTTTATGTGAAGGAAGGCATGGTGACTGGTGTGAAATGCCATTGCATGGTTGAAGAAGAGGGATGGAAGATTTTCCTCTTTGTTTATGAATTTGGAAATTTGAGTGACTTTTTAAAGATATTTCAGTGGAGTATTAAGCCACAAATATAGAAGAACTAAGGGCCTCAAATGAGATAAGAGAGAGTGCACAGTCAAAAGACTAGCTTTAAGTTTGAAAAATTAGCTCTTTGAGTGAATTAATGTCATCATTTTTTTTTAACACTGACTCTATTATAGGAGTTTACATTTTTATCAGAAAATTTTAATTTTTACATGAATTTTACTATGTTATATACTTTTTAAAAAGTTATATTATACTGTAAATAGACAGCTACTCTTTGTTTCTTTTTCAGTTTGCATGATGAAGTTATTTAGCAAAACTTTACTGACATACATACCTTATCTAATTTAACACCATATCTAATTAATTTTATATTTTTGAGTAGGATCTAGCTCTGATTCAAATGTTTTATGATTTATTTGTTTGCTTACTTACAGTGGGCTTCCCTCATGGCTCAGACAGTAAAGAATCTACCTGCAGTGTGGAAGACCTAGGTTCGATCCCTGGGTTGGGAAGATCCCATGGAGAAGGGAACAGCTACTCCCTCCAGTATTCTTGTCTGGAGAATTCCATGGACGGAGGAGCCTGGCAGGTACAGTCCATGGAGTCGGAAAGAGTCGGACACGACTGAGAAATTTTCACTTTTCTTAGAGTAATATTAGTATAGTAAACATCCTGAAAAATAAGAAAAATGTGTGTCTGGCTAAATCATACTTTTTGGTGTGGAATGTACTTAGAATTGTAGACATCAGTGATCTCTATAAACTCATTAGTGTATCAGTTTTTTTAAAAATAAAGATAGGTATTAGAGTTTTTCCCATGCCCTCAATGCCAAAAGCTTCCTACAATTTGATTCTAATGATGTATTACAATTCACACTTTAATTCTGATACTTTTGTCTTAATTTATAACAGTGAGAAAAGCATTGTTCTAAAGCATAAGCTAGACTGTAGTTACCAAACTGTTTATTGGCTCCCATTATAAGCCTCACTCAAATTTCCAGAAATTAAATGATTATTTGATAAAGTTAAGGGCCATACAGTCTCACTTGGTCGTTATTGATGTTAGTGATCTGAAAGGTGGAAGGGGAAGGAGGAATCTGTGAATTCATCCAGTCTGCACATGTCTGAGCCCAGAGAGTCTTAGGAGAGGAAAAAAAAAAGTCACTAACCTTCAAAGCAAAGAACCCCAAGTTTTTCAATAACAAGAGTCATCTCTTATTCTGTCAGTGTATCAGATGAGGAAGGAAGACAGAGAGTCAAGATCTGCCATTTTACATTTAAGAATTTGGATAACAAAGTGTTGAAAAGATTTTGAGAGAAATTCCTCATTAAAAAAAAAAAATAAATCCTCAGTCTGTTGCCTGAGGAGCTAGAGCAGACAAAGTCTTGGATTTGTGATGAGTGGACATTGGATTGAGGCTGTATGGACAAAACAGAATGCAGATTGCTTGCATTTGAACAGTATTCTGAATAAAAATATGAAAAATAAGTATCTAGGCAAAGCTAAACAGGACCAGGTTTCCTCAAGTATCCTGATTTTAGGTGAAAGGAGGTCAATCCTTAGCTCCAGTTCGTCCTGAGTCAAACAGTGCACTCACCAAATGGCATTGATTCTTGTATGACCAGTAGAGCTATGGGATTTTCCAAGGGGGCTTTATATTACATTTCTATATGTTTTAGGGCATAATTTTGCTCACACTCTTAGTTTTTTGTATGCAACATAAATAGTGCTAGCCACTGTTTGTTACTTCCTATAGATTTTTGTCATTATTTCATCTAACCTAAATGTTTATACCAGTGAAAAAAAGAAGTTCTATCATATGGGGATGAAATGAGGGAACCTCTATATGATGAATGATATGTGTTCTTTAGAAAATATGTGTGTTCATAGAATTTCTAAAGTAACAACTTAGTAAGCTTCCTAGAATTTGACTCTGACAACCATATTGAAAACTGTAATTTTATCAGTATTTATTGCTCTTTTTTTCCCTGTTAATTTATCAGAGTGGCATAAAACACTAGTGCCAACTGGTTTTTTTTTTCTCTTTAAAATTTTTTAATGTATTTTATTTATTTTTGGCTATGCTGGGTCTTCAGTGCTGTGTGCGGGCTTTCTCTAGTTGTGGTGAGTGGGGGCTACTCTGGTTTCAGTGCACAGGCTTCTCTTTTTTTTTTTTTTTTTTGTATTTTATGGAGCGCAGGCTCTAGGGCATATGGGCTTCGGTAGCTGTGGCTTTCGGGCTCTAGACTATGGCCTCAGTAGTTGCAGCACACTGGCTTAGTTGCCCTGTGGCATGTGGGGTCTTTCCAGACCAGGGGTCAAACCAGTGTCCCCTGCGTTGCAAGGCAGAGTCTTAACCACTGGGCCACCAGGGAAGCCCTGTTTTGGCTTTTTTAAAGCCTGATACAAGCAAGATTAAAAAAAAAAAAAATGCAGTGCATATGGCTTTGTGTTTCTCTCATTTTTAAGCCTGGATTTATTGTGATACTTCTTAATCTGTCCCCCAAATTAGGACTCTGCTACTTATCATATACTGAAATTTATATAAATAGAACATACAGACTGGTTCTCAATGTTACATCTCCATTTAATAGCAACAGATCGTGTGGAAGCTCAAAGCGCTGAGTTGTGAAAGAGATGACCTGTTTACCGACAGTGGTGACAAGACCAGTGCTTGGAAAACCACGTGCATGTATTCTTCACATACTTTGTAAGAAAATGAGGATTTAAGTGCCATTATTGTTAGTGTTTTAATTAGAGCGAAGTCTTGGCCTTTGAGTATGCCCTCCTTTCTTTTATACAGAAAGAATGAACTTTTTGCTTTTATTCTCTTTGAAGAAAATTCACTGTAGAAAGCCTATGGGAAGTTAAATTTGTTCTCATATACTAAGCTCTCTTACAGTTGTTCATGTCATTCTCCTGAGCATAGCCCAGTGTCCTGTGTACAAACAAGGTGATTTTTAAATTTTAAGTAAAGGATGTGATGAGATAGTGTTTTGCACTGAATATGGGTGGAAATCTTCTAGTTCTAAGTGTGCCTAGGGCTTAGACAACTGGTAGCAGATGTAAGAACGTTGACATACTGGGAATTTCTATAGATTTTATTTTAACTGCCGGTTCTGATATAACTTATGATGGAAAGGGAAAGTTGCTCAGTCATATCCAACTCTTTGTGACTCCATGGATTATACACTCCATGAAATTCTCCAGACCAGGATACTGGAGTGGGTAGCCTTTCCCTTCTCCAGGGAATCTTCCCAACCCAGCGACTGAACCCAGGTCTCCCGCATTGCAGGTGGATTCTTTACCAGTTGATCTACAAGGGAAGTCCAAGAATACTGGAGTGGGTAGCTATCCCTTTTCCAGCAAATCTTCCCAACCCAGGAATCAAACCCAGGTCTCCTGCATGGCAGCCGGATTCTACCTATTTTTACCTATTCCCCCAAAATATAATCTTTATTTTCAAATTAAATAATCTGAAATACTTGTTGTGAATAGGAAAATAATGCAAATTCTAATCACTCACATAAAATAATTTATCTTGTCTCAGTACTACTGGTTAATTTTCTAGACCTCCCCAACTTGCCCAGTAAGCATGTGGTTTCTTCAGCAGGTGTGGTTAATAATCATAATATAAAAGAGTCTACAAAAATAATCCACTGCTCAGAGAAATGCTCCCTGTACTCAGTTTTAAAGTATAATTTCAAAAGGTTTAAACCATTGCACAGCATCAACTTTGCCTAATGAAAAAGAGAAAAGTCAGGAAACTGGATACATATGCTTGAAGGAAATATATTAAGTTACAATCTAGGGAAATGTTTCTTTTATTTTTAGTGACCATATAGCTATTTCTTTTAGAGTATTTAACTTTTCACTTGATTATGGTTTGTTCTTTACCAGCTATGTTCCAGAAACCTGACAATATATTGGACATAGTAGAAATTTATTATATATCTCCAAATTCATATTAAAAGTGTCGTCCTTTTAATAATGGGCTTCCCTGGTGTCTCAGTGGTAAAGAATCTACCTTCCAATGCAGGAGACATGGTTTCAATCCCTGGGTCGGGGAGATCCCCTGGAAGAGGAAATGGAAACGCACTCCAATATTCTTGACTGGAAAATTCCATGGACAGAGGAGCCTGGTGGGCTACAGTCCATGGATTCACAAAGAGTTGGACATGACTTAGTGACTAAACAACAACTACCTTTTAATAATATAATTCTCAAGTAAGCTTTGTAAGATATTTCAAAGAACAGCTGTGTTTATTTTTTTCAGAGAATAACTTCCATATGAGTAAAGATATTTTCTTTAAACTATTTAACATTTAAGGGAAAAAATGGGCCATAAAATTTAACTGATATGCAACTTTTATCTTGAAACATTGTGATCAAAACAGTTGTGATATATGAAGTAAGAGTAAATAGTGAAAATATCATCACCATATTTGTTGCAGTTGAGTTTTTGTTTTTTTCCCAAAACATTTTTTATCATGGCTCTTCCAGGACATTTTAAGCTATTCTGTCCAGGTGGTGCTATTGGTAAAGAATCTGCTTATCAAAGCAGGAGACACAAGAGATGTGGGTCTGATCCCTGGGTTGGATAGATCCCCGGGAGTAGAAAATGGCAACCCACTCCAGTATTCTTGCCTGGGCAGAGGGACCTGGCAGGCTGTAGTCTATGGGATTGTGAAGAGTCAGACATTATGGAGTGCACGCACCCCAACACACACACACACACACACACACACACACACACACGAAAATACTAATTTCTGGGGTATAGTAATGGTTGTTTACTAGAGGAACCTGAACTGCCACCTTCATTTTCCATTGAAACATTCATCAAAATGCACATACGTATGTAACATCACTAAAGTTCTAAAAATTCAATTTAAATTTAATTATCTGCAAAATGTAAAAGGAATTTTTACTCATCAAATCACAAAAGGGCTTCAACCATAGGAAGAAATAGGAGAATATTTCCACTACCCTTGCTGAGGAGCTTTCAGAAATCAAAAACTTATATCCTTCCAAATGGAACATCTTGGTACAAGAGCCAGAAAATCTAGTAACAAAACCTCATAAACAGAAAGTTTATATATATAAACAGAAAGCTTATATATATATATATATATATATAAACATAAAGGTAACAAATAATGGTTAGATATATTATCTGTGTATAAAATCCCAGATTTTCTTAATGAAATGTAGAGCTGAATGGGTGAGTGAGGTCGAGTAAAATGATGCTTATTCCTTATCTTATTGAAATAAAATGTAAATGAATAAGTTATTCTTTATATTACTGACTGATAAAATTGAGCATCAAAAGATTTGCATGAAAAGGCAGAAATTTGAGGACTTTGTAAAAATACCTCTTCTAAGATAATTGTATTAATTTGTTATTTTAATTTAAACATTGTTAATGTAAAACTTAGGATTTCTTGGTAGGAATACTGAAATATCCTTCATTAGTAGTTTTCTACTATAAAAATGTGATATCACAGACCATGTGGTCATGATTCTCTAGTCACTCCAAACAAATGGGAAAAATAAAAAAAAAAACTCCTTCGGAATTAGGTATTATATTATGTCATCCTTTTTTCTCCCCCCACCCCTGTAACTTGAAAACATTTAGCCAGAAGAAAATGTTTTTATTATTAAAGAAAACAACATAATTATTAAGAGGAACATATCCTCAGTTGTTGCAATTGGGTGCTAGATTTTATTGTATAAAATCAATAAATATATCTAATATTTCCTTTTGATAAAAGAATTTATATGTTTTTCGAAATGAACTTGCATTCCTATATCTTCTTCATGATGAAACATGCAAATATAGTCAAGAATAGATAAAAATATCTCATCAAAGTACTTACTATTCATCTTTGTCAAGAGAAAAGAAGTAATGCTCATTCAAATAATTTCAAGGACATAGAGATCCAACTGAGAAATTAAAAGGGCCTTGAATATAACTTGCAGTGATGCACATTAATAAGGTTTAGCTTCAGATTTTTCATGGTACAGTAGAAAAAGCAATATTCTAAATGAGAATTTTGGAATGTTTTTTTGGAAGCAGAGGACAAATTGTTCTACCTTTCATCTTTCCCTGGTCTCTATTCCAAAGTTGCATGATACAGTGTAGCTCCAAAGAATTATATTTGATTAAAAGTTAAGATTTTCTGTGAAATCTACCATAAGCAAAATTTATAAGCTGATACAAATATGCCATCATGTAGTAGTAAAAACAGTTTAAGGAAATGATATGATCATTCATTTGCAGGAAATTAAGAACTAAAGTAATAAGATCTTGTGAAAAAATGCCTGATGGTAATATCAACTGTATTTGAGATTCACTGTTAATTTTTGAAAAAGAATAAGTAAGGACTGTTTAGTTCTTATAATAAGTATCACATAAAATAAAGACCAAAAAAAGAAAGAAATCTTGACATTGAAAATAAAGAAAATGTACCTGTAGTATACAAACAGACTGCCAAACTGTGTCCCACAGCCCCAGTCCATCCCACCACATGGTTTTGAAGTGAAATTTTGTGGTAACAGATCCACTCATGTGTTTTGTCTAGGACTTCTTTCCTACTGCAACTTTAGAATTGAGTGGTTGTTACAGAAACTGGCCCACGCCTACATTTTTTTGCTGTATGGCTATTCATAGAAAAAGCTTCTTGATATCTGGTATAGAAAAATTCAAAGCCAAAATATTAATTAATGCCATACTAAAATATAACCAGCTAACTCTTACTTTGATCAATGTCTTTAGGCTTAAGTATAAATAAATAAATAAACCTCTTATGATTAAGAGATTTTGATTAAGATCACCAATTTGGATCCCTAATATGTTAGTAAAATAGTGATTCCTTAGAGATGTAGATGTGGAACAAAAGTGAATTGTATATCATTTTTGTTCCACATTTACAACAGTTTTTCATGCCTCATTTTATTTAAATCATTAAAAGTCAGAAGATTTTACATTATGTGTGGTATAAGATTGGTCTACTTCATAGAAGTTTCATAGTCATAAATTACAGTGAAAATGCATTTTTTTAATTACAAAGTCTTCACTGTTATTTTTTCTCCCATAGAGAAGCCTTCCATTCAGGCAGAATCCTGGTATTTTTAGTGCCTAGCCTGGCATTTAGCAGATGCCCTATACATATAAGTTAAATAAATTTCTTTTGATAAAATTTTATAACCTTTGTCTCATTATCTATGAAGGGAAGATTTTGGTAGCTATTCAGCAGACAGCATTTGGCAAGGAAATAAAAACAGGCCATGTAAGTTATATTAATCATAGCACACAATTTCCAGAGATTGCCTTTCACTTGGAGATAATGAAACAGCCATGGCTGGTTAGCTTTTGATTTACTTGAAGTTTCTATGGCTGATCTTTCCATTTAAATAGATTTGTGAGTCTCTTCCTTAGATATTGAATTTATCCAGAAACACTCTCTCTTTCCATGATATAAAATTAATATTGATTTTTCTTTTAGTTTTAAAAGCCATCAATTGAGTTTTAAAATGTATCAGTGATTATGATGAGAATTAAGTAGCACAAGTAAAATGAGCAACTTTAATTAATCTGGTTGAGCAGTTAATGACCACATCTTTCACATGAAGCTGTGTTCCCTTGTTTAGTTAGTCCGGCAGTATTTTGTCAGGAAGAAGTGTTCTTGAAATAGTACAGACTGTCCGCATAAGGAGCTTAACACAGGGACTCTGTAACTAATCTTTTCAGAAGCTGAAAGAATAGAATCAAGGAAGAATGAAGACAATGGGTTGTCCCCTTAAAAATAATCTATAATTCAGGAGGTAAAAAATTAGGTTGTCTTCCTATCCCAGAGTTTTTACATTTGAAAACTAAAAGGAAATACTAACCAGTCCTTGAGGGAGGTGTCATAATTATTTACATTTAAAAAGTGAAACAACAGTGGATTTTTTTTGTTTGGTTGGTTTTTTAAATTTTATTTTTATTTTTTAACACCAAAAACATTTTGTATTGGGGTATAGCCAATTAACAACCTTGTGACAGTTTCAGGTAAACAACAGAGGGACTCAGCCATACATACACATGCATGCATTCCTCCCAAATCCTCCTCGCATACAAGCTGGCACATAACATTGAGCAGAGCTCCATGTGCTATGCAATAGGTTTTTGTTACTATCCATTTAAACTTAGCAGACATCCCTTACATGTGAAATCTAAAAAGAGATGATACAAATGAACTTACTTACAAAACAGAAAGAGACTCATAGACTGAGAAGACCAACACGGTTGCCATAGGAAAGGGATAGTTAAGAACAGTGGATTGTTAATTTTACTTTATTTTCTTATACTTGCTATTATTGATATATTCAAATAATTACCTGTACTTTTCCCCTGAGAATCAGTGTTTCTTGCCTTTTCATTTATTTAAGCATGAAAATCGGTCCATTAAGAGCTTTAAGGGCTTTTATTCCAAAATCTTGTTGAAATCAAATCAAGTCATAGGTGCAAATATCAGACTCTTGACAAGACCCTGATAAATTTGAGGTAGCCCTTATAGCTTCTCCGCTAGCAAAGGGGTTCAAAAAGTTAATGCGTTGCCTTATAACCTTGCCTTTTCAGCCAGAATTAAAGATATATGCAAGTGTGGCTGTAATCTAATAGAGTGGATTATAATCTAATATAGAGAAAGTCAACAAAACATTTAAAGGATTTGCTGTATTTTGGACTGAAAAGGATAGAGATTGTTGAAAATGAAAAGAGGACTCAGCCCTCAGCCATCTAAGGGGAGAAAGCAGTACTATAGAACTGCTCAGATGGAAATATAAGCCATTTCTCATAGAATAAGAATGAGTCAGAGGACCCAAGATTACAGAGACCAGAGTCAAAAACCCTGGGGAACTAGTCTCGAGAAGCCAAACTAGATTCTAATCAACAACACTTCCTACCTCCAGCATAGTGGTAGTTGCAAAAAAAGCATTTGCTTTCAATATATGATTCCATATATAATACAAATAGAACAAACACTTAGTAAATTAGAAATAGATGGGAATTTCCAAAGCCTAATATAATTTTATCATAAATACAGAACAAACATCATCTTAAATAAAATAACAGTAGAAGTAACCCCTTAAAAATAATGTATAAGTCAGATATGTCCATTACCACCATATCTATTCTGTGTTTTATTGGAGGCCCTAGATAGTATAAAAAGAAAAAAAATATGTTAGGGCATAGGCTAGGAATTTTAAAAAGTTATTTGGAGATAATTTTTATCATTCACATAGAAAATGTAAATAGCTTTGTAACCCTTTTTTAGATTCTACATAAAGCGATATCCTATGATACTTCTCTTTCTCTGACTTACTTCACTCAATATGACAATCTCTAGGTCCATCCATGCTGCTTCAAATGGCAGTATTTCATTTTTATGTCTGATTAATATTCCATCGTATTGAAGTAAAATACATATGGTGAAATACACAGATTTTTAAGTGTTCGGTTTTGAGCTTAACAGACACACACGCTCGTGTAATAACCATCCCAATAAGAATACAGAATATTTCCATTGCACCAAAAATTTCCATTGTCCCTTTGTCCAGACAGTGTCTTACCCCGTAGAAACAATAGCTTGATTCCTGTCACCACTGATTAGTTTTGCCTGATTTCAACTTTATTCAGATGAAATCATGTGATATTGACAGCATGTACTGTTTTGTATCTTGTTTCTTTCTCTCAGCATAATGTTTTGGGGATGCATGCATTGGTAACTTGATCCCTTGTATTACTTGGTACTATTTTTTAACTCTATAAAGATTTCATGAATTATCAAATATCTTGTTGAAGGACATTTTACTTGTTTCTAATTTGGTGCTGATTTTAATAAAGCTGCCAGAAACAGTATTGTGAAAGGCTTTGTGAGGGTATATGTTTTTATCCCCTTGGGTAAATATCCAAGAGTTAAATTTCTAAATTACAGAATAAATGTGGGTTTAAATTTATAGTAAAATGCCAAATAATTTTCCAAAGTGTTGTTCCACTTTATACAACCACCAGGAATGTATAAAAGTTTCTGTTGCCACATATTCTTACTAACATTTCATTTTGTCTGACTTCTAAGTTTTAGCTTTTATAATGGGTTTAAAAGTACTGTCATTGTGGTTTAAAAATTTTTTTCCCTGAAAATTAAAAATGATAAACAACTTTTGGCATACTATAAATAGCAAATCTTTATAACTTACAAGTTGATATCTTTGTTGCATATATGCACCCATGAGATCTCAACAACAATCAATATAATGAACATTTTATTTTTCAGTTGCTCAGTCATGTCCACACTTTGCAATCCAATGGACTGCAGTGTGCCAGGCTTCCCTGCCCTTCACCATCTCCCACAGTTTGCTCAAACTCATGTCCACTGTGTTAGTAACGCCATCCAGCCATTTCATCCTCTTTTGCCCCCTTCTCTTTCTGCCTTCACTCTTTCCCAGCATCAGGGTCTTTTCCAATGAGTCGGCTCTTCACATTAGGAGGCCAAAGTATTGGAACTTCAGCTTCAGCATCAGTCCTTCCAATGAATATTCAGGACTGATTTCCTTTAGGATTGACTGGTTTGATCTCCTTGCAGTCCAAGGGGCTCTCAAGAGTCTTCTCCAGCACCAAAGTTTGAAAGCATCAATTCTTTGGTGCTCAATCTTCTTTATGATTCAACTCTCACATCCATTCATGACTACTGAAAAAGCCATAGCTTTCACTATATGGTTGTTTGTTGGCAAAGTGATGTCTCTGCTTTTTAATGTGCTATCTAGGTTTGTCATAGCTTTTCTTCCAAAGAGCAAGTGTCTTTTAATTCCATGGCTACAGTCACCATCCACAGTGATTTTGGAGCCCAAGAAAATAAATTCTGTCACTGTTTCCATTTTTTCTCTTTCTATTTGCCATGAAGTGATGGTACCATATGCCATGATACTTGTTTTTTGAGTGTTGAGCTTTAAGCCAGCTTTTTCACTCTCCTCTTTCTCCTTCATGAAGACACTCTTTAGTTCCTCTTCTCTTTCTGCCATTAGGATGGTGTTAATCTGCGTATCTGAGGTTATTGAAATTTCTCCTGGCAATCTTGGTTCTAGCTGTGAGTCATCTAGCCTCGCATTTCATGTGATGTATAGAAGTTAAATTAGCAGGGTGGCAATGCACAGCCTTGACGTACTCCTTTCCCAATTTTGCACCCATCCATTGTTTCATGTCTGGTTCCAACTGTTGCTTCTTGACCTACATACAGGTTTCTCAGGAGGCATCTATGGTAGTCTGGCATTCAATCCATCACTTGAATTTTCCACAGTTTGTTGTGATCCACACAGTCAAAAGCTTTAGCATAGCCAATGAAGCAGAAGTAGATGTTTTTCTGGAATTCCCTTGCCTTTTCTATGATCCAGCCAGTGTTGGCAATTTGATCCCTGGTCCATCTGCCTTTTCTAAATCCAGCTTGTAAATCTGGAATTTCTTGCTTCATGTACTGTTAAAGCCTAGCTTGAAGGACTTTGAGCTTACCTTGCTAACGTGAAATGAGCACAATTGTACAGTAGTTTGAACGTTCTTTGGCATTCACCTTCTTTGGGATTGGAATGAAAACTGACCTCTTCCAGATTCTGTAGAACCTATCAAATCAAGGCACTAAGATTGCAGAACTGAGAGCTTTGAATTGCCTCATAATGAATAAGAACCAGACATGTGAGCCAAAAGATAGAAATATAATTTAATGACTTATATTTCACAAAAATGCCAATATTTCATGTATATTAGATTGGAATTTCAAAATTACAGCTTTTGTGAACTTTCTGAATTGTTTCAGAATATCTTCATTCAAGTTTAGAGTAAAAAAGTACAGTTTATGAATGAAAAGTCAGAGAATATGATTTTGTTGAATCTGTGGCAGTGATGCTATTATCTCTCAAATAAATCAGATGACAGCTTCTTCATTAGCATCCAGGATGTCAGTATTTAAAACTCTTTCATTCTTGGGCCCATGGAGATACCACCCCTTTCTATGATATCATGACTTGTAACCTTGGAAGTAAGATATGTGTATTTTGGTCTTCATTGAAAGAACAATTAGTTACTAGGCAAGTGGCCACATTTGGACTGTTGTTAAAGATGGAAAGGTAAATTCTGCATGCTTTTGCTTGAGAAATACCAAATGCAAAAGTGAGAATGAAAACAGCAAACTCCATTACCTATGAAAAAATGGAACAGCCACACTTCCAAACCATTATCTTTGAAATGCTTTTTCCAAAAGGGTAAAAAAGGTAAAGTTGGAGAAGAGCTAACCCAGTAGGATCTTCTTTGAATTCATTGAAGAACTTAATCATTAACGAAAATAATAATTCTTCCATCATTAAGTCCCTGGGAAGTCAAACCCAGAGATTTAGAATTCTATTAGTCAACAGCCAGCCTTTAAACCAGATTTCTATTGTGCTAAATGTGGTATGTTTGACTGCCTTTTTTCCCCTTGTATTTTGTCTTAAGGCATTACTTGAATTCTTGACTCCATAAATGCATCGGTCATGCTTCATACCCATTAATAAAATCACTACTACTATAAAATACAGTGTATAAGGTCTCATGTATTATCACTGATCTTCTTGGCCTTCCTCTTTCAACTTGTGAAATTGTATGTGGCCACTTCACAGGGCTGTATTTTAACTATCCAAAGGAAATTTCTAATAGCTCATATCACTGTCTTCTAATTTAAAATTTTAAGAGATTGACTCTTAAGATTGAATCTCAATTTTAAGAGATTGACTCTCAAGGGGTTCTTGGATCCAGTTTCCTTTGGGGAAAATAACTTAATAGATTGTGGATCCAAGATTTATCATTTGAAATGCATTCTTTTTAATAAGGGTTGACTTTGACTTCTGAGAGCTAAAGTCGCCTCTGAATCATCTCCGTTTTTAATTTTGCCACCTAATAATCTTCCAGTTTGCACTCTTATTTTCTGAATTTCAGTTGTATCCTGAGATTAGTTCTTTATTCATGTAAAATAATATTTGAGCTCTCTTCCTACTATCCTAATCCCTGCTAATCAAAATACTGTCCTTAGATTGACGTTGTCAGTATTATATGGGCATTTGTTAGAAATTAAAATTTGAGATCTTTCAGATTAAACCTACTGAATTGGAACCTGAGCTTTTTAGCATGATCTCCAGGTGATTTGTATTTATATTAAAATTTGAAAAGTACTGACCTAACCAAATCAATTCTAATATAATATTTAAATAATTTGTAAGCTTAGTAATTGCTTTTCTATTTAAATTTATAATAATTTTATTCAGTTATTTCCTCCATCTCAGTCCAGTTGGTAGTCATAAATTACATGAGTCTTATAAGCATATTTCTTACCTTGAGGAAGAAAGAGAAGAAGGGATGGAAATATTAGTACTTCCTGCTACTCCTGGAGTTAGGGCAAAATGCTTTTGAAGATTGCCAACTTTGATACTAGATGAGTGGATTAATATAAAATCTCTGGTAGATGGGGTTGTAATAAAAGTAATATACATTAAAATTGGCTGATTTTTTAGATGTATAGGCATAGTACAGCACATCTATCAGCTTACTAACACATTCACTCATTCTTTCCCCATCTTGTTAAATGATTACATCAGTGTGTGTTCTGAGTTCTTAGCTCCAAAGCAATTTTTAAGATAAATTGCTGAAGCTTGGTGAATCTATTGACACAAATTTCAGTTGTATTAAAATACTTTTAGGAATTTTGCAATAAGAGATGCTTCTGGGGACTTAATTATTAATATTCCCTTGTGCCTAAATCATTGGGTATAAAAATCTGTCATTAGTAGGACATTATAAGTAACCTTCTTATCAAAGAAGTGAACAAGAAAAAAAGTGTGCGTTATAGCGTTAGAGAGAAAGCACCTTTGGTTTGTACTTGGTCTTAAAAAAATTTTTTTCTGTAATATTTGTGTATAAATCAACATCAGTTACCCTGAAGTGAAGAAAGAGTGAGAGAAAAGAGATGGGAAGTACAGACAAATTTTGATGACTCCATTAGAAGTTTAATCTCCATTCAAAACCTTTATACCTTTTAGTAACATGTATAGTCTGAGTTGGTGAGTCTGGATGAAATCAGAGTTGAAAAGATTTTGCCAGACTTACTTGTAACTCATAAATTATAGGTTAACCATTACATCTATAAACATATGTTCACATATTTTCAAAAAAGGCACGTTTATTCTCAGGCTGAGAAGTGGGTCCTATTTTTGCATCTTAATCTTATTTTGAAGTAACTTTTATTGCATAGTTTTTATGTTACCACCCAGTGTTAAACTTTTTACAAATCTATGTTATCTATATTTAATATAAGTAATTTCTTATATTTGAGTGTTTAACTCTGGGCCAAGCACTGTTCATTTCATTCTACTATAACTTTATAAGTTGTAGATAATATCATTAGCTTCCTTTTACAGGTGAGGGAACTGAAATAAAGAGGTTATATCACTTGACAGTATGTGATTAAGTAAAGATGTTTCAGTTCAGTTCAGTTCAGTCACTCAGTCGTGTCCGACTCTTTGTGACCCCATGAACCGCAGTACACCAGGCCTCCCTGTCCATCACCAACTCCCGGAGTTCACCCAACTCATGTCCATCAAGTTGGTGATGCCATCCAGCCATCTCATCCTCTGTCATCCCCTTCTCCTCCTGCCCCCAATCCCTTCCAACATCAGGGTCTTTTCCAATGAGTCAACTGTTCACATAAGGTGGCCAAAGTATTGGAGTTTCAGCTTCAGCATCAGTCCTTCCAATGGACACCCAGGACTGATCTCCTTTAGGATGGACTGGTTGGATCTCCTTGCAGTCCAAGGGACTCTCAAGAGTCTTCTCCAACACCACAGTTCAAAAGCATCAATTCCTCAGTGCTCAGCTTTCTTCACAGTCCAAGTCTCACATCCATACATGACCACTGGAAAAACCATAGCCTTGACTAGACAGACCTTTGTTGGCAAAGTAATATCTCTGCTTTTCAATATACTATCTGCTGCTGTTGCTGCTTAGTCGCTTCAGTCATGTCCAACTCTGTGCGACCCCATAGATGGCAGCCCACCAGGCTCCCCCGACCCTGGCATTCTCCAGGCAAGAACACTGGAGTGAGTTGCCATTTCCTTCTCCAATGCATGAAAGTGAAAAGTGAAAGTGAAGTCACTCAGTCGTGTCTGACCCTCAGTGACCCCATGGACTGCAGCCTTCCAGGCTCCTCCGTCCATGGGATTTTCCAGGCAAGAGTACTGGAGTGGGGTGCCATTGCCTTCTCCAAATATACTATCTAGGTTGGTCATAACTTTTCTTCTAAGGAGTAAGCATCTTTTAATTTCATGGCTGCAATCACCATCTGCAGTGATTTTGGAGCCCCAGAAAATAAAGTCTGCCACTGTTTCCACTGTTTCCACATCTATTTCCCATGAAGTGATGGGACCAGATGCCATGATCTTAGTTTTCTGAATGTTGAGCTTTAAGCCCACTTTTTCACTCTCCTCCTTCACTTTCATCATGAGGCTTTTTAATTCCTCTACACTTTCTGCCATAAGGGTGGTGTCATCTGCATATCTGAGGTTATTAATATTTCTCCAGGCAATCTTGATTCCAGCTTGTGCTTCTTCCATCCCAGCATTTCTCTGCATATAAGTTAATCTCAAGATATATGATATGTGCTATTATTAAAAATAAATTCAATTAAAAGAGAAGTGTAGTAAACTGAACAAATATTCTGTCATTTTCCTTTCCTCAATTCCATTTTCAGTATTAGAAGTAGGCACTACTAGTTGTTTTGCCAATATTTTAGACCTTTTTAAAATATTTAGACATAACCACATTATAAACACAATTATGTATATTAACATTTTCAAATATGATTGATTTTCTGTGATACATTAAATATTCCTGGGAAGCAACATGACACAGTCAGAATAAATGACCCATTTTGAATGTTTTGTATAAATACTAAATCACAAAAAAGTAAAAAAGCCATTTGTAAAATATATGTCAGGTTTAAAGAAACATCTTGGTACCCATGCCCAGTTACTTTAAAAGACCATTACCAAAAACCTAGAGTTCCTTGTATCCTTCCCAGTCCCATTTGTCCTCTTCCTAACCTAACCTAAATTTTGTGGGCTTTTTCCTTTTGGCTTTACTTTATTTATTTATTTATTTACTTTTTTGTAATCTTATTTATTTATTTTTCATTAAAGGATAATTGCTTTATAGAATTTTTATGTTCTGTCAAACCTCAACATGAATCAGCTATAGTTATAGATATATAGATATATACATACACACATATGCTTGACTTTATATGTTAACCATCCCTAAAATAATATTTAGTTTTGAATGTCCATGTACTGTATGTAAGCACAAAAATACAGTGTACAGTTTTTCTGTGACTAGCTTTTCTAAATGATCCCTATGTTCCTGCAGTTCCATCATATCATCTTTTTCATTTCGGAATATTAGTAGAAAATTCTTTATCCACTCTACTGGGTAAAGTTGAGTGGTTTGGAAATTGTTCCCATTATGAGAAGAGTCACTATAAACCTTTTTATGAATATCGTCCAAACTTATGTATAAGATTTTATAAGTTTATAAGCTCTTTTAGGATTGATTAATTGATGAATATCAAGTTATTTTCATAGTGGTTACACCAGTTTATTCTCCCACAAGCAATGGACAAGAAATCTCTGCTCTGTGTGACTACTAACACTTGGTATTATTTGAAATTTTAGTTTTGCCAACTTGGCTGGTGTGAAATGGTTTTCCATTTTATTTCAGTGTGTCCCTGATTATTAATTTAGTTCAGAAGTTTTTCTTGGTTATTCATAATTTTGATTTCCTCTTATGTGAAGTGTCTATTAAAATGTTTTACCCTTCTCTCTTTTTTGATGACTTGAAATTTTTATTACATTTAAGATACAAAATATATCTTAAGATACAATATATATTTTATTATTTTCTGAGCTATAAATATTCTCTCTTAGTTTTTGGATTATCTCTCTCTCATTTAATTGTGACTTAGATAAACACGTTTTTTGTTTTAGTGTAATTAACAAATTTTCTGTGTATATATTGATTTTTTGTGTGTAGAGTTTGAACTATCCTTCCTTTCCCCGAGTATCTAAGGATAATCTCCTATATTAATTTTTAAACTTTTACAAATACTGTTTCACAATTAGGTCTTTAATGTTCTCAGAATAGATTTTTGTGTTTCCTATGTAGTATGGGATGTGATTTTATTTTTCCCCTGTCTACTAACCATTGGTTGAGTAACATTTACTGAAATTTCTATTTTTCACTGATCTGCTTTACCAACTGCATTTGGTATTTGGTCTGCATTTACCCTTGATAAATGTTCTGTCCTTGACCAGACTCTAATCAGGCTCCTCAGAGCTCTTTTACAATTAGGTCCCATCTTTGGGTAACTAAAATGGACTGGAATAGGTGAATTTAACTCAGATGACCATTATATCTACTATTGCGGACACGAATCCCTCAGAAGAAATGGAGTAGCCACCATGGTCAACAAAAGAGTCTGAAATGCAGTACTTGGATGCAATCTCAAAAATGACAGAATGATCTCTGTTCATTTCCAAGGCAAACCATTCAGTATCACAGTAATCCAAGTTTATGCCCCAACCAATAATGCTGAAGAAGCTGAAGTTGAATGGTTCTCTGAAGACCTACAAGACCTTTTAGAACTAACACCCAAAAAAGATGTCCTTTTCATTATAGGGGACTGGAATGCAAAAGTAGGAAGTCAAGAAACACCTGGAGTAACAGGCAAATTTGGCCTTGGAATATGGAATGAAGCAGGACAAAGACTAATAGAGTTTTGCCAAGAAAATGCACTGGTCATAGCAAACACCCTCTTCCAACAACACAAGAGAAGACTCTACACATGGACATCACCAGATGGTCAACACCGAAATCAGATTGATTATATTCTTTGCAGCCAAAGATGGAGAAGCTCTATACAGTCAGCAAAAACAAGACCAGGAGCTGACTGTGGCTCAGATCATGAATTCCTTATTACCAAATTCAGACTGAAATTGAAGAAAGTAGAGAAGACCACTAGGCCATTCAGGTATGACCTAAATCAAATCCCTTATGATTATACAGTGGAAGTGAGAAATAGATTTAAGGGCCTAGATCTGATAGATAGAGTGCCTGATGAACTATAGAATGAGGTTTGTGACATTGTACAGGAGACAGGGATCAAGACCATCCCCATGGAAAAGAAATGCAAAAAAGCAAAATGGCTGTCTAGGGAGGGCTTACAAATAGCTGTGAAAAGAAGAGAAGTGAAAAGCAAAGGAGAAAAGGAAAGATATAAACATCTGAATGCAGAGTTCCAAAGAATAGCAAGAAGAGATAAGAAAGCCTTCCTCAGTGATGAATGCAAAGAAATAGAGGAAAACAACAGAATGGGAAAGAAATTTTCTTCAAGAAAATTAGAGATACCAAGGGGACATTTCATGCAAAGATGGGCTCAATAAAGGACAGACATGGTATGGACCTAACAGAAGCAGAAGATATTAAGAAGAGGTGGTAAGAATACACAGAAGAACTGTACAAACCAGATCTTCACGACCCAGATAATGATGATGGTGTGATCACTCACCTAGAGCCAGACATCCTGGAATGGGAAGTCAAGTGGGCCTTAGAAAGCATCACTACGAACAAAGCTAGTGGAAGTGATGGAAATCCAGTTGAGCTATTTCAAATCCTGAAAGATGATGCTGTGAAAGTGCTGCACTCAATATGCCAGCAAATTTGGACAACTCAGCAGTGGCCACAGAACTGGAAAAGGTCAGTTTTCATTCCAATCCCAAAGAAAGGCAATGCCAAAGAATGCTCAAACTACCACACAATTGTACTCATCTCACATGCTAGTAAAGTAATGCTCAAAATTCTCCAAGCCAGGTTTCAGCAATATGTGAACCGTGAACTTCCTGATATGCAAGCTGGTTTTAGAAAAGGCAGACGAACCAGAGATCATATTGCCAACATCCGCTGGATCATGGAAAAAGCAAGAGAGTTCCAGAAAAGCATCTATTTCTGCTTTATTGACTATGCCAAAGCCTTTGACTGTGTGGATCACAATAAACTGTGGAAAATTCTGAAAGAGATGGGAATACCAGACCACCTGACTTGCGTCTTGAGAAATATGTATGCAGGTCAGGAAGCAACACTTAGAACTGGACATGGAACAACAGACTGGTTCCAAATAGGAAAAGGAGTACATCAAGGCTGCATATTGTCACCCTGCTTATTTAACTTCTATGCAGAGTACATCATGAGAAACGCTGGACTGGAAGAAACACAAGCTGGAATCAAGATTGCTGGGAGAAATATCAATCACCTCAGATATGCAGATGACACCACCCTTATGGCAGAAAGTGAAGAGGAACTAAAAAGCCTCTTGATGAAGGTGAAAGAGGAGAGTGAAAAAGTTGGCTTAAAGCTCAACATTCAGAAAACAAAGATCATGGCATCCGGTCCCATCACTTCATGGCAAATAGATGGGGAAAAAGTGTCAGACTTTATTTTTTTGGGCTCCAAAATCACTACAGATGGTGACTGCAGCCATGAAATTAAAAGACGCTTACTCCTTGGAAGGAAAGTTATGACCAACCTAGATAGCATATTCAAAAGCAGAGACATTACTTTGCCAACAAAGGTCCGTCTAGTCAAGGCTATGGTTTTTCCTGTGGTCATGTATGGATGTGAGATTGGACTGTGAATAAGGCTGAGTGCTGAAGAATTGATGCTCTTGAACTGTGGTGTTGGAGAAGACTCTTGAGAGTGCCTTGGACTGCAAGGAGATCCAACCAGTCCATTCTGAAGGAGATCAGCCCTGGGATTTCTTTGGAGGGAATGATGCTGAAGCTGAAACTCCAGTACTTTGGCCACCTCATGCGAAGAGTTGACTCATTGGAAAAGACTCTGATGCTGGGAGGGATTGGAGGCAGGAGGAAAAGGGGATGGCAGAGAATGCAATGGTGGATGGCATCACCAACTCGATGGACGTGAGTCTGAGTGAACTCCGGGAGTCGGTGATGGACAGGGAGGCCTGGCGTGCTGCGATTCCTGGGGCGTGAAGAGTCGGACATGACTGAGCGACTGAACTGAACTGAACTTGGGTATATCCTGAAGAGCCCTTTCAGCAAGTATCCTGCTAAGTGAGTTTAGCCAGAATCCCGCACTCTGGATATCTGATCACCCTCAGTGGCTGACCAAATTCTTCATCCCCCACCATCTCCCAGGTATTAGCCTGCTGATGCTGGTCAATCTTCAGCTAGAATCCTGTTAGATCAGCTTAGCCAGAAATCTCCCTTACTCCTTGTGTTCCCTCTTAGTGATTATCCACACTTACATACACACCCCCATACAAATGGACAGACACACACACACACATGCACACGTGTGTGCTCTGCACCTTAGGTGTGAATTTCCGTTTTCCTTGTATAATATTTGAAGTTGAGCACAGTCTCGCTTCCCTGTTGCAAAACCCTGTTACAGTAGTCCTTATACCTATATTGCATGGTGGTCTTGAATAAAATCCGCCTTACTATTTTAATGTGTCACTGTAATTTTATCTTTAACATAATCTATGTAGTGTGAATTCCTATAGCAATATATGTAAGGAGCAGCCTATGGTTATGAATTCTAAAAAGATACTTTTTTCCTCCTACACTCAGTGCCAGAATTTGAAACAGGCAATTTTCTTTAAGGGTAAAATTTAACCACTAAGTTGTAGATGTAACCTTAGGCATCTTGTTCTATAATTGCTATCTTGTTTTACACACCTCAATTTGGTTGAGCCCTGGGCTTAGTCTAATAACCTTTGAATTCTGAAATGCTTCAAACTTCAGCTCAAATTAACCCCATCTTGATGAATGTCCTAAGGAGAAAAATCAGTTTTCATGTACACTTTTATCAGCAAATCTGATTATGACTTATATTTTGATCAGTTCTTAGCACATTAAGATGATTATAAAATATATTTTATTTTGCATTTTTAGTTACTTACAGTAGTTATGTCTGTCCAGAGAATGTACTGCCATATAATGGACAACTATCCATAATGATATCTTAACTTGGGACAGGAAATTGTTTTATTGTTTGAGTCTTTGATGTAAGGAACATGGCTATAAGATTTATCTGAATACCAAATGTGTGACTCTGTAGTGCTTTGTATAAGTAAAATTTAATGTGATTTGATAACTCACATATATATACCTTGTCTTTGCTTCTGCATCTCAAACTCTTTTTGTTTTTAACAGTGTCTTGGATATTTTAGTACTCTTAATCAACTCCATTCAAATATAAAGGGAAATAGGGAAGTGAAAGAGCAGCAAAGAGTAGCACTTAACAGCTTAGACTCTAGGTGTCTTGGGTTTTCTACTTAATAGCTGTGAGATCTCAGAAGTTAGTCATCTGTATATACTTCATTTTCTTCATTTGCAAGAAAGAAAGAATGGAATACTAATGATACCTAAGCCATAGGATTTTTTTAAGGATTAAGTAGGTTAATATGATTAGTGTTTTCAGAACACTCTCTGTCACATAGTAAGTACTATGTAAATACATAGTGTCATTACAAAGAAGAGCATTTTAACCCCCAAACATATTTTTCTAAACTTTAACAATAAAAAGGGAAAAAAATAAACTAACAAAGTTACTTATTTATTCTTAGATTTTATTATTCATGGCTTCTCTTCCCAGTAATAAACATGATGAAAAAGTTAGCTGCTGGAAACTATCTTGCATTTGTTTTTTGTCTCTTCTCTGGTCATTAACATAAAGGGTCATCGTGATTTTGTATTGGAGATGCTACTGGAGGTTATTTCATTATGGAGCTTCTAAATGTGGAGACTGCTTTCAGAACATCCCTGACAAATACTCCCTAAACCTCAGATTTGCTGTAACACTTGAAGAAATGGAAATAACTCTAATTTTAAGGCAGTCTGCACTGTTGTTGCTGGATGGCTGTAATTTTTATGAAGTTCTACTTTATATTGTATCAAAAATAATGCTCCCTTTAACTTCTATGCAGTGTATTTTGTTCTGCCACCTAAATAATGTGTCCACTACATCTTATTTATATCAAAAAGGAAGCATACTACTTCCTTTACAAATACATGAATCAACTATTTTAAAAGCATTTATTTAGCAAAGCTCATTGGACAGAATAGGTATTTAAAATATTATTTCCCCATCTTCAACTTTCTGCTTCTTTTTAAAATATGTCTTTCTGCTCATTGCTTTCTATCTCCTGCTCTCCTTTCCTCGTTTTCTTATTCCCATTGAAGTCCTTAGAAGACATATATTACATACCTTCAAAACTTTCCTTCTGTACAGTCTCCAAGCCTTACCTTTATAGTGTGCTTTCATTACTAATTGCCATCCTGTCCTGACCTTTCCTTTTATCACTTGAATATCCAATTATATCTTAACATGTAGCTCAGAGTACTATAGAAAGCACTCACCTCGTTTCCTCCATTGTGCTAGCCATATACCGTGATGCTGGATACCGTAAACCTTCACTTAGCTTTTACTTACCTAATTTAGGTTGTACAGTAAACTTGCAGTCCTTCAAAATCTGCAAGGGCTTGGATTCCAACTTTCAGATTGCAGTTGTACAATTGAATATTTAGCCTAAAGTCAAGGCTTTGTATTTATTCCTATTGAATTTTAATCTCATTATTACTTCTGTCTATAATTTGGGCCTGTCAGGATATTTCCATCTTGATTTGACAATTCTTCCCAAGACATGCCGACAGGAAATTTGAAAAATCTGACTTCTATTGCTTTGTCCAAGTATTGAGCAGGTTTTCCAAATACACTTTTAGAACCACTCTCAAAATACCAACCTATTGATATACATTGTTTCAATATATTTATTTATTATGCCTCTATAAACTCTGTTATTAATACTATGTGAAAACATTTTGCATGCTTTCAATTAGGATGTATTGAAAGGTTTTACATGTATGGCATTCATCTGACCTGCTAATCTGGAAGCTGCTTTCAAAAAGCAAAGTATTTAAATTTTCTGTGACATTCTAAGTCAATTTATTCCCATTCCTAGAAAATGTATCTTTATTTAAATGTTCACAAGCCATCTGTACAAAAATCTTTGCTAGAATTTTGCCAAAGTATAATTTAGAGGTATTTAGCAGTAGCATATGAAATCCCCCTTGCCATGTCTGAAAATCTGGAACAACATGTGCTAGTGTTTAGCTATCTGGCAGATCGCCTGTCCTCAGTAGATTCCCAAAACTTACTGAAAATGCTTTTATATTCATTCACATCTGATGAATATATTTTCTCAGGACCCTATTACTTAATTCTTCTGAATATAGGTGCTTTGAATTCGTTCAGGAAGGTATACTACCTCACTGTCTCATTTAGTAAGTCATGTTTTAATCACTCTATAATCTTCATAAAATCTTTTCCACTCCTTCCAGTTTAAAGATAATTCTGCCAGATGGAGAAGATGAAAGCAAATGCTTCTTACATAGTAGTATTTCTTTTTTTTCTCATCTGTCTTTAACTTTATGAAAAATTGAGGTCATCCTTTCTATTTTTATTTATTTTTTAACCTTACTCCCATGTATGTAAAATTGTTTTTAGTCTCCTTAGATTTTTCTTCAAAGCTTCAGTACATTGTGGCCACTGGTCTAGTGAACTTCGGCCTCTTAACATTGGTGTTGCTCTTTGATCACGCGCCCTCGGTTTTTCAGTAGTCACGTATGGGTGTGAGAGTTGGATCCTAAAGAAGGCTGAGCACCGAAGAATTGATGCTTTTGAATTGTGGTGGTGGAGAAGACTCTTGAGAGTCCCTTGGACAGCAAGGAGATCAAACCAGTCAATCCTAAAGGAAATCAACTCTGAATATTCATTGGAAGGACTGATGCTGAAGCTCCAGTACTTAGGCCACCTGATGTGAAGAGCCAACTCACTGGGAAAGATCCTGCTGCAGGGAAAGATTGAGGGCAGGAGGAGAAGGGGGTGACAGAGGATGAGTTGGTTTGATGGCATCACTGACTCAATGGACATGAGTCTGAGCCAACTCTGGGAGATAGTGAAAGACAGGGAAGCCTGGCATGCTGCAATCCATGGGGTTGCAAAGAGTCAGACATGACTTAGCGACTGAACAACAACATCAGTTTTCTAATTCTTCAAATCTTAGTTTATTAGCAGTTTTCTTATTTGGGTAATTTTTAATTAATTGGCTACTTTTTATCCTCTATATTTTATAAAACTTTATTTGAAGAGTTTCCCATGTTCAGTCAAACTATACTTTAGAATTTCTTGTCATGAGATAAAATATAGCTTTTCTCATATTAAACATTCATCTGATTTCCTAAGGCCTGGCATCTGTGTACCTATCTGAATGTAATCAACTCAATTCCTTTATTATTAAAAACATTAAAATTATATCTTAATTTTCTTCCAAGCTTTCTATACTTTATTATAAGCTATTTCTTCTTTAACTCCAGAAACAAGTCCAGATTAATAAAAACCCTTGATCCCCCTAACTTATGAGATCACTTTTGGCAGAAGATTACTGTGTCCAGACAGCTTATATTTTTAAAATCACAGATTTGTTTTGCTGCTCTTCTTATTCTCTATATGTCTATAATATCTGTAATCTATTAATTTCCTCCAAAACATTATCCTTTCTGCGGAATTAACTTGAATATAGCTTATGGGCCCCATTCATACTAAACCCCACAAGTCTTGAATTTTTGTACAGATAAATGTGGTATTTTCCCTTTTCTAAGTGATTTTATTAAAAAGAAGAATGAACGGTTAGTATAAATTGCTATAGAAATACTTATTTTATCTGACAGTGTGATTGTTTTTAACCACCACTGCCTGTGTATTTCTGGTTCTTATATTCAAGCCATAAATAGTGTTGCAGAAGTCTCAGGTACACTCATGAGAACATATACATTTTTGTTATTTTAGAAACAAGCGTATTTCACCTTCTACATTCTTTGCAGTGAGACACAGATATGTATGTATGACATAAGTATTGTATGTATGCATATCTGTGGCACTTGTCTAACATGAACATACATGAGTATTGTTCCTGACCATCATCTTTAGTTTCCTCCTGATAATTACTGAAATCTTTTCCATAGATTTTTTTCCTTTTTATCATACAACTTTGTCCTACATAGTACATAGTTGCTCAGTGTAATTTAGGATTGTGTGCTCTTGGTTTTAAATTTCACTTTGATGGTTTATTTTTTTTTTAATTTTATTTTATTTTTAAACTTTACATAATTGTATTAGTTTTGCCAAATATCAAAATGAATCCGCCACAGGTATACATGTGTTCCCCATCCTGAACCCTCCTCCCTCCTCCCTCCCCATTCCATCCCTCTGGGTCGTCCCAGTGCACCAGCCCCAAGCATCCAGTATCGTGCATCGAACCTGGACTGGCAACTCATTTCATACATGATATTTTACATGTTTCAATGCCATTCTCCCAAATCTTCCCACCCTCTCCCTCTCTCACAGAGTCCATAAGACTGTTCTATACATCAGTGTCTCTTTTGCTGTCTCGTACACAGGGTTATTGTTACCATCTGTCTAAATTCCATATATATGCATTAGTATACTGTATTGGTGTTTTTCTTTCTGGCTTACTTCACTCTGTATAATAGGCTCCAGTTTCATCCACCTCATTAGAACTGACTCAAATGTATTATTTTTAATGGCTGAGTAATACTCCATTGTGTATATGTACCACAGCTTTCTTACCCATTCATCTGCTGATGGACATCTAGGTTGCTTCCATGTCCTGGCTGTTATAAACAGTGCTGCAATGAACATTGGGGTACACGTGTCTCTTTCCCTTCTGGTTTCCTCAGTGTGTATGCCCAGCAGTGGGATTGCTGGATCATAAGGCAGTTCTATTTCCAGTTTTTTAAGGAATCTCCACACTGTTCTCCATAGTGGCTGTACTAGTTTGCATTCCCACCAACAGTGGAAGAGGGTTCCCTTTTCTCCACACCCTCTCCAGCATTTATTGCTTGTAGACTTTTGGATCGCAGCCATTCTGACTGGTGTGAAATGGTACCTCATAGTGGTTTTGATGTGCATTTCTCTGATAATGAGTGATGTTGAGCATCTTTTCATGTGTTTGTTAGCCATCTGTATGTCTTCTTTGGAGAAATGTCTATTTAGTTCTTTGGCCCATTTTTTGATTGGGTCATTTATTTTTCTGGAGTTGAGCTGTAGGAGTTGCTTGTACATTCTCGAGATTAGTTGTTTGTCAGTTGCTTCATTTGCTATTATCTTCTCCCATTCTGAAGGCTGTCTTTTCACCTTGCTAATAGTTTCCTTTGATGTGCAGAAGCTTTTAAGTTTAATTAGGTCCCATTTGTTTATTTTTGCTTTTATTTCCAGTATTCTGGGAGGTGGGTCATAGAGGATCCTGCTGTGATGTATGTCAGAGAGTGTTTTGCCTATGTTCTCCTCTAGGAGTTTTATAGTTTCTGGTCTTACGTTTAGATCTTTAATCCATTTTGAGTTTATTTTTGTGTATGGTGTTAGAAAGTGTTCTAGTTTCATTCTTTTACAAGTGGTTGACCAGAGTTCCCAGCACCACTTGTTAAAGAGATTGTCTTTAATCCATTGTATATTCTTGCCTCCTTTGTCGAAGATAAGGTGTCCATATGTGCGTGGATTTATCTCTGGGCTTTCTATTTTGTTCCATTGATGTATATTTCTGTCTTTGTGTCAGTACCATACTGTCTTGATGACTGTGGCTTTGTAGTAGAGCCTGAAGTCAGGCAGGTTGATTCCTCCAGTTCCATTCTTCTTTCTCAAGATCGCTTTGGCTATTCGAGGTTTTTTGTATTTCCATACAAATTGTGAAATTATTTGTTCTAGCTCTGTGAAGAATGCTGTTGGTAGCTTGATAGGGATTGCATTGAATCTATAGATTGCTTTGGGTAGTATACTCATTTTCACTATATTGATTCTTCCAATCCATGAACATGGTATATTTCTCCATCTATTAGTGTCCTCTTTGATTTCTTTCACCAGTGTTTTATAGTTTTCTATATATAGGTCTTTAGTTTCTTTAGGTAGATATATTCCTAAGTATTTTATTCTTTCCGTTGCAATGGTGAATGGAATTGTTTCCTTAATTTCTCTTTCTGTTTTCTCATTATTAGTGTATAGGAATGCAAGGGATTTCTGTGTGTTGATTTTATATCCTGCAACTTTACTATAGTCATTGATTAGTTCTAGTAATTTTCTGGTGGAGTCTTTAGGGTTTTCTATGGAGAGGATCATGTCATCTGCAAACAGTGAGAGTTTTACTTCTTCTTTTCCAATTTGGATTCCTTTTATTTCTTTTTCTGTTCTGATTGCTGTGGCCAAAACTTCCAAAACTATGTTGAATAGTAGTGGTGAAAGTGGGCACCCTTGTCTTGTTCCTGACTTTAGGGGAAATGCTTTCAATTTTTCACCATTGAGGATAATGTTTGCTGTGGGTTTGTCATATATAGCTTTTATTATGTTGAAGTATGTTCCTTCTAGTCCTGCTTTCTGGAGTTTTTATCATAAATGGATGTTGAATTTTGTCAAAGGCTTTCTCTGCATCTATTGAGATAATCATGTGGTTTTTATTTTTCAATTTGTTAACGTGGTGTATTACATTGATTGATTTGCAGATATTGAAGAATCCTTGCATCCCTGGGATAAAGCCCACTTGGTCATGGTGTATGATCTTTTTAATGTGTTGTTGGATTCTGATTGCTAGAATTTTGTTAAGGATTTTTGCATCTATGTTCATCAGTGATATTGGCCTGTAGTTTTCTTTTTTTTGTGGGATCTTTGTCAGGTTTTGGTATTAGGGTGATAGTGGCCTCATAGAAAGAGTTTGGAAGTTTACCATCCTCTGCAATTTTCTGGAAGAGTTTGAGCAGGATAGGTGTTAGCTCTTCTCTAAATTTTTGGCAGAATTCAGCTGTGAAGCCGTCTGGACCTGGGCTTTTGTTTGCTGGAAGATTTTTGATTACAGTTTCAATTTCCATGCTTGTGATGGGTCTGTTAAGATTTTCTATTTCTTCCTGGTCGAGTTTTGGAAAGTTGTACTTTTCTAAGAATTTGTCCATTTCTTCCACGTTGTCCATTTTATTGGCATATAATTGTTGATAGTACTCTCTTATGATCCTTTGTATTTCTGTGTTGTCTCTTGTGATCTCTCCATTTTCATTTCTAATTTTATTGATTTGATTTTTCTCCCTTTGTTTCTTGATGAGTCTGGCTAATGGTTTGTCAATTTTATTTATCCTTTCAAAAAACCAGCTTTTGGTTTTGTTGATTTTTGCTATGATCTCTTTTGTTTCTTTTGCATTTATTTCTTCTCTAAGTTTTAAGATTTCTTTCCTTCTACTAACCCTGGGGTTCTTCATTTCTTCCTTTTCTAGTTGCTTTAGGTGTAGAGTTAGGTTATTTATTTGACTTTTTTCTTGTTTCTTGAGGTGTGCCTGTATTGCTATGAACTTTCCCCTTAGGACTGCTTTTACAGTGTCCCACAGGTTTTGGGTTGTTGTGTTTTCATTTTCATTCGTTTCTGTGCAAATTTTGATTTCTTTTTTGATTTCTTCTGTGATTTGTTGGTTATTCAGCAGCATGTTGTTCAGCCTCCATATGTTGGAATTTTTAATAGTTTTTCTCTTGTAATTGAGATCTAATCTTACTGCATTGTGGTCAGAAAAGATGCTTGGAATGATTTCAATTTTTTTGAATTTACCAAGGCTAGCTTTATGGCCCAGGATGTGATCTATCCTGGAGAAGGTTCCATGTGCGCTTGAGAAAAAGGTGAAATTCATTGTTTTGGGATGAAATGTCCTATATATATCAATTAGGTCTAACTGGTCTATTGTATCGTTTAAAGTTTGTGTTTCCTTGTTAATTTTCTGTTTAGTTGATCTATCCATAGGTGTGAGTGGGGTATTAAAGTCTCCCACTATTATTGTGTTATTGTTAATTTCTCCTTTCATACTTGTTAGCATTTGTCTTACATACTGCGGTGCTCCTGTGTTGGGTGCATATATATTTATAATTGTTATATCTTCTTCTTGGATTGATCCTTTGATCATTATGTAGTGACCGTCTTTGTCTCTTTTCACAGCCTTTGTTTTAAAGTCTATTTTATCTGATATGAGTATTGCTACTCCTGCTTTCTTTTGGTCCCTATTTGCATGGAAAATCTTTTTCCAGCCCTTCACTTTCAGTCCGTATGTGTCCCCTGTTTTGAGGTGGGTCTCTTGTAGACAACATATGTAGGGGTCTTGTTTTTGTATCCATTCAGCCAGTCTTTGTCTTTTGGTTGGGGCATTCAACCCATTTACGTTTAAGGTAATTACTGATAAGTATGATCCCATTGCCATTTACTTTATTGTTTTGGGTTCGAATTTATACACAATTTTTGTGTTTCCTGTCTAGAGAATATCCTTTAGTATTTGTTGGAGAGCTGGTTTGGTGGTGCAGAATTCTCTCAGCTTTTGCTTGTCTGAAAAGCTTTTGATTTCTCCTTCATACTTGAATGAGATCCTTGCTGGGTACAATAATCTGGGCTGTAGGTTATTTTCTTTCATCATTTTAAGTATGTCTTGCCATTCCGTCCTGGCTTGAAGAGTTTCTATTGAAAGATCAGCTGTTATCCTTATGGGGATTCCCTTGTGTGTTATTTGTTGTTTTTCCCTTGCTGCTTTTAATATTTGTTCTTTGTGTTTGATCTTTGTTAATTTGATTAATATGTGTCTTGGGGTGTTTTGCCTTGGGTTTATCCTGTTTGGGACTCTCTGGGTTTCTTGGACTTGGGTGATTATTTCCTTCCCCATTTTAGGGAAGTTTTCAACTATTATCTCCTCAAGTATTTTCTCATGGTCTTTCTTTTTGTCTTCTTCTTCTGGGACCCCTATGATTCAAATGTTGTAGTGTTTAATATTATCCTGGAGGTCTCTGAGATTGTCCTCATTTCTTTTAATTTGTTTTTCTTTTTTCCTCTCTGATTCATTTATTTCTATCATTCTATCTTCTAATTCACTAATCCTATCTTCTGCCTCTGTTATTCTACTATTTGTTGCCTCCAGAGTGTTTTTAATTTCACTTATTGCATTATTCGTTATATATTGACTCTTTTTTATTTCTTCTAAGTCCTTGTTAAACCTTTCTTGCATCTTCTCAATCCTTGCCTCCAGGCTATTTATCTGTGATTCCATTTTAATTTCAAGATTTTGGATCAATTTCACTATCATTATTCGGAATTCTTTATCAGGTAGATTCCCTATCTCTTCCTCTTTTGTTTGGTTTGGTGGGCATTTATCCTGTTCCTTTATCTGCTGGCTATTCCTCTGTCTCTTCATCTTGTTTAAATTGCTGAGTTTGGGGTATCCTTTCTGTATTCTGGCAGTTTGTGGAGTTCTCTTTATTGTGGCATTTCCTCACTGTGTGTGGGTTTGTACAGGTGGCTTGTCAAGGTTTCCTGGTTAGGGAAGCTTGTGTCGATGTTCTGGTGGATGGAGCTGTATTTCTTCTCTCTGGAGTGTAATGAAATGTCCAGTAATGAGTTACGAGATGTCTATGGTTTTGGGGTGACTTTGGGCAGCCTGTATCTTGAAGCTCAGGGCTGTGTTCCTTTGTTGCTGGAGAATTTGCTTGGTATGTCTTTCCCTGGAACTTGTTGGCCCTTGTGTGGTGCTTGGTTTCAGTGTCGGTATGGAGGCGTTTGATGAGCTCCTGTCAATTAATGTTCCTTGGAGTCAGGAGTTCCCTGGAGTCAGGGTTTGGACTTAAGCCTCCTGCTTCCAGTTATCGGTCTTATTTTTACAGTAGTTTCAAAACTTCTCCTTCTATACAGCACCATTGATAAAACATCTACGTTAAAGATGAAAAGTTTCTCTACTGTGAGGGTCACTCAGAGAGGTTCACAGCGTTACATGGAGAAGAGAAGAGGGAGGAGGGAGTTAGAGGGACCCAAATGAGATGAGGTGGAATCAATAGTGGAGAGAGTGGGCTAGCCAGTCGTCACTTCCTTATGTGCACTCCACAACTGGACCGCTCAGAGATGTTCACGGAGTTATACAGAGAAGAGAAGAAGGAGGCAGGAGACAGAGGTGGCCAGAAGGATAAAAGGGGGAAATGAAAAGGAGGGAGACAGATCCAGCCAGTAATCAGTTCCCTAAGTGTTCTCCACCGTCTGCAACACACAGAAATTCACAGAGTTGGGTAGAGTAGAGAGGGGTTAGGGAGGAGATACAGGCGACCTGGTGGAGAAAACGGAGAGTCCAAAGGGAGAGAGAGCAGTCAAGCCAGTAATCTCATTCCCTAGTGAAAAATGGGTCCTGAAGATTGGGTTCTTTAAAGGTACAAAATTGGTAACAAATACATAAAGGCAAAAATTAAAAATCTAGAGTAGAGTTTGGATTTTCAAAAATGCGATGTTAATGAAAAGAAGAAGGAAAAGAAAGAGAGAAAAAATGAACAAAGAAAAACAAACAAGGTCGCAAAAATTATAAAGAAACTACAGGTACAAAATTGATAACTAATACCAAAAAGCAAAAATTAAAAATCTAGAGTAGAGTTTGGAATTTCAAAAATACAATGTTAAAAAAAAAAAGAAGAAGAAAAATAAAGAGAGAAAACAAACAAACCAACAAAAACAAGGTCGCAAAAATTATAAAGAAAATACAGGTACAAAATTGATATCAAATACCAAAAAGCATAAATTAAAAATCTTGAGTAGAGTTTGGAATTGCAGATATACGATGTTATATAAAAGAAGAAGAGAAAGAAACAGAGGGGGAAAAAAAGAAAAAAAAAAGTCACAGAAATTATAAAAAAAAAACTATAGGTACAAAATTGATAACATATACCAAAGGCTAAAATTAAAAATCTAGAGTAGAGTTTGGAATTTCAAAAATATAATGTTAAAGAAAAGAAGAAGGAAAAGAAAGAGAGAAAAAATGAACAAAGAAAAACAAACAAGGTCACGAAAATTATAAAGAAACTACAGGTACAAAATTGATAACTAATACCAAAAAGCAAAAGTTAAAAATCTAGAGTAGAGTTTGGAATTTCAAAAATACAATGTTAAAAAAAAGAAGAAAAAAAAATAAAGAGAGAAAACAAACAAACCAACAAAAACAATGTCGCAAAAATTATAAAGAAAATACAGGTACAAAGTTGATATCAAATACCAAAAAGCATAAATTAAAAATCTTGAGTAGAGTTTGGAATTGCAGATATACGATGTTATACAAAAGAAGAAGAGAAAGAAACAGAGGGAAAAAAACAGTCACAGAAATTATGAAAAAAACTATAGGTACAAAATTGATAACATATACCAAAAGGCTAAAATTAAAAATCTAGAGTAGAGTTTGGAATTTCAAAAATACAATGTTAAAGAAAAGAAGAAAAAGAAAAAAAAAAAAAAAACACGGTCAAAAAATTAAAAGTTCACTCTATTGCCCACCAAAAATACTGATGCTAATTTTCTGAGGAGTACTTTCCACTTGGCTATAGGCCACCATTTAATATTCATCTATGAAATAACCTTGTCTACAATATCAAATATATATTTTAAACACTACTAATTCAACAAACGATATAGTAGTTTCTGGCGATGCAGTGGTGTCAAGATTAACAGGGTTCCTACCCTCATGGAACTCATGCACCTCTGAGGGAGACATGTAGCAAATCACTATACATATAAAGCAGTTATTGGATTTGATCAGACCATAAAGGACATATGCAAGGTGATGTGAATGGAAGAAACTGAAAAAGGGCGAATTATATTAGAGAAGGTTGGGACTGCCAGAATAGGTCTCAAGTAGAAAAAAAGGAAGAGAAAATTAGTGTTCTTATTCGACTCTTGTTTCCTTCCAGGGATATTAAAGAGACTAGGGATACATTTGTTACCATGTAAGTCAGCTAAAGTCAGTGAGTTTCAAAATTTCAGACAGGGTTCTTGAATATGTTAATAATAAAGACAGCAACCATCATTTCTGTATCTACATCTACTTCCAGATCCATGTTAGAGACTCTCATCTTTTCTCTGTGGGGTTGTTAAAAGGATCTAACCATTTGCTTCTTGTTCATTTTAAGGTTATATTGGATGCTTGATGCTGTTATTTCCTCAAAACATTCCTACTTATTGCTCTACTCAGTGGGAAAATATAAAGTTCAAATAGTGTTACTTTCCTCCTCTTCTCTTCTATGTTATCTTATTTCCTTCATCAGTATCTTGATCCTGGCTTTGGCTTTCTTCTGTACCTTTAGATTTTTTTTCCTTTTTGTAAAATCTCTTCCCCTTTGTCTAATAGAAGTCTTCATCTTTATTAAAGAGTGAAGGATAGATATGTGTACCTCAGGGTCACTAATTATATGCACAGATAGTGAGTCTCATCCCAATCTAATATGGGAGGCTCACAAAGAATCTGTAACTCTGCGTCTATGCATTCCTACCCTCTGGAAAACAGCCAGTCGGGTAAAGGAATCAGGGCTAATATGGGTCTTTGAGTTCAAAGTTGCATGTTCTTTCCCACACACAACACAGTATGAAGTGGAGATTTGGTAAGTTTCCAGTTTAGCAGACTGTGTAGTGAAACTGGATGGTTAAGATCTCCCCAATTCACGTTGGGTTCTTCTTCATTAGGTTGTAAACAGATGGATAAAGTACAGTAGGTGATTTCCAAACTTTATACATTTTTTGCAACATGGAAGAAGTTCATGGCAAAAAGGACACAACATGTAACGATTAAATGAATAAACCTGGGCATCTGATTAAAGTTCTGAAGTTATGGCTCAGCAAATTATGATGTCAAGCAGTTAATTATAAGTTAAAAGCCTTATTTTCTTAAGATGTCAACTCTTTTATTTTTTATTTCTTACCATGTATTTGTTAAATATTTCTGGAGGTCAGTATGTCATTTGGACCTATGCATATCAAATCCAAAGCCATGGTGATTTTTCAGTTTATTAATATTATAAAGAACTCTCAAAATTGAACTCAGGATATTTTAGTAGTCAGTTCAGTTGCTAAGTCATGTCCAACTCTTTGTGACCCCATGAACCGCAGCACGCCAGGCCTCCCTGTCCATCACCAGCTCCTGGAGTCCACCCAAACCCACGTCCATTGAGTCGGTGATGCCATCCAACCATTTTATCCTCTGTCGTCCCTGTCTTCTCCCGCCCTCAATCTTTCCCAGCATCAGGGTCTTTTCAGCTCTTTGCATCAGGTGGCCAAAGTTTTGGAGTTTCAACTTCAACATCAGTCCTTCCAATGAACATCAAGGACTGATCTCCTTTAGGATGGACTGGTTGGAACTCCTTGCAGTCCAAGGGACTCTCAAGAGTCTTCTCCAACACCACAGTTCAAAAGCATCAATTCTTCAGCACTCAACTTTCTTTATAGTCCAACTCTCACATCCATACATGACCACTGGGAAAACCATAGCCTTGACTAGACGGACCTTTGTTGACAAAGTAATGTCTCTGCTTTTAGTAATAGAAATATGGAATTCTGTAGATCCTGAGATAATCATTTGTCCCCTGTAATAAACACTAGATAGATTTATCCTTTTATGGCTTTGGAGATCTGACATAAAAGTTTAATGGCTGTGGTATGTTTTTCTATAATGTATATTATTTTCTCAGGTTATGTTTCTAGATTACTTGTAGGGAATTTTAATCATAAATACAACTTATAAGTGCAGTAATAAAATAGATTATTATTGATATATTAGAAAGTTAGAAAATTTAATGCTTCCCACCATGAATAAAAAAGTTAATTATCCCATTAAAATTGTATTTTTGATTTTAATGATTTATTACTTTCCTAGAGGTTTCCCACCTTTTCAGAAAATTGTGCATTATTACAGGCAGATGTATGCCTGAAGAAAATTTGATTTATTATTAATATTTGTTTTATATGCCATTATTTTTTTATATCTCCCCATTTTAGAAAAATAAAACAGCACATCAGTATAACTAGTGTTCAAACTAAGTGCATGTCCGATTGTTCACTAGAAAAGAGAAGATAACTGAAAACTCTTCTGTCATTTTGTGAAACAATAAGCAGGCAATCTTTCTATAGCATGCGGTTTGCAAGTATGTAAGGGCACCTTGTGTGAACTCTAACTTACTTTCCTTACTCTGCTTTTATTCAAATAAGTCCTACTGTCAGTCAAAAAGCATAAATGTGTTGGAATCACTGGGCCAGTTGATATACTGAACTATAAGGTTTCTTTCTGTGAACTGACGGTTTTCTCAATATTGAATCAAGTGCCAGTAAGAAACCACTTGTATGTATTAAGCTGCATAATATTTAGAATGTTTTATTATTACATAATGCATGATTCATGTCCATGAAGAAAATTAGAAAATATTCTATAAACAAAATGAAAAAAATTAAAAGGATTATTGTTTTACCAATGAAATATACCATTTTGGTGTATATGCATTTTCATTGTTTTATTTTTTTAACTTATGTATTTTTAATTGGAGGATAATTGCTTTACAATGTTGTGTTGGTTTCTGCCATACATCAACATGACTCAGTCATAGGTATGCATACGTTCCTTCCCTACTGAAGCCCCCTCCCAGCCCATCCTACCCCTCTAGGTTGTCACAGAGCACCAGGTTGAGTTCCCTATATTAATCAGCAACTTCCCATTAGCTGTCTGTTTTACAAATGGTAATATATATAGTTCACTGCTACTCTCTCAGTTCATCCCACCCTCTCCTGCCCCTGCTATGTCCATAAGCCTGTTCCCTATGTCTGAGTCTCTATTCCTTCCCTGCAAATAGGTTCATCAGTACCATTTTTCTAGATTCCATATGTATGCATTAATATATGATACTTGTTTTTCTCTTTCTGACTTATTTCACTCTGTATAACAGGTTCTAGGTTCATCCACCTCACTGGAACTGATTCAAATCCATCCCTTTTTGATGACAGAGTAATATTCCATTGTATATGTGTACCCCAACTTCTTTATCCATTTATCTATTGATTGACATCTAGGTTGCTTCCATGTCATGGCTATTGTAAATAGTGCTGCGCTGAACATGGGGGTACATGTGTCTTTTTAAATTATGGTTTTCTGAGAGTATATGCCCAGTAGTGGGATTGCTAAGAACTATAAAAATGATAGTTTGATTCCTGGTTTTTAAAGAAATCTGCATACTCTTCTCCATAGTGGCTGTATCAGTTTACATCTCCACCAGCAGTGCAAGAGAGTTCCCTTTTCCCTACACCCTCTCCAGCATTGATTGTTGGTAGGTTTTTTGATGATGGCCATTCTGACTGACGTAAGGTGATACTTCACTGTAGTTGTGATGTCTTTCTCTAATAATAAGTGATGTTGAGCATTTTTTTTCCTAGTGTTTATTAGCCATAGGTCTATCTTCTTTGGAGAAATGTCTGTTTAGGTCATCTACCCATTTTTTTATTGGATTGTTTGTTTTTCTGATGTTGAGCTGCGTGAGCTGCTTGCATTTTTGGAGATTGATCCTTTGTGAGTTGCTTAATTTGCAGTTATTTTCTCCCATTCTGAGGGTTGTCTTTTCATCTCGTTTATGGTTTCCTTTGCTGTGCACAAGTTTTTAAGTTTAATTATGTCCCATTTCTTTATTTTTGTCTTTATTCCTTTACAGGGCTGGTCATAGACATTTTATTTTTTAAATATAGTTAAAGTAATTTAGAATTTTTATCTTAGAGTACTTTTTCCCTTTATTTTCAGTACTGCTCCTCTTTTTCTCTATCACCATCTCTTCCATGTACAAAGATTTTAAAATACCTAAATGCTGGTAAGAAAATGATGTTTAATGGTCAATGATAGAACCTAAAATATTTTTTGAAACTACATAATGGTGACAACATTTACTGAAAATATATTTAAGCATTGCTTTTTAGAAACTTCCTAGAAATAGGAGCCAAGCAAAAGGCCTTGTACTTATTCCTCATATTTGATTAAGTAACCTTAGGAACACAGAAGATGGTGGAGATGACTGTATATACAAGATGGCAGAGTAGAAGGACCTGTCTTCATCTTCTCCTGCGAGAACTCCAAAATTACAACTTGCTGCTGAACAGCTGTCGACAGGAGACTGTTTGATGTTGGTTTAGATGCTAAGTCATGTCTGACTCTTATGACACCATGGACTGCAGCCTGCCAGGCTCCTCTGTCCATGGGATTCTCCAGGCAAGAATACTGGAGTGGGTTGCCATTTCCTTTTCCAGAGGATCTTCCCGACCCAGAAGAATGCTGGATCCCACCAAAAAGAGATACCCGACATCCAAGGGCAAAGGAGAAGCCCCGGCAAGACTGTAGGAATGGCAAAATCATGTTTAGAATCAAATCCCACACCCGCCAGAGATGCTTGGAGGGCTCAAACAAACGTTGTGCACACCAGGACCCAGAGACCCCACAGAGCCTGAGCCAGAACTGTATTTGAGTGTCTCCTGTGGAGGTACATATCAGCAGTGGCCTGCCACAGGAGCAGGGGCTCTGGGTGCAAGAGAGGTGGGAATGGCATAAGCCCTCTTGGAGAAGCTCACCATTAACCCCACCATAGAGCCACCAGAGCTTACACAGGACCGGGGAAACAGACTCTTGGAGGGCACAGACAGAACCTTGTGCACATCAGGACCCAGGAGAAAGGAGCAGTGACCCCACAAGAGGCTGACCTAGACTGGCCTGGGAGTGCCGAGGAGTCTCTAGTGGAGGCGTGGGTCAGTGGTGGCCTGCTTCAGGGTCAGGGGACTGAGTGCAGCAGCATGTGCATGGGACCTTTTTCAGGAGGTTGCCATTATCTTCATTACTTCCACCATAGGTTGGCCTATCACAGCCCCGCCCATCAACAGAAAATTGGATTAAAGATTTACTGAGCATGGCCCTGCCCATCAGAACAAGACCCAGTTTCCCCCTCAGTGAATCTCTCCCATCAGAAGCTTCCATAAGCCTTTTATTCTTATCCATCAGAGGGCAGACAGAATGAAAACCATAGTCAAAGAAAACTAACCAAACTGATCACATGGACCACAGCCTTGTCTAACTAATGAGACTATGAGGCATGCTGTGTATGGCCACCAAAGACAGGTCAAGGTGGAGAGTTCTGACAAAATGTCCACTGGAGAAGGGAATGGCAAACCGCTTCAGTATTCTTGCCTTGAGAACCCCATGAACAGTATGAAAAGGCAAAAAGATAGGACACTGAAAGATGAACTCCCCAAGTCCGTAGGTGCCCAATATGCTACTGGAGATCAGTGGAGAAATAACTCCAGAAAGAATAAAGAGATGGAGCCAAAGCAAAAACAACACCCAGTTGTGAATGTGACTGGTGATGGCAGTAAAGTCCAGTGGTGTAAAGAACAATATTGCATAGGAACCCGGAATGTTAGGTCCATGAATCAAGGCAAATTGGAAGTGGTCAAACAGGAGATGGCAAGAGTGAACATCAAAATTTTAGGAATCAGCGAACTAAAATGGACTGGAATGGGTGAAATTAAGTCAGATGACCATTATATCTACTACCGTGGGCAAAAATCCCTTAGAAGAAACAGAGTCGCCATTATAGTCAACAAAAGTCCAAAGTGCAGCACTTGGATGCAATCTCAAAAATGACAGAATGATCTCTGTTTGTTTCCAAGGCAAACCATTCAATATCACAATAATCCAAGTGTATGCCCCAACCAGTAATGCTGAAGAAGCTGAAGTTGAATGGTTCTATGAAGACCTACAAGAACTTCTAGAACTAACACCCCAAAAAGATGTCCTTTTCATTATAGGGGACTGGAATGCAAAAGTAGGAAGTCAAGAACCACCTGGAGTAACAGGCAAATTTGGATTGGGGTACAAAAAAGCAGGGCAAAGGCTAATAGAGTTTTGCCAAGAGAACATACTGGTCATAGCAAACACACTGTTGCAACAACACAAGAGAAGACTCTACACATGGACATCACCAGATGGTCAACACTGAAATCAGATTGATTATATTCTTTGTAGCCAAAGATGGAGAAGCTCTATACAGTCAGCAAAAACAAGACTGGAGGCGGATGTGGCTCAGGTCATGAACTCCTTATTGCCAAATTCAGACTTAAATCAAATTAGGGAAAACCACTAGACCATTGAGATATGACCTCAACAAATCCATTACGATTAAACAGTGGAAGTGACATACAGATACAAGGGATTAGATCTGATAGATAAAGTACTTGAAGAACTATGGACAGAGGTTAATGACATTGCATAGGAGACAGGGCACAAGACCATCCCCAAGAAAAAGAAACGTAAAAAGGCAAAATGGTTGTCTGTGGAGGCCTTACAAATAGCTGAGAAAAGAAGAGAACCTAAAGGCACAGGAGAAAAGGAAAGATATACCCATCTGAATGCAGAGTTCCAAAGAATAGCAAGGAGAGACAAGAAAGCCTTCCTCAGTGATCAATGTGAAGAAATAGAGGAAAACAATAGAATGGGAAAGACTAGAGATCTCTTCAAGAAAATTAGAGATACCAAGGGAACATTTCATGCAAAGATGGGCATAATAAAGGACAGAAATGGTATGGACTCAATAGAAACTGAGGATATTAAAAAGAGTTGACAAGAATACACAAAAAAACTATATAAAAATGTTCTTCATGGCCCAGATAACCATGATGGTGTGATCACTCACCTAGAGCCAGACATCCTGGAATGTGAAGTCAAGTGGGCCTTAGAAAGCATCACTACGAACAAAGCTAGTGGAGGTGATTGAATTCCAGTTGAGCTATTTCAAATAACAAAAGATGATGCTGTGAAAGTGCTGCACTCAATATGCCAGCAAATTTGGAAAACTCAGCAGTGGCCACAGGACTGGAAAAGGTCAGTTTTCATTCTAGTCCCAAAGAATGCTCAAACTACCACACAATTGCACTCATCTCACATGCTAGCAAAGTAATGCTCAAAATCCTCCAAGCCAGGCTGCCAACAGTACGTGAACCATGAACTTCCAGATGTTCAAACCGGATTTAGAAAAGGCAAAGGAACCAAATGGAGATCAAATGGCCAACATCCGTTGAATCATCGAAAAAGCAGGAAAATTAAAAAAAAAAAATCTACTTCTGCTTTATTGACTACGCCAAAGCCTTTGACAGTGTGGATCACAACAAACTGGAAAATTCTGAAAGAGACAGGAATACCAGACCACTTGACCTGCCTTCTGAGAAATCTGTATGCAAGTCAAAAAGCAACAGTTAGAACTGGACATGGAACAGCAGACTGGTTCCAAATAGGAAAAGGAGTACGTCAAGGCTGCATATTTTCACCCTGCTTATTTAACTTATATTCAGAGTACATCATGTGAAATGCTGGGCTGGATGAAGCACAAATTGCAATCAAGATTGCCGGGAGAAATATCAATAATCTCAGATATGCAGATGACACCACCCTTATGGCAGAAAGGAAGGTGGTACTGAATAGCCTCTTGATGACAGTGAAAGAGGAGAGTGAAAAAGTTGACTTAAAACTCCACATTCAGAAAACTAAGGTTATGGCATCCCATCCCATCACTTCATAGCAAATAGATGGGGAAACAATGAAAACAGTGAAAGACTTTATTTGGGAGGGCTTCAAAATCACTGCAGATGGTGACTGCAGCCATGAAATTAAAAGACGCTTGCTCCTTGCAAGAAAAGCTATTACAAACCTAGACAGCATATTAAAAAGCAGAGACATTACTTTGCCAACAAAGGTCCATCTAGTCAAGGCTATGGTGTTTCCAGTAGTCATGTATGGATGTGAGAGTTGGACTATAAAGGAAGCTGAGCGCTGAAGAATTAATGCTTTTGAACTGTGGTGTTGGAGAAGACTCTTGAGATTCCCTTGGACTGCAAGGAGATCCAAGCAGTCCATCCTAAAGGAGGTCAGTCTGAATTTTCAATGGACGGACTGATGCTGAAGCCGAAACTCCCAATACTTTGGCCACATGATGCGAAGAACTGACTCATTGGAAAAGACCCCAATGCTGGGAAAGACTGAAGACAGGAAAATGGAACAACAGAGGATGAGATAGTTGGATGCCATTACCGACTCTATGGACATGAGTTTGAGTAAGCTCCAGGGGTTGGTGAGAAGCCTGGCATCCTTCAGTCCATGGGGTATCAAAGAGTCGGACAGGACTCAGAGACTGCACTGAACCTTAGGAAATCTTTCTGAAATTAATTGATCTTAGTTTTTAACATTTCAAATATATAAAATTTATGATGGTTATAATGGAAACAAATCATCCTCAATTCCACTAAGCATGAAATGTAAATGGTTATGTAGTGTGCTCGTTGCTGCTGCTGCTAAGTCACTTCAGTTGTGTCCTACTCTTGGCGACCCCATAAACAGCAGCCCACCAGGCTCCTCTGTCCCTGGGATTCTCCAGGGAAGAATACTGGAGTGGGTTGCCATTTCCTTCTCCAATGCATGTATGCATACTAAGTTGCTTCAGTCGTGTCTGACTCTCTGCGACCCTATAGACAGCAGCCCACCAGGCTCCTCTGTCCACGGAATTCTCTAGGCAAGAATGCTGGAGTGGGTTGCCATTTCCTTCTCCAATGTAGTATGCTTATTTTACTTATAAATAGTAAATGTTTTTCTTTTTAATATAATCATTTTTAGGGGGCCCTCCTTTGCCCATTGAGTACACGAAAAGTTTTGTGACATAGAAGGCAAAATAACCAATAATAGTTTGTGCTGGCCCCATTGCTTCGTGAACATTCAATCAATTTCCTCAAACCTCAGTAAGTTTGAGTTACCAGAATTACGAAAAATGGAACACATCCATGCATTTACAAACTAAATTTCGAAACAGAATTATCTATATTCCACAACCCTCACATCCCTTCCTAGTCACTAATAGCCCTGCTCCATTCCTCAGGTTTATTCCTGTGTTTTGACACCTGATACCAAAGATTAGTTCTAAACTTTATACCAGTAAAGTCATATGATATATATATTATCATCCTTCTTTTATTTATATGCGTGTATTTTAACCAAATTGCTCCAAGTGGCAGTAGTCTATGCATTTTCATCGGTGAATCATATTTTCTTTTATGAATATACAACAGTTTATTCATTCCAGTAGGAATAATGCTGTGTTGTATATTCTGGTATTTTTCTTTTCACCCACATGTACCTGTTTCTTTTGGATATTTACCTAATAATCAAATTGTTGGACTATGAATTATGTTATGTGTTCAACTTTAAATTCTGTAAAACAGAATTGATAGTTAATCATATTAGTTTACGTTTCCAGCAGCAGTGTAGGAAAGTTTCAGTTGCTTGATGTGTTTACTAGTATTCTTCAATATTTAAAAATTTTAGCCATTATGGTAGATGTAAAGGAGTGTTTCATTCAGATTTTAATTATAATTCCTAATGACTTGGTTGAGTACTCTTTCATTTGATCATGTTCTTTTGTAAAGTGCCTGTTCACATATTGTCCTATTCTTCTGTTGGCTTGTCCATCTTTTTTTCATATTAGCTGTAGGAATCTTTATATAGTTGGATAAAAGATTACTGTGGGTTTTATGTTTGGCAGGTATTTTCTCCCATCATGCTGCTTGACTTTTCTTTCTTACGGGTAGCTTTTTGATGAGCAGATTTCCCTAATTTTAATGTAGTTCAGCTTATCAGTCATTATTGTGTGTTTTGTGCTTTGTGTGACCTATTTAAGAACATTTTAGTTATTTAGAAATCAAGAAGTTATTTGTATGTGTGATTTTCTAGATGCATTATAGTTTTATCTTTCTTATTTAGATATATAATCCCCCAGCAATTGACTTATATTTTTATAGTATAAGGAATGGGTAAAGTTTAATTTTTCTATTTAAATATCCACTTGACCAAGGTTTTTGTTGAAAAAAATTACTTGCTTCATTTCTCTGCAATGCCAACTTTATCATAAATTGAATGTATATAAATATGTTAGTCACCAGAATCTATTCTGTTTCATTCGTCAGTCTGACCATCCTTACAGAAATACCAAAAAATTTAAAAATAATGTGGCTCTATTTTAGGACTAGCTATTCAGTAGCATACATCTTCAATTTTGTTCTCCTTGAAGAATGTCTTTGCCTAGCTTGCTAAATGGGAGAAGATGTTTCCAGATGATATATGTCATAAGGAGTTAATATTTATACAGACAACTCACACAATTCAGCATCAAAAAAACAATCTAACTTTAATGAAAGTTTGCCTTTTGTGACAACATGGATGGGCCTAGTGGTTATTATGCTAAGTGAAATAAGTCAGACAGAGAAAGGCAAATATGGTATGATATCACATATGAAATCTAAAAAAACAAAACAGAAAGAGAGTCACAGATACAGAGAACAAATTGTGGATGGATGGTGCCAGAAAGGAATAGGTTCAGTAGGTAGAGGGGATTTAAGTGGCACAAACCTCCAAACATAATAAATACAATAAATAAAGATAGTAAGGCATCTGGCTATAATAAACAGCTTAAGGAATATGGCCATAGCATTGTAATAACTTTGTTTGGGGGCAGGTTGTTACTAGACTTATCGTGGTGATCCTCACTTCATGATGTATGCACATATCAAATCACTATAAGGTACACATAAACTGATATATTGCAACTGTATTTTAATAAAAGCAAATAAATCATAAGTAAATACCTTTTTTAGCCTTAGCTCTTGGTATTTCCATCTAAATTTTAGAAATTTAATGTTAGTTTCCACAAAGAGCCTTGCTAAGATTTTAAATGTGATCTTATTAAACCTGTAGATAGTTTTGAGGTATTTTACAATCTTGAATCTTTTATTCCATGAACTAAGTAGTCTGTCAGGTAAAGCTTAAACATGTTACCTTTACTAATTTTCTGGGCAATCACCCTGCATTTCAGTAGGTGTTAATAATTGTCTTGTCAGAGACATGTATCTAATGATCAGGATTAAAAATATGGCATGCTGAAATGAAGCATCATAAACCTCATGTATTCAATATAATTGTGTTCTTCAGCAAATTTAAAAGAACAAATATCAAGTTACAAAATCTTTCATTCAACGGGGTAAAGGCTAGAGAGTTTTAGACTTGGAATGACATCGTCATTTTCCCTGTATAAATTTCAAATGTTAAACGTATTTGAATAGTTCAAAGTGTTGAGCTATAAAAAAGCAAACATCACTATTAGGTAATCTGCTGTCTGATTACACAGAGCTTTTGCTCAAGAATTATGGACTCCACCTTCCTACCACCATAAGCAGTATTATGAGTTCAGTGCCTCTTATCAACTTCGTCATCCATTGAAATGGATAGACACAGACAAAGCCACTAAGAAAGAGCAGTCTCTTTTTCAAATGCAACATTTGCCTTATCACAGTTAGTCCCTAATCTTGAAGTTTCATTATTTCATTCATTTATTCATCAAATATTTATTGAATATGTACACCAGTTAGAGCAATATATTATGTAATGAAAACATAGAAAAGAAAAGAAAACATTGTTACTGGCTTATAGTCTGGTTGAGAAAATAAAGTTCACAAACATGAACAAATAATAAAATATTTCTTTGATTAATTTACTTCACATTGTTCTCTCCATTTATTATCATTCAGACTTCTTCACCCACAGCCATAGAGGCATGTGGAAATCTTTTCTAGCTCTTCACTTGTATACAGTGCCTCTCATTTTTATTTCCAAAGTTTAGCCTACCATCATCTGTGAAAGACTAAATTCAGTGAGTCCACTTTCAAGCGTCCTTTTTGTTGAGTTCCATTTCCACATATCCTCATGCTTATCTGTTATCTCTACTGAGGAGTTCCACAGTGACTTTGAGCTCAATAAATGCTATGCTGAACTTCCTGTATTTACTGTTAAGCCTTCTCACTTCTAATCTCAATGTTGCTAGATAAGAACATACTCCAAATAATTTTGCAAACCAGACTTGGAATTCAATCTGGATTCTTTGTATCCTCTCATTCCTATATTAATGGTTTAAATCTTCACCTTACTTCACTTTATTACTGGGTATTTTAATATGTGTAGACAGAAACTGACACAAGAACTAGAGAGAATCCTGACACCATTTTTTTTTAATAGCTTCTAGTTCCCATTCCTTCCAGAATCCAAACTGATTTTTTCATTTATGAACATTGGAGGTGTCAGTCCTTCATTTTTAACTTAAGCTAGCTAAGGCTGATACCTAAAATTTAAAACCAAATGATCCTACCTCATCCATGTTCCAAATAGAATGAATTGCAGTCTTTCTCTATGACCATTATATTTTTATGCAAATGCTTATAGCAACTATAAAAATGTTACCTTTTCCTTTTCCGTGGTTTTTTTTTTTTTTTTAATCCATAGTAAAATTCTACTGCGATTCTTGAGGACAAAGATTTCCTCTAATTTTTATGTCCCTTGTACCTGCCCCAGATCTCAAGAAAATATTTCTTTAATTGATAAATGTGTGGATGAATATATAGATAAGTCATTCAATTCAAGTTAGTTTTTTCTGGAAGTCTTCCTAACCTTGCCATTATGTTTTTCTCTCTAGTACTTTGAAGAGATGATATTTATTATCTGTGTTCTTCAACAAGTAATACTTTGAAACTTTTTATTATATTGCCTCTTAATAATTTTTATACTAATTCTGGAACAGATTTAAGCACAAAATATTTCCATCTTTAAAGTAATTAATAGAGTATTATACTCAGGGAAAATATATGGTATTTATAAAATCATCCTTAGGTTGTTAGATAAGAGTCACAAAACTGACAAATACATAAGCATATAGTTATACTTAATAGTTTTATAAATATTGACAGTGGATTCCAGAAAGTTTTTCAATGTCATGTCCAAGGAAACAGGTTTGGCTTGTAGAGCTGAACCAACATTGACCATCAGCTAAATGAAGGCAAAACATAGGTTTTTTTCCCCTTAAAGTAGGTGAATTATTTTACATCCTCATCAACATTTTATGTGAATCCAGACACTCAGAAATCCATGTCAACAATCGCTGTTGCCATAGGGATGGTTGTGTAGTGCTAGCTCATTGTCTTTGAAGCATGGGCTTTTAAAATAACAATACTTTTGGTATTGCTATACTTGACATTTTAACTAGTGCTTCATGTAAGCTACATCTGATATAACTTACAGCTTGATAGGATACATGAAGTTAAGGTGTTCTGGGGAAGATGGGAGATGATGAATAGTACAACAATAAATTGTCTCAACTAACGTGAGGGATGGAGACAGAAAGGAGAGTGGTGTTGGAGGAGGAAACAGAACAGGCTCCCTCTGGAAATCAGTGAGCCGGACTATGGACTTTGAGCTATATGCCCAGTATCTATGCAAACGACATACCAACTGGAAAACTAGACCCCCTGGATGGAAGAGCCCAAGGACTCATACCTAGACTCTCCATCGCCTTAAAGAATACCCTAATTATCCATGTAACCAAATAGAATCACAGATTCTATTACGCTTATTGGGATATGACCACAGGCCTATTGATAATTGTCCACTGTTAACTACCTAGGCTTAGGGCATACGAATCCCGGGTTAACTTTGTTCAGACTAGTTTCAGGGAATTTGGGGAGGTGGGCTTGGGCAAGTAACTTAGATTATGTAAGGTTTTCACAAAAACTGGTTGGGGTACTTGGCTAAGAGAAGACTGCCTTGGGCCCACCCGTGTAATAAACTGCACTCCACTATCTGCATTGTCCTGAGTGAGTTTGTTTCCTGGAACGCGTGGCTACGACAGTGTTTTTGGAGGGCAGAAATCAGAAAACCAAGGTAGAATTAACTAAGATAACAGAAAAAATTCTCGATGAAATGAATTAAAAATGAGTAGTCCATGGAGATTTGGCAATGGCCAGATACCACTAATCAGCCATACTAGTTCTAGATAGGAGGAATTCAAAGGGTGCTGAGGTTGCTGCTTATAAAAATTGAAGTGACTTTCCTAGAAATTAATTACAGTTCATAAATTAATGTAGCCTGTGGCTCAAAACAAGAAAACTTTAGGTCAATGAGAGAGTTCAAACTGCAAACTTGAACAGTTTTCAATAATAATAGAAAACACAGTTCACGAAATGTAACCATTCTCTGGACTATTGATGCTTGCTTGCTGCCAAATTATCTGTCATTTTTAAAGAACTGAATTTGATTCTTTTTAAATGAAAGAATTTTTATTTTTATTTTTCTACATGATGGAGGATAGATGTGTGAGCAAATTTAATTTTTCAAATATATTGCAAAGAAATAACTTCTTTTTAACATTTACTTTTATTTTTGGTGTACTGGGTCTTTGTTGCTGCACTCAGGCTTTCTCCTGTGGCGGGGAGTAGGGGTGGCTCTTCGTTAGTATACTCAGCCTTCTCGTTGTGGTGGCTTCTCTTTGGGGCGCAGGCTCTAGGTGCATAGGCTTTAGTATTTTCAGCATTCAGGGCTCAGTAGTTGTCGCTCGCAGGCCCTAGAGTGTGTGGGCTCCAGAAGTTGTGGTGCACGGGCTTTTGTGGACTCTTCCCAGACCAGGATCAAAATCATTTCCCCTGCATTGGCAGGCAGATTCTTATCCACTGTACCACCATGGACTGCATCCCTCCAGGCTCCTCTGTCTCTGGGGATTCTCTGGGCAAGAATACTGGAGTGGGTTGCCATGCCCTCCTCCAGGGGATCTTCCCAACCTAGGGGGTTGAACCCAGGTCTCCTGCATTGCAGGCAAATTCTATACCGATTGAGCCACTCGGTAAGCCCCTCATTATCTAGTCATCGAATATAAATTCCATGACAGTTTTGGGAATGTTCCACTTGATCTTATTCTTTCCTGCCTTTAGTAACATTTTTATTTCTTTGCTCACATACAAGAATGCATGCTTTATAGTTTCATTTATATGAAGTTCAAAATAAGTCAAAAATTAACCTACTTAGAAAAACTAGAAACAAATTCCCAAATTAGGTCATGCAATATATATACCTCTTTGCAAAATAACTTTTTCACTTAATAACTCTTAAATTCTTTCCATATTATTCTTTATAGAACTGCATAATTATTTTAATGTTTATTGAGCAATTATATAAAAGAAATCAACTAATTTCTTTTAATTTAAAATGCACAATGTGGTTCACTTGATAGAATGTCACTGCCAAATTAGAGTTAATATTCTAAGAAATATCCAGTAAAATATTTCTCACTTTCATGTAATCACATTTATTTTTTCAGTTATCTCCTGTGATTTTTCTAAACCATACAACTTCTTGAAAAGCATATGTTAAATTTTTAATGTTTATAGTTTTACTTTCTTTTTAAAGTAATTTTTAATTTAAAATTTTATCAAAGTAAAATAAACATCAAAGAGTACGTAAATTGTAAGTATTCAAAGAAGTGACATTTTTGTGTTAGTTTTTAAAATGTGAACATAATCATGAAAACTATTATTCCTATAAGAACTAGAATATTACTGGTGCTCCCAGGGCTCCTACCCAATCATCAGAAAGTTTACTTGAAAGTAAAAATACTAAATCAGCCGTATCTTCAGTCATTTTTAATTTGAACAGCTGGGAATAGAAAGTAGAAGGAAGCTTCTGGCTGTATTTCTGTTTTGATAAACATGCATTTATTAATGGACAACTTTAATGATTGTCTGAAAAAATTATTCTCAGGGTTCCCTATAAAGTAGGAGAATTCACAGTAGCCAAAGGGACAGAGATATCAGACCCATGAAAAACAACCAATGATACAATATTTTGGAAGCAAGAATAGGTGTGTATCTAATGATTTTTAAACTATGTTAGTTGATGTATTGTCCTTCCAATGAGATGTATGAGTAGATTATATGAAGTCAGCTAGCTCAAGATGGTGTATAGGATACATCTGTCTTTAATTTCTTCTGAAATTATCTTAAAAACAATGAAAGAATCAAAAAGGATATTAAGAGTCAACTTTTTGGAAGTCTTTTCCTTATCTGTACAATGAGAGTTGTAATAGGTATTTTCTAATAGCCTACTTTGCTTTGGTACTGAATTTCGTTATTTTTAAAAACACGATATGATTTATATTTGCATCACTATGGAAAATAAGTGAGAATTATCTATATTATATGAATAGATTGAAGCATTAGTGACAAGAGAGTAAATATTGTGTTGAATCATTTTATGTGCATGGCCAGAAAAAAATCTTGATATAAATAAGTCTTCCATACATTTTAAAATCAAAATTAAATGCATCTACAGCTACCTGATAATAACGAAAAGATAATTTCTAACTTTAAAACTTCTCTGAATATGTCTAGCCATTTATCCATTAATAGCTGGAAAGGAAATTTTAGTGTTCACCGTGTAGGGTACTTATCAATTGAGAAAGGGACGTGAAATGGAGGGTGAGAAGTAGATGAGAGGAAAGCAGGGAGGGAGGAGGGGGCAGGGAAGAAGAGAGAGGATCCTCCCTAGAATCTGTTTTTCAAAGTTTGAACCAAACAATCTGTGGTTCATCATAGTGGGTGTGTCACAGTCTAAAAATCCTAAGTCATTCTCTATGCAGTTTTTTCTCAGTAAACATATACACTCACTGCTTTAGATGCATTATGTCAGTTTTTTATGGTAAGAGCCAATGAAAGAGGCCTTTGTGTTTTGAAATTGAAGAAGCTTAGGTTTGGAGAGGTTAAATCATTTCCCAGCATCATCAGGATGAAGTGGCAAAACTGAGGATGAAGTCCATGACTGACCTCTGAAGGTCACACTGCCGTCTGCTCTGGTATATGTCTCCCGTCTTCCCAGTTAACACACCACTCCAAGTGATTACTGAGGAGGGTCAAAGGGAGACTATTTTACAGATACTTTAGGAAGAGATATGAAATACCAATGAAGTGATGTCAGTTATTTCTAATTTAAAGATTATTTCTCCCTGTACTGTATTCTTTTTGTGTTCCATTTGACAAACTAAAAAGTTGGGGAATTTTTCAAAATTCAAGCTATTAGTAATCAGTGATGTTCAAAGAACCATAGCTCTCTATCAACTGCATTTGTTCTTTAGTATTTATTAAAAATACAGATTGGTCCAGAAAGATAAAATTGCATACATTAATGTGTTTTGTGATTTATAATACCTCTTTAGCGTGAAATCTTTGTTTATAAAGCTTGTTACCCAAATGCACTTTATTTTAGTGATTGTTATGTTAGTTGTGGTGAAAGTTAAAGGAAGAAGTCTAAATGGGACTGTTGTATTCTATCCTGGGCGACCACCTTACGGAGCAACGTCAGACCGTCAGTAAGCTCCCACAGCAGCCTCGGCCTGTTTGCCCCCTTCTGTTTTCCTTTGCAGTGGGCAATTTCTTATCTACCAACACCCACAGTTTCCTTTTGTTTTAGATTATTTTATTGTCGTTATTGTTATTGGAGTGTATTTGCTGATTGGGTAGGATTCTTTGGACTTACACAGTGCTTTTATTGGATAGATATTTGGGTTTTTTGGTTTTTGAATGTTTTTGTTTTTACTAATTATGGTTTTTGTAATATATTTTAAATTCTCCAAAGGCATTAAATGGTCTCTAACATAAAGCCTATGGTTGTTTTATTTATTTATTAAATTGATTTTTATTAATGTTGATTTACAGTGTTGTTAGTTTCTACTGTATAGCAAACTGAAATATATATATATATATATATATTTATCTCCAGTCTTTTTTTAGATTCTATTCCCATATAGGTCATTAAGAGTATTGAGTAGAGTTCCCTATGTTATACAGTAGGTTCTTATTAATTATATATTTTATCATTAGTAGTGTGTATATGTCAATTCCAATTTATCCTCACCCTAGATTTCTCTCCTGGTAACCATAACTTGGTTTTCTACATCTGTGATTCTGTTTCCATTTGTAAATAAGTTTATTTGTACCACTGTGTTAGATTCCACATATAAACAATATCATATGATATTTGCCTATGGCTAACTTTGGGTGAAAGTAGCAAGATGCTAAATTAGTCCATAATTTCCCAGGGTGTTATAGAATTAATGGTGGTGCTCAGACTTAAATCCATGGCTGTCCTACTCTAAGTGGTCGTACTTTATCATGAGATAATGAGAGCTCCCAGGAGACAAAATCACCAGATGGGCCCCTTGAGTACTGGAGCCTGTGACTGGGGACAGTGTTTAAATTCAAAATCTCCTGTTTTTCTGAAAATACTCTGAATATCTTTAATGGACTGTAGGTTTTTTGTTCTCAGTGCGGTAAGGCAATTGAAAATATGTTGCAAAGAAGATGATTTTATATCTTTTAGCTAAAACTGTCGTATTGAGTCAGCTACATCTAGGATGTGCTGTGACAAAATACGTTGATAAATTCTGAAGAATCTGAAAGTGAGAATGATATCCACTGTCTTGCTTGATTACCTGGGTGACCTGAAGGAGGTCACAGACACTAGAGTAGGTCACAGTTTTCTAACATGTTTAAGAAAAAATTAAAAATGTATAATTAACTTCTAAACACTTTTTAAAACTGCTTTCATTGGGTCAGATGCACACACACACATACACACTCACACACAACTACTTACACACACACACACACACAATTTAATCCAAATTTAACGTATAATGACAGAAAGCAAACCAGTGGGTGCCTGGGGATAGAGGTGGGAATAAGAGAAGGCTTACAAAGGAGTATGAGGAAACTTTTAGGGATGATGAATATATTCATTATCTTGATAACTATGGTAAAGTCACAGATATATGCATATGTCACAATTAATAAAATTGTACACTTTAAATATGTACAAAGTTTATCCTTTATCATTTATACCTCAGTCAACAAAAACAAGACTGGGAGCTGACTGTGGCTCAGATCATGAACTCCTTATTACCAAATTCAGACTTAAATTGAAGAAAGTAGGGAAAACCACTAGACCATTCAGGTATGACCTAAATCAAATCCCTTATGATTATACAGTGGAAGTGAGAAATAGATTTAAGGGACTAGATCTGATAGATAGAGTGCCTGATGAACTATGGACTGAGGTTCGTGACATTGTACAGGAGACAGGGATCAAGACCATCCATCCCCATGGAAAAGAAATGCAAAAAAGCAAATTGCTGTCTGGGGAGGCCTTACAAATAGCTGTGAAAAGAAGAGAAGTGAAAAGCAAAGGAGAAAAGGAAAGATATAAGCAACTGAATGCAGAGTTCCAAAGACTAGCAAGAAGAGATAAGAAAGCCTTCCTCAGCGATCAATGCAAAGAAATAGAGGAAAACAACAGAATAGGAAAGACTAGAGATCTCCTCAAGAAAATTAGAATACCAAGGGAACATTTCATGCAAAGATGGGCTTGATAAAGGACAGAAATGGTAAGGACCTAACAGAAGCAGAAGATATCAAGAAGAGGTGGCAAGAATACACAGAACTGTACAAAAAAGATATTCACGACCCAGATAATCACGATGATGTGATCACTGACCTAGAGCCAGACATCCTGGAATATGAAGTCAAGTGGGCCTTAGAAAGCATCACTACAAACAAAGCTAGTGGAGGTGATGGAATTCTAGTTGAGCTATTTCAAATCCTGAAAGATGATGCTGTGAAAGTGCTGCACTCAATATGCCAGCAAATTTGGACAACTCAGCAGTGGCCACAGAACTGGAAAAGGTTAGTTTTCATTCCAATCCCAAAGAAAGGCAATGCCAAAGAATGCTCAAACTACTGCACAATTGCGCTCATCTCACATGCTAGTAAAGTAATGCTCAAAATTCTCCAAGCCAGGTTTCAGCAATATGTGAACCGTGAACTTCCTGATGTTCAAGCTGGTTTTAGAAAAGGCAGAGGAACCAGAGATCAAATTGCCAACATCTGCTGAATCATCAAAAAAGCAAGAGAGTTCCAGAAAAGCATCTATTTCTGCTTTATTGACTATGCCAAAGCCTTTGACTGTGTGGATCACAATAAACTGTGGAAAATTCTGAAAGAGATGGGAATACCAGACCACCTGACCTGCCTCTTGAGAAATATGTATGCAGGTCAGGAAGCAACAGTTAGAACTGTACATGGAACAACAGACTGGTTCCAAATAGGAAAAGGAGTATGTCAAGGCTTGTATATTGTCACCCTGCTTATTTAACTTATATGCAGAGTACATCATGAGAAACGCTGGACTGGAAGAAGCACAAGTTGGAATCAAGATTGCCGGGAGAAATATCAATAACCTCAGATATGCAGATGACACCACCCTTATGGCAGAAAGTGAGGAGGAACTAAAAAGCCTCTTGATGAAAGTGAAAGTGGAGAGTGAAAAAGTTGGCTTAAAGCTCAACATTCAGAAAACGAAGATCATGGCATCCGGTCCCATCACTTCATGGGAAATAGATGGGGAAACAGTGGAAACAGTGTCAGACTTTATTTTTCTGGGCTCCAAAATCACTGCAGATGGTGACTGCAGCCATGAAATTAAAAGACGCTTACTCCTTGGAAGGAAATTTATGACCAACCTAGATAGCATATTCAAAAGCAGAGACATTACTTTGCCAACAAAGGTTCGTCTAGTCAAGGCTATGGTTTTTCCAGCGGTCATGTATGGATGTGAGAGTTGGACTGTGAAGAAGGCTGAGCGCCAAAGAATTGATGCTTTTGAACTGTGGTGTTGGCAAAGACTCTTGAGAGTGCCTTGGACTGCAAGGAGATCCAACCAGTCCATTCTGAAGAAGATCAGCCCTGGGATTTCTTTGGAAGGAATGATGCTAAAGCTTAAACTCCAGTAGTTTGGCCACCTCATGCAAAGAGTTGACTCATTGGAAAAGACTCTGATGCTGGGAGGGATTGGGGGCAGGAGGAGAAGGGGACGACATAGGATGAGATGGCTGGATGGCATCACTGACTCGATGGGTGTGAGTCTGAGTGAACTCCGGGAGTTGGTGATGGGCAGGGAGGCCTGATGTACTGCAATTCATGAGGTCGCAAAGAGTCGGACACGACTGAGCAACTGAACTGAACTGAAACCTATTTTTAAAATATCCTTCAAAGACCACATTATATACACTCCCTTCTGGAACAAATACTCTATTTTTTTCCCTTTTAATGTTATCCTAGACCTTTTCATGAGGTCGCAAGGAGTTGGACACAACTGAGCGACTGAACTGAACTGAACTGAGACCTTTTCAATGCATGTATCACAAAGAGTAAATATTGTTTTTTTGGGGGGGAGGGGTTAATATATGAGAACATCTTAATATGCCCCAAATTATTTTTATTCTTTATTATTTTCTATCAACTAATCCCAACACAAATTCTGCCATATTTTAACATGCTATTTATAGACCAGATGAGTGAAAATTACAGCATTTTCAGTGCAAATTTAACCTAATGACTCCTCATAGAGAAGAGGGGAGATTTATAGAAGTTGTCCAGTCATCTGACTTCTCACAACAGCTGCTTTTTTGATAAACCAAGTGTCTTGTCCTCTGTTCCTAATTAAATGAGCAGCAGTGCCTTTCATTTTTCCTCTAGCTTCACTCTGAATCTACCTGAGCAGAAAGTAATGCATTTGAGAAAACAGAACATCTAGAAAAAAATTTGAGTTCTATAATAAATTGTTGATCTCAGTAAAACTTTCTATCCCTGTGAGACTTGTTTTCCTTATAGGTAAAGTAGCAACAGTCATACTTACTCCGTAACTACTTCACTGGTTTGATTTAAATGAAGGTATAAAGAGAGAAAGTTTTCCTTCAGAGTTTTCTTCTCAGAGCATTAGGAAAGTCTGGACTCTGCTATTTCTGAAAAATTTATCTTGAGCATATTAATCTGCATTATAATTTCTTTTCTTCCTCCATTGGTAGGTATTTAACATGACTAAGGTTTGGTTATATCCTCTATAATATTTTTCTTTAAGGCTACATAAACTTCCAGGATGTCTAATATCACTGCTGTACAGTTGAATTAGAGTCTAAAACTCAGACTGTCTAGAATTCTGTTCATACTTTGCAGTGCTCTAGATTTTCCTGTGGATATCTTGGTGTCATTGAGATGTGACAAATAATGCATACTTCAACCTCGTTATTATTCTCGACATACTATTTCCACTTACGAAACATAACTTCTAATTACCCATTCTCAGCACCTCAATGTTAAGCATTGTATTAGGCCCGAAAAAGAGTCTCAGTAAGTATCTGTGGATGTTCCACACTTTTTGTCTTCCTTGGGAGCCTCAGCATGGTTTGTTTAGAGCACCACATCACTTTGAATACAGCTAAAATGTTAAGGGAAATTAAGAGTGAAAATCATGAGTGTTGATGATAAAAGATTATGTCTATGGGGAAGCCTGCATCAATTAATGGAGACTCTGGAATGTTGTGTCAGTGTAGACATTCTACAGAGTGGGCACAGTTGCAGAGAGACATAAATGTTAAAGGCCTAGCTAATGTCCACTAAGTATAACTGAGAATTAGGAAGGGCACTCTCATCACTGTGTATTTCACATATTAGTTGCAGAGAAAAAGAGCAACAGACAGCTTAAGAGCAAAGCTGAGGGACTCCGAGAGAAAGTTGTCAGCTGCAGCAATAGGAAAAAGAAAGCTGAAGAAGTGTGGCTGGGTTTCTCAGAACATAGAAGAAGCTGGAACATCATTGAAGACTGTTAATCTGGCAGGCTAGATAAATTTTGTTAGTTCAAATGATTTTTTAAGGCTATTCATAAAGCTGACTCTTAATATACCTTATACCTTAATAGGGATTCATTAAGGAAATGGCTTGTTACCATTCATGTGTCTAATGATTATGGCTTATTTCCTTTACCAGACATGCAATTCATTGCTTTAAATACCCAGCACTACAAGACTGTTTCTGTACTTTGCTGCACGAGATAAGCTTTCTTTATAAAAATGTTTCTATTCACTGGGAAGTAATAATATTTAAACATCTATAGTTTATAAAATGAAAAGAGAAAGCACAAATTAAATACAGAGACAGTAACTTTTACTGTTAAAGCTATGATTTTTCAGTGGCCTTCTATTTCATTTCTTTACTAACTGATACTTATGCATGTCCTGGTGGGAGATGACATAAAAAATTAATACAGACAAAATAAAGATTCAGAGACTTACCAAGGCTCGTCTATTTTTCTGTATTATTATTTTTCCCTTCTTAGCTTTATTGATGGTTTTAGCCCTGGTGACTCCACCAGTGAGCCTGTGGTCAGTAGCAGACATCAAGTATTTTCAAACCCCCTTGTATGTTATCTGGAACCATCTCCACATTACATGTTGACTTATTTGAGAAATATAAGTGCTTGAGAGAGAGGCATTGCCATGGAGTGAAAGAAACCTAGACTGGGATTCCAAAGATACCAGCTTTAGCTCCACCTCTGCCACCTGAGTAAGCTTGGAAAATCACTAAAAACTACCTAAGCCTGTATTTTGCTACCTCTAATATAGAGATAACACTTTCAACTATCTCACAGAGTTACTGTAAAAATCATATACATTCATTTTAGCCAGTATTTGTTCTCCTGTGCCTATCATAAGGTCTGGCACTCATGACAGCATATATGATATTTAGTATAAAATTTTAAATATTTTATGACATCATACAAGGTTTGCTGTTTTTGTTTAGTTTTTAATTATAACATCTAGGGATCTGGCAGTCCCTTTAATTCTTTCTGGCCAATAAAGGATGTTGATATTTGCAAATCTAAGTTTCTCATATTGTTCCAGTAGGACATAGGAAGATTGAAAGTAAAAATATGGAAAAAACACCAGACAAATATAAACAAAAATAAAACTGATCTAAATATGTTAATATAAAGAAAGCTTATTTTAAGGCAGAAAAATATGGCTAGAAATTAAGTATTACCATAAATTGTCAGAAGGTTTAATTAAATAGAATATGTAATAATGCTAAATTCATTAACAGAAAACAAAGCATTACAGATACAGAGGGAAGTGGATAAATCAATTTATAAATAAGTTTGATATCTTCTTTGAAATTTTAAACCTATTTCTCTTGGTAAATGACAGATGAAGAAGACAAAATATTTGGTATGCATATATATTTGAAAATGTCTTCCTACAGGAATATAAAGAACCATGTACTGAATACTTTGAAAATAAAGAGTATTTCTCAAGGCCATATGGAAGGAACATTTATAAAAATTGAATAAATATTAGGAGATAAACAGAGTGAAAACTAATTTCAAAGAAGCAATACTGTTGATTACATTGTTTTACAACAGTAAAGATGTAAGTTGATAGCAAAATGATAATGACCTTTCATATATTTTGAAAAATAAAGTGCCACATAAGTCCCAAGAAGAACACATGTATACCTGTGGCGGATTCATTTTGATATTTGGCAAAACTAATACAATTATGTAAAGTTTAAAAATAAAATTTAAAAAAAAAAAAGAAAAGAATGAATCAGAACCCTCATATGTGATGGGAACTATGCTAAGTGCTTTCACAGTGATTCCAAAAAAAAAAGAAAAATTATAAAAGAAATTTAAATTTATTTAAATTTATAAGGTAATTTAAAATATATAAGCATGTCAGCATTGCATTGAATATCTGTTCTGTGTCAGGCAGTGTTCTAGTACAGGGGAACAAAAGGGATAATTTTCCTGCTTTCTTGAAAGTTTACTTGTTGGTACAGAAGAACAGACAGTAAAGAAGATGCCAGAGGGGAGTAAGTGTTAAGGAAAAAAATTAAGTATGGTTGGTGGTGACAGAGTGCTGGAAAAGATGGGGGGAAGAAAACATTCCGTTTTAAATTGAGTGGTTAGAGAAAATGTGGCTGAGAATGTGACATTGAAGCCAAGTCCTAAAGGAGATGAAAGAGCAAACCATGCAGAAGTATGTGAGGGGGAAGTGATATCTGATACATGTGTCTATGTGCATGCACCTTTTTACTTCTGATTTAAATCAAATTTTCCTAGAAGCAGGATAAAGCTGCAATGAAAGAGGTTAATTCCTACAATATGTCATGTCCGTTTAAACTGAAAATGTCTTAAAGTCATAAATGGTTCACCTTTCTTCTCTTTTAGCATTCTGTGCGTGATTCAGCTTATTAAAATGGAAATTTTTATGCATTTCCTATGATGCCGTTTTATCATTTCACATTTCTAAAATAGAATATGCCATTTACTTTATGTCTGAGTTAATATTGACTAGGAATATAAAGCAGCAATTGTCTGGTTAGCTGCCAACGCAAAAACATAGTTAGAAAAGCAATAATTCAGGAATGTACTCATTGTTAAAGGGCATAACAATTTTTTATTAGTACAATTATCTTCTTCTTAATACACATTGTAAAGAACAAGTGAACTGCCTCTTTTGCACTTCATCAATGCAGGGTGTACAGTTTCTCAAATCAGACATTTCTGTCTGTGGGGGAAAAAAAGCCAAATACAAAAAATACATTTCACCAAGATCAGCTACTTTGACCCTGAATGTACTAGATTTTTAGCATTCAAGATATAATTTTAATCTTCAATAGTGCCTATTTAAATATTATGGTGAAATTTAAGGTTATAAATAAAATCTAACTGAATTCTGGTGGTGTAAGAGAAAATTATGTAGGGTTGTTTTCTCTGTATGTTACAATGTAGCTTTCTAAAATAAGGGACCTGCCAATGTAGAATTATTGCTACTTGAAAACAAATTAATATAGATTTTCACCTCAGAGAACTGAATCCTTACCATTAATTAGTGTTGTTATCTTAGGCAAATTACTGACTTAAAGTTTGTTTCCCCTTCTGTAAAACTGGCATAATAGTACCTACTATTCAAAGATAAATATGAGGCTTAAACATGAAAAATATACAGAATACTTAGCATATTATAACATATTCAATAAATGTTAGTGTAACATGTTTTTTAAATGAACTGGGCTTAATGAAGTGCCCATAGAAAAAACATCTTTATTACTTGGGGTTTTTCAGAGAAACAGAACCACTGGGAGATGTGTGTGTGTGTGTGTGTGTGTGTGTAAAATTTATTATAAGGAATTGGCTTATGAAGTTTTGGAGGCTGAGAATTCCCAAGATCTATAGTTGGCAACCTGAAGATCCTGGAGAGGTGATGATGTACTGTTAGTCCGAGTCCAAAGATCTGAGAAGCGAGAAAGGGAGTCATTTAAGTTTCAGTTCAGCTAAGAATAACACTTTGATTTAGGCTTGACTTTTCTGATACCTCTAAATGAACAAAATCCATGAGGTTTATATAAAATATTCAAAAGCAGGAAGGAGACATCACAGGAGGCACAAGGGCAATATGGATAAAGGGGGTTATGATATTTAATTTTACATGTTAATTTGACTGGACCATGGGATACCGATAGTTGGTTAAACATTATCCTGGTGTTTCTGTGAATATGTTTGTGAATGAGATAATATTTGAATTGGGTAGACTGAGTAAAGCAGATTGCCATTCCTAGAGTAGGGATGCCAAATCAGTTGAAGGGCTGAATGGAACAAAAAACGCTTTAGTGAAAAGAGAATCTGGGCCTCTTTCACAATGTCATGCTCCTGGTGGTTGTAATATCCAACTCCTTTGGGTTAGACATGGGAATTAGAGAGAAAGGGTAACGTGATTTTATTTTGCCTAATTGATACTGCTTATTGTTCTCTCTTGGTAGGCATCCAAGAAACCATAATGGTAAATATCATTGATACATTTAAATACATTAAAAATAAGTGATATGGATAACTCCCCAAAGAGCATGGACTTTATTTAAATAGCAAATGCCAAAGTAAATAAAAATATTTTTTTCATAATGCAGGAGAAATTTAATCTTTAACATTTAAAGGCTTTTAATATATGGACATATATATTCACACACATATATATGTATATATAGGTGTGTGTGTATATAGGTATATGTGTGTTTGGTATTGTGTGTATGTATGATCAGTGTATATATTTTCGCTGGCTTTTTCTGCTGGGAAAGCCTAGAAGCAATGACATCCCAGTAAAGATAGACACAACTAGCACAGAGGAATTGTGTATCCCTATTGTAAATACTGGAGGAGGGCATGGCAACCCACTCCAGTGTTCTTGCCTGGAGAATCCCCATGTACAGAGAGGAGCCTGGAGGGCTGTAGTCCATGGGGTTGCACAGAGTCGGACACGACTGAAGCGACTAAGCAGCAGCAGCAGCACTGTAAATACTATTTTCCAATAAAAGGAAACAAGACTTCTTAGATTAGTGGTTGAATCCAGGGCTGACAGAGAAAAAATACTTTATGAAACTGGAACATCTTGTGGGACCAAGAAGTAAGGAAACCCTCAGAACATGATAGGAGTATGTCCAAAGAGTATAGAAGCTGATTTGAACGTGTGCCTGATGACCAAATTTGGAACAATTTAAGATAAAATGCAAAACAAAAATGATGTTATATCCCATCAAATAAATACCCATGAGTCCATACTGATATACATAATGTAATATATGAACAAATGAGAAGGGGCTGATCCTTCTTCACAGTGTAATTCCAGTAAATATAGAAATGATGAGGGAACTTGAAAAATCACCATTTATCAAACACTATATCAGTTTGATTTTTTAGTGTTATAAGTTACATAAGGTTATTTATGGCTACATAAAATGCTGACATGGGGGAAAGCTGGGTAGAGTATAAAGGAATTCTGAGTACAAAGAAAATTTTATTTTTGTAACATTTTTGGAAAGTTAATTCAAAATTGTTTCCCTGGTGGCTCAGATGGTGAAGAATCTGCCTGCAGTTTGAGGGACCCAGGCTCAGTTTCTGGGTCAGGAAGATCCCGTAGAGAAGGAAATGGCAAGTCACTCCTGTTTTCTTGTCTGGAGAATTCCATGGGCAGGGGAGCCTAGCATGCTATAGTCCATGGGGTTGCAAAGAATTGGACAGGACTGAGTGACTAACCGGAGAAGGCAATGGCATCCCACTCCAGTACTCTTGCCTGGAGAATCCCATGGACAGGGGAGCTTGGTGGGCTGCCGTCTATGGGGTCGCACAGAGTCGGACACGGCTGAGCGACTTCACTTTCACTTTTCACTTTCATGCATTGGAGAAGGAAATGGCAACCCACTCCATTGTTCTTGCCTGGAGAATCCCAAGGATGGGGGAGCCTGGTGGGCTGCTGTCTGTGGGGTCGCACAGAGTCGGACACGACTGACGGAACTTAGCAGCAGCAGCGACTAACACTTTCACTTTAATTCAAAACTGAAGGAAGAATATGCAGGTGAGGAGAAAAAAGATATGTAGGGGGAGAAAGAATGAAAGAAACCACTAGAGCTGAATTTTGAAGGCTGAGTAGGAGTTAATTTTGGACATGCTGAGTTTTTTTTGTTTTTTTTTTTTAATTTTATTTTTAAACTTTACATAACTGTATTAGTTTTGCCAAATATCAAAATGAATCGGCCACAGGTATACATGTGTTCCCCATCCTGAACCCTCCTCCCTCCTCCCTCCCCATTCCATCCCTCTGGGTCGTCCCAGTGCACCAGCCCCAAGCATCCAGTATCGTGCATCGAACCTGGACTGGCAACTCGTTTCATACATGATATTTTACATGTTTCAATGCCATTCTCCCAAATCTTCCCACCCTCTCCCTCTCCCACAGAGTCCATAAGACTGTTCTATACATCAGTGTCTCTTTTGCTGTCTCGTACACAGGGTTATTGTTATCATCTGTCTAAATTCCATATATATGCGTTAGTATACTGTATTGGTGTTTTTCTTTCTGGCTTACTTCACTCTGTATAATAGGCTCCAGTTTCATCCACCTCATTAGAACTGCTGAGTTTTGATTCAATAGATTCCTAAAGTGGAAAAGACTTGACAGCAGTTGCATATAAGCTGTTAGGATTAGAGACACATTTAAGAGTCTGACTACCAGGAGATAATAGAAGCCACAAAGTCAGACAAAATCAACCAGGAAGATTGTATGCAAGTAGAAGCAAGGAAAACAGAGTCTTAGGGAATACAGACTGAGAAGAAATAGCAAGAAAAACAGCCTAAAAACCAAGAGAAGTGGTATCAAAGAGCAGAGAATTTAGAGGAGGAGGAAGTTGTCTGCTTGCCAGTGGTTCAGTGTAAGAAGAGGAGGAAAAGGAAGACGGAGCAAGAGGATAGAGGTATGCTCTTCAATATACCATGGCTAAATATTTCAATTTCAATAATAAGAACAAAAAACTAAACATGCAACTTGTATATGATCTGGCAGTCATGTTCCTGGGCTTCTATCCCAGAGAAATGGAAACTTATATTCACACAAATTTTGTACAAAAATGTACAGCTTTATTTGCAAGAGCCCCAAATTATAAATAACTCATATGTCCTTGAGTGGAATGAATGCATAAATAAATTATGGCATATCCCTACCAGAGGATACTTACTCAGCAAAAAAAAGAAACAAACTGTTGATATGTGGAACAACCTGGATGAGCCTCCAGAGATGTATGCTGAGTGAAAAAAGCAAATCCCAATAGGTTACATGCTGTAATATTTCATTTACATATTCTTGAAATGACAAAATTATATAAATTGAGATTAGTGGTTTCCAGGAGATATGGAAGTAGAGGGACAGGAAGGAATTGGGTGTGCCAACAAAAGGGCAATTACAAGGAGTCCTAGTGGTGATAGAACTATTTTTGTATTCTGCCTGTATCAATGTCAGTATACCATAATATTGCTCTGTAGTTCTGCAATATGTTACTGGTAGGAAAACTGGATAAAAATTCAGATCTCTCTTATTTCTTATAGCTCCCTGATAATGTACAGTCATCTCAAAATAAAAAGTTTAATTAAAAGAGAAAAAAAACAACAAATCACAGAAGAAATCAAAAAAGAAATCAAAATTTGCATAGAAATGAATGAAAATGAAAACACAACAACCCAAAACCTGTGGGACACTGTAAAAGCAGTCCTAAGGGGAAAGTTCATAGCAATACAGGCACACCTCAAGAAACAAGAAAAAAGTCAAATAAATAACCTAACCCTACACCTAAAGCAACTAGAAAAGGAAGAAATGAAGAACAGGGTTAGTAGAAGGAAAGAAATCTTAAAAATTAGGGCAGAAATAAATGCAAAAGAAACAAAAGAGACCATAGCAAAAATCAACAAAGCCAAAAGCTGGTTCTTTGAAAGGATAAATAAAATTGACAAACCATTAGCCAGACTCATCAAGAAACAAAGGGAGAAAAATCAAATCAATAAAATTAGAAATGAAAATGGAGAGATCACAACAGACAACATAGAAATACAAAGGATCATAAGAGACTACTATCAGCAATTATATGCCAATAAAATGGACAACGTGGAGGAATGGAAAAATTCTTAGAAAAGTATAACTTTCCAAAACAGAACCAGGAAGAAATAGAAAATCTTAACAGACCCATCACAAGCACGGAAATTGAAACTGTAATCAGAAATCTTCCAGCAAACAAAAGCCCAGGTCCAGACGGCTTCACAGCTGAATTCTACCAAAAATTTACAGAAGAGCTAACACCTATCCTCAAACTCTTTCAGAAAATTGAAGAGGAAGGTAAACTTCCAAACTCATTCTATGAGGCCACCATCACCCTAATACCAAAACCTGACAAAGATGCCACAAAAAAAGAAAACTATAGACCAATATCACTGATGAACATAGATGCAAAAATCCTTAACAAAATTCTAGCAATCAGAATCCAACAACACATTAAAAAGATCATACACCATGACCAAGTGGGCTTTATCCCAGGGATGCAAGGATTCTTCAATATCCGCAAATCAATCAATGTAATACACCACATTAACAAATTGAAAAATAAAAACCATATGATTATCTCAATAGATGCAGAGAAAGCCTTTGACAAAATTCAACATCCATTTATGATAAAAACTCTCCAGAAAACAGGACTAGAAGGAACATACCTCAACATAATAAAAGCTATATATGACAAACCCACAGCAAACATTATCCTCAATGGTGAAACATTGAAAGCATTTCCCCTAAAGTCAGGAACAAGACAAGGGTGCCCACTTTCACCACTACTATTCAACATAGTTTTGGAAGTTTTGGCCACAGCAATCAGAGCAGAAAAAGAAAAGGAATCCAAATTGGAAAAGAAGAAATAAAACTCTCACTGTTTGCAGATGACATGATCCTCTCCATAGAAAACCCTAAAGACTCCACCAGAAAATTACTAGAGCTAATCAATGAATATAGTAAAGTTGCAGGATATAAAATCAACACACAGAAATCCCTTGCATTCCTATACACTAATAATGAGAAAACAGAAAGAGAAATTAAGGAAATATATCCATTCACTATTGGAACGAAAAGAATAAAATACTTAGGAATATATCTACCTAAAGAAACTAAAGACCTATATATAGAAAACTATAAAACACTGGTGAAAGAAATCAAAGAGGACACTAATAGATGGAGAAATATACCATGTTCATGGATTGGAAGAATCAATATAGTGAAAATGAGTATACTACCCAAAGCAATTTATAGATTCAGTGCAATCCCTGTCAAGCTGCCAACGGTATTCTTCACAGAACTAGAACAAATAATTTCACAATTTGTATGGAAATACAAAAAACCTCAAATAGCCAAAGCAATCTTGAGAGAGAAGAATGGAACTGGAGGAATCAACCTGCCTGACTTCAGGCTCTACTACAAAGCCACAGTCATCAAGACAGTATGGTACTGGCACAAAGACAGAAATATACATCAATGGAACAAAATAGAAAGCCCAGAGATAAATCCACACACATATGGATACCTTATCTTTGACAAAGGAGGCAAGAATATACAATGGATTAAAAACAATCTCTTTAACAAGTGGTGCTGGGAAAACGGGTCAACCACTTGAAAAAGAATGAAACTAGAACACTTTCTAACACCATACACAAAAATAAACGCAAAATGGATTAAAGATCTAAACGTAAGACCAGAGACTATAAAACTCCTAGAGGATAACATAGGCAAAACACTCTCCGACATACATCACAGCAGGGTCCTCTATGACCCACCTCCCGGAATATTGGAAATAAAAGCAAAAATAAACAAATGGGACCTAATTAAACTTAAAAGCTTCTGCACAACAAAGGAAAATATTAGCAAGGTGAAAAGGCACCCTTCAGAATGGGAGAAAATAATAGCAAATGAAGCAACTGACAAACAACTAATCTCAAAAATATACAAGCAACTCCTCAGCTCAATTCCAGAAAAATAAATGACCCAATCAAAAAGTGGGCCAAAGAACTAAATAGACATTTCTCCATAGAAGACATACAGATGGCTAACAAACACATGAAAAGATGCTCAACATCACTCATTATCAGAGAAATGCAAATCAAAACCACTATGAGGTACCATTTCACGCCAGTCAGAATGGCTGCGATCCAAAAGTCTACAAGCAATAAATGCTGGAGAGGGTGCGGAGAAAAGGGAACCCTCTTACACTGTTGGTGGGAATGCAAACTAGTACAGCCACTATGGAGAACAGTGTGGAGATTCCTTAAAAAACTGGAAATAGACCTGCCTTATGATCCAGCAATCCCACTGCTGGGCATACACACTGAGGAAACCAGAATTGAAAGAGACACGTGTACCCCAATGTTCATCACAGCACTGTTTATAATAGCCAGGACATGGAAGCAACCTAGATGCCCATCAGCAGATGAATGGATAAGCAAGCCGTGGTACATATACACAATGGAGTATTACTCAGCCATTAAAAAGAATACACTTGAATCAGTTCTAATGAGATGGATGAAACTGGAGCCAGAGTGAAGTAAGCCAGAAAGAAAAACACCAATACAGTATACTAACGCATATATATGGAATTTAGACAGATGGTAACAATAACCCTGTATACGAGACAGCAAAAGAGACACTGATGTATAGAACAGTCTTTTGGACTCTGTGGGAGAGGGAGAGGGTGGGATGATTTGGGAGAATGGCATTGAAACATGTATAATATCGTATATGAAACGAGTTGCCAGTCCAGGTTCAATGCACGATACTGGATGCTTGGGGCTGGTGTGCTGGGACAACCCAGAGGGATGGTATGGGGAGGGAGGAGGGAGGACGGTTCAGGATGGAGAACACATGTATACCTGTGGCAGATTCACTTTGATATATGGCAAAACCAATACAATATTGTAAAGTTAAAAAATGAAATAAAATTTAAAAAAATAAAAAATAAAATAAAATCATTTAAAAGGTTAAAAAAAAAAAAGAATAAGAATAAAATGATACAAGCATCCAGACAGAAATGCTTTTTTTAAAAAAACATTTAAGGTAAGGAATTTGTATCTTTGAAATATACAATGAAAGCTAAGATACTGGGTAATTATCTACAGATTATTGAGAGCAAAGGATTGTGTTTCAAGAAAACTGTATCCATCTGAGATACAATTTATCTGTCAAAAGAGAAACATTTTGAGCATGAAAGAATTTAGAAGGTCTACCAGCCAAATTATTTATGTGAGAAAATGTTGAAGAAAACCTTGTAAACATTAAAAATTAAACACAGATCTAATGGGAAGACAGATACAAAGTATGTGAAATAGAATTAGGTGTGTTTTTTTTTTGCATTCAATTCTAAATGGATTGTAAAGTTAATAGAATTCTATAATACATGTGTTAATTATATGTGAAATTGAAAAATAGATGAAAGAAACAGAATAATAATAGTATACAGCCAAAACTTCCATACTATCTCTAGAAAGCACAAGATTTGAATAAGGATGAGGATAAAGTGAAATCAAAACTTTCACTGTGAAGAAAGAGAGCAGAGGTACAGGAAGAATAAAAATCAAGTGTCTCAAGAGCAGTGCTATTCTCATATAATTACATACTTTTTATATAGTTACAGATTTTTAAAAAATTGAATGCCAGAGATGGGAAAATAATTATCAGTGGGACAGAAAATCTTTGTATTAGTGAGAAAGATAGGGACTTCCCTGGTGGTCCAGTGGTAAAGAATCTGCCTTCCAATGTAGGGGATGCAGGTTTGATTCCTCATCAGGGAATCAAGATTCCACATGCTACAGGGCAGGCAACCAGGCCTGCACACCATAACTACTGAGCCTGTGCACTCTAGAGCAAGTGTGCTACACCTAGAGAAGCCCACACATGGATCAACTAGAGAGAAAATCCACACACTGTAATGAAGACCCAGCACAAATGAAATAAAATAAATACTTCTTAAAAAAAAGGAAAATAAAGAAAATTAAGATTTTCCCAACTTGGCAAAAATAAAAATAGAAGGAGATGCTTAGATTTTGATAGCTTTATTTAATCCATTTAAAAATAAAACTAAAAATATAGATGTAGAAAATGAGTCTTCCCCTGAACAGCAAAAAAGCATTTTGAAGAACAGGGTACTTCTTTGAAATGATCAAAGTTAAATTTTTGTTTGCCCAAGATCTTTGATGCTCTCAGTGAAGGCATATTTCTTATATTCCTCTTTCCTGTCTACTTTCTCATTCACCAAAACCATGTTATTTCCCATTCTAAGGACAAATATTTCCCATGGCTCAAATGTATCAAAAATAGTTATTTGGCTCATTTTCTGCTGCAAGATTACTTAGGATTAGACTTTTCTTGTTTTCAAATATAGACATCCTTTTTTGTATATCATTGCTTTGATTATTTCCCAAATACTGTCTCACATAAATCACTGGAGGCTGATCCTGTCCTTGCTTACTCAACTCCTGCCATTCTGGTAACCTGTTAATGGGTATAAGACTCTGTGGAGAGAGTCTTTGGAAATGTGAGCTTGAAAGAAGTTTAAGATCTTCGTGATTCTGCTTATTCTTTGAGGACAGAAGTTTTTATTAAAAATTTTAAAATGCACATTTGGAAACATGATGTCTTTGTTGAATATAAACAAATAAATGTAAAACAAGACTTACACCTCAAACTAGTTATCAGCCTATTTCCCTGATAAATTCAATGCTAACTATCATGCTCATATAAATTTTGCCTAAGAGAAAAATTTTGCTTCTCTTCCTCAAATCTGAGTATCCAGAACATCTCCATAATTTCAGCATGTTGTTTTCACTTCACACTTCAAAGCAGATATTTTCCCCTACAGAGCTAAAGGGAACTTAACAGTCAGTTACTTCTGTCACCCATCATTCTAAAGCTAGGACTGCTTTGCTTCACACTCACCTATAATAAGGCCACGGATTGGGCATTTCAGCTCTCTATTCCTCATATCAAGAAATTGTTCCATAAAATTAAGAGCTCCATGAGAGAAAGTATAATAGCATATTTCACTCAAGCTTCCATAAATTCACAGTGCTGGGCACAGTGCTTGGCAACAGAGAACAGTCAACAAATATTAATTGAATGGTTGAACAAGTTAATAAATGAATAAAGTAATCTTTATTTAATGTTTCCAATCAGAAAGCAGTAGGAGCGAGAAGAAAAAAAGAGTAATCATTTATAAAACTTTTTTCTTACAATTCTGGAGTCAGTAGTATTCTTGATTTACCTTTTCAGTTTACTTTTTTTGGGGTGGGGTAGGGAGGATAAACTCATGATTTCAACTGCAGCCTTGAAAACTAATGTAAAACCTAAGAGTAATACCACTTTGACAGGAGAAATGGCAAAAAAAAAAAAAAAAAAATTGAAAAGGCTATTTATCATACCGTTTGATATTTTCTTATTTTACTTCCTAAAATAGCAACCTTATTTTTCTAGGAAGAGATCATATCTGTTTATTTTGATTTAGTAAATTGTCTTTAAATATGAATCCCACTGTATCTTACCTTGAGGAGTGATAGAGAGATGCCTTGTTGAAGAGGGATTCCTCTTTGTACCCAATTAATTATTTCAGTAAAATTTCTTCACAAACAGCATCACTCATACTGACTGCTTATGAAGCCATTAAATCCTGGCTCTAGGTAACTTTTGGACATTATGCAGAAGTGTCATATCAATCTTCTCATTGGGCTTGAAACAGTCCTTAGAAAACCATATAAACTTCAGTGTATTTTCCAAGGACTTGCTTGGATTTGATTAACGAAGAGCATAGAATTGAGATATACTATTTGGCATTGAAAGAACATTTAAAGTGAAAAATTCAAAGCTGAGGTGCCACAGAATGGGTACTAGAAAGTCACTTATTGAATAGAAAACTTAAAGGATTTTTTCTCACTTATGCTAAGTTGACAAACAAATCTGTAGAGAACATACGGAGGAGAGTGGAGTTCTCCGTTTTTGAGCTTGTTAATTGTGTTCAACAGTGATTGGTGATAAGGTCTTAGCTCCACAGAAATATTGCAGTGTTGCTATTTTCTCTCATATACACAGTTCTTGGGCATTTATTTTGTATTAACCAAACCAAGAAGATAATGTTATTTTTGTTTTCTCTAATAAAAATCTCAAGTCTAATATTATAGTTATTCCATAAGTAATATGGATAACCTTCCACAAGGATTAGGACAATGAGAGAAGCCTGACTGGTGAAGACAAATAACTTTGTTGTTTATATGGACATTTAGTCAATACTTGGTAATAAACAGCATCCCCACAACGCAGACGACACAATAGCTTGGCGTGGAATCAGTGCAGTTGGCCACCTCATTGGTAACCTCCATGATCTGCCAGAGAAAGAGAATCAACTCATCATTCCATTGTGAAACGATGTTGTAAAAGTAACAGGTAATTAACATGTATCTTTATAATATTTTAGTTGCTTACTCAGCAGTTTGAGTACAAAATTTGCCTCAAAAAAGCTCAGCTATAATCTCAACAAATTATCCTGCTAAGTGATCAGATACACCTCTAAAATGCCATCAGTTGAAAAACACTCCAACGCACGTGCTTCCCAGATGTGCCCAGGCAATATAATCCCCGAAGGGCTGTATTCTAACTTGTCCCAGAATACGAGCACAGCAGGCTTACCCCTAAAATGTGGAAATGCTACAAAAGCATGGTGAACTTAGTAATAGGGAATGACATGGAAGTAGAAAATGGTGTAAGAATGGTGGGTTATGACTTAACTAGTTGTAAAATTTGATAGCAATAAAGTATAGTATTTTAGGGACAAGGAGACTGAGCCACAGCAGATGCCACCAGTTCTGGTACAGGCACGTGGAAGTATTGATAAATACATATTAAAAGAAATAGAGGAAACTTCCCTGGTGTTCCAGCCGTTGACTTCACACTTTCACTGCAGTGGAGCATGGGTTTGATCCCTAGTCAGGGAGCTAAGATCTTGCATGCCAAATATGTGAATGAATGAATGAAGTAGAAATTGAGTCTTCAGACCTATAACACTCCTAAGTGTACAATTATACAGATTCAAGTATCATAAAGTGTTACCTTTGAACTGTGGTGTTGGAGAAAGACTCTTAAGAGTCCCTTGGACTGCAAGGAGATCAAACCAGTCAATCCTAAAGGAAGTCAGTCCTGAATATTCATTGGTAGGACCGATGCTGAAGCTGAAACTCCAGTACTGTGGCCACCTGATGCAAAGAACTGACTCATTGGAAAAGACCCTGATGCTGGGAAGGATTGAAGATGGCAGGAGAAGGGGATGACAGAGGATGAGATGGTTGGATGGCATCACCAACTCAGTGGACATGCGTTTGAGCAAGCTCTTGGAGTTGGTGATGGACAAGGAGGCCAGGCATGCTGCAGTCCATGGGATCACAAAGAGTCGGACACAACTGAGCGACTGAACTGAACTGAAGTATCATAAAGAGATAAAGCTTTATAAACTTGTCCTGGATCATCAAAAGCAGAAGTTGGTCCAAAGTGTTTCATAGTGACAGTTTCAAAATATAATTCACAGGGGATTACCACTGAATAGACATCTCTTATGGTAAATGAACTCACAATAATGCAAGACAATGAAAAATACTGAGGAAGGATCAACAGGTTCAAGAGGACAAAAATTAGCATCCCCAAAAGTGAAAATAATAGGAAATTCTGGAAGAGGCTATGATATAAACATATTTCACGTGATTAAAGAAATAAACTGAAAATATAAATTCTTAATAAAATAGAATAAGAAGTTTTATAAAAATAAGCAAATAGAACTTTTTGATTTTTAAAATGTACTGAAATGAAAAGCTTGATAGATTAAGATAGCAACAAACTAGACACACCTAAAGAGATACTAGAGAAGTAGAAGATAGATACAAGGAAATCACACAGAGGAAACAGAATGTAATTAAGAGACATGAAAGACAAAATGAGTAGTTTAACATAAACAAACATACCTACCTTGTTTTGGGAGAAAATGTTGACTATGTGAGATAAAATTAAAGATGTAACATTTAGTAATTACCATTCCATGAAATTTATATACTAACATTTCTTCCATATGTGCACAAAAACAAACATAAGACATATAAAAGGATGCTCATTGAATCTCTTATAACAGAAAAAAATTAGAAATATAAGCATTTATTAACTGGGAAATACATAAAACTTAGTGTACATAATGAGTACATTATGATAATCCAAATTTATTTGAATTATATGTATATGTGCATTCAGTTCAGTTCAGTCGCTCAGTGGTGTCCAACTCTTTGCGACCCCATGAATCCCAGCATGCCAGCCCTCCCTGTCCATCACCAACTCCTGGAGTTTACCCAAACTCATGTCCATTGAGTCGATGATGCCGTCTAACCATCTCATCCTCTGTCGGTCCCCTTCTCCTCCTGCCTTCAATTTTTTCCAACATCAGGGTCTTTTCAAATGAGTCAGCTCTTCGCATCAGGTGGCCAAAATATTGGAGTTTCGGCTTCAACATCAGTCCTTCCAATGAATATTCAGGACTGATTTCCTTTAGGATGGACTTGTTGGATCTCCTTGCAGTCCAAGGGACTCTCAGGAATCTTCTCCAACACCACAGTTCAAAAGCATCAATTCTTCTTCACTCAGCTTTCCTTATAGGCCAACTCTCACATCCATACATGACTACTGGAAAAACCATAACATTGACTAGATGAACCTTTGTTGACAAAGTAATGTTTTTTAATATGCTGTCTAGGTTGGTCATAACTTTTCTTCCAAGGAGTAAGTGTCTTTTAATTTCATGGCTGCAATCACCATCTGCAGTGATTTTGGAGCCCCAAAATATAAAGTCAGCCACTGTTTCCACTGTTTCCCCATCTATTTGCCATGAAGTGATGGGACCAGATGCCATGATCTTAGTTTTCTGAATGTTGAGGTTTAAGCCAACTTTTTCACTGTCCTCTTTCACTTTCATCAAGAGGCTTTTTAGTTCCTCTTCACTTTCTGCCATAAGGGTGGTGTCATCTGCATATCTGAGGTTATTGATATTTCTCCCGGCAATCTTGATTCCAGCTTGTGTTTCATCCAGCCCAACGTTTCTCATGATGTACTCTATATGTATCAAAATAGACAATCTGTACACTTCACAGATGAGTTTTAAAAAATGAATCACGAAAGGATCAGTAAAAATTTGCTAGTAACAATGAAATTGTAAAAAGCACAAAAAGTATTTTCTGATTATAAACATAAAATCATAAGAGGAAAATAAACAATCCAGGATACTCATTATACATCAGGGAAGAAGGCACAGAAAGAGGAACAGTCAGATTTCAAACTGTATTGTTATTTTTTAAACAGACTTGAAGCAAATAAAAGCAAAATGTTAACTTTAGCAAAAAGGAAAATTGAGAGAGAATTCTATGAGGCTTTATCCCCTATTGTTTTAATAAAGAATCCTGCAAAAAAGTCTACCATAGATTCTAAATGGCAAATACAGTGGTTACTTGGCAGCCATCTTCTTGACCTCTCCGCAGAAGTTGGCACATTTTACCATTTGCTACTTCTCGAAACTCTTGATTGTGAGTGTTTTATGTTGCAGTAAACTTTGAAGTGACTTTCTTTCTGACCAATACATTGGGAAACTCCAGGGAATAGGGCTGCCTGCTCTTCCTTATGTATAATAATTCTTGGGTGATCTATTTACTATGGTGCCTTTAAATGCTATATTCCCAGATGTACCTTCTAGTCTTGATCACTCCAGAACTCCTGATTCATGTGGTGCAATAGTTTACTCTATATGGGAAATTTTGTGTATCTCCGCCCATACTCCAGATGGCATGCAGAATAATGTAGTGTCATTTCAATGTGGAAATCTCTATTGTAGTACTGTGATGTTAAAACAAAATCTTAATTCCTTGCTATTGTTTCTTGGGCTTCAAATGACTTGGCCTCTAGCTGCTTCTGCAAACAGCTACACAGCTGTCACAAATGCTCTTAAGATTTTTGTTAAGAGTAGTTTGTTTTGCCTAGACTTCTCCAAAGGTATTTTTAGTTTAAGCTTTTGCTTAAATGTCATCTCTTCGAAGATGCAGTCTCCAATTACCATGTATGATTCTTTGTAGTCTGTACTCTTATCTTGCTTTATATTTTCTTCATTATCACTTTTAACCCAACATTTTATAAGTAATTTACTTGTACATTTTTGTATGTTTCCACTGTGAGAATGTAAGTTCTTCAAGTTCAGAGATTTTTGTCCATCTGGCTCACAGCCATGTACAGTATCCTGAGCAATCTCACACAAAGTTCATGCTCAATAAATATTTACTGATTGATGAATCAGGTATTTCTCTATGACTATTTTTCACTATGTTTTAACTCTTCCATTAGGAAAGAAAATAGCTGTCTTAAATAGAAATAAGATTTGCTAGCACTTTTTTGATCAAAAATTGTTTTCCATAGTCATTTATTGAATATGTTTGTCTATAGAAAGGTAACTTATCATTATACTCTCAATTCACCAATTTCAGCAAACTGTTGCATGAAAATAGGGAGGATATTGTACAGAACAGATGGCATTAATCTTCTTGGGAAAGACTGAGCAAACAACATTCACCCTCCAAAGCAGTTGGATTATAATTTAATAAAAACCTGACAAATGTATCAAATATTACCTTCGTAATGGCACCCCACTCCAGTACTCTTGCTTGGAAAATCCCATGGACGGAGGAGCCTGTTAGGCTGCAATCCATGGGGTCTCTAAGAGTCGGACATGACTGAGCAACTTCACGTTCACTTTTCACTTTCATGCATTGGAGAAGGAAATGGCAGCCCACTCCAGTGTTCTTGCCTGGAGAATCCCAGGGACGGGGGAGCCTGGTGGGCTGCCGTCTGTGGGGTCGCACAGAGTCGGAAACGACTGAAGTGACTTAGCATAGCATAGCATATAAGACTTAGTTTAACTCTAAATGGGAAATACCATAGAAAGGGATGAAGAGTCTTTTTTTTTTAGTTATCAATCACCCATGGTGTATGAGTAGCAAGTATTAAAAACAAGCTATACATGTAGTATTTACTTTAATAATCCAGAAAAATAACCAAAAAAGGAGAGGTAGAGTCCAAACAGTCTGATACACTGGCTAGTAGCAAATTTGTATGTGTGAATGTCTAAAGAATGGTGACATTCAGAGTCAGCCTTAGGAACGATTTAAATGGAACCAGGAGAATTCCAAACCTTGATCCTCCACCCTCATTCTTAAAAACTTCTTGTGACACGCTGGGTATGCAATTATATAAACATGAGAAAATGCTTTTAATATACTAATTAGTTTAAAGCTAAAGGGACCTGTTGGAAATAATCTGTTAGAAGGAATGATTTAGCCAAAGGACAAATAAAAACAGATCCTTCAGAATTTTAATTGATGACAATAAACATAAGATTAGAAAGGAGCAGTAGTGAATACACATATGGCTAAGGTATGGCCGATTCTCAGATGCTAATCCTTGAGTCCCTTCTCTTGCCAAGTGGAAAAGGAGCCAGGAACCTAAAGGATAAAGGGGGCATTGCTGATTGGAGTGTGTGTAAAAGCAGTAACCAAAAAGATGCCATTTTCCTGGGTAAAACAAGTGTGAGTCATAATATGAGTTCTTAAAATCCTGTGTGGCTGAGGATACTGAGCACCTAGTCTGAACTATTGCAATTAAGGCTGTTATTTTTAGAGCTATCAGTCTCGGTCTAGAACTCTGAAGGTGAAAAGCATGCTGCATTCAGAATTTTAGCAACCTCCTCCCTCTGGAGATCAAGCATTGTTAATTTTTTTGTTCCTCTATTCCTCTATTAAAGGAAAGATGCCATAATTACAGAGGGAAAGGACTGCATGCCTGCTTGGATACAGATCTGTGTTTATGGACTTGGAGGTCCAATCAGTCAATTTCTGGCAGAGAAGCTAAAAGAGACTGCAGCTGAGAATTCTTAGTTGAAAACTGGTGGTAATTGTCACCAATTATAACATGCAGTTGCTAGTTATAGTCATAAACAATGGTCCCACTTTTGGAGCATAACCAATAATGTCTTGTAGCTTTCCTTTAGCAAACTTCATTGTTAACCTTTAATACTATTTTGAAAGTTGCTAGGCTGCCACCTGACTGTATTTTGTTCATCTTATTAGTTACCTTAAAACAGATGATACATAGTAACATAAAGAAGGCTTTGTGTTATTATATTTCCTTTGTGCGTAGCTTAGTGCTTGATTTTCTTCATACTGTTATTGTAGAACAATACGACTGTAGTTGAACATATGCATTATTACTAGGAATCATTTTTTCTACTCAGTCCTGGATGATGAATTTTTCTCTGTAAGTCATTTTAACTGAAAAGATTCTAAATATTTTGTTCAGAATATATTGTGAATACTTTTCAAAGAGTTTAACAGAAGTGAAAATTTCAGGTAAAGCAATATATCTATTTTTTTTATTAATTCTGATTAACAAAATAGAAAGTGTGTGTTCAATCAGTCAGGAGTCAACTAAAGTGAAGTTCTTAGAGGTGGGAGTGTTGCTATCATTTCACTGACTGTGCATAATTAACTGACCCACTTAATTGTGAGATGATTTGGTTAATCCCGGTAGGACTGCAGTGGATGTTGATTCCACTGTGGTTAACTCCAGTCCGGCTATTGAAACTCAGAACTTTAAGAGTGCTACTTGATTTCCTGGCATTTCATCAAAGGCTGAAAATTGAATAAAACAAATACTTTCTTAGAAAAACTATGTTATATCTTAACTTCCCCAAAATGAATGCCTTAAAATACAAACAAATGAAGAAACCTAATGTTCTAAGGAAAAGTGACTTAGAATAATCTGAGTACCAGCTCATTCAATTCTTAAAGCAAATCACTGAGAAGGGTAATTATTATCACTATTTTACAAATGAAGAAATAAATGCATAGAATTTAAGTGATTTTCCTGAGGTCACATAGGTAATAAGTGGCAAGGGTGTGATTAAAACCTGGATCTAATTTGATCTCAGTGCCAAACAAGCAGTGACTGCATGAGAGAAGCAGAGCAATACGTGAAGCTCTTGAGTCTCATTGCCTGGAGGCAAACCCCAGCTTCACAACTGGCAACCCGTATAACCTGAGGCAGTTCATATATTTTCCTACCTCTAGAGAGCCTTCAGATGCAAAATAGACAGGATAATGATATAATTTATCTCACTGTGTTGTTCTGAAGCTGTATGAAAAAAGGTATGTAAAGTGCTGAGCACCATATCCAGCACATCCTAAGTGATCAATGAATATTATTTATCCCAATGTGCCCAGAATTCGACATTTTCATAGGGAGGAGGGTTTCCTGGATCTTTCTGGGACAGTATTGGTGATAGGGTAAAGGAAGCTACAGTCGGAAAGTTTTTCCTTGAGAATTTAGTTAACATATATTCTAATCAATAATGCAACACATATTTATGGAAAATCTGATATTTTCCAGTTTACTTACAAATGACCTAGTGACACAAAAAAGAAAGAAATTGCATCTGTGTTCAAGTAAATCATGCCAGTTAGGTTGAAAGAGAGGCAAATAATAGAGAAAATTCAAAATAAAAGGTATTACTAAAGGAACTCCTGGATTTTAAACACTCCTGGGTGTTTTCTGAAAACACCCAAGAAAGGGCTTCTCATGGAACATAGATGATTACACATGACTTCTCAGAAGTTTACAGGTCATTTTATTTACTGGTGAGGGATCTGAGTTAGAGAAAGAATAGAAATGGCTGCTGCTGCTGCTAAGTCGCTTCAGTCGTGTCCGACTCTGTGCGACCCCATAGACAGCAGCCCACCAGGCTCCCCCGTCCCTGGGATTCTACAGGCAAGAACACTGGAGTGGGTTGCCATTTCCTTCTCCAGTGCATGAAAGTGAAAAGTGAAAGTGAAGTCGCTCAGTCGTGTCCGACTCTTAGCGACCCCATGGACTGCAGGCTACTAGGCTCCTCTGTCCATGGGATTTTCCAGGCAAGAGTACTGGAGTGGGGTGCCATCGCCTTCTCTGGAAATGGCTGAGGGCATATGAAAGAGTCATCGAGAATAGTAAGTGGTTACCTAAAGAATTTCAATTTTATTTTCTAAGTAATAAGTACTCAATGAAGTATTTTAAGCAGGAGATGGACTCAGTTACATGCACACTTAGAAAGTACCTCTAAGGATGGAGATTTCATTGAAGATGCACTGTATTATCTGAATTAAGTTTGGCTGCACTTTAAGTTTTCTGCAACAGAAATCATAAAAAAGCAGCAAAGTTCCAAGGTAGTCAGACATGAGATGGCATCGTGGCTCCACCATCATCAGGGATTGGGGATCTTTCTGTTGTCATTTTTTTAGTACATGGCTAAAATCCTCAAGCTCACTTGAAGGGACAACTCAAGATTTGCTTATAGAACATCTACATTCTAGGCATCAAAAATAAAGGGAAAGGGGAAAAAATAAAGGATGAGCCAATTAGATCAGCCCCTTTTAAAGAACTTGCCAAGGATCCTACCTGATATCACCTTATTGGCTACTCCCAAAGGGAGCAAATTGATTATACACTACTGTATTCAGCAAGATAGGATCTCATTTACTGTTAAAAGGGAAAATTTACTGAGTAGTTAACCAAGAGTAACACTGTTAAATACTGTTAAAATAATTGAGTTCTAATAAAAACTAGTACAAAGATAGTATATGTAGAAGTACAAAGAAAATATATTCTTACATCTACTAACAAAACAATCTTTCTAAGAAAATAGCTATTTTCCCCATGTTTTCCTTATTCTTCCATATGAACTAAAATTATTTGTCTAATTCTTCTCCCCATAAAATATCCTGTGGGAGTTCTATTTGAGATTGCGTAAAATTTCTTTTCTAAGGAAAGAGTACTTTTATGATGGTAAGTCTTCTTATCTAAGAATATGATAGAGCATCTCTAAAACTTATTTTACAGTTTTTTTAATTTGTATTTTCTTTAGTTAGCTCTGGTGGCTTAATTTGATAACGTAACATTTCCTAATGTTTTCCTAATTTTCTTATATTCTAATCCAATCTTGCAAATTAACTTTCTCATTATGTTATCTAGGAGAATAGAGCTTTATATAAAGAAACAGTGTTAACTTTTTTATATTTACCACATTATTAAAATATACTGTTAATTCCAGCAGGGTATTTCTAAAGTCTCTTGGTTTTTCTCAGCATAAAAGTACATCATAATAAAAGGAAATCTTCCAGCTCTTTGTTTCCTACATTTTTACTGTTATTTCTTTTTTATCTTACTGTATTCACTTGAACCTACAATACAGTGGTGAAATGTAGTGGGCATATCTGACGATTTCTGCTTTTTGTTCAAGTATTTTAGCATTTTAGTATTCAAAGTTTATATTGTTTTCTAATTTTTTTAAAAAAAACACTGAATAATCCTTCATGAATATACTTTTTTTCTGTTTCTTAGAGATATTCTTATAAGTAGCTGCTAAATTATCCTAAATACCTTAAAGCATTTATTGGGTGGATTTCTCAGTTGGCTTGTAATTAAATTCATTACTTTGACATATTTCTGATACTTAAGCTCTTCTTGCCTTTCTGTAGTAAATGCTGATAGATTATAGATTATTGTTCTTCTCATATATTGATGGACTTTTAACTTAAATTTCTAATCTATTTTCATATGGGATTTTGGGCCTATAGTTACTTTAAAGCTATCTTCACTGCATTTGGTTGTTATTTTACCTTATCAAGAAAACTGGGGAATTTTCTGTAACTTTCTATGACCTAGATTAGTTTCAATAACTCTATAGAGTTGTCTGTGTCTTATGGATTAAGTTTGAAAATGGTGAACTGATCTAGTCTCCATGCCGTTTTCAATGATAAATTTTAGTGATCTTCTCTCTATCTGTGTTCATTGAGCAATTCAAAGGTAAACAAGGGATGGAGCCATTGGGCTTTAAGGAACAAGTGGGCTTGGGCAAGTGAAGACCAGAGCTAGGAATGACTTCTCAAACATCTGTCACTACAAAGATATTCGGAATCTTTCAACCCAATTGGGCAAAGGCATGGCCAAGAGTCCTAAAAATGGCTATGATACAATTAATGTCTGTCAGTTTGGGCAGATATAAGGTCAGATTAAGTCAGACAAAGAAATGGTAAAAAGAAAAGTGACCATGTCCATTCTTGAATACTTAATCTTGTGAAGTAATTTATATACCTGAATTCATTTGTAACACTTTCCTAAGTTAGATAACAGACTTACAGAACTCCTAACCTTAGTTCTGTCTGCTGAGCCAGAGTTTTTTCCATTTTTTATAAAACAACCACACCACAGACAAAACAGCATGCATGCAGCCATACATACATGCTTTGTCACTAATTCCATGTTATTGTGGAATCAAGTTTCTGTTATTAGACCCTAAAGATTCCTAAATCAACAAACTAACATCTCATAATCCCTAAAATATATTGCCAGTGTCATACTTGAGAAGTATTTTAAAACTTAGAAATAATAGCCTGTATCTATCTATTCTTTTTTGGTTTCATCTGCTTATTTTAATTCGAATCTCATTTATTTCCTCAGATACTTCTAAAATATTTTCAGCTTGTTTACATTGATTATTACAAGATTTGTATGCATAGGCCATAAGAGACAAAGACTGGGTCTCCACTGTGAATATAACTAGTTTGCTCCAGTTTGTACCAATTGACAAATTGTTTGATTGAAACAGAAAAATCAGTTCAGTCAACTTGATTATGCATTCAAAGTGTTGAGTCTTTTTGAAAAGAATAAACCCTTACTTTACAGAAAATGGAAGAATTGTCACTGAATACCCCAGAGCTATATACTTCCTAGAAAAAGTGACAGTGTTTTAAAGGCTTGTCACTACTGTGGCCTTAATGAGATTTTTGGAAATTCACACAGTGGCTGTAGGATCTCTCAGAGACAGCAGAAGCCAAATTTTCTAATTTTTTTCCAAATCTAAATCTTTTGATGTAGTCATTAATACCAAGTCTTATTTCTATGAAGCATAGTAATCATTTCTATTTAGGGACGTTTGTACAACAGTCTCCAAATTAACATTCTTAAATACTCACATTGTGCCAAGAATTGTTCACAGCTTTGCATTTATTGACTCTGAGCCCTTGCAAGAATTTTATGCAGCATATATGTAATAAGTGTATTATTAGTATTATTATTATTCATAATTTATAAACAACATAAGATCATTTAGCAAGTGATTTGAATAAGAAGTCAAACCAACTAGTCTGTTTTGAGTGTGTGTGCTACATCACTATGTTATCATGCTTATGTAGACACTAAGAACTGGTCGAATGACTAAAAGACCTACCAAAACTCAAAAGTTTCTGAAACCTTCCTTTGGATTAGCTGCTAATGTGTACAATGAGGGCTTCCCTGGTGGCTCAGCTGATAAAGAATCCACCTGCAATGAGGGAGACCTGGGTTTGATAACCCTGGAAGTCAAAATCTCTACTAAAACAGTAATAACAGCAGCAACCACCAAACCCTGTTATTATAAATACTTAGTGACTTTGTAGGAAAAGGAGAAAAAAAGACATGCATGCATAAACGGCTAGACAGCTTGGCATAGTCTTGATTTTTCAAGGTGCCTGTTAGAGTTTACATTCTAATGGGAGAGAATGATAACAAAGAAACAGATAGACAGTTTAGTATAATGTGGTAGTAAGTGCCAAAAAGGAAAAGTGTGAGATAAAGGGATAGTGAATACTGAAGGGAAGACGGTGCCAAAGTGACTTGTAAGTAGAAACTCAAATTTAAGAAGTAAAGCAAAGATTTTTTAAAAAGCCATTCCAGAGGGACAGAAGAACAAACATAAATCAGTTTTAAAATATGGGAATTTATCTAATACATGTAGTACAGCTGCTTTGAAGGGTACCTCCGCTGCAAAGAAGTAAGGGAGAACAGTAAGAGACGATGAAGTCAGAGAGATTGTCAGAGACCAGACAGGTGTGGACTTGTGAGACCTGGTACAAATAAAGGTTTCATCCTTCAGTGTATCAGAAGAGTTTCAGTTAGTACCATGATTTGATTAATTTTTAATATGATGGCTATGCAAAGACAGAACCATACGGGACTGTAGGATGTGGGGGAGCAGTCAAGCCAGTGCAGGCATCCAGGCTGGAGATGAAGTTTTCGTACACAAGTGTTAGTGATAGAGGTGAGAAAAGGGGAAAATAAGAATATATTTTAAGGTGGAGAAAATAGGACTTGCTGATGGATTGAAAGTCTAGTGGGAAAGAAAGACCAAGGATGATTTGTCTGCTTCTTTCAGTCTGTGTGGAGGATACAGGAAGAATAACCTGAAAGAACACTCAAACAGCCTAACTTCAGATTACATTTATTAGAGAACTGAAAATACAAGTAACTTGTAACCATCATACTGTCCATTTCCCATGAAGTTTTTATTTCCAAACAGGTTTTCAACAAGCTTTCCATTGATTTCTCTTCTTTCAATTCAATAATTTCAATATAGTCTACTTGCTTGAGAAGTAACCTCTAGGCATTTGAATCTAACAGTAATTTTTCACTAGTCCATCTGATTTCTTCTTGCTAAAGTAATTTTTAAAACATTTGCTAAAGTGAACAATCTTAGTAATCTTTAATGCATTTCACCTTTTATTTTTCTTTAGCTGGGTGCCTTACCCAATCAAATTTTCCGAAGAATATTGTTAAAATTTTTGAGATTTTTATTAAGTAGTTGTTGATCTTTAAAAATAAACTGCTCCAATGGAAGAAAAAATCATTTAGAATAGTGAAATTCCTAAAGGAAGCGATAAAATAAGGGATGTGATTGTCTTTAATCCTGATCTCAGAACTGGACTTGTGATTCAGCTGAAGTGATAAGGTCATATCATTTAGTACATGTGACAGTTGAATGAAAACATGTGCCACCAGGAACCTCAGGCTGCCCTCAGACCTTTAATGTACTATTTATACTGTGCCAGAGACTTGGAGCTTGTCATGTTTAATCATGCAGCTCAATTGTACTGAGGAGCTAAAGAGCATTTTGGTCTCTTGCATTGGCAGGCAGATTATTTACCACTGAGCCATCTGGACACAGGGTGGGAAGGAGAAGGTGGGACAAATTGAGAGCATAGCATTGAAACATGCCCATTACCATATGTACAACTAGATGACCAGTAAAAGTTTGCTATATGGAACAAGGAGCTCAGATCCGGGACTCTGTGATGACATAGAGGAATGGCATAGAGTGGGAGGTGGGAGATGGGAGGGAGGTTCAAGAGGGAGGGGACATATGTATACCTATGGCTGATTCATATTGATAAATGGCAGAAACCACAATAATGTAAAGCAATTATCCTCCAATTATAATAAAAATAAATTTAAATTAAAAGCATATTGGTTTAAGCATGAAAACCTGTAAAACAATTTCAGTGATAATCTCAAAGCAGAGAGATGCTTCTAATATTAATGCAACTGCCTTTTGCATCTATGCCCAACAGTCTCTGCATATTGAATGGGTTTTTACTGCTCATCTCAAGTCAACCAGGGAATTAAGTATCAGATTCTTGTTGCTCAAACAAGGAATTCACTTCAGCTATTCCTGAAACCCTTCCTCTCTGCAGGGGAATGGGCTAGATTTCATTTTCTGGGAAGTAAAATCGATTTTTCTAAGTGGCACGACACTATAGCAACAAACAAGGCTGCTGTAGCTTCACATGGTGCCTCAATACCTCTTTTAGCTTGTGAGAACTGCATTTCACAACCAGGTGAAAGTTATTTACATTAGACACCCACCCCCCACCTCCGCTGTTTAGTCTGGAGTCTGACCAATTCGGCCCTCGTCATCAGCTTCTCAAGCTTACTGACCTCATTGTAAGTCTCAAGTCTTCTAGATGTTTGTCTTACCTGACTTATTTCATAATTTTGGCCAAGATCTGCAAAGAAATTTTTTATTTATTAGGTAAGAGTAAGGCTTGCAAACTGAGTGAATTTATCAGAAAAAAAGTGCCTCAATAAGGGCTTTCTTGACGAAGAGAAATAATTTTGTGGGTTTCCATTACTTAGAGACTGTGTAAGAGCAAGATAGGAATTGCAGAAACAAACAAAGGGGAAGATGAAATAAAAAGAGGAGAAATTGTGCCTAACACAAAGGAGAAATATCACCTGTCAAGTGTTTTGATAGTCTATGTACCTGGAGTGTACTTGAATAGCATTAATTGATAATGATGTATTTTATTAAAATAACTCTACAGACATGTACCATTATGCATACATTGTCAATTCAGTTATAAAGTTGCATTGAAATATCTGTTTGAATCCCTTTGTGCCTTATCTTCAAGAGAAGGAATGAAATAAAAATAAATGTATTTGTACTGTTGTCTTTGAATAATTTTAAACTGTGCTAAAATGTCATTTTGTTATATATCTTACATCAGATAAAAATTATAAATGAAAATTTCACTTTATATATTAGAGGAAAAATTATTTTAAACAATTCAGTATATAGGTTTTTAATTGAGATATAGTTGATTTACAACAGTATATTAGTTTCAGATGTATAGCACAGTGCTTTGGTACTTTTGCAGGTTATACTCCATTAAAAGTTATTACAAGAATATGGCTGTAATTTCCTGTGTCATACAATATATCTTTGTTGCCTTTATATTTTACACGTAATCCCATGCTCCAATCTTACCCGTCCCCCTCTCCCTCTCTTACTGGTAACCACTAGTTTGCTCACTGTGTATGTGAGTCTGTTTCATTTTTGTCATTTTCACAAGTTTTATGTTTTTAGATTCTACATATATGTCATAGCATAGCATACTTGTCTTTGTAATTATTATTTCACTAAAGATAATACCCTCTAGTTCCATCCATGTTGTCACAAATAGAAAAACTTTCATTCTTTTTTATGGCTGAGTAGTATTCCGTTGTGTGTGTGTGTGTGTGTGTGTCTATTAGTTGCTCAGTCATGTCCGACTCTTTGTGACCCCATGGGCTGTAGCCCACCAGGCTCCTCTGTCCATGGAATTCTCCAGGTAAGAATACTGGAGTGGGCAGCCATTCCCTTCTCCAGGGCATCTTCCCAATCCAGGGATCAAACCCAGGTCTCCTGCATTGCAGGCAGATTCTTTACATCTGTGGAGAAGGGAATGTTTACCTACTCCAGTATTCTTACCTGGAGATTTCCATGGACAGAGGAGTCTGAAGGGCTACGGTCCATGGGGTGGCAAAGAGTCAGACACGACTGATAGACTAACACTTTCACTTTTCTTTACCTTCTGAACCACCCGGGAAGCCCATATATATGTATATGTTAACACATACACACTACATCTTCTTATCTGCTAATGGACACATTTCTTTAATATCTTGGCTATTGTAAATAATGATACTATGAACATGGGGTACATGTATCTTTTTGAATTAGTGTTTTCATATTCCTTGGATATATACACAGGAGTGGAATTGCTAGAGCATATGGTAGCTCTGTTTTAAGTTTTTGGGGAACCTCCATATTATTTTCTTTAGTGGCTATACCAATTTCAAGTTCTACCATCAGCGTGCTAGGGTTCCCTTTTATCCACTTCCTTGCCATCATTTGTTATTTATAGACATATTGTTGATAGCCATTGTGACATGTATGAGATTATACTTCATTGTTTGATTTGAAATTTTCTAATAAGCAACACTGTTAAGCAACTCTTCACGTGCCTGTTAACTTCTTTAGGGGAGAACTCTACTGTTCATATATTCCCAAATTATTGTAAAATGTTTGCTTGGATGTTATCTAGGTTTGGAAATTAGTTCATAAATTCAAGACAATTGCTTAGTGATATGAAAGGTGAACGTTCTTCACAGATGGTTTATCAGGTGTTATAAGAATGTGGTAATCGTGCTAAACATTTACATCCCCACCAACAGTGTACAAGCTTTCCCCTTTCTCCACATCCTTGCCAACGTCTATTATTTGGGTTTGTTTTGTTTTTTTTTTTTAATGGTAGCCATTCTGACAAATGTGAGGTGATATCTCATTGTAGTTTTAACCTCTGATGATTAACAATGTTGGACATCTTTTCATGTATCTATAAGCCATCTATATGTCTTCTTTGGGAAAAAAACTATTCAGATTTTCTGCCCATTTTTTTATTTGGTTGTTTGCTTTTTTGATATTAAGTTGTATGAGCTTTGTAATTTAAATATCAACCCCTTGTTGATCATATGCAAATATTTTCTCCCACTCTGTAGGTTATCTTTTCATTTTTTTGGTTGCTTCCTTTGCTATGCAAAAGCTTTTAAGTTTAACTTGGTTTAATGGGACAAATAAGGTCCCATTTGTTTATTTTTCCTTTTGTTTCTTTTGCCTTAGTCAGATCAGATCAGATCAGTCGCTCAGTCGTGTCCAACTCTTTGCGACCCCATGAATCGCAGCACGCCAGGCCTCCTGTCCATCACCAACTACCGGAGTTCACTCAGACTCACGTCCATCGAGTCAGTGATGCCATCCAGCCATCTCATCCTCTGTCGTCCCCTTCTCCTCCTGCCCCCAATCCCTCCCAGCATCAGAGTCTTTTCCAATGAGTCAACTCTTTGCATGAGGTGGCCAAAGTACTGGAGTTTCAGCTTTAGCATCATTCCTTCCAAAGAAATCCCAGGGCTGATCTCCTTCAGAATGGACTGGTTGGATCTCCTTGCAGTCCAAGGGACTCTCAAGAGTCTTCTCCAACACCACAGTTCAAAAGCATCAATTCTTCGGCGCTCTAGCCTTCTTCACAGTCCAACTCTCACATCCATACATGACCACGGGAAAAACCATAGCCTTGACTAGACGAACCTTTGTTGGCAAGTAATGTCTCTGCTTTTGAATATGCTATCTAGGTTGGTCATAACTTTTCTTCCAAGGAGTAAGCGTCTTTTAATTTCATGGCTGCAGTCACCATCTGTAGTGATTTTGGAGCCCCAAAAAATAAAATCTGACACTGTTTCCACTGTTTCCCCATCTATTTCCCATGAAGTGATGGGACCGGATGCCATGATCTTCATTTTCTGAATGTTGAGCTTTAAGCCAACTTTTTCACTCTACTCCTTCACTTTCATCAAGAGGCTTTTTAGTTCCTCTTCACTTTCTGCCATAAGGGTGGTGTCATCTGCATATCTGAGGTTATTGATATTTCTCCCGGCAATCTTGATTCCAGCTTGTGTTTCTTCCAGTGCAGCGTTTCTCATGATATACTCTGCATATAAGTTAAATAAACAGGGTGACAATATACAGCCTTGACGAACTCCTTTTCCTATTTGGAACCATTCTGTTGTTCCATGTCTAGTTCTAACTGTTGCTTCCTGACCTGCATCCACATTTCTCAAGAGGCAGGTCAGGTGGTCTGGAATTCCCATCTCTTTCAGAATTTTCCACAGTTGACTGTGATCCACACAGTCAAAGGCTTTGGCATAGTCAATAAAGCAGAAATAGATGCTTTTCTGGAACTCTCTTGCTTTTTCCATGATCCAGCGGATGTTGGCAATTTGATCTCTGGTTCCTCTTTCTTTTCTAAAACCAGCTTGAACATCAGGACGTTCACGGTTCACACATTGCTGAAGCCTGGCTTGGAGAATTTTGAGCATTACTTTACTAGCGTGTGAGATGAGTGCAATTGTGTGGTAGTTTGAACATTCTTTGGCATTGCCTTTCTTTGGTATTGGAATGAAAACCGACCTTTTCCAGTCCTGTGGCCACTGCTGAGTTTTCCAAATCTGTTGGCATATTGAGTGCAGCACTTTCACAGCATCATCTTTCAGGATTTGGAATAGCTCAACTGGAATTCCATCACCTCCACTAGCTTTGTTTGTAGTGATGCTTTCTAAGGCCCACTTGACTTCACATTCCAGGATATCTGGCTCTAGGTCAGTGATCACACCATCATGATTATCTGGGTCGTGAAGATCTTTTTTGTACAGTTCTGTGTAGTCTTGACATATCTTCTTAATATCCTCTGCTTCTGTTAGGTCCATACCATTTCCGTCCTTTTTTGAGCCCATCTTTGCATGAAATGTTCCTTTGGTATCTCTGATTTTCTTGAAGAGATCCCTAGTCTTTCCCATTCTGTTGTTTTCCTCTATTTCTTTGCATTGATCGCTGAGGAAGGCTTTCTTATCTCTTCTTGCTATTCTTTGGAACTCTGCATTCAGATTTTTATGTCTTTCCTTTTCTCCTTTGCTTTTCACTTCTCTTCTTTTCACAGCTATTTGTAACGCCTCCCCAAACAGCCATTTTTCTTTTTTGCCTTAGTGGACAGATACAGAAAACTATTACTGTGACTAATGTCAAGAGTGTTCTGCCTATGTTCTTTTCTAGGAGTTTTATGGTTTCTGACCTTACATTTAGGTCTTTAATCCATATTGAGTTTATTTTTGTGTATAGTGTTAGAGAATGTTCTAATTTCATTCTTTTACATGTTGCTGTCCAGTTTTCCAAGCACAACTTATTGAAGAGACTGTCTTTTCTTCATTGCCTATTCTTGCCTCTTTTGTCATAAATTAACTGATCATAGGCACATGGGTTTATTTCTTGGCTCTCCATCCTGTTCCATTGACCTGTGTGTGTGCTTTTGTACCAATACCATGCTGTTTTGATTACTGTAGCTTTGTAATATAGTCTAATATTTTTTCTTCTTTTTAAATTGATGAATAGGACTTGTTGAATACTAAAGTAACCATTATTTTCAGTCACTTAAAAGTAAGGATCCCTCTTAGAAGAGAGTAAACACATAGGCTGGCATTTTTATTTTTTTATTTTTATTTTTTTTAGAACTTCTTTTTTTTTTATTTTATTTTATTTTTAAACTTTACATAATTGTATTAGTTTTGAAAAATATCAAAATGAATCCACCACAGGTATACATGTGTGGCCCACCCTGAACCCTCCTCCCTCCTCCCTCCCTGTACCATCCCTCTGGGTCATCCCAGTGCACAAGCCCCAAGCATCCAGTATCATGCATTGAACCTGGACTGGCAACTCGTTTCATACATGATATTTTACATGTTTCAATGCCATTCTCCCAAATCTTCCCACCCTCTCCCTCTCCCACAGAGTCCATAAGACTGTTCTATACATCAGTGTCTCTTTTGCTGTCTTGTACACAGGTTTATTGTTACCATCTTTCTAAATTCCATATATATGCGTTAGTATACTGTATTGGTGTTTTTCTTTCTGGCTTACTTCATTCTGTATAATAGGCTCCAGTTTCATCCACCTCATTAGAACTGATTCAAATGTGTTCTTTTTAATGGCTGAGTAATACTCCATTGTGTATATGTACCATAGCTTTCTTATCCATTCATCTGCTGATGGACATCTAGGTTGCTTCCATGTCCTGGCTATTATAAACAGTGCTGCGATGATTCATCGCTGGCATTTTTAGTAAGAGGATTAGTAAGCTTAGCTTGATAAAACCTGGGTAAACATAAAACTAATGTGAATATAATAACCACTCATTCACATTTTATATTCTCTGATATATAATAATATGAGTATCTATAAAATGTTTTAAATTTAGTCTTCAGGAAGAATTGACTTCTAAGTATCAGGAACAAATCAATCCTATGTATTCCCATTCTCTTGTACATGGTAATAAGGCCCTGGTAGTATGTTTGCTCTACTTTGACATGCACGATGGAAGACTGTGATCATTCTGGATACCCAGATTTATATAAGAGTCCTTTCCCTTTACTGCTTTCTCTTTTTCCTAACCCCTTACCTCTTTCCTGCCACAGTCTATCACTCTATCCTCCTCTTATTTTCCTTAATCTGTTCCTCTCTCTCACTTTTATCACTTTGAGATGAAATACAGCATAGCAGCAATGAGTTCAAATAGAAACATGAATATGTGCCATCAGAGCATTATGGACAGGGAGATTTTTTTTTTTCTGGATATGGGATTTGAGGTGTGCTTTAAGCTATCTTTTAAAAAAAAAAAGGAGAAAGAAGTAGGAAATTTCTAGGCAAAAGCAACAATTTTTACATTGATAGAGATGGACACAAGAACATGTTATTTGCTGGAACTGGCAAAGACGAGTTATGTGTGTGAAGTTTGAGTTTCAATGAATAGGGGATAGATTTTATATCACAATTATGTATTTGAATCTTTTGATGGTAACAGTGAACTGATGGAGTTTTGGGGTTTTGTTTTGCTTTTTGTCTTAGGTTGGAACTTAAATGATCAGATTTGCCATTGGGAAATATAACTCTGATGGTGATTTAAAGGTATACAGGAGAGACAGTCCTGAGTGACACCTAGCATAATATATTAATACTTAGTGTACCAATTTATATCTGATGCATAGATACTGAATATATGCGTGAATGGATACATAGTTCATTAAGGAAGTTATTGACACACTGAAATACTTAGCTCCTGTAGAAGAGAGTATTCATATATTCCCAAATTATTGTAAAATATTTGCTTCTATACTATTTAGATTTTGAAATTAGCTCATAAATTTAAGATAATAAGTCATATTGGACATTTATCATGTACAATCTGGCAAGTATTATAAACATGTGGTAATCATGGAGTATGAATCAAGTCAGAATATTTTCATGGCTCAGTGTCAGTAAGAGAGCATGTTAACCCACAGGAACCGCTTTGTTTAGAGTCAAGTCAGCTGTGGCCTGCAAGGAACTATTCACAGAGAAATTTGGAGGATTTCTTTATGTTGCTGTCGAACTCTGAGGCTAAAGGTAGCAGCAGCATTAGTAAGGAATTCTCAAAGAAGCCTCCTGAAGTCCTACCCCCCCAGTATAGGTTCGTGGGCCACTCACATGACCAAAACTGTTATGCATTTTATAATACCTGGAGCTCCAGACAAGAATGTGACCTCCAGCCTAGGTGCACAGCCTCTCCATCAGATGTGGGTGCTACCTCACGGTGCCACTTTGATAGCCAGTGATGGCTACCATTTTGTAACCAGTTAAGTGTCCATCAGCCTCCTTGTTAAGTGTGTGCTTAGCAAACCCATTTTTATTTGAACTTCACATTACTCTGTAAAATATCTATTATTACTCCCATTTTATTGAAGCTTTAAAAGGTTAAATGGCTTGATAATTGTTTCAGAGCAACAAAGAGGTGAATTAGGAAATAAAAACCCAGGTCTAACCAATTCCAAGTGCCTTTCTTTTGGAGCACTCTTACAATATGATAGATGTGTAAATAAAATTTTAAATGTCAAATCTTAGGAGTGAAAGATATGCACATCTGGGCAGATAGGGTAAAGCATGAAAGTGTGAGCTATATCTCACCATTCAAAATATGAAATAGCAATAAAATATATAACAGTACATTCCTACTTTGCCTGTCATTCCCCACCCACACTAAAAACATTCACATACGTTCCAATAAAACATGTTTCATGTGCAGAAAGAAAGTCAGCCTTCAGGGTTTCACTGCTGATATGAAAATTTGTTTTGTGGGCATAACCATTATTCTGACAAGTGAAACTGCCCATATGATTACAAAGCAGGAGCTGCATCAAACATCAGAAGAGATAATCTACTTGTTTAGGCTGCAAAAATCCAGACCACACAAATTACTACTTGTAAAGCCATGGAAATTTTGTTTTTTCTTTTAATATAGTGTAGGAAACATTAAAAACCAGATGCATGGCAGAAAAATAACTCATAATTTTAAAAATGGTAGCCATATAAGAAAACCCTGTAGCTTATTCCAATATGTAGGAAGACTTCTGGAAAGCATATGGAAATTTATAGAACTTCTTTAACATTTCCTGCCTCTTAAAAAGTAAATAAAATGTACTTTTAAAAAACATGATGACAAGCTAATGTTTTATAGATGACAAGTAGGTAAACACTCAAGACTATTTTGATGCTGAGAAGTGAGGCTACTATACAGAAATTCAAAAAGCTACTACAGAATTTATTTATATATCTGTAAAGTAAAATGGAAAACTTTGTTTCCCAAGAATGTCATTTCAATTGACTAGAGCATCAAAGTGTTACAGGTAACCCCATAGTTCTGGATAAACTTAGCAATCAGAAATTAGGAGTGTAAAAATCAGCAGTGAGATTAATTGATGATAAGTAAATGGTTTTATTGGTATTATTAGAACTAATATCCCATTAAAATGGCTTGTGATAGTCATACTCGTCTGTTTGCTTTTGTTTCCCAATAATAATAAACACAATAAAATTTCTTCAATGATTTATTCAGCTTATATTTATTAAGTGCTTAATTTTTCTGGATCAGTAATGTGGGTAAATCAGTGAACGTGAAAGAAAACTCATTGACCCCTTGTGGCTTACATTCTAACGAGAAAATATAGAAAAACACTTTTTATCAATAAATACTATGATAGGTGGAGATAAGTGCCATGGAGTAAAGAGGAGAAAGAGTATCAGGAGTGGGTGCCATTTGATATAAGATAGGCAAGGTGTGGGTGCCATTTGATATAAGATAAGCAAGGTGAGCTTCTCTGATAAGGTGATATTTGAAGAGAGGCCTGAATTAGGTGAAGACGCAAGCAAGCTATGTAGATATCAGGGGAAAATATGCCAAGGAGAAAGAACAAAAAGCACAAAAGCCCTGATTCCTTAGTGAGTTCCAGAAAGAGCAAGGGAATCAAGTGTTGCTGGAACACTATAAGTAAGGGAGCAATTAAATGAATGAAGTTGAAAAAGCAGTGGGGTCAGATCTCATATATCCTCCTAGGTAATTGCAGAAGCTTTGGCTCTTACTCTGAGTTTAATAGGAATCCAAAAGAAGTCTGGGCAGAGGGTTGATGGGATCTGAATTATGCTTTAAAAAGGCTTTCCAGCTACTACTGTGTGGAGAATAAATTATATTGGAGCAGAGAGGCCAGGGAAAATGGCTGTAACCTGTATTACAGTTATAATGTTCTATGCTAAGGTAAGAGTCAAGGCAGTGAGAAGTGATTAGATTCTGGATATATCCTAAGGGCAGGGCCAGTGAGATTTGCAGATGTATTCAGTACTAGGGGTGAGCAACAGAAAGTATGACACTAAGCATTTTGGCCTGAGAAACTGATTGAATGAAGTATCTATTTGCTGATACGAAGCAGACCATGTTGTGAAGGTAGGAATATCAGTGTTCAGTGTTGGGGATTTTAAGTTATGTCTTATGCATTCAATTAGAGATGTTAAGTAGGCAGTTAGATATGTGAATCTGGAGTTCAGGAAAAGTCCAGAATGGAAATATGAATATGGAAATAATCAGGAAAATGGCGTTTAAAAGCAAGATATTAGATAAGGTCATAAAGGGAGTAAATGTAGACTTTCATCTAAATTTATACGTTCTTGTTATTAGAAATTTAGAGTATTACATATGAAGTGATACTCTGGATATTTACTCAAAGTTACTAATATTTAATATTGGTTTTGATAATATACTTAGTAAAAGTTACTTTCAATATTCAAACATTTTTATTACTTCTGCATGTCTTAGCTTAATGAATGACTTTTAAGATCCATTATGGTACTGTGATACCTGATTCTGCATCTTCCCATATGCTTAGTAAAATACTTAACATGAATTTCAATAATGTATTAAATTCATAAACTTAAGGATATGAAAAAAATCAAAGTAAGAACCCAGGTAATTTATTATAACAGACTTACAGCTTGGTGCTCTTATTAAAATACACGTTTAAAAATATGATACCACCTGCACTCTAGGAGTTTCTTGTTTCTTATAATCCATTGCACATTCTATTTAAAAACAGAGTAATTCAGTTTCCTGATAGAATTGCAGCTGCTGCTGTTGTTGCGACACTGAGCTGCTGTTGCTGCTTCGTGTTCGTCTCCTAGTCGTGTCTGACTCTGCGACCCCATGGACTGTAGCCTGCCAGGATCCTCTGTCCATGGAGTTCTCCAGGCAAGAAAACTGGAGTGGGTAGCCATCCCCTTCTCCAGAGATTCTTCCTGACTCGGGAATCAAACCTGGGTCTCCTGCATTGCAGGCAGATTCTTTACCATCTGAGCCACCAGGGAAGCCAACCTTATAAGTGAAGTGAACATTTACTGTGTATTTGATTTGCATCTTTTCTCATTTTTATAACAATCTAACAAGAAAGGTTGTATTAGGTCCATTTTACCATTTTAAATTTGAAAGCTAAGAATAAAAGAAGGTAAATTATGTATGAAGACTAACAAAACTGCAGAGTCTGGATTCAAACCCAGATCTGTTGACCTAAGAGAACAGAATTTTATTTTCATTCTACCATCACTCTGATCTTAGCAGTCTGTATTTAAAACATATACTAATAGGTGTGTGAGACTGAGATAGAAAACACATTTATTTTGAGGAAATTCAAGGGAAGAAACAAGAAAGAAATTCAACCATATAGACCATGTAGAAAGTTGTCCTGATTCTTGGAAACATGAGAAAAGCAGAGTGAAAAGATTTCCCTTTGTTCCTTAAGATTTTGGAGATGCCTCAAATTTATAATGGATTCCCTGATAGCTCAGTTGGTAAAGAATCTACCTGCAATGCAGGAGACCCTGGTTCAATCCCTGAGTCGGGAAAATCCCCTGGAGAAGGGATAGGCTACCCACTCCAGTATTCTTGGGCTTCCCTTGTGGCTCAGCTGGTAGAGAATCCACCTGCAATGAGGGAGACCTGGGTTCGATCCCTGGGTTGGGAAGATCCCCTGGAGAAGGGAAAGGCTACTGACTCCAGTATTCTGGCCTGGAGAATTCCATGGACTGTATAGTCCATGGGGGTCACAAAGAGTCAGACACAACTGAGTGACTTTCACTTTGAAATTTATAATAGCCAGGTTTACCAAATGAAGTCAAGTCTTCGCTTTTATGACTCACATCTCACATATCGATTTAACATTTGCCAAATATCTAGTATGTAACCACCTCCAGTGCTGGATGCTGACAGCACAAATATATATAAGTCATGGTCCCTGTTCAGAAGGAGTTTCCATTTTATTGAGGGAGACAAATGAGTTAACAAAAATTATAATAAGCTGAGAGAAATGTTTATGTAGGAGGCATATGCAGTTATTATATTACATAGTAGAGGGAACTAACACTTCCTTGAAAAAAGTGAAAGTGAAAGTCACTCAGTCCTATCCAGCTCTTTGCTACCCCATGGACTATACAGTCCCTGGAATTCTCCAGACCAGAATACTGGAGTGGGTAGCCTTTCCCTTCTCCAAGGGATCTTCCCAAACCAGGGACTGAACCCAAGTCTCCTTAATTGCATGCAAATTCTTTACCAGCTGAGCCAAAAGGGAAGCCCAAGAATACTGGAGTGGGTAGCCTATCCCTTCTCCAGAGGATCTTCCCAACCTAAGAATAGAACTGGGGTCTCCTGCGTTGCAGACAAATTCTTTACCAACTGAGGTATGAGGGAAGTCCCTAGAAAAAATGTGATGCCTGAGTTAAATCTTGAAGAATGAAAAGTGTTAGCCAGGCAGTCAAAATACTGCTGGAACAAGGATGGCACAACCGAATATCTGCTTGGGAACTATAAATGACTTACTCTGGCTGGACTAGACATCCAAGGAATAGGGCTAGGGGAGAGAGAAGGGGGAGTTGATGAGTAATCAGGAAAGGTACTGGACAAGTAAATAGGTGATAGATTATGAAGGTCTTTGCAATTTATGCTAAGGAACTTAGACTTTGACCCTGAAGAATTTCTAGCTTAGAAATGACATGATAAAATCCATAATTTAGAAAGCCACCCAGCTATAGTGTGTAAAACTTATTGAAGAATGGACAAGGCCCTTCATCAATAGGAGGACTATAGTCTACTGCAGTAATCCAGGTGAGCAAAGATGATGGTCTGCAGCAAAGGAAATGGAACTGCTCTTAACACTTAGAAAGTTTAGAATTGATCAGAATTGTTGACTTGATGGGTATGACAGAAAGGATACAGATCATTTTCTAGACTTTGGGGAAAGGTGGTGTCATGCTGTGAAATGGCACGTCAAGAAAAACAGCCATTTGGTAGGTAATGATGAGTTTCATTTTTGACATATTCATATTGAATAATATATGAACTGATTGCATAAGGCCCTTAGCAATTGTATATAGAAGAGATATCTGAGCTAATACATATACTTGATAGTTGTAAGTATTTACATGGTATTTGAAACTATAAGAGTAGATGAGATCACCTCCTAAGGATGATCTGAAATCACCTTTTCTAAGAAGAGGAGAAAAAGACGACGAAGAGGAGGGCAAGGGAAAGGACAGTTAGTAAAAGGGAAGGAAAGAAAAGGAAAGAAAGAAAAAGGAGGAGGATGGAGACTTGGGAAGTCCCAAGTGGAAGCTGAGTGCTAGAGGCCAGAGAAGGGAGGTTGGAATGATATATTTGAAAATTCAAAGTGTGATGTCAGCAAATCTAGAGAGGAGACGATTTCAAAAAGATAAGAGAAAGGTGAGAGATATATTTTTCAAAGATTTATTAGTTCCTCAACTTCAGATTATATCAACTCATTCTTAAGAACTGATAATATATGAAATTATCTATAATAAGTTATATATACAACAAAATCTCTGGAGAGGAACGCACGCACATAGAGGAGTACTGAGTTCAAAAGATAGTTTGGACTGAATTCAGTAAGCCTCTGAAACATCTGAAAATCATGAACTTAAAGTTTCAAACCAATTTGTTTTTAATAGAGCACTGAGGCTACTAGTTATTTCTGATAGTTTCCACTTCTTGAAGAACATTTTTCCATACTGACATTGATCATTGCTCTCAGTTTGGCCAAATTTTAAACCTCCACATTTTCACCTAAATTCCTAAAATTTACATGGCATTTTTATATCAGAAATGGACTGACAGAGGAACATGTTGTTAAACTGGCATAAATTTTTAAGGGCAACTTAACTCCTCCTGTTTTATGTTCTCAAAGATTTTTACATTTGCTTTCTCTTTCTCAGTGCTAGGGTGACCAACTCTTCAAGACTGTTCAGAATTTAACACTGAAAGTCTAGTGTGTCCTGGGTAACTACTGAGCACCAAGGAAAGTAGGTGGTCACCCTAGTGGAGTGCTGATAAGCTATACCATAGCAGAAAATACCATGTCTAAACAATAAAAATCTGTACTGAATGCTCAATTGAGTGAGCAAAAAATTACCACCAAAATACAGTCCTCAACAAAGACAAGATTAAAAAATGAATGAATTAAAAAATAGGATTTCAAAAATAGGATTTAATCATTTTATTTGGTGAGAGCCCATCATGCAATGAAGCTACTGCTAATTATACCAAGTATTTGTAAAAATAAAGGTTAGAAAAGTAGAGATATTTCCCACAAGAGAATAAGAAAGTAGAATCAAGATTTATCGTGGTGTTTAGACTAATCTTTCCTTTGTAACATACGTTTTTTTTTTTATTCTTTTTCAGCTATTGATATATCTTAAATGATTACTTTCATTCTCATGTCAAATGATTATTTAATCTTTAAAATTCCCTTCAAATCTCAGTCAAGTGCTTCACATAATTTTATTACTTTTCTAGTTTTCAACTCATATTCTGAGTGGGATAGTAGAATATAGTGATAAGACTTTCCTCATGTCACAAGCGACTTGAAACAAGGTGCACCTGATGAGCTGGCAGGATAATCAGAGATATAGCTCTTTCCTTTGAGGCTCTAGACACTACAATAGAGACTAAGTATTTCCATTATAATAGTAAACAAATCGATTTTTCCCAAATGTTCATAAACTCTCAACACTTGACTTTAAATCTCTAACATTATAAGCGACAAAATCATTTTTATTAAAAGATACTCAAAATTTTCAATGAATAGAAAATATCTTCTCAATCATCATGTATCAATAGTTTAATCTGATTCCTTTTAAGGATTATTATAAGATAACCCATAACTCCGTGTTTCCTTAGCCTACCTGAATGAGTGGCCTTAGCCTCCCTGTAAAGTGTTAGATTTCTTGATAAATGTTACAGAATACAGACACATTTCATTCCTTAAATTTATAGCTAAGTAGAAATGGAGTTGTTTGGGTTTTTTATTTAATGTTCTTTCTGAGTGTTCATCCCTGGATTCTGACCATGGATTCATGATTCATTGTCTTCTAAAGTTGAGAGCCTAAATAATGTGCTAACAAATTGCTTTCCTTTAGCAGCTTGAATTACTGCCCAAACTTAAATTACCCCCTTTAAGTACATACAGATTTCTAGAATTAGCATCCAAAATTTAGTTTCTTGTTAATACAACTAATTAGACAAAGCACATACCAGAGTTTTAGGACAAAAACTATTAGAGGTGAAATTGTATTTCTACCTCAGGTTCTCCCAAATAAACTGAAATGTCGTTATTTTCATTTCCATCTTCCCTGTGTCTGAGCTAATTAATTGCATGTTCAGTTCAGTCTAGTCACACAGTCGTGTCCGACTCTTTGCAACCCAATGGACTGCAGCATGCCAGGCCTCCCTGTCCATCACCAACTCCCGGAGTTTACTCAAACTCATGCCTATTGCGTTGGTGATTCCATCCAACCATCTCATCCTCTGTTGTCCCCTTCTCCTCCCTCCTTCAGTCTTTCCCAGCATCAGGGTCTTTTCAAATGAGTCCAGCTCTTCACATCAGGTGGCAAAAGTATTAGAGTTTCAGCTTCAGCATCAGTCCTTCCAATGAACACCCAGGACTGATTTCCTTTAGGATGGACTGGTTGGATCTCCTTGCACTCCAAGAGACTCTCAAGAGTCTTCTCCAGCACCACAGTTCAAAAGCATCAATTCTTCAGCAGTCAGCTTTCTTTATAGTCCAACTCTCACATCCGTACATGATTACTGGAAAAACCATAGTCTTGACTAGACGGACCTTTGCTGACAAAGTTATGTCTCTGTTTTTTAATATGTTGTCTAGGTTTGTCATTGCTTTTCTGCCAAGGAATAAGCATCTTTTAATTTCATGGCTGCGGTCACCATCTGCAGTGATTTTGGAGCCCAAAAAAATAAAGTCAGCCACTGTTTCCACTGTTTCTCCATCTATTTGCCATGAAGTGATGGGACCGGATGATCTTAGTTTTCTGAATGTTGAGTTTTAATCTACTTTTTTCATTCTCCTTTTTCACTTTCATCAAGAGGCTCTTTAGTTCTTCTTCACTTTTTGCTATAAGGGTGGTGTCATCTGAATATCTGAGATTATTGATATTTCTCCTGGCAGTCTTGATTCCAGCTTGTGCTTCTTCCAGCCCAGCGTTTCTCATGATGTACTCTGCATAGAAGTTAAATAAGCAGGGTGACAATATACAGCCTTGACGTACTCCTTTTCCTATTTGGAACCAGTCTGTTGTTCCATGTCCAGTTCTAACTGTTGCTTCCTGACCTGCATCCACATTTCTCAAGAGGCAGGTAGGGTGGTCTGGTATTACCATCTCTTTTAGAATTTTCCACAGTTTGTTGTGATCCACACAGTCAAAGGCTTTGGCATAGTCAATAAAGCAGAAATAGATGTTTGTCTGGAACTCTCTTGCTTTATTGATGATCCAGCGGATGTTGGCAATTTGATCTCTGGTTCCTCTGCCTTTTCTAAACCAGATTGAACATCTGTAAGTTCATGGTTCATGTACTGTTGAAGCCTGGCTTGGAGAATTTTGAGGATTACTTTACTAGCGTGTGAGATGAGTGCAATTGTGCAGTAGTTTGAGCATTCTTTAGCATTGCCTTTCTTTGGGATTGGAATGAAAACTGACCTTTTCCAGTCCCGTGGTCACTGCTGAGTTTTCCAAATTTGCTGGCATATTGAGTGCAGCACTTTCACAGCATCAGCTTTTAAGATTTGAAATAGCTCAACTGGAATTAATTGCATGTAGCCAGATTTTAATTCATCTTTTTGCTATACAGTCTTTATTCTTAGTTTATGTCTGCTAACACAAGGTTTTAGAGCAGTAGTTCCAGAATGAAAATCTTATATTTGGAACAATGATTTCATGCTCATTTTCTGTACATATATTTTTGGCATTGGGAATACATTAATGAATAAAGATGAGAAAATTTTATTCTCATTTTACTTGCATTTTTATGCATTTAGTGGTAGAAGGGTAAACAATAAGAAGCAAAGTATTAAATGAATAGTACAGATTGCAAAAAAGTGACCTGAAGAGAATAAAATTTCACTCTGTAGTAAAAGATGAGAACCACTATATTGCATGGTTGGAAAGACTGAGACCTACCTAAAATGCCAGAAGGAACTAGCCATGCATCCACTGGTATGGTTAGAGAATTCCAGTTAGAGAGAAAAACAATTAAGCCACTCTTAAGTTTAGAACAACATTTATATGTTTTTATAAATAAAAGAGAATAAAGGATAGCTAGAGTATAAGTGAGGATGCTGCTGCTGCTGCTAAGTCACTTCAGTCATGTCAGACTCTGTTTGACCCCGTAGACGGCAGCCCACCAGGCTCCCCCGTCCCTGGGATTCTCCAGGCAAGAACACTGGAGTGGGTTGCCATTGTGAGAATGAGAGGATAAGATTGAGCAAGATCCTCTCATCCTTCCTTAGCATTCTCTAGTTATCCTCTTTTTTTCTTCTATTTCTAAAATACATAAATGTTGTTCTAAACAAAGAATTTGGACTTTATCCCAAGAGCAATGCAAAGTCATTGGTAGGAGACAGGAGAGAGGTCTAAAGAAAAGAATGACAAGAAGTAATTCAGATTTTAATGATTACTCCCAGTTGTGGTTTGGATATTGGACTGTAAGGAGCAAAAAGGGCAGCAAGAAAATCATTGGGAAGATATTTTATAGCCAGGCAAAGACAGCTGTGGATAGAACTGTGATGTTTTTAATGAAATCCAATAGATTCAGTATGGTGTTTTTTTGGTTAGTGAGTAGTTTTGTTTTTGTGGTTTTCTTTCTTTTGGAAGGTGAAACCTGTAGAGTTTGCTGATGACTTGGGTAGAGGTGATTTTTCAAACAAGGAAAAAGGATTAGTGTCATTTTTCTGCCTGAGCAAGTGATGGAAAGTTGTCTTACCAACAGAGATAAGGAAGTTGAGTAGAGAGCAGAGAATCAGTATTTCTTCTCTGGGCCATTTCATTGTGGGCTGCCTAGTAGATGCCTGAGTAGAGGTGTCAAGTAAGCAGTTGGCTACATGATTTCTCACTTGAGTGAAGAGGGTGGGTTGGTGTTACAAAAAGAAGAGCAAAAAGAAGAAAATATTTCAAGTTGGAAGGAATGAATAACTTCTTGAAATTTTGCTGAAAGTTAGAAACACTGGGCACAGAGAAATATGCACTTTGGAGACTGGTTTTCTTAACAAAAACATTTTCAGCGAGAGGTGGGGATGGAATCCTGATAGAGTGGATTGAAGGAAGAATAGAATTTGGGAAAACTGGTTTTAACTTGTGATTTCCTGACACTGAGTGTCTTTTCGAGTGCTTTTAATGATTTTTTGTGAGGGATCTATTCAAATCTTTTGCCTGTTTTGAGGGGTTCAGTTCAGTTCAGTTCAGTCACTCAGTCGCGTCCGACTCATTGCAATCCCATGAATCGCAGCACGCCGGCCTCCCTGTCCATCACCAACTCCCAGAGTTCCCTCAAACTCACATCCATCAAGTCAGTGATGCCATCCAGCCATCTCATCCTCTGTCGTCCCCTTCTCCTCCTGCCCCCAATCCCTCTGAGCATCAGAGTCTTTTCCAATGAGTCAACTCTTCGCATGAGGTGGCCAAAGTACTGGAGTTTCAGCTTCAGCATCATTCCTTCCAAAGAAATCCCAGGGCTGATCTCTTTCAGAATGGCCTGGTTGGATCTCCTTGCAGTCCAAGGAACTCTCAAGAGTCTTCTCCAGCATTTCTCTTTATTACTGAATGGTTGGAGTTCTTTATATATTCTAAATACAAGTCCTTCATGAGATATGTTTTACAAATATTTTTCCAGAATTTGACCTTTTTCTTTCACTAATGATGTGCTTTGAAGAACAAAATATTTTATGTCAATGAAGTCCAATTATCAAATGTTTTCCTTTTATACTTTTTGTTAGAACTGTCTAAGAAATCTCTCCTACTCTTAGTTCATAAAAATATTCTCCTGTTTTCTTCTAGGAAAAATCCTATATTTCGCGCGCGCGCTCTCTCTCTCTCTCTCTCTCTCTCTATATATATATATATATATATATATATGCACACACACATGCTAATTGTCTTATCCATTTATTTCCCTATTTCTTACACTGTATATGTTCTTTGGTCATACAGTTCTTGAAACAATCAGACTTAACTTTCAAAAAGGAAGTTTGGGGAGCTGTAACCTACATGAACCATGAACTTCCAGATGTTCAAGCTGGTTTTAGAAAAGGCAAAGGAACCAGAGATCAAGATGCCAACATCCGCTGGATCATGGAAAAAGGAAGAGAGCTCCAGAAAAACATCTATTTCTGCTTTATTGACTATGCCAAAGCCTTTGACTGTGTGGCTCACAATAAACTGTGGAAAATTCTTCAAGAGATGGGAATACCAGACCACCTGACCTGCCTCTTGAGAAATGTGGATGCATGTCAGGAAGCAACAGTTAGAACTGGACATGGAACAACAGACTGGTTCCAAATAGGAAAAGGAGTACATCAGGCTGTATATTGTCACCCTGCTTATTTAACTTCTATGCAGAGTACATCATGAGAAATGCTGGGCTGGAAGAAGCACAAGCTGGAATCAAGATTGCCGGGAGAAATATCAATAATCTCAGATATTCCGATGACACCACCCTTATGGCAGAAAGTTAAGAGGAACTAAAAAGCCTCTTGATGAAAGTGAAAGAGAAGAGTGAAAAAGTTGGCTTAAAGCTCAACATATAGAAAACTAATCATGGCATCTGGTCCCATCACTTCATGGGAATTAGATGGGGAAACAGTGGAAACAGTGTCAGACTATTTTTTTGGGGTCCAAAATCACAGCAGATGGTGACTGCAGCCATGAAATTAAAAGACGCTTACTCCTTGGAAGGAAAGTTATGACCAACCTAGACAGCATATTCAAAAGCAGAGACATTACTTTGCCAACAAAGGTTCGTCTAGTCAAGGCTTTGGTTTTTCCAGTGGTCATGTATGGATGTGAGAGTTGGACTGTGAAGAAGTCTGAGCGCCAAAGAATTGATGCTTTTGAACTGTGGTGTTGGAGAAGGCTCTTGAGAGTCCCTTGGACTGAAAGGAGATCCAACCAGTCCATTCTAAAGATCAGTCCTGGGTGTTCTTTGGAAGGACTGATGCTAAAGCTGAAACTCCAATACTTTGGCCACCTCATGCAAAGAGTTGACTCACTGGAAAAGACCCTGATGCTGGGAGGGATTGGGGGCAGGAGAAGGGGACGACAGAGGATGAGATGGCTGGATGGCGTCACCAACTCGATGGACAAGAGTTTGGGTGAACTCTGGGAGTTGGTGATGGACAGGGAGGCCTGGCATGCTGCAATTCATGGGGTTGCAAAGAGTCGGACATGTCTGAGCAACTGAACTGAACTGAACCTAAATTCTTTACTAGCACTATTTTTCTATTCATGATATGGCTTGGATAGGTTAAACATGATAGTAAATAGTTCACTCTTTATATAGACCATTCAACTGATAAGGAAAAAAAATATTTGTCTCAATATTTGCATCATTCTCCAACATAGGAACAATCATATATTAATCTTTCATACAGCACATCTTCCATTAATTATCTTCACTGATGTTCTTCTATTTTGTTGTGCCAGAGACCACTAGTTATCAACTAAACACTTATTCTGCTTCTTTCTTAGAATTAGAACTCATTGATTTTCAATATGTGCATGCATGCATTTAAAACCTATATTCTCCAGCTTCCTTAACAAGTGAGGTAGCCAATGATACAGAAGCAGATACTACATTGTAAGCTGGTTTTTACGGGTTTTTGCAGAAACTTGTAAGCAGGTTTTTACAGAAAAGTTTTTAAAGAAAAGTTCTTTACCTTTACTCTTTCGTTCATGCTTCAAAGGAGAGATTACTGTCACTAGCATTCCTTAAAGCTATTTTGAGAAAAGAATAAAGGCAAACAAAAGAGAAGTTGGATAATTGTACTGTAAGAGTATAGTCTGAAGTTGCCAACAATAGCATCCAATTTGATTCTCAAAACTTCCTTTCACAGCCATCTACATTAATTATAAACCACTAACTGTGCATTTGCATAAACAAGTAAGGTTTATGTTTTGAAATATAAAAAGTAAAAATGCATGTTATTCTAAAAAGATAGTTATGTTAATAATTTTGTTATTTAATGAGAAGTGCTAAATTATAATAGTTCATTTGTAATATAAAATCACAGTGAATCTCCTTGTTTTCTTCTTGGAACATATACATTGGCTTCAGGGTTTTAAAATTATTTTTGATTTGCCTATGTTCCAGAGAACACTTGGTTTACAAATGTAACATGTAACTACTTGCCAACCGGAAAGCAAGTTGTTTCCTTCTTTATTGTTTGCAGTATTGTCAGCATTTTCACTCCTGCTTGGTTTTTAGCTACTTGGTGTTAATCTTTGCCAAGGTTATATCTTATGATATATCAGACTTCGGGTAATGTAAACAAAATAAAACTATTAATATTTAAACTTGTGCAATAATCAATAATAGTGAGAATATTTTCCTTTTTCATTAAGAATTTGTGAACTTATTCTTTCAGGGACTTATAATATAATTCTCCATAGTAGAATTTTGAACTATGTAAACTTCTTCCAATTCTCAAGAATTGGAAGAATTAGAAGAGTTAAGCCTCATTAATATTCATCCTTGGCTTGAGAAAATTAATACCGTTTAAATGTCCATACTACCCAAACTAACCTACAGGTCTAATACAGATGACAAAATACTGTCAAAATACTCATGACATTTTTCAAAGAATTAGAACAAATAATCCTAATAGTCATAAGGAGCCACAAAGACCCTGAATCGCCAAAGCAGACTTAAGAAAAAAGAATGAAGCTGGAGGTATAATCTTCCCCCATTTTAGACTATACTAGAAAGCTACCAAAACAGCATGGTACTTGAATTTTTTTTAAAAATATTAAGTATATGGATGGTAAGTCCTGGTACCACGTAAGTATAAAATTGCATTTTTATGGGTTTGAAACCTTTATAATTCAATTGTTAAAATATAAAAACCAAAACTCATTGAGTTCATGAGTTTATTAAAAAAAAAACTGTAATAAAATACCAGGGAAAAGAGATACATTAGAACAGAAGCAAAAAAATAACATTTTTCCCATTGCTCAAACAGTAAAATCATTCAATAAAGCCAATATCATCTTTTTTTAAAATAAAAGTACAGTTTTTGAAAACTTAAGGAAAAAAGGAGAAAAGAAAAATTGAGAGCTCTAAAAAGGAAGTATAATACTAAGATGATAGAGGAAGATTATTGTAATAAAAATACCTACTTACAAAAATAAAATGGCAGAGATTATGAATAGTTATCAAAAGAGAAAATAAGTATGCCATGATGTTAGCCCAATGATGGATCAAGAATTATGTGAATAAACTCCAAAATGAATTCAATAAAAATTGAAAATGTATACCAAGCCATTAAATATTATATAGTCATCAAAATGTTATAGTGTTTAAGGATAGTTTTTAAAACAGGGAAAATACTTACAATATTAAAACATAAAAATTAGCAAATACATGCTCTAAATATTTAAAAGTTATAGATAAAAAATAAAAAGCAAATATGCCTGAGTACTGACTAGATTCACTTTCAATTGATAGGATCATTGGTACTTTTCCCCTTCTTCTTTATAAAATTTTGTTCTTTCTTTATATATATTCAAAAATGTGTTTAAAATTCTAAGCCCTATCTATACAGCATAAAGTCTTATTACTGTTAATTTTTTAACATTTTTATTATAAATTGTAAAAAGTCATCAAGCTAATTAGAGCATATTATTGGTGGGGGAGGAGTTGTATGATTCAGACTCATCAAGTGTGATCCAGATGTTCATCTGTGAAATGATGTCCCAGATTAGCACAAAATATATGACATGTTCATTACAAAGCATAATTAGTATAAGTAATGGAAAGTTCATCTTCTAGAACAGAGAACCACTTGTATTGAGCAGAAACTAGGCACTGGTACTCTGTGGTAGAGTTTTAAAAAACCTGTCATTGAAATGAAGACTCCTACTCGATGACTAACCAGCTGTAATGAACTGTGTAATCACAGCTGGGAGCCACTGGTATAATGATTGACCAGCAATGCTGAAGAAGCTATTTTAAGGCAAGAGCAAACTGCTGTTCTATGAGCATGCAGACCATACTTACTTCATACTAAAGTTCCATAATCCTGAGAAATAGAGCTGGACAAGAGACAAAAATAAAGCTACTTTGTGACAAAGTCAGGGTGAGTCACTGGAAGACGTGACATATATTTATGTTTTCTTACTCTGGAAAATTGCCCAACATTAGAAACTGAATATTAAAAGGGAACTTAGCCCATTTATTGGGAATATCACAATTACTTGGTTTTTATGTGTGCATCTGTTCAAAACTAGTCAACCATTTGCTCCTTCAGGAATTGCTCTTCCCTTGATTTTTTTGGCTTTGCTTGATCTTGATTCTTTTGTCTTACTGTCAAGCCATATTCATTTTCTTCATGGTATCCTCTTCTTCTGGCTATCCAATATGTCTATCCCTCCACAATAAAAAAACATATCTTTACTCTTTTTCTCTCTCCATTCCCTTTCCTGCCCTAGCCTCATTTTTTTTTTTTTTTTTTGCCACCCCTCTTTTTCCACATATTGTTTCAACTTATATCTGGGTTTATAAATATTTATTAGAGATTCATAGTATTCTGTTAATAAACGTTTTTCTAAGTGCTTTATATGTACTATAAATTTCATTATCTCACTTAACCCTCCCAGCAACCTTATGAAATAAGTGTATACATGTGCTCCCCATCCTGCACCCGGATTCACTTTGATATTTGGCAAAACTAATACAATTATGTAAAGTTTAAAAAATAAAATTTAAAAAAAGAAAAAAAAATAAGTGTAATTATTTCCTCCTTTTTAAGTGAAGAAACAGACACAGAGGGATGAACTTACTTGTTCAGGGTTGCATAGGTTATAGAGCTGAGTTTAAGTGAGATACAAAACTGTGGACGAGTAACTTTCTTGTGGCAAAAATACGTGGTTTTCTTTTCATCTGATTCTATGATTCTGATGTCAAAGGTAGTAATTAGTAGATTTTCTTTTCACAAGGAAAAAAAGTGCTGCAGATCTTTTCTTTTGATGTGTTTGGCTCCCTTATCTCCCATCCGTTGTCATATTTTTTGGCCACAGGTCTGAAGTCAAGATCCTTAAGCTGGTTCAGTAGAGTCTCTTCAGTTTATAACTTAATCTGAAGCAGCATCACTAATGTCCTTTATCACAGTACAGCAACAATCCTTGCCACCTCTATAGAGATAAAGGGTTAGTATGCCTAAACTGTGGGTTTCCCGGGTGGCACTGTTGGTAAAGAATCTGCCTGCCAATACAGGAGACATGAGATGTGTGTTCAATCCCTAGATCAGGAAAATCTCCTGGAGGAGAACATGGCAACCCACTCCAATATTTTTGCCTGGAAAATCCCATGGACAGAGGAACCTGGCAGGCTACAGTCCATAGGGGCACAAAGAGTTGGACATGACTGAAGCAACTTAGCACGTATGCCTAACCCATACTCTGCTTAGTTAAAGAACAGCTACAGTATATGACAGCAACTGTTTATGATCTATAAATTATTGATTCTAGTTTACCCTTTCGAACTTGTAAGAGTTACTCATTTTCTCAACTTCAGCTTCCAAAAGCCTAATTTAGTTCATTTCAGTCACTCAGTCACATCCGACTCTTTGCGACCCCATGGACTGCAGCACCCCAGGCCTCCCAGTCCATCACCAACTCCTGGAGTTCACCCAAACTTATGTCCATTGAGTTGGTGATGCCATCCAACCATCTCATCCTCTGTTGTCCCCTTCTCCTCCTGGCTTCAATCTTTCTGAGCATCAGGGTCTTTTCCAATGAGTCAGTTATTCGCATCAGGTGGCCAAAGTACTGGAGTTTCAGCTTCAACATCAGTCCTTCCAGTGAATATTCAGGACTTATCTCCTTTAGGATGGACTGGTTGGATCTCCTTGCAGTCCAAGGGACTCTCAAGGGTCTCCTCCAACACCACAGTTCAAAAGCATCAATTCTTCGGCGCTTAGCTTTCCTTATAGGCCAACTCTCACATCCATACATGACCACTGGAAAAACCATAGCCTTGACTAGACAGACCTTTGTTGGCAAAGTAATGTCTCTGCTTTTGAATATGCTGTCTAGGTTGGTCATAACTTTCCTTCCAAGGAGCAAGTGTCTTTTAATTTCATGGCTGCAGTCACCATCTGCAGTGATTTTGGAGCCCCCCAAAATAAAGTCAGCCACTGTTTCCACTGTTTCCCCATCTATTTGCCATGAAGTGATGGGACTGGATGCCATGATCTTAGTTTTCTGCATGTTGAGCTTTAAGCCACCTTTTTCACTCTCCTCTTTCACTTTCATCAAGAGGCTCTTTAGTTCTACTTCACTTTCTGCCATAAGGGCGGTGTCATCTGCATATCTGAGGTTATTGAAAAAGCCTGATTAGTCTCAATGTTATCTGCAGGCTGACTTTGCTAATTACTCGTGGAAAGCAATTCCTATCCATAGGCAATTTCTGTTTCTCCAAAGTTGGTATTGTATGTCTTTTTCAGTTTAACCATCCTGTTGGTTGTACATTTGTATCACATTGTAGTTTAAATTTTTGTTTGGTTTGTAACTAATGACAGCAAACACTTTGCATGTGTTTATTGCCATTCGAATATGTTCTTTTGTAAAAATGTCTGTTTCAAACTTTTTCCTACTGAATATTTTAACTTACTGATGTCCATCATTTTGCATATTCTGGATATAATAAATAATTCAAACATCTTTATCCACCCTGTGGTTTGCCTTTTCACTCTGTTAAGAGTATCTTTTGCTAACAAGTTCATTAAAAACATAGGTTCTTAAGTTTAATGTAGTCCAAATTGTGTTTCCTACTTGCTTAGTTGTTCTTATGTCCTGTGCTTCGTTTCAATAACATTACTGTTTTACCTTTTACTTTTAGGTCTATACTCCTATAAAATTGATTCCCGTGTATGTTATAAAGAAAGGACTAAAGTTCCCTCCATATATTTATTGAGTTGAACCAACAAAATTTATTAAAAAGATTCTCCTTGCCTCTACAACACTACACTGTTGGATTTATAATAACTCAAGTGTCTGTATGAGTGCCTTTCTACACCATCATTTCTATAATACTCTTGTTAAGAACCCATAACTTCAAGCAAATAATGAGAAAGCATCAAACAAAAATTAAAGAATGTTCTACAAAATAACTAACCAGTATGTTTCAAAAGTGTCACAAAAAAATAAGGGAAGACTCAGTAACTATCAGGGCTTCCCTGGTGGCTCAGAAGTTAAAGCCTCTGCCTGCAATGTGGGAGACCTGGGTTCGATCCCTAGGTCAGGAAGATCCCCTGGAGAAAGAAATGGCAACCCACTCCAGTATTCTTGCCTGGAGAATCCCATGGACAGAGGAGCCTGGTGGGCTACAGTCCACGGGGTCGCAAAGAGTCGGACACGACTGAGCGACTTCACTTCACTTCAGTAACTATCACAAATTGAGGGAAACTAAGGAAGGAGACGTAACTAAATGCCATGGGGGATCCTGAATTGGATCTGGAAATAGAAATGACGTTAGTAGAAAAGGCTGTGCTGTGCTGTGCTGTGCTCAGTCACTTGTCATGTCCAACTCTTTGTGACCCCCAAGGAGCCCACCAGGCTCCTCTGTCCATGGGATTCTCCAGGCAAGAATACTGGAGACGGTTGCCATGCCCTCCTCCAGGGGGTCTTCCCAACATCTCCTGCATCTCCAGCATTGCAGGTGGATTCTTTACCCCACCAAAAGACTGTTGCAATCTAAATTAAGTTTGTATTTAAATGAATGTATTGTACTGGTTTTAATTTTTTTATTGTCAGAAGTTTGGAAACCCATTTTTCCTTTTTTCAGGGAAAGGAACAGGTGCAGATTATAGCAGGAGGTCTGAGCCTGTAGCATAACTTTAATGTTTTGTAGTTAATATGATATTTTTTCTGGAGGATACACATTCTACATACCTCTGGTATTATTAAATATCTGGAGAATTTATCTGAGTGTCTTTTTTCATCTTCCAGTTTTTATTGTTGTTGTTCAATCACTCAGTTGTGTCTGACTCTTTGCGACCTCGTGCACTGCAGCATCCCTGTCCTTCACCACCTCCCGGAGCCTGCTCAAACTCATGTACATTAAGCGGTGATGCCATCCAACTATTTTGTCCTCTGTCGTCCCCTTCTCCTCCTGCCTGTATTCTTTTCCAGCACCAAGGTCTTTTCCAATGAGTTGGCTCTTTGCATCAAATGGCCAAAGTATTGGAGCTTCAGCCTCAACATCAGTCCCTCCAATGAATATTCAGGATTGATTTCCTTTAGAATTGACTTCCAGTTTTACTGAGATATAATTGACATATGGCACTGTGTAGATTTAAGATGTTCAACATAATGCTTTGATGTGTATACATTATAAAATGATTACCATAATAGGTTTAGTGAGCATCCATAATCTGTCATATAGGTATAGCATTAAAGAAATAGAAAAATAAATATTTTTCCTGTGAGAAGAGCTCTTAGGATTTCCTATCTTAGCAACTTTCATATATAATGTACATCAGTGTTAATTTTATTTATCATGTTGTACATTATATCCCTAATACTTATTTATCTTCTAACTGGAAGTTTAAACCTTTTGAGTACCTTCAACCAATTATCCTTCCCCAAACCCCCACCATTGGTAACAAAAAGTCTGATTTTTCATTCTATGAGTTTGCTTGTTTTTGAAGCATAATTGAACTACAATACTATATTGGTTACTTGTATAGAAAACAGCCTTCCAATATTTTTATACATTTCAAAATGATCAGCATGGTAAGTCTGGTTGTCATCTATCACTAACAAAGATATTACGTAAATATTGGCTGTATTCCCCATAATGTACAATTCATACCTGTAAATCATTTACTTTGTAACCAAAAGCTGGTACTTCTTAATTTCCCTCACCCATGTCTCTCCTCCTCCAATCCCTTTCCTCTCTGGCAACTACATATTTATTCTCTGTTTCCATAATTCTCTTTCTGATTTCTATTTTCTTGTTTTGTTTTTAGATTCCACCTAAAAGTGAAATCATACAGTATTTCTCTTATTCTGCTTGACTTATTTCATTTACCATAATACCCTCTAGGTTCATCCATCTTGTCCCAAATGGTAAGATTTCGTTCCAGTTTATGGCTGAGTAGTACTCCATGGTGTATATGCACCGCATCCTCTTTATCCATTCATCTGTTGATGAGCTTTTAGGTTGTTTCCCTATCTTGGCTTTGGTAAACAACGCTGCAGTGAGCATAGGGATGCATATATCTTTTTGAATTAGTATTTCACTTCCTTAATATAAATACCCAGGATTTGAATTGCTGGATTGTGTAGTGGTTCTGCTTTTATTTTATGGGGGAACCTCCATAGTGTTTTCCATAGTGCTTGCAGCAATTCACATTCCCACCCAAAGTGTGCCGTTCCCTTTTCTCCATATCTTTGTAAGCACTTGTTATTTGTCATCCTTTTGCTAATAGCCATTCTGACAGACGTGAGATGATACCTTATCGTGGTTCTGATTTACATATCCCTGATGGTTAGTGATAGCATCTTTTCATGTGCCTGTTAGCTATCTGTGTGTCTTTTTGAAAAATTATATATTCAGATCCTGTATCCATTTTTAATTGGATTATTTGTTTTATTTTATGTTGAGTTGTATTGGTTCTTTATATATTTTGGATATTAACTCCTTATCAGATACATCATTTGCAAATACCTTTTCCTATTCAGTAGACAGCCTTTTTGTTTTATTGATAGTTCCTTTCATTGTACAAAAGCATTTTCATTTTATGTAGTCTCATTTGTTTATTTCTATTTTTGTTTTCCTCCATTGAGGAGAGATATCCAAACAGTGTTACTAAGGCCAGTGTCAAACAGCATATCAACTGTGTTCACTTCTAGAAGTTACGTGGTTTCAGGTCTGACATTTAAGTCATTAATCCATTCTGAGTTTACTCTTGTTTGTGGTGTGAAAAAGCAATCCACTTTCATTTTAGCTGTCCCAATTTTCCAGAAAGCCTTGCCAGGTAGACTATTCTTGATTGTAGGTTTTCTGTTTCATCACTTTAAATAGATAGTCCCACTCTGTCTGGTCTTCAGTATATCTGCTGAAAAGTCAGCTGATAGCCGAATGGGAATTTCTTTTTAGGTAGCTTGTGCTTTTCCCCTTTCTGCTTTTAATGTTCTCTATTTATCTTTAATTTTTGACATTTTAATTACAGTGTGTCTTTGTCTGGGCCTTTTTAGGTCAATCCTCTCTGGGAATCTGTGCTTCCTGGGCCTGGATGTCTGTTTCCTGTTCCAGGTTAGTGAAGTTTTCAGCTATTGTTGCTGCTGCTACTGCTGCTAAGTCGCTTCAGTCGTGTCCAACTCTGTACAACCCCATAGACGGCAGCCCACCAGGCTCTGCCGTCCCTGGGATTCTCCAGGCAAGAGCACTAGAGTGGGTTGCCATTTCCTTCTCCAATGCATGAAAGTGAAAAGGGAAAGTGAAGCCGCTCAGTCATGTCCGACTCTTAGTGACCCCATGGACTGCAGCCTACCAAGCTCCTCCGTCCATGGGATTTTCCAGGAAAGAGTACTGGAGTGGGATGCCATTGCCTTCTTCTCTGCAAATGTTCTATACCCCTTTCTTTTCTCCTGGGACTTCTATAATGATAATGTTAGTGTGCTTGATATTGTTCTAGAGGTCTCTTAAACTGTCTTCTTTTTTATAAATTTTTTTTCTGTTCAGTAAGTTATTTCCACTACTCTGTCTCCAAGTTGGCTGCTTTATCTGTATCATCTAATCTACTGTTGATTCATCCTAGTGTATTTTTGGCTTCAGTTATTATATTATTCAGCCATTTGGCTCTTGATATTTTCCAATTTTGTTAAAGGCTTCTAACTTCTTACTCTGTTCATCCATTCTTTTCCCTAGTTCTTTGAGCATCTTTATGATCATTACCTTATGTGTTTAATCAGGTAGATTGCTTATCTCCACGTCACTTAATTCTCCTTTGGGGATTTTATCTCATTCTTTCATTTCAAACATATTCCTCCATCACTTCATTTTGTGTGATTCACTATTTTTATTTCTATATACTAGAAATAAATAAGGGAGTCATGGTCTTGGTGGTAGCCTACTGTTCGATAGAGCTGAGTCATGTGTGGTAGCTGTCTACAGAGCCCCAGGGGATCCTGGAACTAGTGTGGGCCCACTGGTATGCAGAGCTGGGTCCTGAGTTGGCTTGCTCTGAGACCAGGGTCCTAGAGCTAGTGTTGGCCTGCTGGTGGGCAAGACCATGGACTGTGGGTGTCTGAGGCTTGTTGTTGGCCCACTGGTGAGTGGGTTGGATCTGAGGACACCTGGTTGAAGGAGCCAAAGTGTCCTGGAGCTGATGTTGCCCTGTTATTAGCACCATGAGGGCTCAGGATGATCCCAGCCTGCTGGTGGACAGTTCAGTTTTAGACACAGCTGATTGCAGGTTTGTGATGATCCCCAGGGCTGGTGTTGGCCTGCTTTTGTATGGGGCTTGGGCCGTGGTATTCCAGGTCTGGTATCTGCCCACTAGTGGATGAGGCCAGGTCCTGGAACTTGTGCCTGTCTGCTAGTGAGTAGGGCTGGTTCCATCACCTGGGTGTGGGACCCCAGGGCCAGTGCAGACCCACTGGTGGATGGGGCTGGATCCTAGTCTCTCCGGTAGGCAGGGCTAGGTTGTGGGTTGGCTAGGGGCTCAGGTGTCTTATGGTAGCCAGCTTGCTGGAAGGTGGATCTTTGTCCCCACCAACCTAGCTGGGTGTCCCAGGACTGGTGCTGAGCAGCTGGGGGGCAGGGTGAGGTTCCAGAACTAATTAGCCAGAGCGGGGATTCTAGAGTAGTGTTTGCCAGCCCCAGGGTCCTTGTGGTGGGATGAGTTCCCCATTATGGCTGCCAGCAGCTATCATCCCAGTGTGTGTTTCATTGTTTCCTGCATCTCCATGAGGCTTTCCAAGATCATCAAATGGATCTGATCCAGGATTCTTTCAAATTACTGCTTATGCTCAGGATCCTAGAGCATGTGAGACTTTGTGTGTGTTCTTTAGAGTTTCTGTTTCCCATAGCTTTCTGGCTCTCCCACTGGTCCTGAAAGCCAAGCCTTGTGGGGGCTTGTCAGCCCAGAGTAGGACTACCAAGCTGGGGAGCCCAGTGTGGGCCTTGGATCCCTTGCTCCATGAGGAGAACCTCTACAATCATGCTTGTCCTCCACTTTGTGGGTCACCTACTGCAGGATTATGGGTCTTTACCATTAATATATTGCATCTCTACCCCTCCTGCCTATCTTCTTGTGATTCTTACCTTATATCTTTAGTTGTAGGTAATCTTTATGCTAGTTTTGGGATCATTCTTATTGACAGTTGCTCCATAAATAGTTCTCATGGGAGGTGAAGAGCTCAGGCTTTTCCTATTCTGCCAGCTTTGCAACTCCCCCATGAGTCTTTTATCTTTTTTTCATTAATCTTATTCTTTTAATCTGCAGATTTGTGTTTCCTTCACTTTTTGGAAATTGTATCTCTACACTTATTTAACATTTTATTCACCTCTGACTTTCTTTTCTGTCCTTTTTGAATGTGTGATTGTTTGCATCCCAGGATTGTCTCAGTTTGTTTTCTTGCATAGTTATGTCTTTGCATGATTTGTTCATTTACTCAACACATATTTATTTATTATTAAATGTAGTTGATACGTACTTGTTATATGAATTACTGGTGTACAGTGTAGTGATTCACAATTTTCAAGGGTTATACTGCATCTGTAGTTATTATAAAATGTTTGCTATATTCCCTGTGTTGTACAATATATCCTTGTAACTTATTTTACACCTGAAAGTTGTACTTCTTAATCCCCTACCTCTATATTGTCCTACCCTCCTTCCCTTTCCCCACTGGTAACCACTAGTTTTCAACACAGAGTTATTAAATGTCTTCAGTTTTAAGGCCTTGTTTTAGGAATTGGGAACATGGTAATAAGCTAAACAGATAAAAATGCCTACACTTGTGAAAATGATCTTCTAACATTCGTGCACGGTGTTTTCTATGAATTCATCTTCTTAATGAGTTTAATTTTTTTGTCAGTGATTTGTTCTTATTTCTTGATCTTCCCTTTTCTTTACATTGTATTATTCTTAATTACTGACGTATGTCCTAGAATCCTCTGTCTCCTGAGTAATCTGTTTTCCCTTTATAGTTATTCTTCTCATTCCTGTTTTTTATTTCTCATAAATTATTCTCTTCCTCTCCGTTGATCTTGATTATCTGTTCACATTATTGATAAAGTATAGCATAATTATTCTTGAAAACAGATATGATTTCCTCTCTTGCTCTTGTGTGGCTAGAGTTAAGTCCATGGCAGACTTCTCCTTTGGAAAGTTACCTTAAGGGTACATATGCCTGGAGCACAATTTGAGACTCAGCACTTTCTGAATTGCAGAGTGAGGAAGGATTTTCTCTGGAAACGTACCAGTCTCCATATTAGAAGCCATTAAAATAGAGTCCTCAGGCTTTCCTTCTGAAGATAAAAGTGGATCTACAAGAGAGTCTGGTAATAAGGGTATGGAGATGGGGGGAAGAGAGATGTGACAACTGATTTATATAACTGTCATGCAGAAAGACCTTCCACTAATGACTACCTTTTGTTCCTCTTCTCACTCTTGAAACCATAGTCATAACTAGGATTCTGCTTGAAATAGTTTCTGTCACCTCTGACATGGGCTCTGGCTTCCTTGCTCAGATTTTCCTGTAAACCAACTTTAATTCACTCGTCTTCTTCCACAAATATATTAAAATTACTTCAATGATTATTTTCTCTTAATCCTCTTGCTATTATAAGCTAATTTTCTTTGTTTTTCTATTTCCAAAAAGTGTTTTCAAGAGGGACACAGAAGGGTGGAGGAGAGTATTTGTGCATTTTTGTGCAATATACTAGAGGTCAAAGCAATAAATAATGTAAATGTATCAGTTATAGTTCCATTGTGAAAACCAACATATAGAGGACTCTGATGCAAAGACTAATATGAAAATATAAAACATTAAGGAAATGAATCATATATTTCAAATATGAATTCTAAACAGTAAAACATGGAGGTGACAAGGTGAGGTTTTAACTTTCTTTTTTAGATAGGCTATGTATGTCTTTCCAACATATGTGTTCCAGCAGAGTGTTGAGCTGGTTACAGAGTGCCACACACTTATCATAAGGCAACTCAAATCCCTTGTAAGTTATCCATAAACAGATGTCACTGGAAACATGGACCAGGAAGTTTTTATCATCTATTCTATTTCCATTCCTTTTCTCTTTTGCCTGTTAGCTTGTTGAAGGGGATAAATGAGTGAAAGTTGGTGCCAGCTTAGGAATATTTGTGTTTCATTTCTTTTGATGCTTGGCAAGTAGATTGTCATGTTGACCTTGAGATGTTGTTACAAACAGTCATTAGAAGTTGTTACATGCATCAGTATGTTAAGTACCTTTAGCATGATGAATATCTACCACTTAATAATTAGGTAATTCAGATGGCAGAAGGTTTTCATTTAAAAGTAGTTAATTCGATAAGATAAATGAGGAGGCTTGTAAAAATCCATCCAGGGATAGGTCTCAGACCAAAACACACACACCCACATAATAAAAAATAAATAAATAAATAAAATATATGCATAATATATGGAATTCAGAATGACCTCATTCATTAAGGGGAATTTTTTCTTCAACAATCTCACAGAAATTATGCATTAAAAAATTCAGTTCCAGAATCAGCATTATTTATGTAAATGTTTTGACCAGAGCCTCTATTGAGATTTTTTTAGTGGTCTATTCAAAATGCCTTATGAAAAATAGATATAGGATGGCTTTATGAATCTTGTTAATTTTCTCGGCCTTTGATTGCTCTCTAGCAGTCTCTACTAAACTGGATCCATAGCGACCACTGAGTATCATAGCAAGATTAATTTCAGACATACTATTTCTTTGGTCATCTAAATGTTTAAACACTGACTAAATCTTGAATTTTTATTATTTGATTTTAAATATTTATCATTTTAACTCAGGTGAGCCCTGGTGATATTACATGGTAAAAAAAACAAACAAAAGCAATATAGACTAAAACTTCCAGTGTTGATCTTAGGAATAGAAATTCTGTGTCATAAAACTGCTAAGCAAATTTCTACAGAAGGCAGTTGATTTTTGTTCAGCATTGTCAGTTCTCTACAATTAAAATATGTAGAATTATTTAGTAACAGGTTAATAAAGATATTATTAATATTTTATTTATAGCACTCTATAGTTTTAGGACTTAATATTATTGTCTCTGTAAGATTTAAGTAGAACTCTGAGGTAAATTTAAATAGATCCATTGTAGACATGAGGAAGGAGAGTTTAAATAACAATAGGAATCATACCTGAGTTTCTAAAACAAGGAATTTTTTTTATTAATTGACAATCAAATACATTCCCTGTTAAAGCTATCTTTATTTGGCATATTGTAACTTGGCATAAATACATCTCAAATTTATTTTTAGTTTCCATCTAAATGTTTGATACAGTTTTTAGATAACCCTTCTCATCTTGTTCTGCATTAATGAACACAGAAAGCTTTGTATCGTACGTTAGCATGGTTTGTGCCATACATATCTAATATTCATTAGTAGTGCTCATATCAGAGAAGGCAATGGCACCCCACTCCAGTACTCTTGCCTGGAAAATCCCATGGACGGAGGAGCCTCGAAGGCTGCAGTCCATGGGGTCGCTGAGGGTTGGACACGACTGAGCGACTTCACTTTCACTTTTCACTTTCATGCATTGGAGAAGGAAATGGCAACCCAGTCCAGTGTTCTTGCCTGGAGAATCCCAGGACGGGGGAGCCTGGTGGGCTGCCGTCTATGGGGTCGCACAGAGTCGGACACGACTGAAGTGACTCAGCAGCAGTGCTCATATATCATTTATGCCCAACTTAAGCCACTACTTATGGCTTTAATTCTTTAACTTCCACATGGGTTGTACTAAACAACTCCCTTCCATAGCTTTCCCCAAGTTATCTGAGGATGCATTTTCTGGCCCTGTTATCTTGCTTGGACTGTCAAGATAGAGTCCTGCTCAAAAACTGAACAGTTTATCAGAGACACAAACCATACCTCCTTTGTGGTAACAGAAATAGTAATATCTGTTCCTGAAATTTTTCTACTATGAACACTTTTTATAGTTTTTATTAATAGTATAGGTTCTGGACATTTAATTTAACCCATGTTGGGGATACAGGAACTTTGAGAAAAGTTTTGACATTATATATGTTTTTGCAGCCTGTCCATGTGAAGAAATACCAGGTCAGTAAGAAAAGTTAGTCTTTTTTCCATTTTAATTTTTTAGAAATTTGTCTTTGCTCTCTACACACCTTTTTTTTTTTGTATTTTTTATTTTATTTTATTTTAATTTTATTTTATTTTTAAACTTTACATAATTTTTACTTAACGTATATAAAGTAGTTAATATTGTAGAATGTTTATAATTCACTACTTGGTAAAGATCTCATCATTCAGTTGTCTTTACATAGTTCCTATAAAAATCTCCTTAAGATGACTTGTCTTCAGCAGAGATAATGTAGAAGATATGATCACTATTAGTTCATCCAGATTGTTTCTCTTTATAGGCAAGATAAAGTTTATGATCATGACTGTGTGTGTGTGCATGTGTGTGTGCATAATTAGTCATGTCTGGCTCTTCGTGACCCCCATGGACTGTATGTGGCCCGCCAGGCTCCTCTCTGTCCATGGAATTTTTCAGGCAAGAATACTGGAATGGGTTACCGTTTCCTACTCCAGGGGATCTTCCTGACCCAGGGATTGAACTGATGTCTCTTGTGTCTCCTGGTTTGGCAGGCAGGGTCTTTGACACTGTGCTGCCTGGGAAACCCTACACTCCTAATTATGGCATAGCAAAGTTTTCCTTTTAAGTTTTCCAGTTGGATCTCTGAAAACTATTCTCAGCTAAAGAAAATTCTCAGATTCTGTTTACTTGTGTTCTTTAGACATAATGTTCTATTTTTCTAGCATCATCTTTCTTCTCATCTTTGTAAGATTTGAACCTAAGAATTTGGGTCCAGAAAATTTCTTGGTTTTACTCAAGCAGGCTCTCTCCAAATGGCAACAAAGATGGCAATGGACAGCTCTAGGAAAACAATGTCTTTTTAGTACTCAGGCTCTCAGAAAGATAGCTAGCTTCCTTTACTCTTTCATGCTTCCAGAACACTTCCTGAAAACACTCTCATTGTCCTTACCTGGGACATGCCAACTTCTGGACTGAACCTGTAGGAGTAGGATGCTCTCATTGAATCTGTAGTTTCATAATGCCTTTTTTGATGGAGACATAATGATTATCAGTCTAACAAGATGAAAGAGAAGCAGTTCTCATAAGGAATAACGAGTTTCTCTTACTAGAAAATGGGAGAATGGGAGGTGAACAGCCAAAAACATTTGTCTCCTCTATGCAAACATCTTTCAAGAGGCAAGGAGTAGCATTGTCTATTTTTAAGTCTTCCCCCACTGAGGCATGTAAAAGTCGGTCATTTGTCCTCCTGAGATGCCTCTGGAATATGTTCGATTAAACATTCATCACAGCATAGTATACCACTTTTCTGCTGTTCTCCCTCCCTCTCTAGACTGTGATTCCTTGAGTACACAGGCCAGCTCTTAGCCATTTTTGTACGCTCAGAGTGTTGTAGTGTTTAGGACAAAGTATATCCTAAAATTGTTCCTTATATTAGAACAGGATAAACACAAATTCTTCTGGCGTCTTCTCTTGCACAGAGTTCAAAAGCAGACATGCAAAAACAATCATTTCATCTGTGTAGGAAAAAAAAAACCTTTACAGGATTGATTTAAATGTAATGAGTTTGACTTTAAACAATAGATGATATGAGAAATATTTCTTTATCTTTTGTAGACTAGCTCCTGATAACACAGTACATTATATTCATCAGTGTTCTTTTTGAAAGCTTATATGGAAGTACTTAAAATTTGACAGAGAAAAATTATGCTTCAAATTCATTGCTCACATGAAATATGCCTCTATCATTTGTTATATCTTCTACTTCTAAATAGAAATTCAGTATTATTTGCTTCTATTTTGACTATCAAGAAACAGAAAAATAAAATTTAAGCCTAATTGTTTACCCTGATTTAAGCTATTGGCTTCCCTGATAGCTCAGTTGGTAAAGAATTCACCTGCAATGCAGGAGACCCCGGTTCAATTCCTGGGTTGGGAAGATCCACTGGAGAAGGGATAGGCTTCCCACTCCAGCATTCTTGGAGCCACAGCTTCCCTTGTGGCTCAGCTGGTAAAGAAAGTGAATGGAAAGGAAAGTGAAGTCGTTCAGTCGTGTCTGACTCTTTGCGGCCCCGTGGACTGTAGCCTACCAGGCTTCTCCGTCCATGGGATTCTCCAGGCAAGAATACTGGAGTGGGTTACCATTTCCAGTAGTCATGTATGGATGTGAGAGTTGGACTGTGAAGAAAGCTGAGCGCCAAAGAATTGATGCTTTTGAACTGTGATGTTGGAGAAGACTGTTGAGAGTCCCTTGGACTGCAAGGAGATCCAACCAGTCCATTCTAAAGATCAGTCCTGGGTGTTCTTTGGAAGGAATGATGCTAAAGCTGAAACTGCAGTACTTTGGCCACCTCATGCTAAGAGTTGACTCATTGGGAAAGACCCTGATGCTGAGAGGGATTGGGGCAGGAGGAGAAGGGGACAACAGAGGATGAGATGGCTGGATGGCATCACCGACTCGATGGACGTGAGTTTGAGTGAACTTCAGGAGTTGGTGAAGGACAGGTGATTCTCAAATCACCTTGGGTGATTCACAAAAAATCACCCAAGGATCTTGTCAAAATACATTTATTTACCCCACTCCCTGTGATTCTGATACAATCAATTATTACCTTGCTTGTTTGGACGTTAGGTCAATTCAAAAATTGGCAAATAAATATATGCATGTTTCAACTTCTAGGATATTCATTAGATGTAAAGGAACACAAACATTTCCAACAGAGGAACAAAAAAGGAATAATTAAAAAAAAAGAAAGAAAACATGATTCAACCAATCTAAAAGCTATCCAGAAAAAAGAGACAAAGAAAATAGACAGCCCCCATTGGGTGAATGGAAAGAGATATGTAAAAACGTATGTAAAAAGGTTTCCTCTAGAATATTGAGCTGAGTATTAATCAGTGAATGCATGTAGAGAAACTACCAGAAATTGGGGAATGAATAACTAGAAAGAAATGAAGATAAAACTGCCTCCATATTGAAATGAGAAGGGAGGATTTTTAGCAAGTCTTATTAAAGAGAATGGATTCAAAAATTGAAAGCAAAATAATAAGAACTCAAATGTAACAGTGTGTGAGAATGAGAATAATACCAGAAAAATAACTCTAACAAATATTAAGAAGTAACTGATAAAGCTCAACCCCCATTCATGATAGAAATGTTTGACAAATTAGGTATAGAAATTATATTCTTTATCCTGAAAAAGTATCCTTAGAAACTATTACCAAAGAAATCATCTTAAATGGGACCATGTTAGAAATATTCCTTTTGAAGGGAAAAATGAATTAAACAATTTTGTAAATTTCTGGCTTCACTTAGATAGCATATTCAAAAGCAGAGACATTACTTTGCCAACAAAGGTCCGTCTAGTTAAGGCTATGATTTTTCCAGTAGTCATGTATGGATGTGAGAGTTGGACTGTGAAGAAAGCTGAGCGCCAAAGAATTGATGCTTTTGAACTGTGATGTTGGAGAAGACTGTTGAGAGTCCCTTGGACTGCAAGGAGATCCAACCAGTCCATTCTAAAGATCAGTCCTGGGTGTTCTTTGGAAGGAATGATGCTAAAGCTGAAACTGCAGTACTTTGGCCACCTCATGCTAAGAGTTGACTCATTGGGAAAGACCCTGATGCTGAGAGGGATTGGGTGCAGGAGGAGAAGGGGACAACAGAGGATGAGATGGCTGGATGGCATCACCGACTCGATGGACGTGAGTTTGAGTGAACTTCAGGAGTTGGTAATGGACAGGGAGGCCTGGCGTGCTGCAATTCATGGGGTTGCAAAGAGTCGGACATGACTGATCAACTGAACTGAAATGAACAGAGAGTGAAGGGAAACAGGATGTAGGGGAAAAGTATAAATATCTTTCTGAATACATCTTTTAAAATACCTTCAGAGTTGTGTTAACATACTTTATGTTTTTTAAAGTATAATTGTATGAAAAGATATGTGAAAAAAATATATATATATATACAAATAGGAACAAATGACTCTACATATATATCAAAAACATAATATAACCACATCTTAAGCAAGATTTGGTAAATTTTGTTGGTTTGTTGCATATGTGTGTGTCTGACATATATGTGTGTACAAAAGAATTAACAGAAAAACTCCTGGGTCTCATAAGTGATTATAGCTATGTTGTAGGATATACAGTTAATATACAATAGTTATTTACTTTCTTATATACCAGCAGCAAAGATATGGAATATGAAATTAAAAAACAGTACCATTTACATTAGCATTTCTCCAAAATGAGAGTATTCATTTTGGAGAAGTATTTATATATAAATACTTCTTTTAAGTATACCAAAGTATTCAGATAAAATCTAGCAAAATATATGGAAGAGGAAAATTGTAAAACTTATAACATCAAAGAAGAACTAAGTAAGTGAAGAGATACTCCATGTTCTTGGATGAGAAGGCTCAGTATTGTCAAGATGTCAGTTCTTCCCTACTTGGCAGATAGAGTCAATGCAATCTCTGCAAAACCTCTACAAGTTATTCTGTGGATATTGACAAGCTGATGTCTAAAGTTTTTATAGAGGGGAAAAGACCACAAATAACCAACACAATATTGAAGAAGAACAAAGTTGGAGAATTGACACTACCCAACTTTAAGACATACTGTAAAACTACAATAGTCAAGACAGTGTGGTACTGGTTTTAAAAAAAGACAGATCAGTGGAGCAGAATAGTTACTCTTATGGTAACTGATTCAGGCAAGGATCATCAGTAGCTGTTAAATAACTAAATGAAAATTTATGGGCAACAATATAATAAAAGATCTGAAAATATCTCCCAACTTGTCACTTATAAACTATTAAGGGGAGAGATATATTTTGTAATGGAAAAATCTGACTGATAATACCTTAACCATTTTTTATTATTAAAAAGACATTATTATATTATATTATTATAAATATAATACAAAATATTATAAAAATATAATATATATTAAAATATATAAAAAATATAAAATATTATAAAAAGTATTATAAAAGACAAGGGTAAAAGTAGTATCCTAGATTTTAGAAGACTAAAGAGATGAAAGAAGACTTCCCTGGTGGCTCAGACGGTAAAAGCGTCTGCCTACAATGTGGGAGAGCTGGGCTCAATCCCTGGGTTGGGAAGATCCTCTGGAGAAGGAAATGGCAACCCACTCCAGTACTCTTGCCTGGAAAATCCCATGGACGGAGAAGCTTGGTAGGCTACAATCCGTGGGATGCCAAAGAGTTAGACACAACTGAGCGACTTCACTTTCTTTCACTTTCAAAGAGATGAAAATCACATTGTATGTGTTCCCTTGTACTGGATCTTAAGAAAAAATTTTATAAAGAACTGTACAGTAACAATGGAGACATTTTTAGTATGTATTATATATTAGATAATAGTATGATAACAATACTGTTGAATTTTCTCAATATGATTAATTATTTTGGTTATTTCTTAGAAGTATTTAAGAGTGAGAAGCCATGACGTCTGAAACTTATTCTCAAATGGTTTGGCAAAAAAAATTTAAGATTGAAAACTGTACTTACTCACACATTCTTCAGATTTTATGTTTGAATTTTTTCAGACATAAGGGCTTAATAATAGTCTAAAATATAACTGACAAAAGGAGGATCACAACATTGCCATACCTGTGTATTGTTTTTATCATGGTCTTATCAAGTACAGTTTAAAATATCAAAGCATTAGAAATCAGAAGAATATAAAATTCTCATCATTTACAGATGACATGATTATCTACATTAAATATTAGCAATGATATATAGAAAAGTACTATATTCTAATAGTCTTAAATATTACACTTCTATGTATCAGCAGCATTTCAAAAATGTAATCTTTTAAAAACATCATTTATAATGGCAACAAATTCATAAAATACCTAAGGTTAAATTTAACAACTATTTGTAAGACCTAAAAACATAAAATTGTAAAATTTCCTAGGAAGGGACTATAAGTGCTAAGAAAAACAGAGAGATATCACATGTTCATAGGTGGGGACACTTGGATATCAGTTTTTCCTAATTTGATCTATACAGTCAAAGTATTTCCAGTAAAAAGCATATGAGCTTTCTTTTTTTTCCCCCTCTTGGAACTTGAGAGAACAGTTTTAATGATTACATGGAAAAGTTAAACAGCCAGTACTAGGAAAAAACACTCCTGATAAAATAAGACAAGAGAGAATGGAGAAAGACAAGACAAACAAGAGAATGAGGCAGAAATTCACCTATTATATATCAGGACTTATCGAGATATAGTTAAGTTTGACACTTGACAGAGTTTGCGTGACTGATCAGTGGAGAATGGAGGAAAGCATTCAGTAAACAAAGGTTGAAAAAATGATTTTCTACTTGGAAAAGGAGAAATTGGATCCCATCCTCACATCATGCACAAAATCAAATCCAGATGGAGTATAAAATTTTAAATAAAAAAGAAAGAACTTTAAAAGTGGTTAGAATATATAGTTGAATATCCTTCTGACTTTGAGGTAGAGAATAGTATTTTAAGCAGGACACTCCAGTTCAGTCGCTCAGTCGTGTCCAACTCTTTGCAACCCCATGAATTCCATCACGCCAGGCCTCCCTGTTCATCACCAACTCCTGGAGTTCACTCAAACTCACGTCCATCGAGTCGGTGATGCCATCTAGCCATCTCATCCTCTGTTGTCCCCATCTCCTCCTGCCCCCAACCCCTCCCAGAATCAGAGTCTTTTCCAATGAGTCAACTTCACATAAGGTGGCCAAAGTACTAGAGTTTCCGCTTTAGCATCAGTCCTTCCAAAGAACACCCAGGACTGATCTCCTTTAGAATGGAGTGGTTGGATCTCCTTGCAGTCCAAGGGACTCTCAAGAGTCTTCTCCAACACCACAGTTCAAAAGCATCAATTCTGCAGTGCTCAGCTTTCTTCACAGTCCAACTCTCACATCCATACATGACCACTGGAAAAACCATAGCCTTGACTAGACGGAACTTTGTTGGCAAAGTAATGTCTCTGCTTTTCAATATGCTATCTAGGTTGGTCACAAAAGCAATAATTCTAAAAAAAATTTAACCAGTTTAACTATATTTAAGTTAAAATATTCTGTTTATGAAAAATACCATGAATAATATATAAAGGAAACTTCATACTATAATGTTTTTAACAAATATGATCAACAAAGGATGAGTAACAGAAATGAACATAGAAGACAGTCAGGCATGCCCAACCACTGGCCTTCTGGGAAGTGCCCCCAAGCCTGGCCCAAGTCTGGACAGGGGCTCCCAATCTGCTGGAGAACCTGTGGCTCTACTATAGTTACAACCTGCATGCTGGACCAAGCCTGTGTGGCTTCCACTGCCTCAGCTAGATCCTGAATGTCATATATGTATCCATTTGTTAAGTTTGAGGAAAGGGAACTTGGGGTGACCAATGTGTTCTAGAAGAGAGCATCTAGACTCACAGATAAGATGCTAAACATATTAGCAAAGTGATTTTGATTGTTTGCTGAAGACCTTGCAAGCAAACATTACATGTTTAAGCACTCTTCATTCTTCAGATGCCTTACTGCCAAGATTACATGAAGACTGACTGGCCGACCTCATCATCTTTTTCGAACTGAGACTCTTTAAGAGGTAACATGAATGGTATCACACCCTTTTGAAAACATAAACACTTCTTAGCCCTTTTTTAGTATCAAAGTCAACTTGAAATCTTCAAACTGAAATCCATCCCCCATTTGCTCTTTGTGACTGCCAAAATGTCCAGCAAAGGATAATCCAGGGCACATGGTAAGGCTTCTTCCATATATGCATGTTTATGTAAAAACATGTACAGATAGTCTCCAACTTGCTGTGCTCAGTCACTTCAGTCATGTCCAACTCTTTGTGACCCATGGACAGTAGCCCACCAAGCTCCTCTGACCATGCGGTTCTCCAGGCAAGAATGCTGGAGTGGGTTGCCATGCTCTCTTCCAGAGGATCTTCCTAACTCAGGAATCAAACCCATATCTCTAGCATCTCCTGCATTGCAGGCAGTTTCTTTACCCACTGAGCCACATGGGAAGCCCTTTAGCACACCAAGAACCCCTTAACCTTGTTCCCATTAGCTCATGGTGTCAGAATGTGGAGAAGCAAACCTACAGATCTGTCTCCTGACTGCCTTCATAAAGCATGGAACTGGTCTGTTACCAACTGCACACAGGCCTGCTGAATGCATGGTTTCTCCAACCCTGCAGAACCCCTTAAACTGCTGCTATATGTGAACAATAAGCAGTAAACAAGGGCACCAGTATAAAGACATATGCTAACTGAACAGTTTCAGAGCAGCATTTCACATACTCCCATCAAGCACAGGATATGAAGTAAGCAAAGAACAGAACCAGGAGAAATCCATGTCCTAGAGCAGGGCTGGTAGGCATTGTAAGTCCCCAACTTACCGTGTTTCAATTTAAAATATTTTGACTTTATGATGGTGTGAAAGAAATACACATTCATTAGAAACTGTGCTTTAATTTTCAAATTTTGCTCTTTTGTAGGCTAGTGATATGTGGTATGGGGACGTACCAACAATCCGAAACTCCCAGTCAGTCACGTGATCATGAGAGTAAACAGCTGATATACTTATAACCATTCTGTATCCATACAATATTCTATTTTTCACGTTCAATTCACTATTTAATAAGCTACATGAGATATTCAATACTTTATTATGAAATAGGCTTCGTGTTAGATGATTTAACCCAATTGTAGGGTAATTCAGGTGTTCTGAGCATTTAAGGTAGGCTTGGCTAAGCTATGATGTGTGGTAGCTTAGGTGTATTAAATGCATTTTCAACATGGTATTTTCAAGTTACAATGCATGGGTTCATTGGGATGTAACCCTACGGTAAGGCAAGGAAGAGGTGTCTGTGTGTGTGTGTGTGTGGTGGGGGGGGGGTGTATTTTAAAACTTAAGTTTCATTTAGTAACAGCTACCAAAACAGTAAAATTGAAGTATGCAGAAGGATCTCCGAGGACTTTTCCAAAGACAAAAAGTGGTGGTGGTGGGGCAGGGAGTCTGTAAGCTGAATGATATAATAATCAAGGTCATGGAGCTAAGGAGGTGCTCTGTAAACTGACATGGGCCAGATAGATGAAACAGATATTCATATTGTGAGAAGAACCCTGCTCCCAGACTTGGCTCAGTCCTAAAGTATTTGTCTACCTGTGGCAAGTTTCAAAAACTCCTAGGGCCTCTATTTTTGCATCTGTTAATTGACTGAGATCAACTGGACAGAATATAGTTGATTTCTGCTTCAGATATTCAGTGTGCTCAGGAGGCCTAACAAACTAGCTTTAATTCCCTCTGGGTAAATGAGGGAATGACAGTGAGCAATTTTCAAAGTTCTGTGGCAAATATATTGCTATGGGTATTGCTCTATTGGAAATTTAGTTTTATTCATATTAAAATAATAATCATCATTTTCTGCTCCCCTAACGTGCTAATAAACCTGTTACATCATGTTACAGTACCTCATCTTTATCTTTACTGACCTGCATTTTACATATGAAGAAACAAAAATTAAGGAACATTAAAGCAAGCCAGCCAAAGTTAACTTTTTTTCTGGTTTTATTAGATTTATTAGTGGTAGGTCTATGTGAATATGTCGAAAAAGCTTTTGTAGTGGGTGAACAAAACCATACTCCATTTTAGAACTAAAATTTTGACAATAGAAAAAAAATTCTAAATGAGAGTTTTCAGTATTTTTTTTAAGAAATGAAAGTTTCTTTGAATGCACTGGAAATTTTTAAGTGTGCTAGGTCACTGCCTGTGGGAAAAACTAATTAAATCCTGTTTAGGGGGGAAGGAATATAAAATTCCTACAGAAAAAGTTTTTTTTTTAAATGGACAAAATACACAATCAGCCATTTCATAGGAGAAATATATGTATAATCAAGGCAGAAAAAGATGTTCAATGTCACTAGCAGTAATGGAAATGTGAATAGAAGCACAATGTGATACCATTTTGCACTCATGAAAATAGTATTGAGAAGTATGAACAGTAATAAGGTTTTGGGAGAATTTGAATTACCAGTCTTTCTTTTAAATTACTATTAGAGTATAAATTGATAAAATTCTTTGGAAAGCACGTTTGGTCTTTTCTTGTAAAATTAGTATTTATATATTCTCTGACTTAGCAATTTCACCTTTATGTATATATCCAAAAGAAACTCACATATGTATATTCCAGGAGACAAGGAGAAGAAAGTTCAGAGCAACACGGTAAAAGCAAAAACCTAGAAATAATTCAAATGCCTATCAATAGAAGAATTGATAAATGATAATATATTCACACAATGGCATGTTATGCAGCAGCAAGAATGAATTAACTATATCTATATGCACAATATGGATAAATCTTAGGAATTTCTACACCGTAATGTTTTCTGATATAATCCATTCTTTGGCATAATGAATACAGTGAAATTAAGGGTGCTTAATATTTTAGACATCTAGAGCTTTTATATATTGGTGTTTTTAGTTGACAGAAAATGACATTATGATTGGTTATTGTGCTTTGTCAGGTTGGTAAAGCTAGAATCTCACAGAACATAGACTTCTTAGGAAAACAAAAACAAATATCAAGGAAGTACAACTTAAGCAAAATAAACCACAGCATTCACTTAAGGAGTGAATCTTAGCAGAAGATAGGCATTTTTAAAAGACATATTTTATTACATATATGTGATACATTAAAGTTTATCTTCCCTTTAGGACCTTATTTTAGCAAACATTTGTAAATTAAAATAGCTTCTTTTAAGCAATATTCCTATTTGGTTTTTATGCAAAAAAATCTAGTCAACATAGTCATAAGTTTAAGTATTATAATCAGAATATCTTTCAATTTCAGTTAACCCTTTCAAATGCCTTGCAAAATATGAGGAAAAATTAAAATATCTTTTCTTGAACTAAAAACTGCTTATTCCAGTGGTTTTCAAAGTTCAGTGTACCTCAGAATGAACTGCAGGGCTTATTAAAACACAAACCCCTGGGCCCCCATCCCAGAGTTTATGATTCAGTAGCTCTGGAATGGGACCTGTGTATTTTCATTTTTAGCAAATTCCCGGGTGCTGCTGATGCTTGGCCTAGGGGACCAAATTTTAAGAACCAGCATCTATAAGTTTTTGGAGTCACATACCACTCGGCTCTTTTCCTGGAGTTAGTGAGCTATAGAAATCATATGTTGCCATGGAGGCCATGCAGCCTGAGTCCTTCCCACTGGTGTGCTCAGGCTGTGAGATCCACAGTATCAGCATCTACACACACAAAAAATAAGTTGGGTCCAGTGGTCTCTAAGGAAATTTCAGTTCTAAAACTTGATGAACCTACTCTCTTTCAGAAAGTCAGCGAATTTTCTTATTTATTGATATTTGTTGTTATGTCATAGCCAATATGAGTTTATAAAACTTTGGTAACAGGTAATAAGACTTGTGAAAATCAAAGTCCAGGAGAAAATTCCACATTGCAAATTCTATTATTTTCCTATAAAGTCTTGGTCAAAATAAGTGGTAGATATTTGCAAAAATACACTTAGACATTTGTTAAAGGCCACCTTTAAATTTTTAGGGGTCATCATACCTCATTATGATATGGGAAGGAGTTCACCCTGTCTACAAATGTGTCATGTAACTTTTAGTTTATTTCCAGCATAAATTTCTCCTGGATGTTGACATAAGTGATACTGAGCCCATGGTCAAGAAATTTTCTAAGTCTCAGAGATGAGCAACTGACTTTCAAAGGCGAATGAGAGTCTCCTTAGCTCTTCCACTGAACACATACTATAGATACCCTGAAGACAGCAGTCTAACGCTAGCTTTTGTAACCTGGCTTCACCCCATTTTGTGTCTGTTAAGGTATATGAACCTAAAGGAATGGGTATCTTCTAAGTGGGATAAAGTCACTTTGGAGGAAAAAAAATGTGCAATAGAAATAATATATGTAGGATGTTTTTACAAACAGTTTATATTACCTCATAAATATGCTTCCTAAGAATCTATTAACATCTTTATATTTATAGATACCATCAAGAGAAGATGAACTACTAGGTCCCCTCATAGGTGTGATAAATGATAACTTGAGCAATGATGAGAATGCAAGCCAGACTTTAGTCATTTATTTCCAGCTTTACTGCTTAGACGTTTCAGTCAACAATCTTACTAATGTCCCTTGGTGATTAAAAATGTCTGCAGGGGACTAAAGATGATTTGAGGCATGAGAGTTCAGAATACTGATTCTTGTTTAACTGTATTTCTTGCTCCTTTCTTATATTTCGTAACAGATTTGACATGGAACATTGTATACAACTCTGATGCCACATGCAGGCACAATTTCAAAATTATTAGAGTAGAAAATATTTTTCCAGTGAGTAGTAATTCTCTCCAGATGAGTAGTGAATTTTTATTTTGTAAAAGACTAATTTATAAGAAAAAACACTGCCTAGTAAAATTTCCACTCTTAAAAATGCACCAAATTTTTTGTATATCAGGCTTCGCAAGTTATAAAAGGAAACATCATAATTTTGTGACTTGTTTTTAGGGCTACTAATTGGCCCAGAATAAGCTGCAGGAAATGAGTGTGTTCAATATCTCTACATCATATTATCATTTACTCCTGAATCATTTCTTCTCAAGTCAGCAATCTGCTGACTATAGCTTATTTTTGCTTCCAATTTCAGGCCTGGCTAAGCATCCAGAAGAAGAATAAACATACTTCTGACTCCTGGTGTTGTCCATGAAACTAACAGGTTTGGAGTTCACTTCTCTATGTATTTTAACCCATGATCAGTTTAAACCACACATGGGTGTGTGGGTATATGTGTATATGTGTTTGTACATGTGGGTATATGTAGACGTATATGCCTGTTTGTGTGTAGTTGTGTTGTATCTATGTATGTATATGTGTCTGTGTGTCTGTCTTTACAGAAGGGCTGTGGTCATGTATGGATGTGAGAGTTGGACTGTGAAGAAGGCTGAGCACTGAAGAATTGATGCTTTTGAACTGTGGTGTTGGAGAAGACTCTTGACAGTCCCTTGGACTGCAAGGAGATCCAACCAGTCCATTCTGAAAATCAGCCCTGGGATTTCTTTGGAAGGAATGATGCTAAAGCTGAAACTCCAGTATTTTGGCCACCTCATGCGAAGAGTTGACTCATTGGAAAAGACTCTGATGCTGGGAGAGATTGGGGGCAGGAGGAGAAGCGGATGACAGAGGATGAGATGGCTGGATGGCATCACTGACTCGATGGACATGAGTCTAAGTGAGCTCTGGGAGTTGGTGATGGACAGGGAGGCCTGGTGTGCTGCAATTCATGGGGTCACAAAGAGTTGGACACGACTGAGCGACTGAACTGAACTGACCTGAACCTTTCTCTGCAGTAGACTGAGTCAGTATCTGTAGATTTCTGTAGCCTACAGAGGATCTACGGATAGAGGTTCATGACATTGTACAGGAGACAGGGAGCAAGACCATCCCCAAAGAAAAAGAAATGCAAAACAAAGCAAAATGGCTCTCTGAAGAGGCCTTACAAATAGCTGTGAAAATAAGAAAAGCAAAGGAGAAAAGGAAATGTATACCCATTTGAATGCAGAGTTCCAAAGAATAGCGAAGAGAGATAAGAAAGACTTCCTCAATGATCAGCACAAAGAAACAGAAGAAAAGAATAGAATCTGAAAGACTAAGATCTCTTCAAGAAAATTAGAGATACCAAGGGAACATTTCATGCAAAGATGGGCTCAATAAAGGACAGAAATGGTATGGACCTAACAGAAGCATAAGATATTAAGAAGAGGTGGCAAGATATGCAGAAGAACTATTCAAAAAAGATCTTCATGAGCCAGATAACCATGATGGTGTGATCACTCACCTAGAGCCAGACATCCTGGAATGTGAAGTCAAGTGGGCCTTAGGAAGTATCCATATGAACAAAGCTAGTGGAGGTGATGGGATTCCAGTTGAGCTATTTCAAATCCTAAAAGATGATGCTGTGAAAGTGCTGCATTCAATATGCCAGCAAATTTGGAAAACTCAGCAGTGGCCACAGGACTGGAAAAGGTCAGTTTTCATTCCAATCCCAAAGAAAGGCAATGCCAAAGAATGCTCAAACTACCGCACAATTGCACTCATCTCACATGCTAGTAAAGCAGTGCTCAAAAATCTCCCATCCCAGGCTTCGGCAATACGTGAACCGTGAACTTCCAGATGTTCAAGGTGGTTTTAGAAAAGGCAGAAGAACCAGAGATCAAATTGTCAACATCTGCTGCATCATTGAAAAAGCAAGAGAGTTCCAGAAAAACATCTATTTCTGCTTTATTGACAATGCCAAAGCCTTTGATTGTGTGGATCACAACAAACTGGAAAATTCTTCAAGAGACGGGAATAGCAGTTAGCTGACCTGCCTCTTGAGAAATGTGTATGCAGGTCAGGAAGCAACAGTTAGAACTGGACATGGAACAACAGACTGGTTCCAAACAGGAAAAGGAATACATCAAGGCTGTATATTGTCACCCTGCTTATTTAACTCCTATGCAGAGTACATCATGAGAAATGCTGGGCTGGAAGAAGCACTAGCTGGAATCAAGATTTCCAGGAGAAATATCAATAACCTCAGATATGCGGATGACACCACCCTTATGGCAGAAAATGAAGAACTAAAGAGCCTCTTGATGAAAGTGAAAGAGGAGAGTGAAAAAGTTGGCTTAAAAGTCAACATTCAGAAAACAAAGACTATGGCATCTGGTCCCATCACCTCATGGCAGATAGATGGGGAAACAGTGGCAGACTATTTTTTGGGGGCTCCAAAATCACTGCAGATGGTAACTGCAGCCATGAAATTAAAAGACGCTTACTCCTTGGAAGAAAAGTTATGACAACCTAGACAGCATATTAAAAAGCAGAAACATTACTTTGTCAACAAAGGTCCATCTATTTAAGGCTATGGTTTTTCCAGTAGTCATGTATGGATATGAGAATTTGACTATAAAGAAAGCTGAGCCTGTGTTTTTGCACTGTGGTGTTGGAGAAGACACTTGAGAGTCCTCTGGACTGCAAGGAGATCCAACCACTCCATCCTAAAGGAAATCAGTCCTGAAGATTCATTGGAAGGACTGATGTTGAAGCTGAAACTCCCATATTTTGGCCACCTAATGCGAAGAGCTGACTCATTGGGAAAGACCCTGATGCTGGGAAAGATTGAAGGCAAGAGGAGAAGGGGATGACAGAGGATGAGATGGTTGGATGACATCACCGACTCAATGGACATGAGTTTGAGTAAACTCCGGGAGTTGGTGATGGACAGGGAAGCCTGGCATGCTGGGATTCATGGGGTCGCAAAGAGTCGGACATGACTGAGTGACTGAACTGAACATAGGATAACAAGCTAATGCTACTCAGTAATATATCCAATACCAAAGAGATGTAGCACCAGGTGTAACACTAATAATCCTTAAGACAAAATGTTTTGGTGTTTGTTAAACAGAAATGAAATGTTAATTGCTTGGTCATGTCTGATTCTTTGTGACCTCATGGACTACAGCACACCAGGCTCCTCTGTCCATGGAATTCTCCAGGCAAGAATACTGGAGTGAGTTGCCATGCCCTTCTCCATTGTTAAACAGAGTGCCCCATCTTTTCCAAAAAGAAAAGAAAAAAAGTCTAGATGTCTGTTGGGACTACATAGGGAAAAAAATCTGTAAAACTAAAGGTTCAAATTATCATTTACTTCCAATAATGCCTTTTCTCTTTAGCTGTCTTCATCGGTTATGTCATTGAATGAGGTATATATGAATTTTCTGAGCTGCTGTGCTCTACTGAATGTGTGAGCCTGCAATTCACTGTTAGTAAATTGAATCACAGGTCCCTAGATTGCACACAGAGACATATACACAAATCTATGTACAGTATTAAGGTGGGCCATTCTCTGTAGAAATTAGTTAAGAGTTCTGAGCGAGGTTTTGAAAGTGGTAGCCATGCTGTTGAAAACATAGATTTACCACACGTGCATGGATTGCTGTATCATGTAATGAGGTTTACTGACTGCCTGTACCCAAAACTTAAAATATGAATTGCATAGATACGTATTTAGGAATTTTTACCATAATCTGAAGAGAGAAAGGAAAATCTGTTTCTCGTAGAACGATGGCAGAGGTCATCTCCGCTCACATTTTGTGCAGTGAGTTGTATAGACATCGTTTCCCAAATCTTATGATTGTATAAAAATCTAAGTTAGCACTCTTGCATTCATGGTCATCACCATCGTCAGTTCCAAAGTAAACCAGCACTTTCTTCATCGATATCCTCATGACTTCGTTTGTCGCAAGTCCCCATGTAAGACCTTTTCTACCACTTCCTTGGGTTGACCATTAGTACCACTAATCACTTAAAAACAAGATGCGTTCTCTTACTTCACAAAGTTTGGTTCACAAGATTTCTCACGTATCCACCTGGAAAGAGAATTCTTTCACTTTATGTATGACAGTCTAGCTTTACCCTCAGAAATTTTACACTGAGCTTATACTAGATTATGAGTAAATATCATGGAACATACTAAAATAGTTGAATTGCTTAGACTTTAATAAGGCTATCACACTGTGTAAAGCATTCAACACTCCCTTTTATACATTCTTTAACAGATTTTGTCTTTCTCATTTTGTAAACCCCTTATTCCGTGTCCAACTCTTGACATTCCAATTCTAGTATTCTTCTATATATCTACCCCTAAATGTTGACACTGTGTACATACTGTCTAAAACCCCAGGCCTTGAAATATTAGGAAGTTTGGACCTGGGCCTAAAATCTTCACCAACTAGATCTGATATACAGTTAACCCTTCACTTGAAAGCAGTTTAAATAGTAAGTAAACTTAAAAAAAAATTTTTTTTCACGTTCATTGGTGGGTCAGTCTTAACTCACATAGTACTTGTTTTGAATACTGAGTGGTGATGTTTATTTTCACTACCATGGGATCATCAGTTTTATACAGAACCATTTACTGCTGAGGTGAAAATAATTTGAAAATTACTAATCCAATTTTGTACTTTAATATGAGTCATAAAGCCAGGTGAGAATTTTATTTTAAATGAACACCATTAAAATGGCCTTCTGTCTTCCTCAGTCAAATGTTAACACTGTTAGTAGTTGAGAAAGAGAGGGGATTTAAAAGAGAGAGAAATACCTCTTGCTTAATTGTTTTTGCTTTGGAAAAGTGGAAGACCTCACTCAGCTCTTTTTATACTCAGAGACTAGTACTTACTGCTGAATCATTTCTCCACCATCTAGAGAAACAAAGACAGCATTACAGGCATCCAGCCATCAAAAGCTGATTTGATTCATCATGGCTCAACCAATAAGACCTGAGATTCTCTAAAGAGCAAGAGAGGTGTCACTTATGAATAAATGTAGAATCACTTGAGGCATGTCAGTTTTCTTAACAGCCTCATTTTACATGGTGGATGGGCAGCACTGATACCATTACTCTTTAATTGTTCCCTCTGCTAGACAGGTGTCATCTCTTTGCTTGAAATAACTCTGGAGATTATAGATCCCTCAGCCTCTCTCTCTTGACAGTCTCATATTACAAAAGTGTTCATGTAGCTGAATGAATTTTTAATATTTCAACTGTTTTCTCTGCTTCACTTTAATTACTTATTATTTTCTACTAATGACAACTTGTGCTTGTAAACTCAATTCCTATGTGCTTGCCTGTTGCTGTTCCCTTCTTTGTCAAAGACTTTCATTTCATTTTGCCATTTATGTGTGTGATTTCTATAATGACACATATGTTCTCTGATGATTATATTTCAAATTTTAAAATTGTTTTAAGGACTTCCTCTTTGAGTTTTGTGAATTCTTTATGCTAGATAGAATGTTTTATCAGATATATGAATTGAAAATCTTTCCTCCTTAGTCTTTGCCTTATATTTTTGTTCCCTTAACAGTTTGTTTCACAATGCAAACGTTTTTAATTTTGATGATGTTCCATTTCTCAATTTTTTATTTTCTGGATTATGTTTTTGGTGTCGTATTTAAGAAATCTTTGCCAGAACCATGTCACAATGATTCTCTGCTGTTTTCTTCTAGGTTTTACATTTACATCTGTGATCTGATTTTGAGTAGATTTTTGTATAGTGTTCAAGGTATGGGTTGAAGTTCATTGCATATAGATGGCCAATATATGCAGCACCATATATTGAAAGGCTATTCTTTCTCTGTTGGATTTCATTTGTACCTTTTAAGAAAATCAGTTGTCCATCTATGTGTGGTCTTTTTTTGAAGATTCTTTTTAGAGCCATTGATATATTTTCAAGCTTGACACAAATACCATACTGTCTGGACTACCAGATGTCCTGAAATCAGGTAAAGGTCATCTTCCAACTTTGTTCTTTTGAAAATTGTTTTGACTAATTGTAGGGCCTTTGAATTTCTATATAAATGTTAGAATTAGCTTGTCAGTTTTAAAAACATCTTGCTGGCATTTCTGTTGGGATTAAATTGAATTTACTGACTAAATTTGGAAAGAATTTATGTTGATAATGTTGAGTCTTCTGACCCAGAATATGTCAGTGTTTGGTACTTTTAGTGTTTAAGTCTTAAACATCTATTGTCCATTTTATCCCACAGGGTCTCGTACTCTTGATGCATTGTAAATAATACTATCTTTTTATTTCTATTTCTGATTGTCTGTTGTTAAAATATAAACACAATTGCCTTTTAAATTTTTGATCTTACATCCTGAACCTTTACCAAATCACTCATTACTTCTAGTAGCTGTTTTTGGTCAATTCTAACAGACTTTCTGTGTTGTAGTCTTAGCAGTTAGAGTCTGCTGGTTTCAGAGAAAATGCTGTGGCAATTCAGAGGTGGAATGTGGCATTCTTGAAACATGGGCAGTCTTTGAACTGGCAGAACTGAAATGAACTCAGGTAGAGCAGGATAATTAAGAACATCATTTACATTAACCTAGATGTATAAAGTGGAAAAGGCAATGGCAACCCACTCCAGTACTCTTGCCTGGAAAATCCCATGGATGGAGGAGCCTGGTAGGCTGCAGTCCATGGGGTCACGAAGAGTCGGACACGACTGAGCAACTTCACTTTCACTTTTCCCTTTCATGCGTTGGAGAAGGAAATGGCAACCCACTCCAGTGTTCTTGCCTGGAGAATCCCAGGGACAGTGGAGCCTGGTGGGCTGCCGTCTATGGGGTCGCACAGAGTCGGACACGACTGAAGTGACTTAGCAGTAGCAGTAGCAGATGTATAAAGTACTCTTGCCTGGAAAATCCCATGGACGGAGGAGCCTGGTAGACTGCAGTCCATGGGGTCGCGAAGAGTCGGACACGACTGAAGCAACCTAGCTGCAGCAGCAGCAGATGTTTAAAGTAACATAATAGTAAGAAAGTTAGATTAGGACCAGTTTTCAAAAGTCCTTGATTACCTGTCTAAGAAAGATATATCACAAATATTCCTTTAAAAAGTGACTAAAAGTCAAGCATTATAATATTTTTGGCAATTAGAAGCTATGATTTGTTGAATATTGTTTTGGACTAGTGGAGATAACCATGGTAGATTAAATGACTTCTAAAATGAGTAAACACAGCAAAAAATGGTTCTTCCTTATGATCCTACTACTGCCAGGCATGGAAGAGTCATTATTCAAATGCAGACTTGCTTGACGCCGATGATCAATCACATGGATAGGGCCCACTGTGAAGAAGAGTGACGTATGTTCAAACATTGCTCATCCGTCCTAGTCGCTTTTACAAACCTGGGGTTCTAGTCAGATAATGACTGGTGGGTATTCCTTTTGACTTTGTCATATAATTCTATAAAGAAATACTGTGGACCTGTGAATTATCATTTTTGAATTGCAGTTTGGTCTCTGTCCTCTGCATACCCACCCCCTGCAACCTACCACTTATTACTCTATGTATTGATGAAATATAAACTTATTATCACATAAAAGGCAATTTGAACCTACTAGATCATGAGACCAGAACATGAATTCTCTACAGATTTGGTGTATGTCATATATCTGTATCTTCAGATAATACATTACTGTTTTTATCACTGTCACAGAAGAAAGCAGCTTAGGTTTTACTCTTTGGTCTGAAAAATCCTGTTCTTTTTCCCTTAGAAGAAACTCTGTCTGTCTTTTGGTTTTCTGTGAGTGGATCAAAAGTATTCCACTTGAGAGAAGGGATTCTTTGGGAGAGTTAGGTGAGAGCTTGTGAACTTTCTTTGCCTTTGGAATAGGGGTTGATTGCATCTACAATATCTCTGTGCTTATAGAGGTTGGATTATTATCATGCTATGAAGATTATATTTGGCTCTTATGCAGTTGTTAGATTACTCTGTTTTGAAATACAAAAAGCCCCTGTCTTTGTATTCATGAGCTCCCTGCCATGTAATCACACTACTTCCCTATAGATGCTGCTGCTGCTCCTATTGGCCAGCATTTATTAGACTATATGCCAAGTATTATATAAGTGACTTTATATAAGGTATCTGTATTATTAAATCCTGTGTAGCAAGTTACACCAAATTTTAGTAGCTTAAAACAATGAATGTTTACTTTGTTGTTCAGTTGCTCAGTTGTGTCTGACTCTGCGACCCTGTGGACTGCAGCACACCAGGCTTCCCTGTCCTTCACCATCTCCCGGAGTTTGCTCAAACTTAAGACCATTGAGTTGGTGATGCCATCCAACCATCTCATCCTCCATTATCCCCTTTATCTCCTGCCTTCTATCTTTCCCAGCATCAGGGTCTTTTCTAATGAGTCAGCTCTTTGCATCAGGTCTCCACAGTGTTGGAGCTTCAGCATCAGTCCTCCCAGTGAATATTCAGGTTTGATTTCCTTTGTCTCTTATAATTTCTGATGATCATAGATCTGGGAGTCATTTAGCTGGGTGGTTCTGGCTCAGGTTCTGTCACAACTGGAATAAAACTGTCCGTCAAAGTCTGGAGGATATGGCTCCAGGCTTATTTACATGGCTGGGTATCTGATACAAGACTCCAATGAACTATTAATATGAACTATTAATGTTCTCATATTATAGAGAAGGATGCAGAGGCCTGTGAAGTAACTCACCCCAGGTCTAATGCCATTGTCTTAGTAGTTTTAACCATTATGGTAATTGTAATTGGAAAACAAAATTCTTGGGTGTTTATAACAATTATTTCTTTTGTTAGATAAAATAAAATGTAAATTTACTGTAAAGGGGGATCTAGCTTCCATTATTCATCAGAAAAAATTATTTGCGTACTTTTGAATGTTTAATATTGATATGTATTCATTTTATCCTGTATACATATATGTATATGTAAGAGGTATTCTGAATCAGAGATAGATTTATTATTAAATACATTGCACTAAATAATAAATGATTCATTCTCCCATTGCCCTAGTCCCTACCTCTGGAGTGACAAGATGAGAACCAAGTTGGTTGTTTTATACAAGTGGATAGACTCATCCACGGGCAAGGAAGGAGAAAAAAAATTAAATTTCTATGCTTGTAAAGTGGTAGAAGTTAGATGTCTACTCATTTCCTGAAAGAGTTTTCTTACTCCATCCCTTTGCTATGTAAATAATATCTTTCTAAAAGCCAGACACTGACTCCAAGTTCCTCAGCCTCATTCTTTCTTTAAATGAAAACATCTAGAAATTTCAGTCTTCTGGCATGTTTGGGATTTAACATAGGAACCTCTTGTCATGGTTTTTCTTGTCAACATAAGAGTTTTATTATCCTTTTGAATCAAAGCAATTTACTACATGAATGGCTACAGTTCTAATTCTCACGGTCTCTAAAGAGTCTCAGAGGGCTAGTGTGTTTACGAGAACACTGAGAGAGCAAGAGCAATTTTATTTCCCTACAGGGACCTACTGAGAGGCTATGGGGCCCCTGTCTTCTGAAAAACTATGTTTTTTCCCGTGTTTTTTTAAATGATAGATACTAAAAGGGCTTGTAAATTTTTACTTATGTATCACTTTGCATATTATTTATGTTAATTAGTACATATGCCTGTGTGAAGTCCATCATTTATCATTAAAGCATTTCACAATATTTTTGCACATTCAGTTCAGTTCAGTCACTCAGTCGTGTCCGACTCTTTGCGACTCCATGAATTGCAGCACGCCAGGCCTCCCTGTGCATCACTAACTCCCGGAGTTCACCCAAACTCATGTCCATCGAGTCGGTGATGCCATCCAGCCATCTTATCCTCTGTCGTCCCCTTCTCCTCCTGCCCGCAGTACCTCCCAGCATCAGGGTCTTTTCAATGAGTCAACTCTTCGCATGAGGTGGCCAAAGTATTAGAGTTTCAGCTTCAACATCAGTCCTTCCAATGAATACCCAGGACTGATCTCCTTTAGGATGGACTGGTATGATCTCCTTGCAGACCAAGGGACTCTCAAGAGTCTTCTCCAACACTACAGTTCAACAGCATCAATTCTTCGGTGCTCAGCTTTCTTCACAGTCCAACTCTCACATCCATACATGACCACTGGAAAAACCATAGCCTTGACTAGACGGACCTTTGTTGGCAAAGTGATATCTCTGCTTTTTAATGTGCTATCTAGGTTGATCATAACTTTCCTTCCGAGGAGTAAGTGTCTTTTGATTTCATGGCTGCAGTCACCATCTGCAGTGATTTTGGAGCCCCCCAAAATAAAGTCTGACACTGTTTCCACTGTTTCCCCATCTATTTCCCATGAAGTGATGGGACCAGATGCCATGATCTTCGTTTTCTGAATGTTGAGCTTTAAGCCAACTTTTTCACTCTCCTCTTTCATTTTCATCAAGAGGCTTTTTGCACATTAGTCACTTAAATATTGGTGTTATTAGTTAATTAGGATGATTGATACTGAGTGAGTGAAAATGAAAGTCGCTCAATCGTATCTGACTCTTTGCAACCTCATGGGTTTAGTCCATGGAATTCTCTAGGCTAGAATACTGGAGTGGGTAGCATTTCCCTTCTCCAGGGAATCTTCCCGATCCAGGAATTGAGTCGGGGTCTCCTGCATTGCAGGTGGATTCTTTACCAACTGAGCTATGAGGGAAGCCAGCTATGAGGGAAGCCAGCTATGATTGATACTGGTATCTCTAAAGTGATCTCCAGATCTATAACTTGGTGTCTTAATCTCATTTTGTAATTAATATGAATAATAATAGCAAATATTTACCACTTACTACGTTGCAGACACTGTTCTAGGTTTTTTACAGAAATTTATTAGTTTAATGGTCATAATTGCACACTAACATATGAGTAATGGTTTATTGTTATTTCTGTAATGAGTAAGCTGAAATATGGAAAGTTATAAACTTGCTTAAGATGGCATACCTGAAAAGTTGCAGTCTAGATTCAAATGCAGGTACTTTGGCTCCAGTTTGCAAGCTCTTGACTATTGTATGAGTTATATATGATTCATTATTTCATAAACAGATATTTAACACTTTTTGTAAAAGAAGCACTGTTTTAGGTACTATGGACACATCATTGAACAAAATACTCACAGCTTTTACATACATGGAGCTTGTTTCCTGGCCATTGCTAGGATAGGCAGGTAAAGAACAAAAATTAAGCCAATAAACATATTTATAATTTAATGTTAAACTGATAAGGGGGGGAAAATTAAACAGAGTAGGAAAATAGAGACTAAAGAAGCTACTCTTTTAGAGTTGTCTGAGAAGTCTTAAGATACTGTTTTTGAAATATAAACATCCAAACTGTGGATGGTGTGATAAATTTAGTAAATCAAGAGCAACATTTCTAAACAAAGCATAGACTAGACTTAAATCGATTTAAAAAGAAGGTATCAGAGTTCATTGTTAAAGGAAATGTAGTTTTTCATAAGATATGCCCTTCACGGCATGTAAGTGTGTGTACTGGCTCATGATGTCACCTGTATTTCTGTACATGTGTCATAACCCCCCCAAAAAAGGAATATTTTGTTTGTTTGACATCCTGGGGAGCCACCCAAGGAGGGCATTGAGGCTGGTGCTAGGATTGAGAGTGAGTGAGTGGAAAGGAAATCAGAGAGGTGAGCATGCACCAGAACACCTGCAGAGCTCTGTGAGCTGTGCATGGTAAAATGTTTGGCTTTATCATAAGTGAGGTAGTAAGTTATTTGAAAGTTCTAAGCAGAATAGACATCTGATTTACATTTTAGAAGGGTCATTTTGGCTGCTGGGTGAGAAATAGGTTTTGTGGGAACAGAAATAAATTGAAAATGGAGCATAATTTCACACAGCTGAGTTGATGGGAGTACAAATGCAATAGAGAATTCCTGACTCTTGAAATCACCCAAACAATTTTAGACTCAGAGTAACCTAAAGAATATTTATCTACCCTCCAATTGTCTAACCAAAAGCTTTTCCTAAAAATGACTAACTGTGCCTATGTCATTTTACTGCTGAAGATGAAGGTATTCTATATCATCTACTGAAAAAGAAACCCATCATAGCAATAAAGTAGTATGCCTTGAAGGTCGGGATCAGAGCTGCAGAGGGAGTAGTATTTTGAAAATTATCAATGTGCTTTTTCTTTTGCCCTTTAGGAGCATCCATATCTGGATGGAGATTACAATCTATTCAAGAAAGAATATAAAGAAAAAGCTAGAATATAATTTTGGCTTCCAATTCTCAAAAACATCATTTTGAAGATAAGCAAGTTTATTGTGGAAGAATTGTTTTAAAATCCTTGATTTCTTGCTTTGATACTTTGAAAGAACATATGGTAGGCAAGCAAAGAAGAGAAAAGGAGAAAGACCATTTTTTTCAGTTATAGTGAAAAACAAAGGGAGAGAGAACAAAGAACATAAACTCATTCCTGAAAGTCCCATAATTCAGATTTTGACTCAGAGAGGGAAACATGTGTTAGGTAAGTGAGGGTGACTGAAGGGTAGGGAAATTTTTAACTCTTCAGTTCAGTTGCTCAGTCATGTCCGACTCTTTGTGACCCCATGGACAGCAGGATGCCAGGTTTCCCTGTTCATCACCAATTCCTGGAGCTTGCTCTAACTCATGTCCATTGAGTCGGTCATGCCATCCAACCATCTCATCCTCTGTCATCCCTTTCTCCTCCTGCCTTCAGTCTTTCCCAGCATCAGGGTCTTTTCCAGTGAGTCCATTCTTCACATCAGGTGGCCAAAGTATTGGAGTTTCAGTTTCAACATCAGTCTTTCCAATGAATATTCAGAACTGGTTTCCTTTAGGATTGACTAGTTTGATCTCCTTTCAGTCCAAGGGACTCTCAAGAGTCTTCTCCAACACCCCAGTTCAAAAGCATCAATTCTTCAGTGTTCAGCTTTCTTTATGGTCCAACTCTCACATCCATACATGACTACTGGAAAAACCATAGCTTTGACTAGACAGACTTTTGTCTGCAAAGTAATGTCTCTGCTTTTTAATATACTGTATAGGTTGGTCATAACTTTCCTTCCAAGGAGCAAACATCTTTTCATTTCATGGCTGCTGTCACCATCTGCAGTGATTTTGAAGCCCTCCAAAATAAAGTCTGACACTGTTTTGTTTCCCCATCTATTTGCCATGAAGTGATGGGACCAGATGCCATGATCTTAGTTTTTTTGAATGTTGAGTTTTAAGCCAGCTTTTTCACTGTCCTCTTTTACTTTTATCAAGAGGCTCTTTAGTTCCTCTTTGCTTTCTCCCGTAAGAGTGGTATAATCTGCATATCTGAGGTTATTGATATTTCTCCCGGCAATCTTGATTCCAGCTTGTGCTTCATCCAGCCCGGCATTTCTCATGATGTGCTCTGCATATAAATTAAATAAGCAGGGTGACAATATACAGCCTTGACATACTCCTTTCCCAATTTGGAACCAGTCTGTTGTTCCATGTCCAGTTCTAACTGTTGCTTCCTGACCTGCATACAGATTTCTCAAGAGGCAGATCAGGTATACCAGTATTCCTGTCTCTTGAAGAATTTTCCACAGTTTATTGGGATCCACACAGTCAATGGCTTTGACATAGTCAACAAAGCAGAAGTTTTTCTGAAACTCTCTTGCTTTTTCTATGATCCAGCGGATATTGGCAATTCGATCTCTGGTTCCTCTGTTTTTCTAAATCCAGCTTGAACTTCTGAAGTTCTCGGTTCACGTACTGTTGAAACCTAGCTTGGAGAATTTTCAACATTTCTTTGCTTGTGTGTGAGAAGAGTGGAAACAAAAAGTCCTGTCATAGGCTACAACTGCCCCAGCCTGGGGCATAGCCACATGAACTTAACAGAACAGAGGTCAGGCAGAGGCAGGAGACTTCCCACCACACTTGTTTCCCATGTGGCAGAGAAGTGGCTGAGAATCTGTCTGAAGCACTTACCAGAGTGTGTCTGTACTGGGCTGAGGAACAAGGAAGGTGACAGGGCAAGCCACTTTGCGGCCATTGAAAATCTCAGCCATACTTCAGAATTGCCTGTGGTCCCAATGGGAACTAAGACCAAGGCATATGTATAATGACTACCAGGTCCTATAACTAAAACGGGATAGCCCAGATCAGGACTGAATAATGTTTGTCCAGCAGGACAAGCGCATCCAGGTGGACCCCCGTATTCCAGAAAACCAGAGAATGCTGATGGCATCATTACCAAGACTCAGATTCTTCTCTACCCCTTTGAAACCATGCTATAGGGATGATGAAGGGGATTCTCAGAGAATCCAGGAATTTTTATCTGAAAGAGTTGGAACACTGCTATTTAAAGCATCTTTCTAAATGACCAGACAGAGCTTGGACTAGTTTTAGATAGGGATATCCTCACTAACAAGAAGGTAGTGGCTTAAGAGAAAGGATCAGATTGTTTTCTGATATAGTAAACAAAGTACATTTTTTCTTCATATCCAAGGTGCAGTGTAAGTTAAATATCATAAAAGCATTACACAGTTTGCTACCTTTTATTGGATGTTTAATATAAGCCTGGCCTGATGGACCCCAAAGTCAGTAGCCTTAAACACCACACCCCATTGCCTATGTAACAACAGAAAACAAGAGATGCATTACAACCCAAGAGTTGTAGGAGTACCTATGCTGGATTCATAGAAATACCTTGAGTTACATAGACTTAGGCATGGGGACAGGGGAGGAAAATAAATATGTCTTTAAACACAAACATCAGGAAAGATATCAAATACATGTCTGAGAGTGTCCAAAGCAGGAGGAAGTTCAGAAGAGTTATTACGAACCTTCCACATGCTATCCCTGGAGCCTGGACTTCTCTCTGGAGGGATGGGGCATCCTGGGGGAGGCATCATGAGGTTGAGAGACCCAGGTCTTCATGGAAGCTCACGGCAGAAGGTCCTGCTTTTTCTGCCACTGACAATTCCCCAACACAGCCTTCTAGCACCATAGCCTACACTAGGCTTCTCACTCATGCAGAAAATAGAGTCACTCTGAAAAAACAGATTATTTTTATCTTTAGGAGAATACATGTGAGCAGGCCATTCATGATTTTAGAATTGCTATCCCTTAACTCTCTCAAATAGCTCCCTCTCTACCAATTAAAAACTATTATTAAATTAAAAAAAGAAGTTTCATTCTATAAGTAGGGTTAAAAGACTTACTATGTGAATTCCAGATTAATATATAAAGTGGGGGAAATCACACTGAAATATAATCAGTATATAAGCATAAGCAGGTTTCTCATATTCTGTCTCTAATTCGCTGTGGTAGAAAGAGTGAAGAGAGGAAGATGCTAGTGGGAGTCCTGCAGAGAAGAGAGGAAGGGTGGTATCAAGAAAGCAAATATTTCAACTTTATTTTCTTTTCCAGTGCTATTCCCAGCTTGCTTTCAGTTGAGCCAAAGCAGAAAGAAACGGCCACAGTCACATATTTGGAAGACTCAACTATGCTTGATTTACTGGTTTTGTTTTTTAACATTGAATCCCATCATTCAAAGGAAACTGTAATCCCAGAAAAGTATCACAGTATTTAAAAGTAATCTTTTAACTTCCTCCTTACTTTTTCTATAACTTTACTTAGTATCAAATTTCCTATCAAGTTTTGGAGAGGCACATAAGACATCATCTCAAATTTCAAGGGTTTCACTATGACAATATCCAAGAACCCAGTGTTCCTCCATAAATGTGAAACACTGTATATGGACCAAGGAATTGTGGAAGACAAACCCACGGGATTCAATTCAAGTCTTCTTACTAGAGGAAGAATGAAGAAATCCAAAACCATTTGGAGAAAGTACATCTTTCCAGTTTAGCTGGGATGCATTCACAGACTGGGAAGGAAACATGGAATTTTCCTTTTGATGTTGTGACCTCCCATCTGTAACTAGTTTCATGTTGGGTAACATGTTTTCCATGGGACTGGTCATCTCTCATGCCCTGCCAACTTCTCCTATTCACCTGGGATTACATCTAGAAAAATATGAAGAATAAGCTCATCATTAATAAGGAAAACACTATAGCTACAAAGCAGGGAGTTTTAAACAAGGATCTTTAACGAACAAAAATTTCATATTATTTCTGTGTTAAAGGATGATGGTCTGTTAGATTCATTATATTTAGTTTCCTTTAATTACATGTTTAATTATATTAATATATAAATTACTTTTATTTTTTGCAATTTAAGATTTTCTGTTTACAGCATAGAAAAATAATCCCTAGTATGGTCAGGAAAACAATTAAAACATAAAATGGGAAAACAGAGAAAAGTATGGTTATATGTATATGGGAACCCTGAAATAGAACCATCACTCTAATTAATCACTGAGGAATAAATTAATAGCACCTTCTTGGCCCTGAAAGGGGATTTTAAGATATAGATTCATCAGGTGGTTTTCCGACTTTTGGGGCTTCCCTGGTGACTCAGACCCATAAAGCGTCTGCCTGCAATGCAGGAGACCTGGGTTAGATCCCTGGGTTGGGAAGATTCCCTGGAGAAGGAAACGGCAACCCACTCCAGTACTCTTGCCTGGAAAATTCCATGGATGGAGGAGCCTGGTAGGCTACAGTCCGTGGGATCACAAAGAGTCGAACACAACTGAGCAACTTCTTTTTTTTTTTTTTTTTTGGTGGCTTAGATGGTAAAGAATCTACCTGCAATGCAGGAGACCCAGATTTGACCCCTAGATCGGGAAGATTCCCTGGAGAAGGGAATGGCAACCCTCTTCAGTATTCTTGCCTAGAGAATTCCACAGATTAAGGAGCCTTGTGGACTTCAGTGCATGGCATCCCGAGGAGTCGGACATGATGAGAAACTAACACTTTTTTGGCTTCTGAATAGCTAATCTTTATTTTCCATCCAACAAATTCAAAATGGTATATATGTGACCTGGTAATAGACTGAGGAAACTGTGACTAAACTGCACAGATGTGAACTTTCTATTTAAAAATGTATCAGCAGATTTTACTGTTTCCAAGGGTGTTGGCTTTCAGTCATTAACATTACTCAGGAACTATTAAAGTGCTGATTTAGCATTCTGTTTAAAACTTGTCAGTGGGTTTTTCAGGTGTGAGCATAGTGGAACACTCTGAACTATACCATGATATGTTTAACAATAGCCAACAAATCATACATTGTGCATGAAATCATGACTAGCAACAGCTACATATTTTTTAATATATTTTTTGAAATCCTAGATGCCCTCTGTATCTAACATATACCATATTACTTTCCAAATGTGAAATACTCTTCTTTGAAGCTAGAAAACTGACAAAATAGTTTGTAAGCTTTGCCTTTTAAATTAATAGAAAATTTCTTTTTCTGAAGTTCACTTTCCTATCAGCATTTTAAATTTAAGATGTATTTCATTTTCCATGGAAAAAAATTTAGAACATTCTCTATCTAAAATGTCAGTGTATTGGTATAAAGTATAAATTCTTAATTTAAATTACCTTATACTTCACAAGATTATCAGAACTTCAGTGGTATTTTTTAAATTAAGACTAAATGTACAAGGTAAATAATCCAGAAAAAACCTGATTATTTTAAACCACATATTTTAAATTTCAGAGCAATAGTTAATCATATTTTACCTTCTAAGTATAACTAAAATCATATTTTAGCATAATTTTGAAAAATAAATATTTTACATTAGAATTATTTCACATCCATGCCTATAGAATAGTTTCTTTACAATGATTTTCAGAACATGGTAGAGCTTTTCAAAAATCCTGTTAAGATTCTAGTTGTGATAAAAGAAATTCAAATCTACTCTTTTATCTAAAATATAGTTTATAATTTTAACACTTTAAGGAACACTAGAAGTTTAAGGAAATATTTTGTAATCTCCAGGAATCTTATTTTAAACATATTTAAAACACGGGGGGAAAAAACAACTGAAATTGGTACATTAATTTTTTTCAGTATATAAACAATCAGCCAGTCAGGATTTTTTGTTTGTTTTGTATTGTAAGTATCTCTGAAACACCAGAGCTTTTTTAATGTATAAATATTAGGAAGGATTAATAACTATTAAAATTGTGTACTTTTGTTTTTTGGTGTTTATCTATAAAGCTGGAGAGAAGTAGATTTCTCACTCCTGTTGAGAGTGGAAATGTTCTTGAAAATGAGAAATAGTTTACTAAATGGTTAGCATGGAAGATCATTTATTTTAAGAATAACCTGAATCCAGAATGCTTCAGGATAGGGCAAAGGCAAATTTTGAAAGGAGATAGTCACAATGTTAATTTAGATCCGGTATTTAAGTGTGAACACAGAATCAATTTCTGCCCATACCTTTTACTGATACTAATTAGTGATCATCACTCTTCCTTCAATAAAATTTGAGGGAAAAGCTGATGCATTCCTTAGTATTTGCGGTTATATTTATTATCCAACTGCTTTGTGTTGGATGAGTGGGAATTCCTAAGAGGCTTCATCTATCTGCCTGACTTTCATAAAACTAAACACAAGCTTATATTCTGTGGGCTTCTCTGGTAGCTCAGCTGGTAAAATTTTGATAGACTCCTTCAAAATATTTCAGCTTTACCTATAAAACAACAGGAATGATGTAATAATATTTACCTCATAGAGTGAAGATTAAATGAAATCACTCAGTGCCTGGCATAAAGACTCAAAAACCTGTTAAGCTGAGTTTTTTTCCCTTCTATCCTATAAGAATTGGAACATGTTACAGTAGACACTACCTTATATCAAAGCCTAACACAGCACACCATTAACAGGCATTTTATTGGTATTTTACATTACTTAATAATATGGAGAAATTATATGGAGAAAAGTATTTTCACTGTTTGCTGTTAGTAGGATCAATGAACTCGTTGATTCAATTAACAGGAATCCTTACAGAAGTAAAATGACTTAGAGATTCTATTCATTACCTAATAAATTTATAGTAGTGATAATTTATAAGATTAATGTAATGTTTTTCCAAGTTTCTAATATCCCAAGTTAATATACACTTTCCTAGTTTGTGTTTATAAATTCTGGATTTGTTTCTGAAGAATAAAAAATGCTCCAGTAAAACAGATGGCATACCTATTTAGAATTATGGACCCTAAATTCTACAACAAATTATTTCATAAGTACATATAACTGTAAATAGCAACCCATGATTTATTAGGGGCAGTTTCTTCTAGTGTGCCTTCCCATGCAGCTAAAAATTTACTGCTCCCTAACCCAGACATTAGTTTTCACCCTTGGTTGTTAGGACTTTTCATAAGCTTGTGCTTTTCAAGAAAGAGAGACAGAGAGGGAGAGAAAGGGAGGTGGCAGGGGTATAGGGGGTGAAGGAGGAAGGAAGGATAGAAAGAGCAGTTTCTCCTTTATCAGTTCCTCTCAATATGTGCGCCTATGCCTTGGGATTTCTAGTGAATCTGTTACAAGTCCCGGATATCCTCTCTTAACAAAATGGGTTGATCTCTTTGCATTCTCCCGGAGACTAATACACTACCAAGTGGGATTATGCATATAAAAGTATAGGAAGAGAATTAAAGACAGGAACAAGTATTTTTTAAAAATAAAGAATTTATAAATACAGTAGTTCTCTGGAGGGCAAAATACCATTTGCAGTTCCAAATAAATGTGTAACTCAGACCATGCCTACACTTGACATACTAGTCTATTTTCCTCCCTGTGATTAATTCTTCAAGCCTCCATTTTATCCAGATAACTTTCTATAATCTCTAGTTTAACCCTGCCTTAGAGAATTTTCTGCTGCTAAACTGTCACTTGGCGAACCATTGGCATGTAGCCAAACATCCCAGGCTATGCACTAATGTGCAGAACACCTTCATCTCTGTACAGCACTGTATATCCTTGACCAAACCACACTCTCCAACTTCCATTCTTCCTAAGGCTTCCTCTGTCTTTTGGCAACTTGGAATGTATCTTCAGGTAACTCTGTGTTATCTCTACCTTCTGAATGGCATACTGATTATCTTGCACTAACTGTAACCAGTGTTCTCTGATGACATGACTTCCCTTTCATCTCTCTCACAGGTGGGGTGCTTTCCCAATACCTTACAGTTTTAGGTTGAACTTTCCATGTTCCAACCATTTCTCCCCCTACACACTCCAAAAACATCATTAATTTGAATCTTATTGCATGAGTTTTTGCCACAAATGAATGCTGCTTAACTGCTGTTTTCTGCTGACCTCCTGCTCAGCCTTTTCAATCATTGATGACTTTAGTATTGACTTATTCTTTCTCATTACCTTGTCCTGTTTTTCTGCTTGGTAAATTGAACATTCGCAAGGAGGACAGGACCCATCTGACCTCTAGTGTCTCTTTTCTTAACTTCCTCTCAATTAATAGTATTTTCCTATTCACTTCATACCTCAGCCACTCACTCTCATGCTCATTTCTTTGTTTTATCAACAACTATATGTTGATTTCAAACACCCTCATTCTCTGTTATTTCTTATCCTTCTACCTCCCTTAATTAATCAAAAATGCATCAACTTTTTTCGTCAAGACTTCTGTTGGTCCTGTCACTTTCCCCACTATTCATAATGTCATGTCCTGACATTTCTCCTTAACTAGGCTACATTTCAAAGTCCATTGTTTTAATGAAACTTTCTGAATACTTCAGACTTATCTCCTTGTCTCTGTCTCTCTATCTGCCCTCCTTACCTTGTAACATCTCACCTCTAATTGAATGCAACAATCTGTTTTTCCCCATCTGTATCTGATTAATGATTAATATGGACAAAATTACAGAGACCTGCTAACAAGTTTCACTGTAGATTTAGGAACACAAATAACTACTCAACACTATTAACTAATTCCATCATATTCTCTATCTTCGAACTTCTAAACCCCATCTTAATTCAACCTACCTAATTACTTCATTTCAGTAATCAAAGGTTAAACAGAAAGATTCAAATGCGAGCTCCCTCACTTTCTGAAACCCACAGATAAAACATCCTTTTTGTATCTGTATCCACGTTCTCTGCCTTTCACTTGCTGATGTAGTTCGAAACCCTTCCATGTGTATTCCCTTCCAAGAAACTAATTTCCACAATTGTTCCTCCTAGCAGTGTATCATAAATTTCTCTGCTCTATTTTAAAATTCTTAGTATATAGTTCTAGTGTCTTTCTTCTGGCTCTGCACCATTTTCAGCCTCTCATGGCAAAATTTCTTGAGTCTGTGTTCACTTACTCCAGATCTTTCCTTCCTGTTTTTTTCTCAGCCACCCCAACTAGACTTTCACTCCCTTCATTCCTTGATTATAGAAGACATTGTTGGCGACACAGTCACATTGGTCATTTTTATGCTTTCATCTTACTTGAATTTATAAGCAGCATCCAAGGCAGATGACCACTCTCTTTTTTAAAATCAGTTTTGGGGTTGTCCAAGATTCTGAGAAGCTTCTTTCTCCCAAATTTATTCCTATAAATTTCTCTTTCTTAGTGTTCTGAGAAAGTTGGTTCTTCTGCCTAAGACTAGCTTGTAAATGTTGGAGTGCCTGAAGGATAGGTTCTAATTTAACCTTGTTCATCTGTGCTGATCTCCCTAGAGGACATCATCAGTGACAAAGAATTAGACTTACATTCTTGGAAAATAGGCACTCACTTTTGCAAATAAGTTATTTTTTTGCCCTTTTTTATTGAGGTAAAATTAATATATAACATTATATAAGTTTCAGATGTACACCATTGTAATTAGTCCTCTGTACATTACAAAGTGATTATTGCTGCTGCTGCTGCTAAGTCGCTTCAGTCGTGTCCGACTCTGTGTGACCCCATAGACGGCAGCGCACCAGGCTCCCCCAACCCTGGGATTCTCCAGGCAAGAACACTGGAGTGGGTTGCCATTTCCTCCTCCAATGCATGAAAGTGAAAAGTCAAAGTGAAGTCGCTCAGTCATGTCCGACTCGTAGCGACCCCATGGACTGCAGCCCACCAGGCTCCTCTGTCCATGGGATTTTCCAGGCAGGAGTACTGGAGTGGGGTGCCATTGCCTTTACCATCCATCATCATACAGTTGACACCTTCCTCCGTTGCAGCCATTCTCCCCACCATTTACTACTACTACTACTACTAAGTCACTTCAGTTGTGTCCAACTCTGTGCGACCCCATAGACAGCAGCCCACCAGGCTCCCCCAACCCTGGGATTCTCCAGGCAAGAATACTGGAGTAGGCTGCCATTTCCTTCTCCAATGCATGAAAGTGAAAAGTGAAAGTGAAGTCACTCAGTCGTGTCCAACTCTTAGCGACTCCATGGACTGCAGCCTTCCAGGCTCCTCCATCCATGGGATTCTCCAGGCAAGAGTACTGGAGTTATTACAAAATGATGGCTATATTAACCCTGTACTGTACAATATATCCTTGTTGCTTATTTATTTTATATATAGGAGTTTGTACCTCTTAATCCCATGACCCTATCTTACCCCTTCCCTCTCCCCACTGGTATATCCACGAGTTTGTTTTCTGTATCTGTGAGTATGTTTCTTATTTATTATATACATTTGGATTTTTTATTTTTTAATTTCCACATTTGAGTGATAACATATAGTATTTATCTTTATCTGACTGGCTTATTTCACTAAAGATATTATCTGAGGTCCATTCATACTTTTGTAAGTAGCATTTCATTCATTTTATGGCTTGGTAATATTCCATTGTATGTGTGCATATGCATATACCGAAATATATTCACACAAGAATTATAAATATAGTGTATACATTTACTGCATTTTCTTTATCCATTCATCCGAAAATAAACCCTTAGGTTGCTCCCATATCTTGTCAATTGTAAATAATGTTGATGTAAACCTTGGGTAGATGTATCTTTTCAAATTAGTGTTTTTGTTTTTTCAGATATATACCTAAACGTGGAGATTCTGGGTCAAATGGTAGTTCTTTTTAGCTTTTTGAGAAACCTCCATATGGTTTTCCACAGTGGTTGCACCAGTTTACATTCCCACCAACAAGAGTGTACAAAGATTCCCTTTTCTCCACATTCTTGCAACATTTATTACTTGTGGGGTTTTCTTTTTTTTGGTGGGGTGGTGATAGCCATTCTAACAGGTGTGAGGTAATATGTAGTTTCCTTTTGCATTCCTTTGATAATTTGCGATGTTGAGCATCTTTTCATGTACCCATTGGCCACCTGTATGTTTTCTTTGGGAAAACATCTGTTTAGATCTTCTTCCCATTTTGTTAAGGGAGGCTTCCCTGATAGCTCAGCTGGTAAAGAATCCACCCGCGGTGCAGGAGACCCCAGTTTGACTCCTGGGTCAGGAAGATCCGCTGGAGAAGGGATAGGCTACCCCCTTCAGTGTTCCTGGGCTTCCCTGGTGACTCAGATGATAAAGAATACGCCAGTAATACAGGAGTCTTGGGTTCGATCCCTTGGTTGGGAAGATCCCCTGGAGAAGAAAACAGCTACCCAATACATTATTCTGGCCTGGTGAATTCCATGGACCCATTTTTTAATCAGACTTTTTTCCTGAGCTGTATGAGTTCTTTACATAATTAGGAAATCAATCCCTTATTGGATATATGTTTTAAAAATATTTTCTCTCATTTTGTTAATAGTTTCCTTTGCTCTGCAGAGGCTTTTTAGTTTGATTTAATTCCAGATATTTATTTTCTGTTTCCTTTGGTGTTTGGTGTCAAATCTAAAATTGTTTCCTTTAAAATACACAGATGTATTTTCTTTTATCAAGAATTTAACTTTTCACAATAGTTTTAAAAATAGCTGTGTTGAAATATAATTCACATACCATAAAATTTACTCATTTTAAGTGTATAGTTCAATGTACCCTCATAGAGTTGTGCAGTTATCATAATCTACTTATAGAATATCTTCATGTTCCAGAAGAGAAACCGAGCATTGACTGTCACTCCTTACTGTCCCCGACCTCTAGCTCTAAGCAGTTGCTAATCAACTTTTTGTCGGTATTGATTTGCCTGTTTGGACACTTCATATCAGCGGAAACATATGAGTTGTCATCTTTTGTGACTTTTTTTCATTTGGCATAATGTTTTCAAGGTCCGTTCATGTTTAGCATGTATCAGTACATCATTCCTTTTTATTGCTAAATTATATTCATTTGTCTATACATTAATAATGGCCATTTGGGTTTTTTCCACTTTTACCCATTATGAATAATAATGTTATGAAAATTCATGTGTAAATTTTTTGCATGGACATAGTTTTATTTTCTCTTTGGTCTGTATGTAAGAGTGGAATTGCTGGATCATATAATAACTGTATGTTTAACTTTTGAGTGGAAGTCAAACTGGTTTCTACAGCATCCAAACCATTTTTACATTCCCACCAGCAATGCATGAAGTTTCCAATTTCTCCATATCCTTGCTAACACTTGTTATTATTTGTCATTTTGATTTTTGTCATCCTAGTGGAAATGAAGTGTTGTCACGTTGCAATTTTTATTTGTGTTTATTAACGGCAAACGATGTTGAGCATCTTTTCATTGTTTTTCAAAAAAATTATTCAAACTGTTGGACTATTTAAAATTGGGGGTTTTTTATTATCAAGTTTTAAGTTTCTTTTATATGTTCTTTATACAAGTCCTTGATCAGATATATGATTTACAAATATTTTCTACCAGTCTGTAGTTTTGCGTTTCGCTTTCTTGACAAGAATTTTAAGTAGAGTTATTTTATAGTTTTACCAGTGTCATCATCAATTTATAGGCCAGTAAACAAACATTCCAAAATATGCTGTACTAAAACAGAAAAACAATTATTTTTCTTTGTATACCTCGTGTTACTTTTACAAGGTTACAGGGGAATAGCTAGGAGTAGAGGGTTGCTTCATGTTCATACTCAACTAGAGAATATCTGGGTGTTGAGATTTAATATGAGCTTTGGATTTGTTTTATGTTTCACTGAATTTTCTAGTAAGAAAAGGAAAGACTTCAGAACTGGTGGTAGTTTTTCACTTATAGTGAAAACTTGAACAAATATAAAAGCAGGCAGAATCTGTTGCTAACCATGGGGGAATTCCTATGTAGGGACTCAGTTGAACATGAGGCCAGGGGACGAAAAGCACAAAATGCCTAGCCCACTCTAAGTGTTCAGTAAGTGACGGTTACGTGGATGAATGAATCAATGATAGTATGTGATTTGTATTCCTTAGGGCCCTAGGATTCTACTAGGTGAAACTGCGTGACCTTGAAAATACCTATCTAAAATTAGTGTGGACTTGGGGAACAAAAGACATTTCCATGGCAACCTGGAGTGTCATAAATAAGTAAATTGTTCAACAGTTACACAGAATGAGACTTTATTTTCTGAAAACTTTGGTCTGGGCACTTAAAAATTTTTACCTTTTGTAAAATCTAGCTGTGGTTATTAATCTTCTGGGTAGTTCATGCAAACTAAAAGACTTCCTTGGTGGTGAGAATTTCCAGAAATGCTGCAATTCAGGGGGATATTGGAGCAAGATGAAAGTGGTATGAATGGTCTTTGTGAGGTCTCAAGGCCAGGTTGGAGTCAGGGGCCAGTTTGGTACATGTGGGATGACACTGAGTGATACTGCATTAATTAAAGGGATCAAATAAATACTTTCTGTGCATATTCTTAAACAGAATACTTTCAATAATACAAAACCTCCACTGGTAATAATGTAGTAAGAAAAATGGTCCTCGTACATTATATCCATTCCTTAAAGTCTTTGATGTTCTATACCAAATGTCCCTTGAGAACATAGTATTTGGGAAAAAAATCATCTTCTAAAGTTATTTTATAAAAATTATCTGTTACTTCTGGCATCTTTTAGTGAATCTTAGATAACATGTAGTTATGTTGCTGAAACACTGAAATTATAAGAAAAAATGTTTTGAGGAGGCTTGCCATCCTTCTGAGACTGATGTGAGTAAAATGAGTAACAGAATATCTGTTTGCCTTTGTTCTAAACCATTTCTTATAACTTTTCTCGAAACACTGTGAATTTCATTCTATACTGGTCATGTTTCTATTGATTGCCTGGTCACAGACCAAGCAGTGATAAGTGTACTACCTGATCATTAGCCATCTAACTAGCTGATGGCATTCCTGAGCATGTCTGATGCAGGATGAAACAATTCTAGCTCTTTAGTTCTCTAAGAGCTTTGCCCTGAAAATACCTCAGGACAGAAAGACATGAGGCCAAGGCTAAGATAAAAATTGAGGAAGTAATGGGTGTTTTGGGCAAATTAATGCCACCATGCCAATAGACTGATTTTGTTTTTCCCTGACCTCAATAGGTCCTGAAGCTCTATTCCAAGAGTGTATTTTTGTTGTGCTCAACTGGAACCATTGAAATGTCAGGCTAATAAATGTCACCTCACTAATTTGTCTGGATGTAGCTATGAAATTCATTGAAACTGAATCAAATCAAGAATTGTTGAATTTAACTGGTGTGTACATTATGGGATTTAAATTGTTATTGCTCAAATACATTTTCCATTAGTATAGTTTGCTTTATGATAGGGTCTCAATTTATATTGTGTTAGCCTCCCTTTTTATAAGGGGGTTTGATTTTAGTATTACTGGAAAGAGACAATGTCAATTAAGAAGGGTATTTTTTGTCTTCAGTTTTTGGAGATTTTGATGGCAAAAAAAAATTGCTTTTAGTGATATAGTTCTTACTTATGGTTCTTATAGTTACTCAGTAGATTAACTGAGCTAATACTGAAAGCAGACAGTATTGATACTAACACTATTATAGTATATTTAATATTATAGATATACTATTATAGAATATTAGTAATGTTATAAACTGTTCCCTTACTAAGGGAATAGTATCTTTATCCTCTCCAGTAATATGGAAATAAAATATATTGCTACCAAAAAAAAAAAAAATAGAATGTTAGCAGAAAAAGTCTTAGAGCTCAGGGTTAATTCAGCTTTGCAAATATATACATATATGTGTGTGTATGTGTATTTGTATTTTCAAATTAGGTTAAAAATTACATAAAGTGAAATGCTCAGATCTTTACTGTAATCTTTCAGTCTATTTGATGAGGGGATATCAATAAACAGAGTATTTCCATCATTTTGGAAGTCCCCTCTGTCCCTTTCACAGTCAGTCCCCTCAGGAACAACCACTGAATTGATTGCAAAACCCCTGATGTTGGTTTTGATTAATCTAGAATTCATATAGTTGGAATCATACGTATGTACCTTTTTCTGTCTGTTTATTTCATTTAGCATAATATTTTCACAGCTCAACTGTGTGTGTGTGTGTCAGTAACTTACTCCTTTTTATTGCTGAAAAGTGTTCCATTATAGGAATATCCTATAGTTGTTGTTTTTTTAAAAAAAATCCCTTCTCTTTTTGGTGGTCATCTGGGTTATTTCCAGTGTGGGACTGTTATTAATAAAGTTGCCATGATGTATAAGCTATTTTTGTATATATATATGCTTTCATTTCTCTTGGGGAAAAAGTTAGGAGTGGAACAGTTAGAGGAGTCCTGGGTCAGAGGATAAGTGTATATTTAACTTTTTAAGCAAATGCCAAATGGTTTTCTGAAGTAGTTGTAGCGTTTTACCTTCTGACCTGAAATTCAGAATTCCACTTGCTCCAGGTCATTTCAGACTTGGTGTTGTCAACCATTCTTTGCCAGTTTTATCTGTTATGAATATTTTCTTCCAGTTTGTGGCCTTTTATTGAGTCATGCTTTTTTTTAAGAGCAAAAAATTTTAGGTTTTAGATAGTTTAGAAATAAAGCTTTATTGTTTTTGTATATAAATCTGTTATTCATCTTGATTCAATTTTCAGTATGATATGAGGTAAATATCAAAGTTTTTTAATCCCTAATGGATAATCAGTGTTTCTATACCATTTATTAAAGAGATTTACCTTTCTCTCTTAATTTAGTTCTGTTTTCAAATATCAACGCTCTGTTTCTAGACTGTTCAGTTCCGTTGATCCATCCTTTTGCCAATACCATACTCTTTTGATAACTATGAAAAGCATGTAAGTGAAAGTCACTCAGTCGTGTCTGACTCTTTGCGACCCCATGAACTACAGAGTCCCTGGAATTCTCCAGGCCAGAATACTGGAGTGGGTAGCCTTACCGTTCTCCAGTGGATCTTCCAAACCCAGGCATCAAACCCAGGTCTCCTACATTGCAGGTGGATTCTTTACCAGCTGAGCCACAAAGGAAGGCCAAGAATACTAAGTGGGTAGCCTATCCCTTCTCCAGTGGATCTTCCTGACCCAGGATTCCCTGCTAGCTCAGCTGGTAAAGAATCTGCCTCTAATGCAGAAGACCTTGGTAACTATAGCTATATGTGCTCATTCACTTCAGTCGCGTCCGACTCTCTGTGACCCTATGGACCATGGCCCGCCAGGCTCCTCTGTCCATGGGATTCTCCAGGCAAGAACACTGGAGTGGGTTGCCATTTCCTTCTCCAGAGATAAAGTATGAAGTGAGTGAAGGGAGTGAAGTGAAGTCATTTAGTTTTGTCTGACTCTTTGCAACCCCATGGACTATAACCTACCGGGCTCCTCCGACCATGGGATTTTCCAGGCAAGAGTACTGGAGTGGGTTGCCATTTCCTTCTCCAATAGCTATATAAAAAGGCTTAAAATTAGGTGGCATATATTTCTCCTTTTATTTCTAAGGCTATTTCAGGCTATTTTTCTTTTTTTTTTTTTTTGCATTTTTTCAGCTTTAGCAGGTTATAATTGTTATTTTGTCAATGGTTTCTTTTGCTCTATAGAATCTTTTTAGTATGATGTATTTTCATTTGTCTTTTTTTGTGTTTGTCTTTGCTTTTGTTGTTAAATCCTATTTTAGTTATTTTTCATCCTTTAACTTTTAATATACATTTTTAATTGCCTTGCCAACTTAAAAAAATCTTTAATGGATTTTAATTGTGATTGCATTTAATCTATAAATATATTTGGAGGGACCAGATATGTTAACACCATTGAGTCCTCTGATTCATAAACATAGTATTTATTTATTTGTTTGTTTGTTTAGTTTTCTCTAATTTCTGTCAGGAATGTTTTATAGTTTTCAGTGGGCCAATCTTGTTCATCATTTGTTAATATTTATAAATTTAGGAAAATATTTAGAAATATTTTTAAATATTTGGTGTTTTGATGCTATTATAAAATATTTAAATTTGTATTTTCAAGTAGTTTATTTTTAACTTACTTATTTTTGGATAGTGAGTTTATGCTTTGCCATATTACTAAATTTGCTTATTACTTTTTGTGGCATTCTTAAAGATTCCTTAGGATTTTCTTTGTATACAATTATGTCATCTGAAAATAAAGACAGTTTATGTCTTTGTAATCTCTATAGCTGTTTCTTCTTGTTTTACTGCAATGACCGGGACCTCTAGTTGAATATTGTTTTAGATCTTTCTTTTATTATGGGGAGAATATAATTTTTTTCTCTTGGGTCAACAGTAGCAGAGACTATTGTCATTTGGGGTGGGGGGAGCTTATGTCCCTTGCGTAGCATGGGAAGCATTGCCATGTATATCCGAGATTGGTAACATGAAAATCCTGTGTAATCCAGGCAAGTGCAGGGAATGATCAGTTTTTCTTTCTTTTCTCTAGCTGGAGTTAATTCTTCTTTCTTTGTTTTACAGATATAATAAAAAAGCTAAAGTAATTATCCATTTAGTTGTACACATATACTTTTTTCCCTCAAAAAATAAAAGTTTTCTATGTGAAGGTCTTTTTGTCAGATTTGACTTTTTTGTCAGATCTATCTAATTGCTAAGCTTTTCCTTCATTGGAAGCCTTCAAAAGTCAATTAAGCCACTTTGGTCAATGACTCTGGAAGTTTTCATCTCAAATACTTATATAGGGCAATATAACCTTTGAAAAATTGGCCATCTTTGAATCTGTTTCCTCATCTCTCTGAAAAAAAGAAAGAATAATAGAATACTTTCATTAAGTCATAATATTATAGAAATATTTACATAGTTAGTGCTTTGAAGGAGAACAGAGTTACAGAGAGTTAACTTCTGATATTTATCTGGTTCAGTACCTATGTCAGAGAGACTTAAGTAATGGTTTGTATGAAAGTTGTTTATCTCAATAATCAACTTCTAAGATATTGACTTGTAGTTTTCATTTGTATGAATTTAATTATCAATTGCTACATTTGCTTAGATAGAAAACAAAGCTTTTTACAAAGCTATGCAAAGGCATAACTAGAAAGGATTCTTGTAAATCTTTCTCAAACACATTTTTAGTTCAAATTAATAGTGTATTTATTTGGATCTTTATAATACTGCTACTCTATGTAGAAGTAGGTTTAATACTTTTCCTGTTTTTGTTTCAGTATTTTCAAATTTGGTTTAGACATTTAAGTATTTGAACTTACTAAAGTGGAGTAAATTAATTTTTAAGTATATAATTATTGTTCATCAGTCTTTCTAGTCAATAATTTTAGATGAGATACTTGCTACTAACTGTAATCTATTTAGTATTGTGGATTTGTTTCCTTTCTGTTAGTGACATTGCTGTTTAATATGCCTCCAAAGCAGGGTCCTGAAGTGATATTTAGTGTTCATAAGCACATAGTGGAGGTGATGGAATTCCAGTTGAGTTATTCCAAATCCTGAAAGATGATGCTGTGAAAGTGCTGCACTCAATATGCCAGCAAATTTGGACAACTCAGCAGTGGCCACAGGACTGGAAAAGGTCAGTTTTCATTCCAATTCCAAAGAAAGGCAATGCCAAAGAATGCTCAAACTACCACACAATTGCACTCATCTCACACGCTAGTAAAGTAATGCTCAAAATTCTCCAAGCCAGGCTTCAGCAAAGTGTGAACCGTGAACTTCCTGATGTTCAAGCTGGTTTTAGAAAAGGAAGAGGAAAAAAAAAAAAAAGAAAAGGAAGAGGAACCAGAGATCAAATTGCCAACATCCGCTGGATCATGGAAAAAGCAAGAGAGTTCCAGAAAAGCATCTATTTCTGCTTTATTGACTATGCCAAAGCCTTTGACTGTGTGGATCACAATAAACTGTGGAAAATTCTGAAAGAGATGGGAATACCAGACCACCTGATCTGCCTCTTGAGAAATCTGTATGCAGATCAGGAAGCAACAGTTGGAACTGGACATGGAACAACAGACTGGTTCCAAATAGGAAAAGGAGTACGTCAAGGCTGTATATTGTCACCCTGCTTATTTAACTTGTATGCAGAGTACATCATGAGAAACGCTGGACTGGAAGAAACACAAACTGGAATCAAGATTGCCAGGAGAAATATCAATAACCTCAGATATTCATATTTCACCACCCTTATGGCAGAAAGTGAAGAGGAACTCAAAAGCCTCTTGATGAAAGTGAAAGTGGAGAGTGAAGGAGTTGGCTTAAAGCTCAACATTCAGAAAACAAAGATCACGGCATGTGGTCCCATCACTTCATGGGAAATAGATGGGCAAACAGTGGAAACAGTGTCAGACTTTATTTTTCTGGGCTCCAAAATCACTACAGATGGTGACTGCAGCCATGAAATTAAAAGACGCTTACTCCTTGGAAGGAAAGTGATGACCAACCTAGATAGCATATTCAAAAGCAGAGACATTACTTTGCCAACAAAGTTTCATCTAGTCAAGGCTATGGTTTTTCCTGTGGTCATGTATGGATGTGAGAGTTGGACTGTGAAAAAGGCTGAGCACCAAAGAATTGATGCTTTTGAACTGTGGTGTTGGAGAAGACTGTTGAGAGTCCCTTGGACTGCAAGGAGATCCAACCAGTCCATTCTGAAGGAGATCAGCCCTGGGATTTCTTTGGAAGCAATGATGCTAAAGCTGAAACTCCAGTACTTTGGCCACCTCATGCGAAGTGTTGACTCATTGAAAAGACCCTGATGCTGGGAGGGATTGGGGACAGGAGGAGAAGGGGACGACAGAGGATGAGATGGCTGGATGGCATCACTGACTTGATGGACGTGAGTCTGAGTGAACTCCGGGAGTTGGTGATGGACAGGGAGGCCTGGCGTGCTGCGATGCATGGGGTCGCAAAGAGTCGGACACAACTGAGCGACTGATCTGATCTGATCTGATCTGAAGCACACAAAGGCTGTGCTGTGATACACAGAAAATGCATGTGTTGAATAAACTTTATTTGCCATGAGTTATGTTGCTATTAGCTATGAATTCAATGGTAATGAATGAACAATATATATTAAATAAGGTATCTTCAAAGAGAAGCATATATAAAACAAGAATATGTGTTGATCAGATGATGAAAATATTGTGACCAGAGGCTTACAGGAACCGAATTCTTTATTTCCCCTAGGAGCAATGATTCATTGTTTGCTAATTAGTGTTTGCAGCGACTTTATAGATTATAACTACCATGGATAACCAAAATTGACTCTATAGTTGACCTTTGAACAATGCAGGTGTTAATCTGCGTATGATTTATAATCGGCCCTCTGTATCCTTGGATTCAACCAACCATGGACCCCATAGTACTTCAGTGTATGCTGTTGAAAAGTATCTGCACATAAATGGACCCATGCAGTTCTAACCCACATAGTTCAAGGGTCAACTGTATTTCAGTTGTGATGGTAACAAAGCTTCTGTCTGTAAGAATTTACACTCTAATCAAAATATGTAAGTGGTTATTTATTCACACTTTCATCAGCAGTGTATATATGGGAACTTTCAAATCTTTGTCATATAGGTTCAAAAAGGTGTCTTACTGTTGTTTTAACTTCCTGTCTTGAGTTATATACATCTGTATTGGTGTGTGTAAATATGTGTGTATGAAGGGTTTGTCCATATCCTTTCTCCATGTTAACAATTACATTATTGGTGTTTTTCTGGTAAATTTCTAAGGGCACTTAATATACAGAGGAAAATTATCCTCTGTGGTGTTAGTTGAAGATATTTTTTCCTCAGTGTCATGTGTCTTTTATCTTTGAGTAAGGTTATTTTTCTTTGTTTAACCGTAACAACTCTAAGTTTTTGCATAGTGAAGTTTATCAGTCTTCTTTCTGATTTTTGTGCTTTCCTTAGAAAGACTGTCTCTAATAATGAAAATAATTTTTTTAAGTTTTAATATTTTCTTCCAGTCCTTTTAAATTTTATATTTAGTGTTAAAATATTTGATTCCAGCTTACTTTTTTCTCTTTTTAAAAAATGGCTAGCTGGTTGAAACAACCACTTTTTAAAAAATCTATTTTCTCCATCAATTCAATATATCAATATATCAACTTTCCCTATATAATTAAATGTATTAATTTTGTACAATGTATTTCCAATTTTGTAAAGTATACTCACACAGAAGAGACCAGAAGAGAAATATGTCAATACATTTATACAAAATAAATGAGGTGGAGCCTAAATAGTGAGCCCATTTGGGCTGGCATATGTTGTTTTCCAAATGTTTTAACCTATCATTTCTGTGGGAGATTCTGAAACCAGTAGAAAATTAATATCAAATGATGCTTCAATTCTTAGAGCTTTTGGTTGAAAGTAAAACAAAAGTGTCTTAAATTTACCAGTATAAGTTTTGTGAATTCTCTGTATGCCATTATTCCTAACAGGTCAGTATGGAGAAAAATAATTCAGCACCACATCCCTAACATTCAGGTCCAGTGAAATGGATTCACTTTCCTTAGTTAAGTCTCACATTGTTTGGAAATGCTAGTTTATTACACGAAAATCCACATTAACCTACAAGGCCAGTAATAGCCTGCTAAATATAACAGACCCCACACATCCCTGTAATTCTACAAATTAATGGTTTCATACATGGAGAGAACCCCTACCATGGTCAAGAAACCCAAATTAGTTATTCCGCCTGCCTTTTCCAAAACTGAGCCATTGAGGAGGTGACAAAGATTAGTGATGTTGAGCACTAATAATGATGATCCTGCTGACAGCCCTCCAATTTTAAAAATAATTAGGTATTTTTTTTATCCAGTTTTCTGTGCCATGTTAAATGTTCACAGCTTCTTAAATAGCTATGTGACACCATTCTTGGGAGACATTTAAGACATTACCCTCCCTACTCCCCAAACCCCAGAACCAAACCACAAAGGAAATCGTAACAAAAGTAAGATCTTATGGAAGGTTTTACATAGAGGCTTCCTTAGAACTAAAGTTAGCAATATTCTGACTCATTTTCTGCTGAGCAGCTATATAGTTGTTGAGGTAACTTAGATTTTCCATACGCTTAGTGATTTCACCAGCATACACAGCAGGACTGAAAGCAGTTCATCAACCCAAGTGTTCTCTGTTAAGTAGATCTCTTTTTAGAAATCAACTCCAGTTTATAGAGGATAATTTGTTTATCAAATCCTGGTTGATTTTACTACCAGGTTTGTTGGAACTTATACACCAGTACTTCTTAGTTGGAGACCTGGTGGTTACTTGTGGTTTTGTTAATGGCAGCATCTTTACTTGCCTTGTTATCATACATATCAGAAAAAAACTTAATATTGACTGTTTGCCACATTACATTAATTTAGGTCTTCTCTTGGGTCAGTTAACAATCTGTCAGAAGCTGCTGAAGGTATTTGCTATTGAAAGCATTTACTGAATCTATATAATGACTGAGATGTTATCTTTCAAAGTCTCTGAACACTGGATAGAGAAATACCATGTTCTATGCAAATCTTTTCTAGTGTCTTTCCCTCTATGGGGTTTGGTGCAGGATGATTAGATGGGGTTGAAGGCTATGCACATTCTTCTCCCAAAGATGGACTCTACGTGGTATTTCAGTTATATACTGCTTTGCTATATAGAGCCCCCAAATCTGGTTTTAATAAATTTATTATTTACAATTTATTATTTTACAATTTATTATTATCTGATGTTTCTGCCCATTGATGGTACTGGACATTTGAAAATCTAAATAATTTTTACTTGCTGTCTTTCATGTGGCTATAGTCAGATGGTGAGTAGGCCTGGAGTCATCTGAGGGTTCTACTAGACATTCAAGGACTTCTTCCTTCACACGCTAAAAGCCTCATCAGTGATGACTGGAACCACTGGGCATTGGTCAAGCAGATCTCTGACTGGGCAGATTTATGAAATCAAGACACGTGACTTAATCCATCTTTAGAAACTTTCTTCTTATCTAACTGTGATTTCAGTCCTGTTCCCCCTGCCCTGAAGTTTTGTGCACTTAAAAGCTAAAACCTATTCTGTAAGACCTTTGATGCCTTTTAAATGGGTTGGAAGAGTCACTCTAGAAATACAGTGTGCAAAGTCTTTCATTTTGTTTCAAATTGCACATGCACATTTTTACTAATGCTGCCAACTGAAGCCTTTGACACAATGTTTTTTGAGTGTTTAGAGGTTTATATTTCTTTTTATGGAGAATTAACAAAATTTTCTCATGAGCTCCAGATGGACCTACCCTTTAAAAATTCTTCTAAAAATAAAAACTGCTAACTTTTCTTTTGGTATACTGATAGAAATTAGATTGTAACTCAGTTTAACTTAATTTTTTTATATTCAGTTTTTCATAATTGTCTCAGTTTTTGCTTGCAAGGAACTGTTACAAAGTCCGAGCTCACTCTGCTCGCAGAAGGACAGGCCAATAAATCCAAGCCGAGGTGTTGGGCAAGGAAGGGACTTTATTCAGGAACCAGCTGACTGAGAAAATGGCAGGCTAGCACCTCAAAATAACCATCTTGTCCAGCCCTGGTTGCCAGGTTCTTTTATGGATCAGAGATGGAGGGAGGTGAGGAAACAAAGCAAAAAGACTTATTCAGTCTTTGCAAATATCCCCTAGAATGGCAAAACTCAGGCAAGAGGATGTGTTAGTTTTATTTCCTTACAGTCCTTCACAGGTTATCTCCCGTGAGGCAGGCCATTATGTATGCCTACGGTAAAAAAAAAAAAAAAAAAAAAAAGGCAGCAAGATGAGGGTTAAAGTCTTAGAAGCAGATCCAGCATGAATTCAAAATTAACCCATCTCGGTTACAGAACCATATGTGTACAAATTATTTGTGTCCTCCAAATCTTGAAATCTTGGTTATTTCTATTCTTTGAGACTCATTTGTTTTTGAAGAATTACTGAAAGGCACACTATGGTTCTGACTATAATGTTTTCTTCATGACACCAAGACGACTACTACCTGGAGTAATTTTAAAATTAGATATAAAGGTGCTGCATCTTTACAATGCAGTATGGGTTTAGTGTCGTTACTGGTTCTGAATCATCTGGAAGGAAGGATTTTTGTATGAATTAAGCTGTATGTTTTACCTTTGGGCTGATCATGTCACCTTTGCTACCATTTGGTTTGATACATCTAACATGTCTAATCTTAACACCTGAAAGTTTAAGGCACTTAACTAGAAAGACAAATGGTATTTCATCTGCCTCTCCAGGCTTTGTCAGATGGGGGAATACATACGGTAAAAAATGTTTACCAAAGGAAGAATGAAAAATTTCAAGGATGTATTCCCAAACTAGGTTCTAGTGATCACTTTCCTTTGCTAGTTCATTTGTGAGAGTTTTCCTGGATTTGAGCACTTTGGTTAAAAAAAATTTATTAAAAAACTAAAGGCCTGTGTTGTGCCAAACTCACTAGCTATTCTATTTTGCGACTGACATTTCCTTGGCCACTGTGTTAGTGCAAGCATGATTTAAGTTAGGCAAAATAGTATTTGCAGAAACTGTCTCAATGATGACACATTGGTAGTGAAATAATGGTTTTGAATATAGGCAGTGGACAGAGTTGGATGCGGTATGACTCCTTCACTTAGTAACCATCTGACCTTGAACTGGTTAATCTCTCTAGACCTCAATTTTCTCATCTGCAAAATGTAGATAATAAGAGTTCTTACACAAAGTAAGAACTCTGGGCTTCCCTGGTGACTCAGACTTATAAAGTGTCTGTCTGCAGTGCAGGAGACCCAGGTTCGAACCCTGGATGGAGGAGCCTGGTAGGCTACAACCCATGGGGTCAAAAAGAGTTGGACACGACTGAGCGACTTCACTTTCACTTTTTCACACAAAGTAAATGAGACACAGGTGTGCACTGATATCCTCATTTGCCCCTCCAGATCCATTCTCTACCCTTCTCCTCCCTGCTCTCTTTCTCAGGAAGCTGACCGGCATGGACCGCAAGAGGCTTCCTTGTCCTTGCCTCAGTTGGTTTGGACAATAGAGAGCCCAGACACAAGAGCAGGGAGAGGGCTGAAGTGAGGTTGGGCATTTTTTCTAAACTGTTGCCCTGCAGCATTCCCTTAGGCTTACTGTTTCTCCCCAGAAACTCAATTGGTAGAGTGTGTGCTTATATAGTTTCTTATACATTGTAAATGCTCCACAAAGTGATATTTATCGTTTAAAAGAGTTAACAGCCTGTAAATTAGTGTTACAATACATACAAGCAGTATGTTGATGAAGCACAGTGCTTAGATTGTGGTAAAAGCACAGCATTATTTTATTTACCACTGTGTGTTTAAACTTCACTTAAAGGAGATATCTTCCTCTTTCCCTGGAGGACAACTCCAGCAGTCTGCTGATCTCCGATTTCTCTGCTCACTGTTAAATGGCAACCCTGTGATCACTTTAGGCCACAGGGTGTCCTTAGTCACTCAGTTGTGTCGGACTCTTTGCAACTCCATGGACTGCAGCCCACCAGGCTCCTCTGTCCATGGAGATTCTCGTCTCAAACAAGAATACTGGAGTGGGGTGTCATATCCTCCTCCAGGGGATCTTCCCAACCCAGGGATCAAATCCAGGTCTCCCGCACATTCACAAATTAATAATTAGAATGCCCTGGCCATGTAGCAATAAAGATCTGACCTTGGTCAATTCCTCTCCCATTTTGCAGGTTGTATCTGGCTCTGGGCTGGTACCTGCTATTGGTATGAGGCAGGGTCCTGGCTCTCTCCCATCTCACTCCTCCGTATCTCACTAATGCTATTTTAGAAATGCCAGAGTATTAAGGGTAGGAGAAAGCACTGCTTGGTTAGGAGGGTTCACTCTCTGTGGACTTAACAGAGCTGGTGCCCCAGGGTGGGCCTTGAGATGGATGAAGCTGATTCTTCTCTCATGGATTCTTTTTGTTTTTTTTGTTTGTTTGTTTGTTTGTTTTTTTCTTTTTTTTTTTTTTAAATTTTATTTTATTTTTAAACTTTACATAACTGTATTAGATTTGCCAAATATCAAAATGAATCTGCCACAGGTATACATGTGTTCCCCATCCTGAACCCTCCTCCCTCCTCCCTCCCCATTCCATCCCTCTGGGTCGTCCCAGTGCACCAGCCCCAAGCATGCAGTATCGTGCATCGAACCTGGACTGGCAACTCATTTCATACATGATATTTTACATGTTTCAATGCCATTCTCCCAAATCTTCCCACCCTCTCCCTCTCCCACAGAGTCCATAAGACTGTTCTATACATCAGTGTCTCTTTTGCTGTCTCATACACAGGGCTTTGTTACCATCTTTCTAAATTCCATATATATGCTTTAGTATACTGTATTGGTGTTTTTCTTTCTGGCTTACTTCACTCTGTATAATAGGCTCCAGTTTCATCCACCTCATTAGAACTGATCCAAATGTATTCTTTTTAATGGCTGAATAATACTCCATTGTGTATATGTACCACAGCTTTCTTATCCATTCATCTGCTGATGGACATCTAGGTTGCTTCCATGTCCTGGCTATTATAAACAGTGCTGCGATGAACATTGGGGTACTCGTGTCTCTTTCCCTTCTGGTTTTCTCAGTGTGTATGCCCAGCAGTGGGATTGCTGGATCATAAGGCATGTCTATTTCCAGTTTTTTAAGGAATCTCCACACTGTTCTCCAGAGTGGCTGTACTAGTTTGCATTCCCACCAACAGTGTAAGAGGGTTCCCTTTTCTCCACACCCTCTCCAGCATTTATTACTTGTAGACTTTTGGATCGCAGCCATTCTGACTGGTGTGAAATGGTACCTCATAGTGGTTTTGATTTGCATTTCTCTGATAATGAGTGATGTTGAGCATCTTTTCATGTGTTTGTTAGCCATCTGTATGTCTTCTTTGGAGAAATGTCTATTTAGTTCTTTGGCCCATTTTTTGATTGGGTCATTTATTTTTCTGGAATTGAGCTGTAGGAGTTGCTTGTATATTCTCGAGATTAGTTGTTTGTCAGTTGCTTCATTTGCTATTATCTTCTCCCATTCTGAAGGCTGTCTTTTCACCTTGCTAATAGTTTCCTTTGATGTGCAGAAGCTTTTAAGGTTAATTAGGTCCCATTTGTTTATTTTTGCTTTGATTTCCAATATTCTGGGAGGTGGGTCATAGAGGATCCTGCTGTGATGTATGTCAGAGAGTGTTTTGCCCATGTTCTCCTCTAGGAGTTTTATAGTTTCTGGTCTTACGTTGAGATCTTTAATCCATTTTGAGTTTATTTTTGTGTATGGTGTTAGAAAGTGTTCTAGTTTCATTCTTTTACAAGTGGTTGACCAGAGTTCCCAGCACCACTTGTTAAAGAGATTGTCTTTAATCCATTGTATATTCTTGCCTCCTTTGTTGAAGATAAGGTGTCCATATGTGCGTGGATTTATCTCTGGGCTTTCTATTTTGTTCCATTGATCTATATTTCTGTCTTTGTGCCAGTACCATACTGTCTTGATAACTGTGGCTTTGTAGTAGAGCCTGAAGTCAGGTAGGTTGATTCCTCCAGTTCCATTCTTCTTTCTCAAGATCGCTTTGGCTATTCGAGGTTTTTTGTTTTTCCATACAAATTGTGAAATTATTTGTTCTAGCTCTGTGAAGAATGCTGTTGGTAGCTTGATAGGGATTGCATTGAATTCTGCTGGGGCTTCTCTCTCACAGTTCCCTTGGCCAGGACACAGGGTTACCTCTAACTCCAGTTTGCTCTGTCTTAACATATATCTAATATGAAACATGGAGGTATCCCTCCCTTGACTCCTTCTCTTGGCTTCTTCAACCAAGCTCTTAGTGTATAAAATACCAGGCAGGAGACAGACCCAGTCCCTCCTAGCCCACTTGAGCTTTGAGGCACCAGGCATCTTTGTCTTCAATGGCTGGGTGCACATTTCAAAGCTTCAGTGCGGCTGCCCTGAAGCTCCCCCACCAGGCCTGGAGTTAGAAGGCAGCACACCCCAATCCATCCTCAAAAAGTGTTGAAGGTGAAGGTAGTTCACTCGAAAGAAAACATCACCATATTCTTAAACCTGCCAGCTTCTCTGGCCTCTTTTGTATCCATGGCTAGACTGAGGGATTCAAGAGACAGGAACAGATTCTGGTAGAGTTCTTGCTTAGTAAATCTGTATTAAGTAATTATTTGGTGTATGTTGAGTGTTTCCTTGGTGGCTCAGATGGTAAAGAATCTGCCTGCAATGCAGGAGGAAATGAGAAAGTGCTAGTCGCTCAGCCCTGTCCAACTCTTTGACCCCATGAAGCCTGCCAGGCTCCTCTGTTGATGGAATTCTCAGGCAAGAATACTGGAATGGTTAGCCATTCCCTTCTCCAGGGGATCTTCCCAACCCAGGCATATTCATTACAGTCTGAGCCACCAGGGAACCCTGCAATGCAGGAGATCCACAGTGAATCTCTGGGTCGAGACAGTCCCCTGAATGGAGTCACAAAGAGTCAGACACAACTCAGAGACTGAACACAACAACAACATCATCATTTATCATATCAGCCTTATTGTAGAAACACACATTTTAATACATTTGGCAACTTTGTTTAGTGTTTTTTTTTCCCTTTAATTTTTATTTCTTAGTACAAAACTTTAATAATCAGGACCTGGCTAGAAGATAAGAGTTTTGTGGTTGGTAGTTTGATGGTGCTGTTTATATTATTTTTGTTCTGCATGTGTTTGAGTCTTTTCACTATGGGTTCCAACTGAAGATAGAGAGCTAGGTTGAGACAGAAATAGGAATGATAATACTGCAAATATATAGAGTGACTGGTACTGACATCTGGTGCTAGATCTGTGGGTGAGGCAAAGGCACAGGGAGGCATCTTGCACCCTGGAATTTATAATGAGAAGGGAGAAGTAGAGAGGAATCAGTGTCATGGAAAGTAGGATAAAGTGCCATGGAAATTCAGAGGGAAGAAAGCACTCCTACAGTCTGAGGGTCTGTGGCCAGAACATACTTTTGCAAGTTTTTAGGTCATAGAAGATAAAAGGAAGCAGTTGAAAGGTCCCAAACGTGACTCTCTTTTGTGGCATCTGTGTTTAGCTTAGCTGATAAAAAATCCTCCAACTCAAACCCCTTCAAGCCAGCAAACATGGTCTGTGACTAAACAAGGATGGGTCTTTCCTCATCACCGGATATGGCAACATCCATTTCACATAGTGGACTGATAAAAAGTTGAGCTTAGACCCTAGTCCTGATACTTCCTGAGTGTGTTTGCCACTCCTAGATTTCAGTAGTAGCAACAGGGTGTTTCCGTGGGGCAAGAGGATAAAACACAAGAATGGCAGCTCAGAACTCTTGACATTCTTTGAAGGTGATACTCAGATGTTCCGGGAATGCGAACGCTTTTAGAAAGAGATTGAAGGCTGCATCAATTAATATTGTTCTGCATAATAAAATTCTTTTTATATAATTGATATAATTCTTAATATAATCAGATATAAGGTCTGATTTATCCTTGTTTACAAAAAAGAGGGTGTTTTCTATAAAATAAAATTATGTGTAAATTTTAAAATATGCAGAAAATAAAGACAATGAACTAATGAACTCCCATATAGTCATCATCCTGAGAGCTCCAAAACAGTTGATATAATTATACTTTGTCCTAGGTTTTTTACTCTTCAGAAATACATACTGTAAAAAAATACATAATCTAAATGAAAAATGTAAATGACACTGAAACAGAAATGTAAGTATTCTCGCAAAGATGACCATTTTCATTTCAAAGATTAATTTATGATCAATTGCTTGTACAAAATTTCTTTTGATGAATTCAGCATGATGGCATGATGTCTGATAAATCTGATGGCATGGCTAACTTTATTCTTCTCTTTATATATTAAAATTTTTTAAGTATATGGAATTAGTAAGTATATATCATTCTCATATTTACAACACTTTTGTTGAGTAGTCATTAGATTCCCAGCTTAATTCACCAAAGGACAAACAAATGATGTACTCAGACTTGACATTTTATCAGCCTGTGATGTCTTTTCTTAATTATTCAGCAGTCAGTTACCGAGATTCCTCATTCTCTACTCTGCTTCCTTCTGGCCCTTTTCATTCCCACTCATTCATCAAGCCTCAATTTTAACAGTGTCTCCTTAGTTGGCTGCCCTTTGGCCTTGTCTATCCTTCTTTTTCCTTAGACCTATCATTTTAGAATTTAAATATTCTAGTCACAGCCTTCCTACAGTGTATAGAGTGAGGGGAGGGCTCTACATGGCTTAAAGAAATAATGTTTCATTACTCAAGATTGACTCCTCCCCACAAAGCAAAGACAATAAATTTTAAAAGTAAAACCCTAAGCTTCAATACAGGAGATTAACATTAACTGTCATTGCCCCAATTTCCTGTGGGTCTTATTATAAAGAAAGCAGCAGTGGAATAGTCTCATCTCAGACTGTGACCTGCCAATTAGGCATTTCTTCTTGTCTTTAAAACTGTTCTCAGTTTTAAAGTATTCTAAACAGATTTCACCTCTGTAATGTTTTATGATTTGCGTTAGTCAACAGTGTGTGATTTACCACTAAATTCACATTTCTTCTTTTATTTTTGAGAGGCAGAAAGTGAATAGTCTTGGTTTTGATAGTGAGATTGGCATCTTTAGTTAACCACCTTAGAAAATTGTAAGAGTCCGCAATTTCCATCTCCCCAGCCAAGGTGGAAGACAATGTTTACAATGTGATGAAAGATCAAGAAAGAATGATCTCAAGTTCACTTTAACTGATAAAAAGAACACGTTTTTGGAATAATAATTTGAAGTACAAGTAATCTAGAGAATATGAACAGATTTCTGTGATGTTTTCGTTTTTGAAAAAACAGAATTGCCCTGGACTGAAGCAGATTGATTCATTTTGTTGACTTACATGTTGGAAAAACCTGATGTAGTTAAACTATTTTGATGATGTTAGTAATTCTTAAGTCAGATACAGAATACTAACAATTTGGTTCTTGATCACTGTTATGGGGGGAAAATGCAGGACATCAGAGGAATGGCAAATTGTTAATATTGCTTAGACAAGACCATGTGATTATATACGTATACACAGTTGGAAGGGAATGCTTATAGGTAACATTCTGCTGTGTGGATAAAGAAGTTTTTTAAAGTGTGGGGAGCTGTAAGTAAAGTGGAAGAGTTTTCAGAGATTAGTCATACAACAACAGATGAAAATATTTTAATTAGCATTTTTAATAACTTGGATTTGTCTCCTTCATGTGTACACATTTTAAGTGGAAGTAAAACTTAAAACATTGCTTAATAAAGCTGTTACGCACATTTTCTCTGCTGGATTGAACTTTCCCTTTCTGGAATGCCTCTGTCTCCATTATAACTAGTTGTAATTATTCCTCTGCTGCATTTCAGGCAGTGACACATTTATGCTTCCTATATATGCCATGTATTCTCTGTACCCAGCCCCGTACACCGTATGGGATGCAATTATTTGTTCTCATCAAAGGGAATTGGGCAAAAATGATGTGTTACTTTTTGTATGAGAACACACCCTCACACCACACACAAAAATAAACTCAAAATCGCTTTATGACTTAAACATAAAACATGACACCATAAAACTCCTAGAGGAGAACATAGACAAAGCGTTCTCTGACATAAATCATACCAATGTTTTCTTAGGTCACTCTCTCAAGGCAATATTAATAAAAACAAAAATAAACAAATGGGACCTAATCAAACTTACAAGTTTTTGTACCTCAAAGGAAATAATAAAACAGATTATACAACTCAATAACAACAACAGCAACAAAAATCCAGTTGGAAAATAGGCAGAAGACCTAAAGATTTATCCAAAGAAGACATACAGATGGCCGACAGCCACATGAAAATATGCTCAATATTGCTAATTACTAGAGAAATGCAAATGAAAACTGCAGTGAGGTATATCACCTGACACTGGTCAGAATGGTTATCATTAAAAAGTCTACAAATGATAAATGCTCGAGAGGATGTGGAGAAAAGGGAACTTTCCTGCACTGTTGGTGGGAATGATAATTGGTTCAGTTCGTATGGAAAATAGTATGGAAGTTCCTCAAAAAAAACTAAAAATTGAGTTGCCATATGATCCAGCAATCCCACTCCTAAGAAAATATCTGGAGAAAATTATAATTCAAAAATATATATGAACCCCTAAAACCCTATATCCATAGTAGGATGATTCATAATAAGTAAGGCATGGAAACAATCTAAATACACAAACACAAATACACAAATGCAGTATTATTCAGCCATAAAAAAGAACAGCAGCAACGTGGATGGACCTAGAGATTATCATACTAAGTGAAGTAATTCAGAAAGAGAACTACCGTATGATATCCCTTATATGTAACATCTGAAGTATTACCCAAATTCATCTTTGAAACAGAAACAGTCTCACAGACACAGAGAACAGACTTGTGGTTACCAAGGGGGATGGGAATAGCAGAGGAATGGACTGGGGGTTTGGGCTTAGCTGGTGCAAGCTATTATACATGGAACAGATAAACAGCATGGTCCTAATGTTTAGTTCAGGAATCTATATTCAACATCCTGTGATAAGTAAGCCCTAATGGGAAAGAATATGAAAAAGAATGTGTGTGTGTAACTGAATCACTTCACTGTACGGTAGAAATTAGCACATAGTAAGTCAACTCTACTTCAATAAAACGCTTTTTTTTTTTTTTTTTAAGAGTATTACAAACCTTCCCCTTGCTACTTCAGGTAACTGGGGGAATAAAAGACTCAAGATGGCAAACTTGCAACAAGATGGGAATATTAACTGGTCCCTGAGTCACTGGTAAAGGCAAGCCACTTCACTACCTACGTTTGTGATATGAGTGAGAAAGAAACCTTTATTATGTTGAGTTGTCAAGATTTATTTGTTACTGTAGCATGATCTACTGTTACTTGAGTAACCTGCAGACACATTATTACATTACTGTGCTCAGTTCTAAGTCATGTCTGATTGTATTACTAGGAAGGGTGTAAAATGGAATTACCTGTTTTGAAAGTAAGTTATCATTTGATACACTGGTTCTTTTGTGTTTATTCTTTTCTGATCTTGAAAATCAACTCCTAGAACTATATCCCAAGAAGATACAAATGTGCTGCTTTCATTCATCAAACTTGTATTTACTATAAAATTCCAATTTTATTTTAAACAACCCATTACATGTCTATGCCCATATGAATTTTTGCAAATACATATTACAAAAATTAGAAAGAAATACACAGAGATTATCATTATGGTTTTGTTACTGGGCCAGAAAAATGTAATGGAAATTAAGGGATTTTTTTTAATTAGAAAAATATTCTGTTTTTAAAAATCCATTTAGAAGCATTAGTTTTATAATAATGATATAAAATAACAAATGTCATAAAAGAAAACATATAGAACAGTCTTTTGGACTCTGTGAGAGAGGGAGAGGGTGGGATGATTTGGGAGAATGGCATTGAAACATGTATAATATCATATATGAAACGAATCGCCAGTCCAAGTTCGATACATGATACTGGTTGCTTGGGGCTGGTGCACTGGGATGACCCAGAGGGATGGTATGGGGAAGGAGGGGGGAGAGGAGTTCAGGATGGGGAACACGTGTACACCCGTGGCGGATTCATGTTGATGTATGGCAAAACCAATACAATATTGTAAAGTAATTAGCCTCCAATTAAAATAAATAAATTTATATTAAAAAAAAGAAAACTGTTTAAAGGTAAACTGAAATATATACCAAAGAGGATATATAAATGACAAATAAGCACAAGCAAAGATATTCAACATAATTAGTCATTAGAGAAATGCAAATTAAAACCATTATATAATACCACTATATATCTAAAGTGTATAATATATACTCTATATAATGTATAGTGTATTATAGTGTATAATAGGTACTGACTTTGTGAAATAACTAGAATTTTTTTACACTGCTGGGTAGGAGTATAAAATGGTACAGCCATTCTGGAAAATTATCTGGCAGTTTCTTGTAAAGCTCATGCTGGGTTACTTAACCATAGAGACCCAGCAGTCTTACTCCTAGGCATTTACTCTAGAGAAATGAAGTTATGTTTACGCAAAAACCTCTTCACAGATTTTTATGATTGTATTCATAGTACCCAAAATGTGAAAGTGATCCAATGGATTTCAGTGGGTAAATGGATCAATCTACTGATCCATAGAATGCAGCCCTTCTCAGCAATAAAAAGGACTGATATATATCGGTACATGCAATAACATGGATTTATCAAAGGCATGTTGATTGAAACAAGCTCATCTCAAAAATTTGCGCACTCTATGGTTCCATTTATATAACTCTTGAAAAGGCAAAGCTATGTGATAAAGGTATTGACAGAGGACATATGAGTGATTACTAGGGGTTAGAGGTTAGGAGGAGAGTGTGACTATAAGGGGTAGCACTCAGAGGTGTTCTAAGTGATGAAACTGTTCAGTACTCTGGCTGTGGTGCTAGTTATACAAGTCTATTGTTATTTTTGTTTAGTTGTTAAGTCATGTCTGATTCTTTGCAACCCCGTGCACTGTAGCTGCTAGGCTCCTCTGTCCATGGGATTTCCCAGGCCAGAATACTGGAATGGGTAGCCTTACCCTTCTCCAGGGGATCTTCCCCACCCTGGGATCAAACTCACGTCTCCTGCGTTGGCAGGTGGATTCTTTACTACTGAGCCACCAGGAAAGCTGATACAAATCTATACATGAGTTAAAAACCATAGAACTGTGTACCAAACAAGTTAATTTTATTGCATGTTAATTAAAGATAAAAATAAAAATCGGAAACAAACCAATAAATAATGCTTATCCTTCAAGCTTCACTGCCTTCATCACACCTGCTTTTCAAGTTCAGTCTAGTCCACATGAACTCCCCTTTTCTTCCTTTAAAGGGTATTGATGATTGCATCGTTTATCATTTGGTTCTTAACAATAGAATTCACTTCCTAGATCAATAATTATACTTAAAATAACAGTGTTTACTGTCTACATCATTTATCAATGGACACATCAGTTAATTGGGTTTACACTATTGCTTTGAATACTTTGGTTGGGCTGTACTCTTGTCCCGTAGACTCAGTGTTGGACTCTGATGTGGCCAATTGCAATGTGGTTAAGCTGAAATAGCTGGGAAAACAATGTATGGACTGTAGGGGCCAAGGCTAGGCTTGTTTCTTGATAATTGTATTGAAAGTTGGGAATCGTATTGAAGAACAGAATAGAATAAAAGACCTGAGAACTATGAGATTAGGCTCTAATGCCCTATGTCATTCATTGTATGTAACAAATTAAATTCTCTCCTGTGATTTTGGAATGTGACTAGTTGGTACCATCCTTGTTAGAACTGAGTAAATAATCACTCAAATTATTTTTCTGAGTTCTATAAGTTCAAATGGGGAGTCTCAATTGAGAAAGACTAGAAATATGGAGTTAGTAGGAGTGAAGTTCATGCTCTTCCATAGAAGGGAAGGGAATTGGGGATAGATAGAAGGGGAAGGTTCTCTTGAGTGAAAGGAGAAGCCAGTACCACACCCTGAAACCCACATGTTGGTGAGTGGTGATGGGCAGTACTTTCATCTTGCTCTATCCACTGGCTGGTCTGCCCAGTGCCCGAGTAGGATTAGGAATGTTCTCCTGGGGTTGGCATCCAAGGCTTGAATTTATTTTTCATGAGCTCTGAGCAAAGTTCTTTGGTCTCAAAAGTGTCGTCTTTCTTTTCTGTGGTATACTGTATGGTAAAGGATAAAGCTAAGTAAAACCACCTAGAAAGTTGTGCTGCTTTTAATAAGCCTTTACCAAGGTGTAACGACAAGGTTTTCTCTGAAATCTTGCCTCTTATTTTTGCTGCTGCTGCTCAAATGTTCCAGAGTCCAAAACAACAGACCTTTGTGATTTAGAGTATTATAGATATGGACATGTCACTGTTAGACGGCTTTTGTTCCCCTCATCAGCTTTGGTGCTATTTCATTCACATTGCAAATAGCTGCTTTATATCACTTTTCCCTTTCCCCTCAGCATCTGTCGTTCTGTGCTTAGATTTCCCAGATTTCCTTTATATAACTTTATGTTTTATACTGTGTGCTATTTTGTCCACATAGTATAAAATATCGTCCCATAACCATCCTTCTGCTGCCAAAGCCCGTTTTCTTTTTCTGCCTGTATTTTCAACCTAGACCCTTTGCATTCTTTTTCCCTCTTCATGCCACTGGTGCCACACCTTAATCTGGTATCATTGACACGTGTAATTAATTTGCTTCTTATATTTTGTTAGTTCATTAACAAAGACATTGAACGAATATATCATATGTTACATCTTATTCTGTAACTGTTCATTTTTATTCTTTTGAACTCTTCTAGGCATTTTCTCTAACTATTCACTCTCAATGACTCCTGACCTTTATACCAGCTGTAAATATGGAACTAGTCTTGTAATGGAAGTTACAGTCCTATCTATGCTATTTATGGACATGGGCAGAAATTGTTCACCTTAAAATAGCATTCCTTTTAGTATTATCTTTACTTTTAAAAGCTACCTGGGATTTTATCAACTGGGGACTGGATATATGTAGACAATATATCCTTTATATATAAAGTACTCCTGGAGGACCAATGTAGGAAATAAATTTAATGATTAACAAAGTTGAACATTAGCTTGAAGTTTCAAGAAGACCTGAGAAGAAGGAGAGTTTTGATAAGAGAAGGAGAAATGAACATTACTTCTGGAATTTGGGCAGGGTGCTGCTGTGTAGGGGAGGCAGGGGTCCATCTGCTTGGAGAAAGGAGAGAACAGACGTAGGAGAGGAGAAAGGAAGGAAGATACCAGGTGATGGAAAAAAAAGGAAAAAGAGGCTACAAAAAATTAATGTTCTGGTTATTCTTCTTAGCATTCAGAGTATACTCATGGCCAGGTATAGAGGAAGAGAAAGTTGTATTTTCCATGGTACATATCAAAAGGGTTCCATCTCAGCCTACAGAATAAAAATCTAGTGAGTGAGAACTTTCGTTTTCAGTAGTATCGTAGATTGAATAGTTTATGAACTCTGAAAATGCTTCACAGATACACATACCGTCATACATGCACATAAATCTCTTTACATGCATAGCTGGGTCTACAAGGATGTCAAGGTAATTGAATTCGAAATAATAGGTATATATTCTCACAATTGGCCAGTACTGAAGCTGACAGCTGCCCCAGTGGCCTGGAGCTTTAGTTTTAATAAGTCAAGGATGGGACACAGAGATCTGTGGGTTTATCAGAGACTCCAGGAGAAAATCAGAATCCCTGAAAAGTGATCCTTACCAAAAGAGAGTGCAAGAAAAAATTTTCTGAAGAGAGAGAAAGGAATCTTGCCTGTCTTGACTGGCTCCAGTGGAGGGAAAACGTCCATGAATATTTTGTAACTACAAATTGGCCTTCATGATGATTTGAAAGCCAGAATTCACTTCACCTATGTGGAGTAATGCACCTTAAGCCATGTATTTTGTTTAACCTGGTTATGTAAATACAGATTGTCTCTAGAGGATTATACACTCAACTTACACTTCAAAAAATCTAATAGAAAGTTCTCAAACGTGAACTACCTAACCCTCTATCTCCTCTGGAGTTAGAAAAGGCAGAGGAAATACAGATCAAATGGCCAACATCTGTTGGATCATTGAAAAAGAAAGAGAGTTCCAGAAAAACATCTACTTTTGCTTTATTGACTATGCCACAGCCTTTGACTGTGTGGATCACAATAAACTGTGGAAAATTCTTCAAGAGGTGGGACTACCAGACCACCTGACCTGCTTCCTGAGGAATCTGTCAATCTGCAGGTCAAGAAGCAAAAGTTAGAACTGGACATGAAACAACAGACTGGTTCCAAATTGGTAAAGGAGTACATCAAGGCTGTATATTGTCACCCTGCTTATTTAACTTATATGCAGAGTACATCATAAGTAATGCTGGGCTGGATGAAGCATAAGCTGGAATCAAGATTGCCGGGAGAACTATCAATAACTCCATATATGCAGATGACACCACCCTTATGGCAGAAAGCGAAGAGGAACTAAAAAGCCTCTTGATGAAAGAGGAGAGTGAAAAAGTTGACTTAAAATTCAATATTCAGAGAACGAAGATCATAGCATTCGGTTCCATCATTTCATGGCAAATAAATGGGGAAACAATGGAAACAGTGACAGACTTTATTTTGGGGGGCTCCAAATCACTGTAGATGGTGACTGCAGCCAGGAAATTAAAAGACGCTTGCTCCTTGGAAGGAAAGTTATGATCAACCTAGATAGCATATTAAAAAGCAGAGACATTATTTTGCTGACAAAGGTCCATCTAGTCAAAGCTATGGTTTTTCCAGCAGTCATGTATGGATGTGAGAGTTGGACTATAAAGAAAGCTGAGCACCGAAGAATTGATGCTTTTGAACTGTGGTGTTGGAAAGGAGATCCAACCAGTCCATCCTAAAGGAAATCAATCCTGAATATTCACTGGAAGGACTGATGCTGAAGCTGAAACTCCAGTACTTTGGCCACCTGATGCGAAGAACTGACTCATTGGAAAAGACCCTGATGCTGAGAAAGATTGAAGCCAGGAGGAGAAGGGGACAACAGAGGATGAGATGGTTGGATGGCATCCCCTACTCAATGGACGTGAGTTTGAATAAGCTCCAGTAGTTGGTGATGGACATGGAGGTATGGCATGCTGCAGTCCATGGGGTCGCAAAGAGTCGGACACGACTGAGTGACTGAACTGAACTGAACTGTCTCCTCTCACTCTCCTTCCGTCCCCCTCCTTCCCTCCCTCCCTCTCTCTCTCTCTCACACACACACAAATCGCAAAACGCATGGAGAAACAAACAACTATAAGTAAGAGTTAAATGTAAACAACCCGTTGTAGAATTAAAACATTCAAGACCTTAGATATTGGAATTAATGGAAATAGATTATAAAATAATGTTCTAAGTTTACTCCTGTTTTTCTGCTTTCTTAGGTTGTAAAGTTAGGTTGTTGCTTTGCCATCTTTCCTGTTGTTTTTTTTTTAGTGTAAGCATTTATAGCTATAAATTTTTGCTCTTAGCACTGCTTTCACTGAATCCCTTAAGTTTCACTATATTGATTTCATTTTCATTCATCTCTAAATATTTTCTAATTTACCTTGTGATTTATTTTTGAATAACTGGTTTTTTAAAAAAATATATTGTTGTAAAGCAATCACCAATCAATTAAAAATATAAATTTTTAAAAAGTAGATTGTTAATTTCCACAAATCTGTGAATTCTCAACTTATACTGTGTTATTGATTTTTTTATATTGCAGTATGGTTGATTTGCAATATATTATCAATAGTTTCAGATATTGGACATAATTCAAAATTTTTATTTTCTTAATAAATTTATTTATTTTAATTGGAGGCTAATTACTTTACAATATTGTATTGGTTTTGCCATACATCAACATGAATCCACCATGGGTGTACACATGTTCCCCATCCTGAACCCTCCTCCCACCTCCCTCCCCGTACCATCCCTCTGGGTCATCCCAGTGCACCAACCCCAAGCATCCTGTATCCTGCATCGAACCTGGACTGGCAATTTGTTTCTTATATGATATTATACATGTTTCAATGCCATTCTCCCAAATCATCCCACCCTCTCCCTCTCCCACAGAGTCCAAAAGACTGTTCTATACATCTGTGTCTCTTTTGCTGTCTTGCATACTGGGTTATCATTGCCATCTTTCTAAATTCCATATATATGCATTAGTATACTGTATTGGTGTTTTTCTTTCTGGCTTACTTCACTCTGTATAATAGGCTCCAGTTTCATCCACCTCATTAGAGCTGATTCAAATGTATTATTTTTAAATTTTTATAGATTATACTCCATTTATAGTTATTATAAAATATTGGCTATATTCCTTGTGCTATACAATATATCCTTGTATTTCCCTCTTATTTCCCTATCCCTATCATGCCCCTCCTCACTTCCATCTCACCACTGGTAACCACTAATTTGGTTTCTATATCTGTAAGTCTGTTTCTTTTTTGTTATATTCAGTTATTTGTTTTATTCTTAGCAAAGTATAGCTCATTTAAAATGTGTTAATTTCTAATATATAGCACAGCAATTCAGTTTTATATATATTTATATTTTATATATATATATATTATTTGCATATATATATACTTTTCCAGATTATTTTCCTTATAGGTTATTATAAAATATTGAGTACAGTTCCCTGTGCTGTACAGTATATCCTTGTTGGTTATCTGTTCTATATGTCAGTTCAGTTCAGTCGCTCAGCTGTGTCCGACTCTTTGCGACCCCATGAATCGCAGCACACCAGGCCTCCCTGTCTATATATGTATGTATATGTTAATCCCAAACTCTTAATTTATCCTCCCCATCCCCATTCTTTCCCCTTTGGTGATCATAAGTTTGTTTTCTTTATCTATGGGTCTGTTTCTGTTTTGTAAATAAGTCCACTTGTATCTTTTTTCTTGATTCCACATGTAAGTGATATCATATGACATTTGTCTTTCTCTGCCTGGCTTACTTCACTTACTATGATAATCTCTTGGTCAATCCATGTTGCTGCAAATGGCATTATTCTTTTTTATGGCTGAGGAGTATTCTGTTGTGTGTGTATGTTTGTGTGTGTGTATATATACACGTACATACTGTATCTTCTTTATCCATTCATTCATCAATGGGCACTTAGGTTGCTTCCTTATCTTGGCTATTATAAATAGTGGTATAGTGAACATTGGGATGCATATATCTTTTCAATTACAGTTTTCTCCACATCTGTGCCCAAGAGTGAGATTGCAGGCTCATATGGTAACTTTGTTTTTAGAGTTTTAACATTGATGCCATCAAAATACAGAACATTTCCATCACTACAAAGATCCTTCAGGTTGTTGTTTTACAGCAATACCTGCTTTGCTTCTACACCACTCCCTTCTTAATCCCTAATAACTACCAATATGTTCTCCATTTCTATATTTTTAATTTAAAAAATGTTGTATAAATGAAATCATAAAGTATGTAACCTTTGGGGGATTTTTTTTTCACTCTGCATAATTCCTCTGCATATCCATCTGGGTTGCTGCATGTATTGGTAGTCTGTGTATCATGTAGCAGTGTTTATGTTGCATGTACCCATTGAAGAGTCCTTTTTACTGCTGAGTAGTATTCCATAATATGCATGTACTACAGGTTTTAATCATTCACTTCCTGAAGAACATCAGGGTAGCCTCCAGGTTTTCACTGTTAATACTAAAGGTGTTATAAACATCTCATACAATTTTCAGAGGGAACATGTTTTATTTTCTCTGGGTAAATATCCAAGAGTGCAGTTTCTATGTAATATGGTAGCTACGTTATTTAGTCGTTTTACTGCCACTGTTTTCAGAGTGGTTGTACCATTTTACATTCTCACAGCAATGTATGAGTCATTCATTTTTCCTGCATTCTTAGCATTTGGTACTGTCATTATTTTTTTGTTTTAGCAGTTCTTATGGGTGTGTAGTGATGTCTCTTTGTGGTCTTCTTTTAAATTTTCCTAATGAATAATGATGTGGAACATCTTTTCATGTGTTTATTTGTCATCTGTATATCCTCTTTGGTAAAATGTCTCTTCATGTCTTTCGTTTATTTTCTTTATATACATTTATACCTGGTATATATAATACCAGGTATTATATATATACATTTATATATGGGATTCTTAAATTATTTATTTTGCTGCATCAGGTCTTAGTTGCATACAGAATCTCTAGTTATGGCACACCGGTAGGCGCCAGAGTGCTTGGGCTCAGTAATTGTGGTGTGTGGGCTTAGTTGCTCTGCAGCATGTGGGATCTTAGTTTCCTGACCAGGGATCAAACCTGCGTCCCCTGCATTGCAAGGTGGATTCTCAACCACTGGACCACAAGAGAAGTCCCATGTTCATTTTCTAATTAGGTATTTTTATACTGTTGAGTTTTGTGAGTTCTATATAAATTTCAGACACTAGTCCTTTTTTGGATACATGACTTGGCAATTTTTTCCTAGTCTGTAGCTTATCTTTTTATTCTTTAAATAGGGTCTTTCATAGAGGAAAATTTTTTTAATTTTGATAAACTTTATCAGTTATCAGTTTTTCCTTTTATGAATCATGCTTTTGATTTAACGAATCAAAGAACTTTTTGCTTGACTCCTAGATCCAGATTTTTCTCTTCAGTTTTTTCTAAAAGTTTTATGGTTTTTATGTTTAAGTCCATTTTGAGTTCATTTTTTAAGGTATGAGACTTGGGCCTGGAATGCTTTTTTAAAATTTTTTGCATATAGATATCCAATTGTTCGGGCTTCCCATGTGGCATAATGGTAAAGAATCTGCCTGCCAGTGCAGGAGACACAAGAGATGTGGGTTCAATCCCTGGGTCGGGAAGATCCCCGGGAGGAGGAAATGGGAACCCACTCCAGTATTCTTGCCTGGATCCTTGGACAGAGGAACCTGGTGGACTACAGTCCTTGGGGTTGCAAAGAGTCGGACACAACTGAGCAACTGAGCCCATTGTGTGTACACAGCCAATTGTTCATGCACCAGTTATTTCCTCCGCTGAATTGCTTCTGCCCCTTTGTCAAAAATCACTGGACTTTTTTGTGTGTATCTGTTGTTTGGTTCTCTATTCTTTTTATTAATCTATGTGTCTATCTCTCCTCTGAAATAGTTTGATGACTAAGTCTTGAAATTTGGTAGACTTATTCATCCTACTTTATTCTCCTTTTCCAGAATTGTTTTAGCTATTCTAGTTGCTTCGTGTTTTTATCTATATTTCAGAATAACCTTGTCCATATCTGTTAAGAAAAACCTTGTTAGCATTTTTATAAGAATTGAACTAAATCTATTATCAGTTTTCCTCAAATTGATATCTTTTCTGTATTGAGTCTTTCAATTCATAAAAATGGTATGTCTACATTAATTTAGATCCTCTGTTTCTCTTGACAGCATTGTCTTTTCAGCATACATGTACATGCTCTTTTAGAATTATGCCTGTCTTTCCATTTTTTGAGATTGTTAATTGTATTTTTAATTTTGTAATCACATACTTATTGCTAATGCATAGCAATGAATATAATTGATTTTTGTATCTTTATCTTGTATGTGGTAACCTTGCAGAGATTCCTTACTACAGTTGACCTTGAACAAGATATGTTTGAACTGCACAGGACCACTGACAAAGGAATTTTAAATATATATATATACACACACACATATACACACACACACACACACACACACACACACACACACTATAATACTATAGGGCTTCCCTAGTGGCTCAGACATTAAAAATCTGCCCTGCAATGCAGGAGACGTGGGTTTGATCCCTAGGTGGGAAAGATCCCCTGGAGGAGGGCATGACAATCCACTCTAGTATTCTTGCCTGGAGAATCCCCGTGGTTAGAGAAGCCTAGTGGGCTACAGTCCATGGGGTCACAAAGAGTCAGACATGACTGAGCCACTAAACGTAGCATAGTACTCTATGATCTGTGGTTTGTTAAATCCAAGAATGTGGATTTGCACATAGGGAGGACCAATTCTAAAGTTACATGCAAATTTTTCTTTTTTTTACTGTTTATTTTTTTTTATTTTATTTTATTTTTAAACTTTACAATATTGTATTAGTTTTGCCAAATATCGAAATGAATCTGCCACAGGTATACCTGTGTTCCCCATCCTGAACCCTCTTCCCTCCTCCCTCCCCATACCCTCCCTCTGGGTCGTCCCAGTGCACCAGCCCCAAGCATCCAGTATCGTGCATCGAACCTGGACTGGCAACTCGTTTCATACATGATATTATACATGTTTCAATGCCATTCTCCCAAATCTTCCCACCCTCTCCCTCTCCCACAGAGTCCATAAGACTGATCTATACATCAGTGTCTCTTTTGCTGTCTCGTACACAGGGTTATTGTTACCATCTGTCTAAATTCCATATATATGCGTTAGTATACTGTACTGGTGTTTTTCTTTCTGGCTTACTTCACTCTGTATAATAGGCTCCAATTTCATCCACCTCATTAGAACTGATTCAAATGTATTTTTTTTTAATGGCTGAGTAATACTCCATTGTGTATATGTACCACAGCTTTCTTATCCATTCATCTGCTGATGGACATCTAGGTTGCTTCCATGTCCTGGCTATTATAAACAGTGCTGCAATGAACATTGGGGTGCACGTATCTCTTTCCCTTCTGGTTTCCTCAGTGTGTATGCCCAGCAGTGGGATTGCTGGATCATAAGGCAGTTCTATTTCCAGTTTTTTAAGCAATCTCCACACTGTTCTCCATAGTGGCTGTACTAGTTTGCATTCCCACCAACAGTGTAAGAGGGTTCCCTTTTCTCCACACCCTCTTCAGCATTTATTGCTTGTAGACTTTTGGATTGCAGCCCTTCTGACTGGTGTGAAATGGTACCTCATAGTGGTTTTGATTTGCATTTCTCTGATAATGAGTGATGTTGAGCATCTTTTCATGTGTTTGTTAGCCATCTGTATGTCTTCTTTGGAGAAATGTCTATTTAGTTCTTTGGCCCATTTTTTGATTGGGTCATTTATTTTTCTGGAGTTGAGCTGTAGGAGTTGCTTGTATATTCTCGAGATTAGTTGTTTGTCAGTTGCTTCATTTGCTATTATCTTCTCCCATTCTGAAGGCTGTCTTTTCACCTTGCTAATAGTTTCCTTTGATGTGCAGAAGCTTTTAAGTTTAATTAGGTCCCATTTGTTTATTTTTGCTTTTATTTCCAATATTCTGGGAGGTGGGTCATAGAGGATCCTGCTGTGATGTATGTCAGAGGGTGTTTTGCCTATGTTCTCCTCTAGGAGTTTTATAGTTTCTGGTCTTACGTTGAGATCTTTAATCCATTTTGAGTTTATTTTTGTGTATGGTGTTAGAAAGTGTTCTAGTTTCATTCTTTTACAAGTGGTTGACCAGTTTTCCGAGCACCACTTGTTAAAGAGATTGTCTTTAATCCATTGTATATTCTTGCCTCCTTTGTCAAAGATAAGGTGTCCGTATGTGCGTGGATTTATCTCTGGGCTTTCTATTTTGTTCCATTGATCTATATTTCTGTCTTTGTGCCAATACCATAGTGTCTTGATAACTGTGGCTTTGTAGTAGAGCCTGAAGTCAGGTAGGTTGATTCCTCCAGTTCCATTCTTCTTTCTCAAGATCGCTTTGGCTATTCGAGGTTGTTTGTATTTCCATACAAATTGTGAAATTATTTGTTCTAGCTCTGTGAAGAATGCTGTTGGCAGCTTGACAGGGATTGCATTGAATCTATAGATTGCTTTGGGTATATACTCATTTTCACTGTATTGATTCTTCCAATCCATGAACATGATATATTTCTCCATCTATTAGTGTCCTCTTTGATTTCTTTCACCAGTGTTTTATAGTTTTCTATATATAGGTCTTTAGTTTCTTTAGGTAGATATATTCCTAAGTATTTTATTCTTTCCGTTGCAATGGTGAATGGAATTGTTTCCTTAATTTCTCTTTCTGTTTTCTCATTATTAGTGTATAGGAATGCAAGGGATTTCTGGGTGTTGATTTTATATCCTGCAACTTTACTATAATCATTGATTAGTTCTAGTAACTTTCTGGTGGAGTCTTTAGGGTTTTCTATGTAGAGGATCATGTCATCTGCAAATAGTGAGAGTTTTACTTCTTCTTTTCCAATTTGGATTCCTTTTATTTCTTTTTCTGCTCTGATTGCTGTGGCCAAAACTTCCAAAACTATGTCAAATAGTAATGGTGAAAGTGAGCACCCTTGTCTTGTTCCTGACTTTAGACGAAATGCTTTCTATGTTTCACCATTGAGGATAATGTTTGCTGTGGGCTTGTCATATATAGCTTTTATTATGTTGAGGTATGTTCCTTCTAGTCCTGCTTTCTGGAGAGTTTTTATCATAAATGGATGTTGAATTTTGTCAAAGGCTTTCTCTGCATCTATTGAGATAATCATGTGGTTTTTATTTTTCAATTTGTTAATGTGGTGTATTACATTGATTGATTTGCAGATATTGAAGAATCCTTGCATCCCTGGGATAAAGTCCACTTGGTCATGGTGTATGATCTTTTTAATGTGTTGTTGGATTCTGACTGCTAGAATTTTGTTAAGGATTTTTGCATCTATGTTCATCAGTGATATTGGCCTGTAGTTTTCTTTTTTTGTGGGATCTTTGTCAGGTTTTGGTATTAGGGTGATGGTGGCCTCATAGAATGAGTTTGGAAGTTTACCATCCTCTGCAATTTTCTGGAAGAGTTTGAGCAGGATAGGTGTTAGCTCTTCTCTAAATTTTTGGTAGAATTCAGCTGTGAAGCCATCTGGACCTGGGCTTTTGTTTGCTGGAAGATTTTTGATTACAGTTTCAATTTCCGTGCTTGTGATGGGTCTGTTAAGATTTTCTATTTCTTCCTGGCCCAGTTTTGGAAAGTTGTACTTTTCTAAGAATTTGTCCATTTCTTCCACGTTGTCCATTTTATTGGCATAGAATTGTTGATAGTAGTCTCTTATGATCCTTTGTATTTCTGTGTTGTCTGTTGTGATCTCTCCATTTTCATTTCTAATTTTATTGATTTGATCTTTCTCCTTTTTTTCTTGATGAGTCTGGCTAATGGTTTGTCAATTTTATTTATCCTTTCAAAGAACCAGCTTTTGGCTTTGTTGATTTTTGCTATGGTCTCTTTTGGTTTTTTTTTGCATTTATTTCTGCCCTAATTTTTAAGATATCTTTCCTTCTACTAACCCTGGGTTTCTTCATTTCTTCCTTTTCTAGTTGCGTTAGGTGTAGGGTTAGGTTATTTATTTGACTTTTTTTCTTGTTTCTTTTTTTTTTTTTTTTTTTTGGTGTATTTTAATCTGGTCTCTTTCCTTCCTTTTAATCCAATTTGCAAATCTTAAAAATGAATCTTCCTTTTGTAAGCTTGCAGATTCCCTTGCTAGAAGCCTGAAATCCTAGTCTTGAACTTCAACAGGAGTTTAGACTGGAGAAAAATTTAAATTACCACCGTTTCCAATTATAGTTGATTCTCATTATTCACTGTAGTCATGTTCTATATAACTACCTGAATTAGCAAATACTGAACTGTTACTCTCAGATGAAATCGTGAGGTTCCTAGCAACCTCTGGTGGTACTATTTCTGTCAGCTGATGATACATAAGCTGTTTGACGTGTGTTTCTATTTCTTTTTTTTTTTTCTTTTTTTTTTTTTAAATTTTATTTTATTTTTAAACTTTACATAACTGTATTAGATTTGCCAAATATCAAAATGAATCCACCACAGGTATACATGTGTTCCCCATCCAGAACCCTCTTCCCTCCTCCCTCCCCATTCCATCCCTCTGGGTCGTCCCAGTGCACCAGCCCCAAGCATGCAGTATCGTGCATCGAACCTGGACTGGCAACTCATTTCATACATGATATTTTACATGTTTCAATGCCATTCTCCCAAATCTTCCCACCCTCTCCCTCTCCCACAGAGTCCATAAGACTGTTCTATACATCAGTGTCTCTTTTGCTGTCTCGTACACAGGGTTATTGTTACCATCTTTCTAAATTCCATATATATGCGTTAGTATACTGTATTGGTGTTTTTCTTTCTGGCTTACTTCACTCTGTATAATAGGCTCCAGTTTCATCCACCTCATTAGAACTGATTCAAATGTATTCTTTTTAATGGCTGAATAATACTCCATTGTGTATATGCAACACAGCTTTCTTATCCATTCATCTGCTGATGGACATCTAGGTTGCTTCCATGTCCTGGCTATTATAAACAGTGCTGCGATGAACATTGGGGTACTCGTGTCTCTTTCCCTTCTGGTTTTCTCAGTGTGTATGCCCAGCAGTGGGATTGCTGGATCATAAGGCATGTCTATTTCCAGTTTTTTAAGGAATCTCCACACTGTTCTCCATAGTGGCTGTACTAGTTTGCATTCCCACCAACAGTGGAAGAGGGTTCCCTTTTCTCCACACCCTCTCCAGCATTTATTGCTTGTAGACTTTTGGATCGCAGCCATTCTGACTGGTGTGAAATGGTACCTCATAGTGGTTTTGATTTGCATTTCTCTGATAATGAGTGATGTTGAGCATCTTTTCATGTGTTTGTTAGCCATCTGTATGTCTTCTTTGGAGAAATGTCTATTTAGTTCTTTGGCCCATTTTTTGATTGGGTCATTTATTTTTCTGGAGTTGAGCTGTAGGAGTTGCTTGTACATTCTCGAGATTAGTTGTTTGTCAGTTGCTTCATTTGCTATTATCTTCTCCCATTCTGAAGGCTGTCTTTTCACCTTGCTAATAGTTTCCTTTGATGTGCAGAAGCTTTTAAGGTTAATTAGGTCCCATTTGTTTATTTTTGCTTTTATTTCCAGTATTCTGGGAGGTGGGTCATAGAGGATCCTGCTGTGATGTATGTCAGAGAGTGTTTTGCCTATGTTCTCCTCTAGGAGTTTTATAGTTTCTGGTCTTACGTTTAGATCTTTAATCCATTTTGAGTTTATTTTTGTGTATGGTGTTAGAAAGTGTTCTAGTTTCATTCTTTTACAAGTGGTTGACCAGATTTCCCAGCACCACTTGTTAAAGAGATTGTCTTTAATCCATTGTATATTCTTGCCTCCTTTGTCGAAGATAAGGTGTCCATATGTGCGTGGATTTATCTCTGGGCTTTCTATTTTGTTCCATTGATCTATATTTCTGTCTTTGTGCCAGTACCATAGTGTCTTGATAACTGTGGCTTTGTAGTAGAGCCTGAAGTCAGGTAGGTTGATTCCTCCAGTTCCATTCTTCTTTCTAAAGATCGCTTTGGCTATTCGAGGTTTTTTGTTTTTCCATACAAATTGTGAAATTATTTGTTCTAGCTCTGTGAAGAATGCTGTTGGTAGCTTGATAGGGGTTGCATTGAATCTATAGATTGCTTTGGGTAGTATACTCATTTTCACTACATTGATTCTTCCAATCCATGAACATGGTATATTTCTCCATCTGTTAGTGTCCTCTTTGATTTCTTTCACCAGTGTTTTATAGTTTTCTATATATAGGTCTTTAGATTCTTTAGGTAGATATATTCCTAAGTATTTTATTCTTTCCGTTGCAATGGTGAATGGAATTGTTTCCTTAATTTCTCTTTCTGTTTTCTCATTATTAGTGTATAGGAATGCAAGGGATTTCTGTGTGTTGATTTTATATCCTGCAACTTTACTATAGTCATTGATTAGTTCTAGTAATTTTCTGGTGGAGTCTTTAGGGTTTTCTATGTAGAGGATCATGTCATCTGCAAACAGTGAGAGCTTTACTTCTTCTTTTCCAATTTGGATTCCTTTTATTTCTTTTTCTGTTCTGATTGCTGTGGCCAAAACTTCCAAAACTATGTTGAATAGTAATGGTGAAAGTGGGCACCCTTGTCTTGTTCCTGACTTTAGAGGAAATGCTTTCAATTTTTCACCATTGAGGATAATGTTTGCTGTGGGTTTGTCATATATAGCTTTGATTATGTTGAGGTATGTTCCTTCTAGTCCTGCTTTCTGGAGAGTTTTTATCATAAATGGATGTTGAATTTTGTCAAAGGCTTTCTCTGCATCTATTGAGATAATCATATGGTTTTTATTGTTCAATTTGTTAATGTGGTGTATTACATTGATTGATTTGCGGATATTGAAGAATCCTTGCATCCCTGGGATAAAGCCCACTTGGTCATGGTGTATGATCTTTTTAATGTGTTGTTGGATTCTGATTGCTAGAATTTTGTTAAGGATTTTTGCATCTATGTTCATCAGTGATATTGGCCTGTAGTTTTCTTTTTTTGTGGGATCTTTGTCAGGTTTTGGTATTAGGGTGATGGTGGCCTCATAGAATGAGTTTGGAAGTTTACCATCCTCTGCAATTTTCTGGAAGAGTTTGAGCAGGATAGGTGTTAGCTCTTCTCTAAATTTTTGGTAGAATTCAGCTGTGAAGCCGTCTGGACCTGGGCTTTTGTTTGCTGGAAGATTTTTTATTACAGTTTCAATTTCTGTGCTTGTGATGGGTCTGTTAAGATTTTCTATTTCTTCCTGATCGAGTTTTGGAAAGTTGTACTTTTCTAAGAATTTGTCCATTTCTTCCTCGTTGTCCATTTTATTGGCATATAATTGTTGATAGTAGTCTCTTATGATCCTTTGTATTTCTGTGTTGTCTGTTGTGATCTCTCCATTTTCATTTCTAATTTTATTGATTTGATTTTTCTCCCTTTGTTTCTTGATGAGTCTGGCTAATGGTTTGTCAATTTTATTTATCCTTTCAAAGAACCAGCTTTTGGTTTTGTTGATTTTTGCTATGATCTCTTTTGTTTCTTTTGCATTTATTTCTGCTCTAAGTTTTAAGATTTCTTTCCTTCTACTAACCCTGGGGTTCTTCATTTCTTCCTTTTCTAGTTGCTTTAGGTGTAGAGTTAGGTTATTTATTTGACTTTTTTCTTGTTTCTTGAGGTGTGCCTGTATTGCTATGAACTTTCCCCTTAGGACTGCTTTTACCGTGTCCCACAGGTTTTGGGTTGTTGTGTTTTCATTTTCATTCGTTTCTATGCAAATTTTGATTTCTTTTTTGATTTCTTCTGTGATTTGTTGGTTATTCAGCAGCGTGTTGTTCAGCCTCCATATGTTGGAATTTTTAATAGTTTTTCTCCTGTATTTGAGATCTAATCTTACTGCATTGTGGTCAGAAAAAATGCTTGGAATGATTTCTATCTTTTTGAATTTACCAAGGCTAGATTTATGGCTCAGGATGTGATCTATCCTGGAGAAGGTTCCATGTACGCTTGAGAAGAAGGTGAAATTCATTGTTTTGGGATGAAATGTCCTATAGGTATCAATTAGGTCTAACTGGTCTATTGTATCGTTTAAAGTTTGTGTTTCCTTGTTAATTTTCTGTTTAGTTGATCTATCCATAGGTGTGAGTGGGGTATTAAAGTCTCCCACTATTATTGTGTTATTGTTAATTTCTCCTTTCACACTTGTTAGCATTTGTCTTACATATTGCAGCGCTCCCGTGTTGGGTGCATATATATTTATAATTGTTATATCTTCTTCTTGGATTGATCCTTTGATCATTATGTAGTGACCGTCTTTGTCTCTTTTCACAGCCTTTGTTTTAAAGTCTATTTTATCTGATATAAATATTGCTACTCCTGCTTTCTTTTAGTCCCTATTTGCATGGAAAATCTTTTTCCAGCCCTTCACTTTCAGTCTGTATGTGTCCCCTGTTTTGAGGTGGGTCTCTTGTAGACAACATATGTAGGGGTCTTGTTTTTGTATCCATTCAGCCAGTCTTTGTCTTTTGGTTGGGGCATTCAACCCATTTACGTTTAAGGTAATTACTGATAAGTATGATCCCGTTGCCATTTACTTTATTGTTTTGGGTTCAATTTTATACACCGTTTTTGTGTTTCCTGTCTAGAGAATATCCTTTAGTATTTGTTGGAGAGCTGGTTTGGTGGTGCAGAATTCTCTCAGCTTTTGCTTGTCTGAAAAGCTTTTGATTTCTCCTTCATATTTGAATGAGATCCTTGCTGGGTACAATAATCTGGGCTGTAGGTTATTTTCTTTCATCACTTTAAGTATGTCTTGCCATTCCCTCCTGGCTTGAAGAGTTTCTATTGAAAGATCAGCTGTTATCCTTATGGGAATTCCCTTGTGTGTTATTTGTTGTTTTTCCCTTGCTGCTTTTAATATTTGTTCTTTGTGTTTGATCTTTGTTAATTTGATTAATATGTGTCTTGGGGTGTGTCGCCTTGGGTTTATCCTTTTTGGGACTCTCTGGGTTTCTTGGACTTGGGTGATTATTTCCTTCCCCGTTTTAGGGAAGTTTTTAACTATTATCTCTTCAAGTATTTTCTCATGGTCTTTATTTTTGTCTTCTTTCTCTGGGACCCCTATGATTCGAATGTTGTAGTGTTTAATATTGTCCTGGAGGTCTCTGAGATTATCCTCATTTCTTTTAATTTGTTTTTCTTTTATCCTCTCTGATTCATTTATTTCTACCATTCTATCTTCTAATTCACTAATCCTATCTTCTGCCTCTGTTATTCTACTATTGGTTGGCTCCAGAGTGTTTTTAATTTCATTTATTGCATTATTCATTATATATTGACTCTCTTTTATTTCTTCTAGGTCCTTGTTAAACCTTTCTTGCATCTTCTCAATCTTTGTCTCCAGGCTATTTATCTGTGATTCCATTTTGATTTCAAGATTTTGGATCAATTTCACTATCATTATTCGGAATTCTTTATCAGGTAGATTCCCTATCTCTTCCTCTTTTGTTTGGTTTGGTGGGCATTTATCCTGTTCCTTTATCTGCTGGCTATTCCTCTGTCTCTTCATCTTGTTTAAATTGCTGAGTTTGGGGTGTCCTTTCTGTATTCTGGCAGTTTGTGGAGTTCTCTTTATTGTGGCATTTCCTCACTGTGTGTGGGTTTGTACAGGTGGCTTGTCAAGGTTTCTTGGTTAGGGAAGCTTATGTCGGTGTCCTGGTGGATGGAGCTGTATTTCTTCTCTCTCCTTTCGAAGACTTGGTGGCTTTTCTGGGTGCCTGATGTCCTCTGCCGGCATTCAGAAGTTGTTTTGTGGAATTTACTCGGCGTTTAAATGTTCTTTTGATGAATTTGTGGGGGAGAAAGTGTTCTCCCCATCCTACTCCTCCGCCATCTTTGTGTAGTTGTCTAAAGTTACATGCAAATTTTTCAACTGCATGGTGTCAGTGGTCTTACCCACCATGTTGATAAAGGTTCACCTGGAGTTTGCCATGTTGTTTGTGGATTTCTTAGAACCTTTTATGCAATCATGTCATTCACAAACATGGAGAGTTATATTTTTTCCTTTCTAATCTGTATGCCTTTTATTTCCATTTCGTGCCTTGTTGCACTGGCTGTAACTTCTAGCTCTTTTATGAATAAGTGGGGAAATCAGAAATCCTTGCCTTGTCTCCATCATAGAGGGAAATATTCCACCTTTCATCATTAAGTATAATGTTAGCTATAGATTTTTTGTAGATGCTTGTTACTAGATTGAGGAAGTTTTGCTCTATTCTATTTTTTTTGGGTTTTTAAAGTCATGAATAAATATTGAGTTTTATCAGATACTTTCTCTGCATCAATTGATATGATCAAGTGTTTTTCTTTTTTAGCTTGTTAATGTGGTGGATAGTGAACCAGACTTGCATCCCTAAGATAAACCCCTTTGTCATGGTATACAGTTCTTCTTATATATTGCTAAATTCTATTTCCTAATATTTTTAAGGCCTTTTTGTGGTCTAAATAAAATGGAGGAAGTTGGTCTATAGTTTTCAATTTTTTGTGCTTTTTCTGGTTTTAATATCAAGGTAACAGCCTCACAAAATGCTTGGGGAAGTTTTCTTCCTCTATTGCTTTATGAAAGATATCATGTATAACTAACATTAAGTTGACTTTAACTGTATAGTAGAATTCTTTGGTGAAACCATCTGAATGTGGTACTTTCTTTTCTGGGAGTTCACAAATTATGAATTCAACTTCCTTAATAGCTATACTTCACACTAGTAAAGTAATGCTCAAAATTCTCCAAGCCAGGCTTCAGCAATACGTGAACTGTGAACTTCCTGATGTTCAAGCTGGTTTTAGAAAAGGCAGAGGAACCAGAGATCAAATTGCCAACATCTGCTGGATCATCAAAAAAGCAAGAGAGTTCCAGAAAAACATCTATTTCTGCTTTATTGACTATGCCAAAGCCTTTGACTGTGTGGATCACAATAAACTGTGGAAAATTCTGAAAGAGATGGGAATACCAGACCACCTGACCTGCCTTTTGAGAAACCTGTATGCAGGTCAGGAAGCAACACTTAGAACTGGACATGGAACAACAGACTGGTTCCAAATAGGAAAAGGAGTACGTCAAGGCTGTATATTGTCACCCTGTTTATTTAACTTCTATGCAGAGTACATCATGAGAAACGCTGGACTGGAAGAAACACAAGCTGGAATCAAGATTGCTGGGAGAAATATCAATAACCTCAGATATGCAGATGACACCACCCTTATGGCAGAAAGTGAAGAGAAACTCAAAAGCCTCTTGATGAAAGTGAAAGTGGAGAGTGAAAAAGTGAGCTTAAAGGTCAACATTCAGAAAATGAAGATCATGGCATGTGGTCCCATCACTTCATGGGAAATAGATGGGGAAACAGTGGAAACAGTGTCAGACTTTATTTTTCTGGGCTCCAAAATCACTGCAGATGGTGATTGCAGCCATGAAATTAAAAGATGCTTACTCCTTGGAAGGAAAGTTATGACCAACCTAGATAGCATATTCAAAAGCAGAGACATTACTTTGCCAACAAAGGTTCGTCTAGTCAAGGCTATGGTTTTTCCTGTGGTCATGTATGGATGCGAGAGTTGGACTGTGAAGAAGGCTGAGCGCTGAAGAATTGATGCTTTTGAACTGTGGTGTTGGAGAAAACTCTTGACAGTCCCTTGGACTGCAAGGAGATCCAACCAGTCCATTCTGAAGGATATCAGCCCTGGGATTTCTTTGGAAGGAATGATGCTAAATCTGAAACTCCAGTACTTTGACCACCTCATGCAAAGAGTTGACTCATTGGAAAAGACTTTGATGCTGGGAGGGATTGGGGGCAAGAGAAGAAGGGGACGACAGAGGATGAGATGGCTGGATGGCATCATTGACTCGATGGACATGAGTCTCAGTGAACTCTGGGAGCTGGTGATGGGCAGGGAGGCCTGGAGTGCTGCAATTCATGGTGTTGCAAAGAGTCGGACACGACTGAGTGACTGATCTGATCTGAATAGCTATAGGGATTTTCTAATTATCTATTTTACATTGAATGAGTTATAGTAATTAGTGTTTTTCAAGTTATTAGTCTATTTAATTTAAGTTGTTGAATGTATTAGAGTTTTTTGTAGTATACCCTTGTCTTTTTGAGATCTGTGGAATGTGTACTGATATGGGCTATTTTATTCTGATACTAGTAATTTGTTTATTTTCTCCTTTTGTCTTTGCCAGCAGTGTTAAAGACTGGATTTTTGTTTTATTGATTTTTTCTATTTTTCTGTTTTAAATTTTATTATTCATTTCTATTTTAAAAATTTTAGTCATTGCTTTAGAGTAGATATGCTTGCAACAATTCTTTTTTTTTTTATTTTTTTAAAAATTTATTTTTATTGAAGTATAGCTGAATTATAATGCTGTGTTAATTACTGCTGTACAGCAGAGTGACTCAGTTATAAAAATATACATTCTTTTTCATCTTCATTTCCATTATGGTTTGTCACAGGATATTGAATATAGTTCCTTGTGCTCTACAGTAGGGCCTTGTTTAACAAAGTATTTTAGTTTAATTCATCTCAAGATGTCGTGATTTCTGCTTTATTCTTAAAGTATAGTTTTGCTGAATATAGTATTCTGGGTTTATAGAATCTTTTCTTTCATTTCTTAAAAAAATGTTGTAGCATGTTCTTCTGGCCTCCATGGTTTCTGATGAAAAATCTACTGCCCTTTGAATTGTTTTTCTGTATATAGGTGTTATCTCCCTCTTGTTATTATCAAAATTGTTTCTTTGTCTTTAGTTTTCTGAACTTTGACTATGATGTGTCTTCATGAGGATTTCTTTAGGTTTATCTTGTTTGAGTTTACCCAGCTTCCTAAATCAGTAGGTATATCTTTTTTTTAAGCAATTCTGAGGAATTCTCAGATGTTCTTTCTTTGAGCACTTTTTAAGCCCTATCCTCTTTCTCCTCTCCTTTTACGATTCTTAAAACAGGAATATAGACCTTGGTGGAGAAACATTGTCTATTTTAACTTTGCTTCCAGTACTCAAAATTGACCGTGTAAATTCCAATTCGAAAGTTCAGTGTAGTAAATATATTTCTGTTAGTGTATGTTCTGTTAGAGGGAAGAAGAATAGTGCCTTTTCACTACAACAGCTCTGAGTATTTACAACTGTTTTATTCAAGAGCAGAAAGATTGGAAAACAATTAATATATCATTCAAAATTTGGAGAATGAAGATATTTCCATTAGAAGAAGAAATTGGATTTTTTTTAAACTTTTCATTGTTAACCTGACTCATAACCTGAAGATAGTTAGAAGCTATTAAAATCTGTTCTCAAACTTTATTGAGAGTCTGAATCTCAGGAGTGGCATGCATGCCTTTTCAGCCAGCTAGGATGAATGGGTGAAATTTAGCAGCAATTCCAACTTCTGACATTTTATTGAAAAATGAATACCAAATTCTGGCACTGCCTTTTTGCAGCCCCTCAGAATAGCATACCAGTTTTGATGTATTATAGCACATATACTGTGACTGATATAAGGGACAAGAACACAACAAAGTTTCCTTTGAAGATAATATCCTTGAAAAAGTCACTTTGAGATTTAGTTACCTTATTTATAAACAAAGTTAATAATATCTGCCCATTCCTTCTATGAGGAATGAAGAGTAGGGGTGGATGCTGAGTAATACATCCTGGGAACAGTTTAGCAATTTGTCTTAGATATAGCCTTGAAAGAAATGCTTTGTATGTATTGCAAGCGTTTCCCTATTTTTGTGACAGCTACATCATTAATATTGCTCTCCTAACATTCATTTCTTTTCCTAGGATTTATGTTTGACTACAGTAACTACTCTTTACAAAGTTTTCTCAGGAATCACAGTTTTTGGAGAGATGGTTCACCATTTATACAGAGAATAACGTTAAAAGAGTTTTGTGTGACTTATCCTTTAGTTTTGTGGTCAAATTCTGGCTAACAGAATTAGTAGGAAAAAAGTGTAAACTTTATTCCTCAATAACCCTTTAAATACTAATCAGTCTTAAGCATTCTCTGAACAGTATGTGCATATGAGCTGGATTAGAGAGTGTGAAGAAGACATCGGGAAGGGAAGAGTGTTGGCAAGTAATATGGTGCACTTTTATCAGTATAAAAAATACTAAAATAAACCATTTGGAATAAAACAGAATAATAGTAGTGTTAGAAATAGTAGTAGTAGTAACAATAATAGCAACAACACTTTGGAAAAGGTAATTTATTATTACATTTGTGTTTTTCACACAAGCATGGCCAAGATTATATTTCCTGCTTATTCCAATGGGATGGGGTTTAGAATGAAATTAAATTGGTGCAAAGAAGAATAAAACTGTGTTATTTTTTCCTGCACAGCTAAACTTGTAGACCAACTTCATGCTTGCTATAGTTTACTGAATTTGCCCAATGTCGGGGGATGTGCTTGTTGGGAGGCACAATTGCCATGGCCCCAAGTGCTCTTGCGTGTTCTTGCTAGCGATGTCGGAGTGCAAAACCCTCCTTACCCAGGTCATTTCTCAGGGTTATGTTTGCAGCAAGTAATCTTGCTACTGCTACTGCTAAGTCACTTCAGTCGTGTCCGACTCTGTGCGACCCCATAGACGGCAGCCCACCAGGCTCCCCCGTCCCTGGGATTCTCCAGGCAAGAACCCTGGAGTGGGTTGCCATTTCCTTCTCCAATGCATGAAAGTGAAAAGTGAAAGTGAAGTCTCTCAGTCGCGTCCGACTCTTAGCGACGCCATGGACTGTGGCCTACCAGGCTCCTCCGTCCATGGGATTTTCCAGACAAGAGTACTGGAGTGGGTTGTCATTGCCTTCTCCGAAGTCACCTTGAGGGATGAAGTAATATCTTTCCCTAGACAAAGAGTAGGGTGGCTTCCTCTTACCATGAAAATAGTGACTATGTTAAGTTCGGTGTTCTTCTATAATGCAATCCAATGAGACACAGAGACAGAGAGAGATAAGTGACATTGTATGTTTATCTTTCTCTGTCTTACTTACTTCACTTAGTATGATAAGCACTAGGTCTGTCCATGTTGCTGAAATGGCGTAATTTTATTCTTTTTTTATGGCTGAGTAAGCAGCAGCAGCAAGTATTCCATTGTATATATGTATGTATATATTCATTCATCTGTCAATGAGCATTTAGGTTGCTTCCATGTCTTGGCTATTATAAATAGCCTTAGCACATTTTTAAGTCACACTGTTAGGTTTTTGTTATTAAGTTGTAGGAATTCCTTACATATTTTGGAGATCAACCTCTTATCAGAAATTTTTTCAGATATTTTCCCCATTCTGTAGGTTGACTTTTCACCCTGCTGATTGTTTCCTTTGCTGTGCAGAAGCTTTTTAGTTGGTGTGGTCATACTTGTTTGTTTTAGGTTTTGTTACCTGTGCTGTTACTGTTATATCTGTGTAAGTACTGCCAAGGCCAAGGCCATGAAGCTTTACTTCTATGCTTTCTCCTATGTTTACCTCTAGAACTTTTTAACAGTTTCAGCTCTTACTAAGTCTTTTATCTAAGTCTTTAATTTTGTGTTGATTTTTGTGTCTGATGTAAGATAAGGGTCAGATTTCATTCTTCTTTTTTCATGTGAATATCCTATTCAGCTTTCCCATTACCACTTGTTGAGGAGGTTATCCTTTCCCTTTCATGTATTGTTACCACTCTTGTCAAAGACCAACTGACCATACATTTGTGTATTTATATCCATTGATGTGTCAGTTTTTATGCCAGTACCATTGATTACTATAGCTTCATAATATATTTTCAAATCAGAGAGAATAATATGTATGGCTTTGTTCTTATTTTTCAAGATTGATTTGTCTATTCATGGTCTATTGTGGTTCCATATGAATTACGGAATTGTTTTTTCTATTTCTGTGAAAAAAAGAACTCTTTGGGATTTTGATAGGAATTGTGCTGAATATGTAGGTTACTTTGGGTAGTGTGGACATTTTATTAACATTAATTCTTCTAACCATAAACACAATGTCTTTCCATTTTCCTCTGTCTTATTTAATCCCTCTCATCAGTGTTTTCTATGTTTCTATATATAAATTTTTCACCTCCTTATTTAATCATATTCCTAAGATTTTATTCCTTTTGATACTATTGTAAATAGGATTTTTAAAAATTTCCTTTTTGAGGAGTTTGTTGTTAGTTAGCTGTAGTTAGTTTGTTGCAGTGTATCGAAATGCAAGTGATTTTTGTTTGTTGATGTATTCTGCAACTTTACTCCTTTTGTTTACTAGTTTAAAAGGTATTTATGGAGTTTTGGGTTTTCTACATATAACCATGTCATTTGCAAACTGAAATAATTTATTCTTCCTTTCTTTTTTTTATTTTATTTTTTTAACTTTACAATATTGTATTGATTTTGCCATATATCAACATGAATCCGCCACAGGTATACATGTGTTCCCCATCCTGAACCCTCCTCCCTCCTCCCTCCCTGGACCTCTTCCTTTCTAATTTGAATGAATTTATTTATTTTTCTTGTCTAATTGTTTTAGTTAGAGCTTTCACTGCTGTATTAAACAGAAGTTTCAAGAGTATAGATCCTTGCCTTATTTCTGATTTTAGAGGAAAAACTTTGCTTTTTACTAATGAATATGGTTTTACCTGTGGACTTTTCATCAGTTCAGTCACACAGTTGTGTCTGATTCTTTGTGACCCCATGGATAGCAGCACGCCAGGCCTCCCTGTCCATCACCAACTGCCAGAGCTTACTCAAACTCATGTCCATTGACATGGGGATGCCATCCAACAACCTCATCCTCTGTCATCCCCTTCTCCTCCTGCCTTCAATCTTTCCCAGCATCAGGGTCTTTTCCAATGAGTCAGTTCTTCACATCAGGTGGCCAAAGTATTGAAATTTCAGCTTCAGCATAAGTCCTCCCAATGAATATTCAGGATTGATTTCCTATAGGATGGACTGCTTGGATCTCCTTGCAATCCAAGGGACTCTCAAGAGTATTCTCCAAACCACAGTTCAAAAGTATCAATTCTTCGGCGCTCAGCTTTCTTTGTAGTCCAACTCTCACATCCATACATGGCTACTGGAAAAAACCATAGCTCTGACTAGACGGACCTTTGTTGGCAACGTGATGTCTCTGCTTTTTAATATGCTGTCTAGGTTGGTCATAACTTTTTTTCCAAGGAGCAAGGATCTTTTAATTTCATGGCTGCAGTCACTATCTGTAGTGATTTTGGAACCCCCCAAAATAAAGTCTGACACTGTTTCCTCATCTATTTGCCATGAAGTGATGGGACCATATGCCATGATCTTAGTTTTCTGAATGTTGAGTTTTAAGCCAACTTTTCATTCTCCTCTTTCATTTTCAAGAGCCTCTTTAGTTCTTCTTCGCTTTCTGCCATAAGGGAAGGTTGTGCCATCTGTGTATCTGAGGTTATTGATATTTCTCCTGGCAATCTTGATTCCAGTTTGTGCATTAGGCAGCCCAGCATTACTCATGAGGTATTCTGCATATAAGTTACATAAGCAGGATGACAATATGCAGCCTTGACGTACTCCTTTCCCAATTTGGAACCAGTCTGTTGTTCCATGTCCAGTTCTAACTGGACAGATTTCTCATTCCAGAAATCTGGACATACAGATTTCTCAGGAGGCAGGTCAGGTGGTCTAGTAGTCCCATCTCTAAGAATTTTCCACAGATTGTTGCAATCCACACAGTCAAAGGCTTTGGTGTGGTCAGTAAAGCAGAAGTTGATGTTTTTCTGGAACTCTCTTGCTTTTTTGGTGATTCAGCAGATGTTGGCAATTTGATCTCTGGTTCCTCTGCCCTTTCTAACTCCAGCTTGAACATCTGGAAGTTCATGGTTCATGTACTGTTGAAGCCTGGCTTGGAGAATTTTGAGCATTACTTTGCTAGCATGTGAGATGAATGCAATTGTACGGTAGTTTGAGCATTCTTTGGCATTGCCTTTCTTTGGGATTGGAATGAAAACACCTTTTCCAGCCATTGGCCACGGAGTTTTCCAAATTTGCTGACATATTGAGTGCAGCACTTTATCACAGCATCATCTTTTATGATTTGAAATAGCTCAACTGGTTCCATAACCTCCACTAACTTTGTTTGTAGTGATGCTTCCTAAGCATCTTTTCATGAAAGGACTTTTCATGTATAGCTTTTATTGTATTGAGGTATTTTCTTTCTCTTCCTAGTTTGATGAGAGTTTGTGTCATGAAAGATTATTGAATTTTTCCAAGCATTCTATCTCCATTTAGATAATCCTGATTTTTAATCTGTATTCTGTTAGTATGATATATTAATTGATTTTTGTATGTTGAATTGTCTTTGCATTCCATAAATTTCAAGTGGTTGTAATGTGTGATTCTGTTAATGTGCTTTTGTATTTGAGTTGCTAGTGTTTGCTCTGTTATGTCTTCTTGGAGAATTGACCACTTTGACCCCTTTATCATTATGTGAGTCCCTTATTTATCCATGATAGCTTTCCTTGCTCTGAAGTCTGCTTTGTTTGAAATTGATATAGCTATATCTGCTTTCTTTTAAGTAGTGTTAAACTGGACATGGAACAACATACTTGTTCCAAATAGGAAAAGGAGTTCATCAAGGCTGTATTCTGCCACTCTGCTTATTTAACTTATATGCAGAGTACATCATGAGAAACGCTGGGCTGGAAGAAGTACAAGCTGGAATCAAGATTGCTGAGAGAAATATCAATAACCTCAGATATGCAGATAACACCACCCTTATGGCAGAAAATGAAGAGGAACTTAAAAGCCTCTTGATTGAAAGAGGAGAGTGAAAAGGTTGGCTTGAAGCTCAACATTCAGAAAATGAAGATCATGGCATCTGGTCCCATCACTTCATGGGAAATAGATGGGGAAACAGTGGAAACAGTGTGAGACTTTATTTTTGGGGGCTCCAAAATCACTGCAGATGGTTTCTGCAGCCACGAAATTAAAAGACGCTTACTCCTTGGAAGGAAAGTTATGACCAACCTAGATGGCATATTGAAAAGCAGAGACATTACTTTGCCAACAAAGGTCCGTCTAGTCAAGGCTATGGTTTTTCCAGTGGTCATGTACGGATGTGAGAGTTGGACTGTGAAGAAAGCTGAGCACTGAAGAATTGATGCTTTTGAACTGTGATGCTGGAGAAGACTCTTGCGAGTCCCTTGGACTGCAAGGAGATCCAACCAGTCCATCCTAAAGGAGACCAGTTCTGGTGTTCATTGGAAGGGCTGATGCTGAAGCTGAAACGCCAATACTTTGGCCACCTCATGCAAAAAGTTGACTCATTAGAAAAGACCCTGATGCTGGGAGGGATTGGGGGCAGGAAGAGAAGGGGATGACAGAGGATGAGGTGGCTGGATGGCATCACCGACTCGATGCACATGAGTTTGGGTGAACTCCAGGAGTTGGTGATGGACAGGGAGGCCTGGTGTGCTGCGATTCATGGGGTCACAAAGAGTCGGACATGACTGAGTGACTGAACTGACTGACTGAACTGACTGAGCATGGCCCAACCCATCAGAAGACCCAGTCAGTCTCTCCCATCAGGAGATTCCATAAGCCTCTTATCCTTCTCCATCAGAGAGCAGACAGACCGAAAGCCACAGTCACAGAAAACTAACCAATCTGATCACATGGACCACAGCCTTGTCTGACTCAATGAAACTATGAGCCATGCTGTGTAGGGCCACCCAAGACGAACAGGTCAAGGTGGAGAGCTCTGACAGAATATAGTCTACAGGACAGAGAAGGGCTGATGCTAAAGCTGAAACTCCAGTACTTTGGCCACCTCATGTGAAGAGTTGACTCATTGGAAAAGACTCTGATGCTGGGAGGGATTGGGGGCAGGAGGAAAAGCGGACGACAGAGGATGAGATGGCTGGATGGCATCACCCACTTGATGGACGTGAGTTTGGGTGAACTCCGGGAGTTGGTGATGGACAGGGAGGCCTGGCGTGCTGCGATGCATGGGGTTGCAAAGAGTTGGACATGACTGAGCGACTGAACTGAACTGAACTGAACTGAATTGAATGTGGTATTTTTCTCTATCAATTTACTGTTAATCTATGTAGGTCTTTATATTTAAAGTGGGTTTCTTGTGTATGGCAAGCATATAGTTGAGTCTTATTTTTTGATACACTATTAAAATGCGTGTTTTTTAATTGGTGAATTTAGACCAATTACAGCTGCAGTTGGTAGTAGTAGAAAGGGAGATTGGGAGTGAGAGTGATGTTCATATTTCTGTTCTATAACTACTGCTGAATTAAATTTTTGACTTGGAATTAATTTTAATTAACCTCTTTGTGCCTCGTCTTAATCTTTGTGTCTGTTTCCTCATCTCTAAATGGAAATTATAAAAATTGTATGTACCCCATAGAATTGCTAGAAGTATTATCTGAGTTAATATTTTAAGAACACTTAGAATATAGCTTAATACATAGAATATATAAATGGTAAATATTAAGTTTGAAATGTCTTTAGCTTTGTGTACTTCCTCTTTTTTTATATGAAAAGATTTGAGAGCTTTTGTAAACAGATAAAGAATCATTTAATGGACTTGGGGGAATGTGTATATAACACTGGAATTATAGTTTTGGTAGGAATTTTTGTAATATCACACAGGTAATATTATAAAGGTTAGACATCCCCTTTTTCATTCAAATGTAATGTTTGGTTCTTGGTATTAATTTGTGTTTTCTGAAGGTTTTGCTGTTTTATGATGATTTAGGATAATGCCAAACTAAAGTGACAGATCTGTATTTATTTTTGAGCTTCTGAGAAATTAGAGTTAGGTTAACAATTCTATCATGAGGCATTCAATGTCCTAGAAATAATCTGTCTCTGGTTCATACTCTGTAAAATCTTCAGGAATTGAGTAGTGGCAAAGTTATTTGAAGAAAGAGAGCATTTGAAAATTTATAAAATATCCTTCCTTTGAATTGATATGCAGATATCAAAGGTTGCAGATAGGACTCTGACAATGTGAGTCAATTTTTTTAATGGAATATACCACTTCCTTACTATATTATTTTATTCTTCTTTCTACATGTATGAGATTTTAGATACAAATTTCTTTCGTTACAACTTTTTAATGAGAGCTATGAAAATACCCATAAAATATTTGGAAACCAAAAAAATGTGTTCAGTTTCTTAAAATGTTTCACTCAAGGTGTAGTAGCCTATGGAAACACTGACATGTTATATTGTATTGGCATAACAAGAAAGTTTCCAAGAAATGCCCTGATAAGAGATTAGCATGCCAAGGTTTTGTCAGTGTTAAGATGAAAAAGATGATATTGGCGAAAAGTAAAACCTCAGCCTGTGAAAATGGCTTCCAATACTGAAGCTGCTATGCCTTTGATTTTATTTTCTAGGTCATTGTTTCCCAAACTACATGTTGAACTCCTACTGGGACTGTGAAGATATTATGAGTGTTCTTGGTGATCAGAGCAGAAGAGATCCAACAGTGGTAGGTGGCAGTGAAGGAATGCAAGCTGTTATATAAATGAACCAGATGCCCTGTCTCTTCTCGTCCCTCTCGTTAACTCCAAATCAGACTTTTTTCTAGTCTTCTCAGATTTTCTACCTTCCTCAGAGAGAGATGAATATTGGTAACTTTCCATTTATTTTTTTTCTCTTTCCTTAATATTACAGCTAACAGCTATTGAGTAATTGCTTTGTGTCATGAGATGGTGTACTGGGTGCATTAGATAGCTTATTTCATTTAAACCTCAGCAGAATTCTTGAAGATAGGTACAGTTTTCTTTAATCCAGTTCATAAATGGAGAAGCTGAGGCTTGGGGAATTTCAGTGATTTGTATAAGATCATTTGGCAAAGAAGAGATGCTGCCAGTTTTGAACACGGGCAGCCTGAATATAAGACCCACAGTCTTTTCTCTCTCTTCTCCTTTTGTTTATGTCACTGAATCTAATTGGATGAAACAGTCTGGGGACAGTTCCTCTCTCATTATTAACTATTTCTGAGGATGGAGAGAAAGCCCCTTCAGTGGGGCAGCTCAGACAGCATATTCTGAGAAGATTTTTCAAATGGCAAAAATGGTTCCTACAGTGATTAAGAAATGTCCTATAAAGGACATAAAGAACCCTTAAGTTCTGCCTAAGAATTATTTAGTCTAATGGGAGAAAGAGAAATTATTATTTTAAAACTTCAGCAGAAATGAAGGGCATCAGTTCAGTTCAGTCACTCAGCTGTATCCAACTCTGCAACCCCGTGGGCTGCAGCACACCAGGCTTCCCTGTCCATTACCAAATCCTGGAGCTTGCCCAAACTCAGGTCCATTGAGTCGGTGATGCCATCCAACCACCTCATCCTCTGTTGTCCCCTTCTCCCCCTGCCTTCAATCTTTCCCAGCATCAGGGTCTTTTCCAATGAGTCAGTTCTTTGCATCAGGTGGCCAAAGTATTGGAGCTTCAGCATCAGTCCTTCCAATGAATAATCAGGACTGATTTCCTTTAGGATTGACAGGTTTGATCTCCTTGCTGTCCAGGGGCCTCTCAAGAGTCTTTTCCAATACCACAGTTCAAAAGCATCACTTCTTCAGCACTCAGCTTTCTTTATGATCCAACTCTCACATCCATACATGATTACTGGAAAAACCATAGCGTTGACTAGATGTACTTTTGTCAGCAAAGTAATGTCTCTCCTTTTTAATATACTGTGTAGGTTCTTCCAAGGAGCAAGCATCTTTTAATTTCATGGCTGTAGTCACCATATAAAGGGCACAGAGATTGACAAAAGTTTAGAAAACTTATTAGTTAATTCTCTAGTTTCTCAGACTGCTTTAACATAGTTACATATTTTTGGTGAAGATGACATCATTGTATAAGAATTCTTCAGTCTCTCTTTTGGAAAAAGTGTTTCCCTCTCGCCTCCTCATTGCTTCCTTCTGCTAACCCCTGCACCTGAAGAAGATAACTGTGTGATACAGTGGTCACTGTTAAGAATTAAGGGACACATTTAACAGCTGAATTCTTCCAAATGAATTACAAAGCTAAATAGAAATGGGAATTCCAATAACGATGGCAAGAATACCTGGGTCAGTTCCTTTCATAAACAATAGTTTAAAACAAAACTGGAAAAAATTATTAAAAGCAGTTGGCTAAAGGCTGATAAATGTCCAGAAGCAAATAGAAACTGAGAAAAGAAAATTCTTTTGGAGGATTGTTATTGCATTGGTAAAAGTTGCAAGTTTGTGGCTTTCTCACCTGGTGTGCATGGGTGCTCAGTCGCTAAGTTGTATTGTATACTTTGCGACCCCCATGAACTGTAGTCTGCCAGGCTCTAGTTCTACCTAAACTGAATTCTAGCACAAGAAAAACTACACTTTGCTAGTATAAAGAGGCTAAGTGTCAGAGTTCAGAGCAGGATTCTAAAAGTGAGAAAGCCATGTTTATTTAACAAGTGTTTTATTTTTCCCCTCCAGTAAAATTTTGGGCTCTTTCTTCCTGCTGATGGCCAATCTCTCAATGCTTGGAGATAGTCTGCAATGTCTGTAATTTTTGTGCTGCATGCATGCTAAGTCACTTCAGTCATATCCCGACTCTTTGTGACCCTATGGACTGTATGTAGCCTGCCAGACTTCTCAGTCCTTGGGATTCTCCAGATAAGAATACTGGAGTGGTTTGCCATTCCCTCCTCCAGGGAATCTTCCTAACCCATGGATCAAACTCGTGTCTCCTGAGGTTCCTGCATTGCACGCGGATTCTATCTCCTTCAAAATCGCAATTTTCTTGAAAGATTACATGCATGTTAGGATTTTTAAGGCAGAGCAGGCATGTCTGACCTTTATGTTTAACTTTGGTAGTGGGCTAAAGCTTTCCTTTGAGAGGTAAAGGTTGTAAGAGTGTACACAGATACATTCTCTAAAGGAAAAACTTGTCTTTAGCCACTGTGACCATACTTGTGGTTGTTCATATACAAAAATATCCATCAGAATCCATTGGGAACCCAAGGGTTATGTCTCATTAATTTGGATAGTCCTAGAATAAGCTGGGAGAAGGCAATGGCACCCCGCTCCAGTACTCTTGCCTGGAAAATCCTATGGACGGAGGAGCCTGGTAGGCTGCAGTCCATGGGGTCGCTGAGGGTCGGACACGACTGAGCAACTTCACTTTCTCTTTTCACTTTCATGCATTGGAGAAGGAAATGGCAACCCACTCTAGCATTCTTGCCTGGAGAATCCCAGGGATGGGGGAGCCTGGTGGGCTGCCGTCTATGGGGTCGCACAGAGTCGGACACGACTGAAGCGACTTAGCAGCAGCAGCAGCAGAATAAGCTGGGATGTCATTTATGCTTAGGAAGGTCAGTGGCTTGGAAAACTAAGATGTTCTTTGGAGTTGCATCAGTTTGGGGGCATTCTCCTGACTTAGATACACTTAGAGGATGAGCCTGACCTGGGCTCTTTACTCACCCTCTGCACTTCACGGCCATCAAGTTGGCTAGATCTACACACATATCACTACACTAGAGACCAACTCAGTCTCTCTGGATGAAGGTATTAGTTAGCGTTCCTCAGAGAAACAGAACCAATCAGATAGATATATAGATAGATAGATATGAAGGAGGGAAGGAAGGAAGGAAGGAACAAGAACATTTATTATAAGGAATTAACTTTTGCAATTGTGATAGCTGAGAAGCCCCAAGAACTGCAGTTAGTAGAGACCCAGAAGGGCAGATGGTTTTCTGCTAGTGTGAACCTCCCGAAAACCAGAAGAACAAATAGTGTAAGTTCTAGGCCAAGTCTGAGACTAAAGGCAGGACAAGACAAGTGTTCCAGCCGTAAGGCTGGCAGAGAGAGAGAGAGAGAATTCTTACTCAGCCCTTTTATTCTGTTCAGACTTTGAAGATTGGATGAGCCACACCCACATTGAGGAGGGCAGTCTGCTTTACTCAGTCCACCAATTCAAACCTTAATCTCATCCAGAAACATTCACAGACACACCCATAATATGTTTAACCAAATATTTGACCATCCCATGGCTCAGTCAAGCTTATATTATAAAATTAAGTATCACGGTGACTCAGAGTGAACTATCTAATCACTTTGGCCAAAGAACTGACCTTAGTTAGAAAAGTACATCTCATAACCTCCTGCTTATACTAAAACAAAGGTTGAAAGTGAAAGTGAAGTCGCTCAGTCGTGTCCCACTCTTTGGGACCCCATGGACTGTAGCCTATCAGGCTCCTCCGTCCATGGGATTTTCCAGGCGAGAGCGCTGGAGAGGATTGCTATTTCCTTCTCCAGGGGATCTTCCCCACCCAGGAATCAAACCCTGGTCTCTCGCATTGCAGGCTTTACCATCTGAGCCACCAGGGAAGCTGGCCTGGACTAAATCTTGTTACCTGATGGTTCAGTAACTACAGTGAAGATATTACAAAGCCATCCAGGCATAAAATAAACTAGCTAATATTCCTGGTTAATACTCAGCCAGAAGAAATATGTTTTAGATTTAAAGGTCCTTGAGCACATTATAACCTGCTTGGAGAAATACCAAGTTACTATACCACAGGATACTCTTGATAAGGACCATAAGAGAGAAAAGAGTGCTATAGGAGTACAGGGTAGGGGATAGATAGAGGAAGGCATTTTTTAGGTCTGAATATTTTTATTATTTGTCTTGGCCTTTGCTTGCTCAGTTGGGACAACTTTTTAAAAAATTGGTATAAATAACATACCATGAAACCCACCACTTCAAACTGTAAAATTCAGTGACTTTCAGTGTATTCAACATACTTTTGCAACCATACCACTGTCTAATTCCAGAACGTTGTTTTCATCCTCAGGGTAGCTTTTTGCAGCAGATAACATTTTCTTAAATTTTTCACCATCATACACAAGTCTTACAAATGCTACAGCATGAATTTATTGATGAAATATTGATATTTTGACTTCTCAACCTGGGGAAAGAAGCAGTTGCTTATATACACAACACCTATCTCATGTGGTATGTTTTCAGTAAGTCATTGGGACTTATCGAAGTATTTGGGAGTGGAACCTTTTCCGCCTCTCACACTACTTCTTTGCCCTAACATTTTTACTATAATTTTGCATATTACTGTTATGTTCACATCAATTCTGTGACTTCTGCTTTTTAAGGAAGTAAATTCTATCACTAAATAAGTTGCGTCCTGAGCTTTTTTACTGAAAGCTTTACCCTGTTTTGAGTTTCCAGTTGTCGTTTAAAATAATGGCATCTTTACTTATCAAATGTCTGTAATCTGTGGTTAACTGTTTTTTCAATTTTCCTGGATCTACCACAGGAGATGGAAGCTCTTTGCCCCAGACCACATGCAATGGAAAAGAGCAACTTGACCCATTTAAAACCTGTGGACAAGTAGCTTTCATTATAAAGATAGAATTTTTTTTCAACCGTGTCTCTTACGCTAGTAGAGCAGAAAAATGACTCAGAAGATTATAATTATTTATCACTAATTTTATCAGAATTTTCCATTAACATAGGCCTTTTTCATCTCAAAACTTGTCTTCAAAATTCATCACATGGGACTATCATAAATGTCTGCACAACACAAATACTATATAAAACAAGAAATTTTCAAAAAACACCATGCAGTACAGTTTACTTCAGTTGACTTAATCTATGCTTCACACTGTTTACAATAGCAAGGTGTCAAGGGAGAGAGTTGAGCATGTGGAAGATTCCTTCTTTAGACTGAAAATTTCTGTTTGATTCTCTATTACTCGGGCAGTACCTGTTGGCATTGGGTAAAGGGAGGCTGGGGGAAGCTACGAGTGAGAGAGACTACTATCTATTGTCCTCACTTCTGGGCGATATCCACCCTTTGTTACTTACTGGTTGTCCCTTTCTTGTGTCCGTGTCGGAAAAGGCCACACCCAAGAGTCCTGTCTTACCAGTTTCTAATACTTTTATTATGTATTTATTTAATATTCAGTGCTGATACTTTTGAACCAGTGTCAGATATATTCGAGTTATTTTTCTCCTCGTGCTAATAAGGATCATCTGAGTTGCTGAGCCATCTCGCCTTGCATGCTGTGTGCTGGGTGGTGTGTGTCCTGGATGGAATCACTGGGCCTCTGAGGCAAAGATCAGATGAATAAAAACCTCATTAGGACCTGGCCCTGACTTTCCTTTAGCACTTACCAACTCTAATTGTCTGTTTACCTGTCTCTCTCTTTTCCCCACTGAATTGGATCTTCCATGAAAGAAAACTATTTGCTTATCTGCTATTAATTTCCCAGTATGTTACATAGCATCCCGTCAAAGGTAAATATTCCATAAGTGTTTACTTTTGAGTAAATACTGAACTCCTTAAAACATCTGCATCTTCCTGCTTCATACTCATTTGTGAACTATTCTAACAAAATGTTCATAATAATTTTATTTTAAATGCAACAAACCCAGGTAGGCACTGAATAAGAGCCTAACTCTGAAAAACATGTTAAAGTCTCAGTTGCTCTGTGGAGGGCAGAATGAATATAATTTTTCCTGGTGAAACAGAGGCAACTCATTGTTTTGTTTTGTTTTTAAGTAGTTTGGCCTGTGGGCTACAAACAAATGAAAAGTAATTTTATCCCAAGTAAACAATCACCTTTGGGGAATCCCAGAGCCTGTGGTATCTTGAATTGCTGAAAATATCTCAACTCTGTTGTCTCCTTAAGACATACATCTGTAGATGCTGCTCTGCCGGTGGGGAGTATTTAGTTATTTGTGACACTGCATCATAGGAAGGGCACAGAATGTTGTCCTCTCTTGCCTTAGACTCTGGAGATATTTGCAGGAAATTAGATACTTTACCTCTGAGAAAATTCACTGGCTCTCGCTGTTTGTTTCTTAGTTCAAAGCATTCCTTTGCCTCTGCCATGGGATGTTGTGGCCATCCCCAGGGCATTTTTTTTTTTTTTAATCAGAGCTACCTGTGTTGTCTTTTACTCTCAAGAATAAGTCATGCCCGGGAAGGGTAAGAGTTGAGAACCAGGAGAGCCTTTCCTTGTCCTTATAACTTACTCTTCACTGAACCACGATGTGCTGCAGCTTGTCACAGCTTTACTTTAGTACAATTTGGCCCATTTGTCTTCCTTAGTCTCTCTGATGTCTTCTTGATCAGAGTATTGCTAATCATCTTGTAAATGTCTATTACCACCCCTTTGCCGATACTTCTTTTTTAACCTGTTTTGCGTCGATCATCTTCCAGGTTTACTATTTCTATTCTGATATCAAATTCTTTTTTCCAGCCTTCTTTTCTTTCCTAATTTGTGGATTTTTCCTTTTCAGAATTATACTTTGCACAAACTCTCGGGTCAGGTTGACTTGCTTCTCACCTGAGCTCTTGTTTAAGATGTACTTGATTAGGCACTTCCTCGACCACATTACATCTAGATCACATGGATCACTAGAAAAAATATTTCCTGAACTTAAAAAAATTAAAGGTTCACTGTGGCTTTTCTTGTCCCTTGAAATTGCTCAGCGTTTGCCAAACCATTTTCGTAACTCTGTGTGAACTTGGCCTCCCTCAGAATGTTAAGGATGACAAGGAAGGAATAATCCATCTTTTCTCTTATACCAAAAATGAAGTGAATAATCTTCAAGAAATCCTGTGATGTGGCTGCTATAAATAACACCATTTTATGGCTGTAGAGATACCCAAGTCCTAGAAAGAAGGTTAATTTCCAGTCTATGTGGCTAAAAACTGAAGCAACTGAAATGCTAGCCAGGCAATAGAATTTCCAGTCCCAAACCCTACCTATTAAATCTCCAGGGTAGGTTTTAAACGAGTACATTTTCCAGTGATATAATTGTAGAAATAATTGGGAGAGGAAATGGGGAAATAACTAAGTCAAATATTCATATATGAATATCTTATTAAATATTAATTGAGTCCTACTAAGGGCCAGCAGTCCTAATGGATGCTGGGAATAGCTCAGAGGACAAGGCAGACCAGCCTTGCCCTATGGGACTTTACATTCAGAGAAAAGAGGCAGATGTTAATAGACAAGTAAACCAAGTAACAAAACAAGAAAGAACCAGACAGTGGTCAGAACTTTGAGGGAAATAAGGCAAGGTGATTTTACAATATCTCTGGAGTAATGCTATGGCCTGGAAATAGCTTACAGAGGAGGTGACGTTGAAGCTGAGAAGTGAATAGTTGGTGCTTTAGTCATTGTTGTTAAGAATTAGAAATAAATGTTTCCAAATGTGCCAAAAAGTTTTTACATAAAATGAAATCCTTCCAAAGCCAAAACAAAACCAAACATTGCTGAAACATCTTATTTTACCCTAGATAAATGGAGAAAAGCAAACTTCAAGTCTCTTTTCTCCTCGAGTTTATCTTTCTCTATCTCTGTCTCTCTTTTTGAGGATGAAGATTCAAAATCACATATATAATGTTCAATTTAATACAACAAAGGACATTTATTTTTCTATTTCACTTTTATAGGTAACATATATACAAAGTTTAGGAAGTAAGAAAATTCTAAAAGACCTTAAAAAAGGAAAAAGAACTGTCTTCTGTTGCACCTGTCCCCACCTAAGATTGGAGAAGGCAATGGCAACCCACTCCAGTATTCTTGCCTGGAAAATCCCATGGATGGAGGAGCCTGGTGGGCTGCAGTCCATGGGGTCTCGCTAAGAGTCAGACACAACTGAGCGACTTCACTTTCACTTTTCACTTTCACGCATTGGAGAAGGAAATGGCAACCCACTCCAGTGTTCTTGCCTGGAAAATCCCATGGATGGAGGAGCCTGGCAGGCTACAGTCCGTGGGGTTGCAAAGAGTTGGACACAACTGAGCAACTTCACAACAACCACCATCTAAGATTCCCACATTGCAGTGATAATCACGTTCAAGCTTTGTTATTTTCTTAGATTTTTGCATCCATTACTGTAAAATAATGCATTTATACACTGTTTCTTTCTTTTGCAGTTTTAAATATTATATATTGATTTATTCTTTTGAAAACTATATTTTTATGTTATTCTTTCCTCCCAATCTCTTCTCTCCCACTTTCTTTTAAAATAGTTGTTTGTTTTAATTAGATCAGTTAAGATCTGTTAATCTAGATATATTAAATCTGTTGTCAATTAGATCATGATTTAATGACTCAGAGCTTAAGTATAATGATGAATGATACAAATATTATTCACATATAGGCCGTATTATTTACAATGATTATATTTCCTTTCTTGCACATCCTTTTCACTGGTGTTAATAATCTGACTCATTTTAAATTTTTTTGTTTTTTTTTACCAACCTATCATTAATTCATACCCAGACTTTTCCTCAGAACTATAAATCTCCCTTCAGATGTTCAAAGATCAATATATTAGTGGTTTATCAGTTTCAGCTTCTTGGAAACATTTCTCTGTAAGCTCTCCATCATCTTGCTCTAATCTGAACTGGTTGATTCTCCATCATTCTGAGCCCCTCACCCCTTTACAATTTTTTTAATTGGAGCTCTGCTTCTTGGGTTTAATGTCTTCCTTTTCCTTGGGTATGGTAAGCCAAATAATGACCCCCTCAAAGATGTGCCCATCCTATCTGTTAGAACCTGTGTATACACTACTTGACATGGCAAACAAGACTTCATAGATGTAATTAAGAGCTTTGATATAAGGAGTTTATTCTGAATTATCCAGATGGGCCCAGTGTAATTACCTTAGTCTATAAGAGGGATTGATGCTTTTGAACTGTGGTGTTGGAGAAAACTCTTGAGAGTCCCTTGGACTGCAAGGAGATCCAACCAGTCCATTCTGAAGGAGATCAGCCCTGGGATTTCTTTGGAAGGAATGATGCTAAAGCTGAAACTCCAGTACTTTGGCCACCTCATGCGAAGAGTTGACTCATTGGAAAAGACTCTTATGCTGGGAGGGATTGGGGGCAGGAGGAGAAGGGGACGACAGAGGATGAGATGGCTGGATGGCATCACTGACTTGATGGATGTGAGTCTGAGTGAACTCCGGGTGATGGACAGGGAGGCCTGGCGTGCTGCAATTCATGGGGTTGCAAAGAGTCGGACACGACTGAGCAACTGATTTGATCTGATCTGATAAGAGGAAGCAGCCGAGTTCTGTCAGAGCCCAAGAAAGATGTTATGCTTCTGCCTTTGAAGATAGAGGAGGAGACCATGAACCAAGATATTCAGGTGGCTTCTAGAATCTGGAAACAAAGAGACAGATTTCCCCTTAGAGCCTCCAGAGGAACACAACTCTGCCTACACTTTGAATTTAAGACTTCCAACTTCTGGAACTGTAAGATAATAATTTTCTATTGTTTGAAACCACTCAGTTTGTGGTAATTGTTACATCACCAATAGGAAACTGATATGGTGGCTTATTCTCTAATTTTGGCAGTCATCTAACATCTTGAGAAAGAATGCATGGATGATATCTTTTTGATGCTCTATATATCAAAAAATGGGCTTCCCTGTGGTGCTAGGGGTAAAGAGCGTACCTGCCAATGAAGGAGACGTAAGAGACGTGGATTTGATCCCTGGGTCGGGAAGATTCCTGGAATAGGAAATGGCAACCCAATCCAGTATTCTTGCCTAGAGAATTCCATAGACAGAGAAGTTTGGTGGGCTATAGTGTATAGGCTTGCAAAGAGTCAGACACGACTGAAGCGACTTTACAAACACACACGCAGACACACACACACATATCAAAAAATATCTTTACTTTTACCTAAGAGTTCATTCAGGATGGAAATAGTTTTCTGTCAACATTTTGAAGGAATTTCTGTTTTGTATTCTTGCTTCCAGTCACAAGTTTGACGCCATTCTGATGCCTGATCCATTGTTTTGGCCCATTTTATTTATTTTTATTTTGGGAAGCTTGTAATATATTCTTTTTGTCTCCAGTGTTGAGAAATTGCCTGAGGGTATGCTTTTGCTTTAGTGGGAGTGTCGTCTTCTACCTGTTGTATTAAGCACTAGTAATATGGAAACTTAACCTTTTCATTCTGGAATATTTTCTAAATTATGTATTTGATAACTTTCTTCCCTTCTTTTCTCTCCTCTCTCTTTCTGGAACACCTATTGCTTGGCTTTTAGACATTCTGGACTGATCCTTGGGGTTTTCTTTTACCCCTTAGGTTTTCTGTTTCTGGCTTTGCTCTGCTTTCTGGAGGTTGCCTTATCCATATCCTCTAACTCTTCTGAAGTTTGTCAGTTCTTCTATCTGAGTCTTCATTTTCAAGAGATTTTTCTTATTGTAAAGTAAATAGCCTCCAATTAAAATAAGTTAATTTTAAAAAAGATTTTTTTTTAATCTTTGAGTTTTCTTTAAAATTTGCCATTCCTTTTTCATAAAAATAGGATTTTCTCTTCCCTTTGAAAAGAAAATAATTAAACTATTTGACTCTCTTTATGAAATCAGTTCTACCTTCCCAGTAATTTTGGTTTTTGCATCATGTAGGAGGCTTTTCTAAAATGTCCGATGTTCCTTGTCTACCTAGTCACATTTAAGACCAAGGTACTGGAAAACTGATTGGGAATTATATGCATCAGTTTGTATGTGTTTGTTTGCAGCAGAGACATAGGCTGCTGATCAGAGGTCTTTGCTAAGGCTTCTTTGCCTTGGCTCTTTCAGGAATGAAATTTTTACAGTTATCATAGGTCACCCTATCCTCCCAATTTTTGCTGATCACTTATTTCAGAGTGATCTAAATCAAATCCCTTATGACTATACAGTGGAAGTGAGAAATAGATTTAAGGGACTAGATCTGATAAACAGAGTGCCTGATGAACTATGGATGGAGGTTTGTGACATTGTACAGGAGACAGGAATCAAGACCATCCCCAAGAAAAAGAAATGCAAAAAAGCAAAATGGCTGTCTGAGGAAGCCTTATAAATAGCTGTGAAAAGAAGAGAAGTGAAAAGCAAAGGAGAAAAGGAAAGATATACCCATTTGAATACAGAGTTCCAAAGAATAGCAAGGAGAGATAAGAAAGCCTTCCAGGGATCAATGCAAAGAAATAGAGGAAAACAATAGAATGGGAAAGACTAGAGATCTCTTCAAGAAAATTAGAGATACAAAGGGAATATTTCATGCAAAGATAGGCACAATAAAGGACAGAAATGGTAGGGACCTAACAGAAGCAGAAGATATTAAGAAGAGGTGGCAAGAATACACAGAACTGTACAAAAAAGATGTTCATGACCCAGATAATCATGGTGGTGTGATCACTCACACTCACCTAGAGCCAGACATCCTGGAATGTGAAGTCAAGTGGGCCTTAGGAAGCATCACTATGAACAAAGCTAGTGGAGGTGATGGAATTCCAGTTGAGCTATTTCAAATCCTGAAAGATGATGCAGTGAAAGTGCTGCACTCAATATGTCAGCAAATTTGGAAAACTCAGCAGTGGCCACAGGACTGGAAAAGGTCAGTTTTCATTCCAATCCCAAAGTAAGGCAATGCCAAAAAATGCTCAAACTACCGCACAATTGCACTGATCTCACACTGGTGGCTCAGAGGTTAAAGCATCTGCCTGTAATGCAGGAGACCTGGGTTCGATCCCTGGGTCAGGAAGATCCCCTGGAGAAGGAAATGGCAACACACTCCGGTATTCTTGCCTGGAGAATCCCATGGACAGAGGAGCCTGGTGGGCTACAGTCCACGGGGTTGCAAACAGTTGGACATGACTGAGCAACTTCACTTTCACTTTCACACACTAGTAAAGTAATGCTCAAAATTCTCCAAGCCAGGCTTCTGCAATATGTGAACCATGAACTTCCAGATGTTCAAGCTGGTTTTAGAAAAGGCAGAGGAACCAGAGATCAAATTGCCAACATCTGCTGGATCATTGAAAAAGCAAGAGAGTTCCAGAAAAGCATCTACTTCTGCTTTATTGACTATGCCAAAGCCTTTGACTGTGTGGATCACAATAAACTGTGGAAAATTCTGAAAGAGATGGGAATACCAGACCACCTGACCTGCCTTTTGAGAAACCTGTATGCAGGTCAGGAAGCAACAGTTAGAACTGGACATGGAACAACAGACTGGTTCCAAATAGGAAAAGGAGTACGTCAAGGCTGTATACTGTCACCCTGCTTATTTAACTTATATGCAGAGTACATCATGAGAAACGCTGGGCTGGAAGAAGCACAAGCTAGATCAAGATTGCTGGGAGAAATATCAGTAATCTCAGATATGCAGATGACACCACCCTTAAGGCAGAAAGTGAAGAAGAACTATAGAGCCTCTTGATGAAATTGAAAGAGGAGAGGGAAAAAGTTGGCTTAAAGCTCAACATTTAGAAAACTAAGATCATGACATCCGGTCCCATCACTTCATGGCAAATAGATGGGGAAACAGTGGAAACAGTGGCTGACTTTATTTTGGGGGGCTCCAAAATCACTGCAGATGGTGACTGCAGCCATGAAATTAAAAGACACTTACTCCTCGGGAGGAAAGTAATGACCAATCTAGACAGCATATTAAAAAGCAGAGACATTACTTTATCAACAAAGGTCCGTCTAGTCAAGGCTATGGTTTTTCCAGTGGTCATGTATGGATGTGAGAGTTGGACTAGAATATAGAAAGCAGAAGGCTGTAGAATTGATGCTTTTGAACTGTGGTGTTGGAGAAGGCTCTTGAGAGTCCCTTGGACTGCAAGGAGATCCAACCAGTCCATCCTAAAGGAGATCAGTCCTGGGTGTTCATTGGAAAGACTGATATTGAAGTAGAAACTCTTAATACTTTGGCCACCTGATGGGAAGAGCTGACTCATTGGGGAAGAGCCTGATGCTTGGAAAGATTGAGGACTGGAGGAGAAGGGCATGACAGGGGATGAGATGGTTGGATGGCATCACCAACTCAATGGACATGGGTTTGTGTAGACTCTGGCAGTTGGTGATGGACAGAGAGGCCTGGTGTGCTGCAGTTCATGGGGTCTCAAAGAATCGAACTTGACTGAGCGACTGAACTGAATTATTTCAGAGACGACTCCTTTAATCCCTCGTCTGGGAGATATAAAGTGTCTGCTGGCATTCTTAAAGACAAATGGGAGAAAGGACCCATACATTTCATTGTTCAGTATATAGACATTCACTAAATCCTTCTGGTTTTCGATTTGCCTGGAGTCCTATAGAGTCTCCCTGATTTAATTTCTCCAAGTCATCTCTGAGGATCGAGCATAGAATCCATGTTTTCTACATCTTCTTTACAAAATTTATTGGCAGTCTTCTTATATCAAATCCAATTGTACCCCTATGATTCCTCTCAGTGTCTGAGAACTTCTTGGGTTATGAGGTCCAAAACAGCCAGATTCTCGTTTCCTCCGTTCAGAAGTTTTCTTGCTCTCTAATTTTCCATCTCACTTCCCGAATTAGATAACTGTCCTTCCTTCCTCTGTTCACTTTATTCTTATGGATTTCGTTAAATCTTTTCACTGTCATTTCACTAAATTTCACAAGAGAGCAGTGGAAACAAAATGTGTTTAATCTTTCATGTGTAACTGAAGTTCAAGAATTTATCTTTTTTTTTTTTTTTTACAATCATATTGATTTCTAGCAAGCACATTTCTGTGGGCTCCAGTGCTTGGCTTCTAAGTCAGAAAGTTACTCCCTTGTTTATTGAGGGGCATGACAGAGTAACTGATGAGCCTGTAAAATTATATAGTCCTTCTACCAATTTTCTGGCTATGTTGACCATTGGTAATTTAAGTACCTGTGGCAGCACCAGGGGCATCTTGTGCCCTGTCATTGCCATATCCATGTGTCATATAACAATGGTTTAAAATTGATGATTCAAAAATTAGAGAGTTTTTCTTAAAGGTATATTTTACTCAACCACTGCAAAAGATACAATTTATTTTAATAGCATTGAGAAACCATTTCATTGTTTTCTTCTTTCTTTAGTAGAATTTTTTTTTAAGCTGATTTCTAAGAGAATTTTCCTGATACGCCAATCCAATTTCTTCCTTTTTAACTCTTTATTCCACAGTCTTCTGAATTTATATTTTCTGATTAAGAGGATACACTCTTCATATTGGGCCGTTGGATTTAGGATCTGTCCTATAACCACATTTTTAAGTTTCAGTAGAGGTCCTACTTCTAATACTTTGGGATAAATTAAATTCTTACTTAACTATGGAGAAGGGAATGGCACCCTACTCCAGTACTCTTGCCTGGAAAATCCCATGGGCGGAGGAGCCTGGTGGGCTGCAGTCCATGGGGTCGTGGAGAGTCGGACACGACTGAGCGACTTCACTTTCTCTTTTCACTTTCATGCATTGGAGAAGGAAATGGCAACCCACTGCAGTGTTCTTGCCTGGAGAATCCCAGGGATAGGGGAGCCTGGTGGGCTGCTGTCTATGGGGTCGCACAGAGTCGAACACGACTGAAGCGACTTAGCAGCAGCAGCAGCAGCTTACTTAACTTACTCTTGTTTGGAGGATATTTATCACTATGGCTCCTTAATCTTAACCTTTTTACAAGGGAGGATCTTAATTCCTTTAGTCTGTGTTCAACTGATGATATCTTTTGTCATTTTAATTTTGTGTCTTTGAACCTTCTCCAGCTTCATTACATTTGTTTTAAGGTTCGTTAACCAGAAAGTCATATGGTACGTCTGGTGTGAATGCTTTATGAGTTTTTAATCAGGATAGAATTTTGTTTTCTGTTTGGCTCAGTATATTTCCTGATGAGATTCAGAGCTTTTTTTTTTTTTTTTTTGTCATGAACTTCATTTAAAAGCCTTCAGATCATCTGTAATGGTAACTGGATTGACTTCCAGAACAAAAGTGGGATCTTTAGGTCTGTCATTTTTATTTAGACTAAAAAAGAGAGACTGGAAGGCTTTTTAGAAGTCCTATCACACAGTTCCATGTGAGGGAACAAAACATAAGGAGACTAAGGATGAGCATAAGGATGTTGTGTTAGTCACTCAGTTGTGTCTGACTTTTTACGACCCCAAGGACTATAGCCTGCCAGGCTCCTCTGTCCATGGAATTCTTCAGGCAAGACTACTGGAGTTGGTTGTCATTCCCTTCTCCAGGGGTCTTCCTGACTCAGGAATCAAAACTGGGTCTTCTCCATTGCCAGCAGATTCTTTACCATCTGAACCACCAGGTATAGGTCACTCAAAAACCTGGACTCTTGGATCCTAACCAGGAATTTTCTCACTGCATACTTTTGCCTAGTAAATCATTGGTGGCTCAGACTGTAAAGAATCTGCCTGCATTGCAGAAAATCTGGCTTTGATCCCTGGGTCTGGAAGATCTCCTGGAAGGGGGCATGGCAACCCACTCCAGTATTCTTGCCTGGAGAATTCCATGGGCAGAGGAGCCTGGTGAGCTACAGTCCTTGGGGTCACAAAGAGTTGGACATGACTGGGCAACTAACACTTTCACTTTCATGAATGAATTCAGAGTCCCCTATACTGTTCTTTCCTTCCCTAATATTACCTGCATTATTTCTATTCTCTCTAGTTTCCTTTCCCTCTTGTCTGTTTATAGTCCTTACAACTTCTAATACTTCCACCTACGATTTCCATACTTCTCTCAGTCCCGCCTCCTCTGAATCTCTTATCCTTCGTGAATTTTTGTCCTCTCTGAAAACAAGAGGATTAAAGATCAGAGCTCTGATCTGCCTGATTTCCATTTTTGCCCCATTATTGTCTGTGTTCCATGCAGCAGCTTGAGTGTTTATAAAAAATAAAAAATCTAAAGAGAAAGAGCAAAGAATAAGGCAGATTCACTAAGATAAGCAGGGACTAGAGTTGGAAAGAAAGCCAGTGTGTGTTAGTTACTCAATCATGCCCGACTCTTTGCGACCCCAAGGACTGGAGCCCACCAGGCTCCTCTGTCCATGAGATTTTCTAGTCAAGGATACTGGAGTGTTGCCATTTCCTTCTCCAGGGGATCTTCCCAACCCAGGGATCGAACCCGGGTCTCCTGTACTGAAGGCAGATTCTTTACCAACTGAAAGCCAAAATGACTCTAATTCTTCCCAGGACTCAGCTATACTCTCATGTCTTACGGTTGCATAAAACATCCCTCTCTCCTTATAATATATTTTGCTTCTGTGCTTGTGAAAGTTCATTTCACTACTAGTAACTGAATCATCCTACTTAACACCCTCTGTTTAAAGAAAATGATGAACTATTTGAATGTTTGTATGTTGAAAATAATTTTATGAGCTAAAACACCACCTATAATGTTTCTGTGGGGAAAATGTGTGTCCCCAATAATGTAAATGACTCTGTGGAATTGAAACCTAAATTCCAAATTTAAGATTGCTGATTTATCTCCCTGGTAGCTCAGTTGGTAAAGAATCCGTTGGCAATGCAGGAGACCCTGGTTTGATTTCTAGGTCAGGAAGATCCCCTGGAGAAGGGACACGCTACCTACTCCAGTATTCTTGGGCTTCCCTGGTGGCTCAGGCAGTAAAGAATCCACCTACATTGTGGGAGACCTGCGTTTGATCCCTGGGTTGGGAAGATCCCCTGGAGGATGGCATGGCAACCCACTCCAGTATTGCCTGGAGAATCCCCATAGACAGAGGAGCCTGATGGGCTATTGTCCACGGGGTCACAAAGAGTTGGACACTACTGAGCAAGTAAGCACATTTTTATCAATTACACCTTTAAAATCACATGTTAATGTCTTTTCCCCCTTTACTTTCTGTCTGTAATGGGGGTGAGGCCCCACGTTCTGATCCTCAGAGGCAATCTTTAGCTGTTGTTGACTGTTAAAAATTCTGCCTTGGCCACCAGTCTATCCCAGTGAACTTATTAACATTTTCAGCAGAGTTTTTGAAGGAATAAGTCAGTATCAGTTAAAAATTTGTCATGTGAAGAAGCACAGCATGATACTGAAGGAGAAAAGGCTTTTGCAGCATCTACTACCCTCTTACCCAAAGATCCTCTTTGCCATAAAATTTAAAAAATGCACAGTGAAAAAAATAAATAAAATGGAAAATCTGGCCTTTAAATCAAATTGGCTCAGTTAATAAATAGTCTCTGAATGTTCAGCCTTGCTTTTAGGTAGCTGAGTTTTACTGCATGATGTGTGTGTGTGTGTGTGTGTGTGTGTGTGTGTGTGTGTGTGGCAGAGGAAAGGGGACTAGGGGTAAGCTTTGAGTTGCCAGTGAAGCATTTTAAGTCACATAAGGAAAAAAATAGATAAGCACTGTCTGTTATTGCTGAGGCAATATCCAGTGAACATCAGTTAAAACAGAAGGTTTTGAATCAGGGAAAAATAATTTTAAAGAGAGCTGTTGTTTTTCTTAATTATAGGGTAAGAATGAAGCTAATTCACTGCTTCCCACGCATCCCCCAACCATAGATAAAGGAATCTCAATAGCATATCATTCAGTACAAGAACTTTACCATCAGTTTTATTCATCAGCAAAACCGAAGAAACAATTGCAGGATGTTCTCTATTATTTAGTAGGGGATGCCTTTATCACTTTATGTCCTTGTCTGACATTCCTTGTTGTTTGTTTCCATTGGATGGTTGGCTTTGAGTTCCGCAGTGCAGTGCCAAATACTTAGGTCAGCACATGGGCGTGTATATTACTTAGAGCTTCATGGCAATGTCACCTCTTGCTTAAAACAGTTGGTCAGCCCCACCTGCTAAGTTGAATATAGTGGAAACCATAGAAGGCCCTTATGACTTTGGAAAGCAAAATGAATAGTGAACTATATTAAAAGTATTATTGAGAAGGAATTGAGTGGCAGACGATTTGATACCAATGATGATTTCATTTTTAAAAGGTATAATAAAATCCTAAAATTTTCCATATGATAACATGTTAAAAGTTAATCATTTTTTTCTCCTTTTGCTACCTGTACAAAAGTGAAGGCAAACGCTTTTGCTGATAGCCAGGGCTGGAGGGGGGAGGACATTTCAAAGAATTGCAAAGCTAATTATTCCGATGTCATTTTTCTAAATTATTCTAATGTGACTTTCAGAACATGCCTTCCATAGATCATTTATTCATTTAGTAGTAATGCTTATGAAAGTAGATAAGCCAGATTTCCTTATGTGATTTTATAATTTACAAGGACAATTTGGCGATGATAAGTTTGGATGCTTCTCTAAGACACTTTGGCTGTTTTCCTCTAACCATATGACAGGCCTCATTTCACATACCTTTCAAATCCCTCCTCTGATTCTTTTCCTTTGGGGATGGTTTCAGCCTACAGTAAGAACTGTTTGCTTCTGAAAGTGGTTGATGGGGACTAGATGCTGCTTGGGAATTCCTTTTCTTTCTTTCTCTGTGGACTCTTTAAGTGGGATGTCCTTGAAATTATAATGATGCATAATTCTTTTTTCTACCATGTCCAGGATATTCCTGATAATTTTTGATTTACATTATTTCGAGATGCATGTACCAGATACATTTGTATTAATTGCTCTGCATATCCTTCTTAAGTTTTTCTCACCTCTAAAATTCACAGATGTAGAGAACAAACTTCTGGTCTCTATGTGCCCCATCTCTGTAATGTAGAGGGGGATGGGATGAAGTAGGAGATTGGGGCTGACATATATACATACAATGTATAAAATAGATAACTAATGAGAACCTAGGGTATAGCATAGGGAGCTCTACTCGATGCTCTGTGGTGAACTCTAAATGGGAAGGAAATCTAGAAAAGAGTGGATATATGTATAAGTTATGACTGATTCACTTTACTGTATAGCAAGAAACTAGCACAACAAAAGTATATTTCAATAAAAATTAATTTTAAAATAAATAAGATTAAAATAAAGCCAAATTATAGACACAGTGAAGTTTGAATCTAATGTGGCTTATTTTAAATAAGTCCCTCCAAATAACTACTTTGTTTTTAATGCATTTTTATTTGCAAGCCTGTATCATGCTTTATGTTCTATGATTCACTGGTTTCCGTTTCAGTTTTAAATAATCAATTGGGGTGCCTTTCGGTTGCTGATACTTCTGTTTATGTGACTTCTGTGTTTTTAAAGTTTATACAAGACTGTATCTAGTGTTTTATATCTTGGAAGATTATTTCTTTGGTTTCTAGTACCAGAAACTTCTTTTTATTTAGAGCCAATTATCATGAGTACGGGGCTTCCCTCATAGCTCAGTTAGTAAAGAATCCACCTGCAATGCAGGAGACCCCAGTTTGATTCTTGGGTCAGGAAGATCCACTGGAGAAGGGATAGGCTACCGACTCCAGTATTCTTGGACTTCCCTTGTGTCTCAGCTGGTAAAGAATCTGCCTGCAATGCAGGAGACCTGGATTCAATCCCTGGGTTGGGAAGATCCTCTGGAGAAGGGAAAGGCTACCCACTCCAGTATCCTGGCCTGGAGAATTCCATACAGTCCGTGGGGTCACAAAGAGTCAGACACAACTGAGTTGTGTCTTTCTTTGTTGTGTGTGTTTGCTTTCACTTTCATCACGAATACAGATTTTTGTCCCACTTCATACTACTGTATTTTATAAGTTCTCTTTTTAAGACTAAAACTATGTCTTTTTGGCTAGATAGCAGTTTCCAGAGCATTGCACCATTGTTGAGTCAGTATTTCTTGAATCTACATATAGACTGTCCAACCTAGTCTACTCTCTCATCCACCCTCTTAGGTGACAATTTCATACAGCACATCCTTCCTAAATATCATTCTTAGCCTCTTATTTCACCGAGAAAAATAGAAGCAACCAGAAGCGAGCTTGAGCCAGCCACTACATCTATTCACTCACTTGTGTCTTTCCCCATATATTCTGCCCTCTCTGTTTATCCTAATTAACTCTTTATGTTCCAAGGAAATGTCAACATCTCTTATCTTGTGAAGATTCTTTTTTTTTCCTTGCCTACTTGAAATAGTTGCTCTAGAATTCTTTGCTATTTCTCACTCATTCATAAGTTTTCCCCCCTCAAGTAAATTGTTCTTATCAGCCTGCAAGCATATAGTTATACCTTCTATCTTTTAAAAAAACTCACTTGTCCTACATCCTCTTTTACTTACCATCCTGTTTCTATCTTTAAATTTTTTTTTAATTTATATATGATAAAGTTCACTCTTTCAGTCTGTTTTCCAGAGTTACTGTATCATTTTGCATTCCCACCAGAGAGATTTGCAGCTGCTCTGCTTTCTTGCTAGTACTTGGTATTGTCAGCTCCTTTTCCTTTTATCTTTCACCCTCTTGTTTTCTTCTTTCTCTACCTCATCTTTCTTTTTAATTTCATATATTCTAATAGGTATATAGTGGTATCTCATTGCAGTTTTAATTGACATTTTGCAAATTAGCAATGACATTGAGCATCTTTTTGTGTGCTTGTTTGCCATCATATATTTTCTTTGATTAGATATCTGTTTACATTTTTTCTCCATTTTATGTTGTTTGTTTTCTTACTGTTGAGATTTGAGAGATTTTAATATACTTTGAGAGATTTTAATATACTTTACAGACAAGTCTCTGTCAAATATATGATTTCAGAATATTGTTTCCCAGTCTTTAGCTGCTCGTTCTTTCATTCTCTTATTATTCTTTTGTTAATTTTTTCTCAGAGGGAAAAGGTTTTAATTTTAATAAAACCCAATTTGTCTCTTTAAAAAATAATAAATCACATTTTTGGTATCAAACCTAAGAATTGTTTAACACAAGATCAATAAATTTTTATTATCTATTTTCTCTTTAATGTTTAACAGTTTTGCATTTCATATTTGGGATCATGATATATTTGGGATTAATTACTGAACAATAGGTGAGGTATAAGTTGAAGTTTGTAATTTCTTTTCATATGGATGTTCAGTTGTTCCAGCACCATTTGTTGAAAGCACTTTATTCTTTCTATTTAATTCTGTTTGCATCTTTATTAAAAGCCCATTGTATCCTAATCTGTGCAGAACTGTTTCTGAATTGATTTGCGTCTCCCTGATGATCAGTGTGATGTAGAGCATCTTTTTGTGTGGCTACTGGCCCTCTGTATGTCTTCTTTAAGAAGTGTTTGTTTAGATCTCGGGTCCATTCTTCACAGATTATTTGTTTTTGTTGTTGAGCTATAAAAGAATTATGTGCATATTTTATTAACTCTTTGCCTGATACATCAGTTCAGTTCAGTCGCTCAGTCTTGTCCGACTCTTTGCGACCCCATGGACTGCAGCACGCCAGGCCTTCCTGTCCATCACCAACACCCGGAGCCTACTCAAATTCATGTCCATCACATCGATGATGCCATCCAACCATATCATCCTCTGCCATCTTCTTCTCCTCCTGCCTTCAATCTTTCTCAGCATCAGGGTCTTTTCCAATGAGTCAGTTCTTCACATCAGGTGGCCAAAGTATTGGAGTTTCAGCTTCAACATCAGTCCTTCCAATGAATATTCAGGATTCAGGACTGATTTCCTTTAGGATGAACTGGTTGGATCTCCTTGCAATCAAGGGACTCTCAAGAGTCTTCTCCAACACCACAGTTCAAAAGCATCAATTCTTCAGCACTCAGCTTTCTTTATAGTCCAACTCTCACATCCATATGGGACTACTGGAAAAACCATAGCTTTGACTAGATGGACCTTTGTTGGCAAAGTAATGTCTCAGCTTTTTAGTATGCTGTCTAGGTTTATCATAGCTTTTCTTCCAAGGAGCAAGCGTCTTTTAATTTCATGGCTGCAATCACCATCTGCAGTGATTTTGGAGCCCAGAAAAATAAAGGCTGTCACAGTTTCCATTGTTTCCCCATCTATTTGCCATGAAGTGACAGGACTGGACGCCATAATCTTAGTTTTCTGAATGTTGAGCTTTAAGCCAACTTTTTCACTCTCCTCTTTCACTTTCATCAAGAGGCTCTTTAGTTCTTTACTTTCTACTATAAGGGTGGTATTATCTGCATATCTGAGGTTATTGATATTTCTCCTGGAAATCTTGATTCCAGCTTGTGCTTCATCCAGCCCAGCATTTCACATGATGTACTCTTCGTATAAGTTAAATAAGCAGGGTGACAATATACAGCCTTGACGTACTCCTTTTCCAATTTGGAACCAGTTTGTTGTTCCATGTCCAGTTCTAACTGTTGCTTCTTGACCTGCATGCAGATTTCTCAGGAAGCAGGTCAGGTGGTCTGGTATTCCCATCTCTTTGAAAATTTTCCACAGTTTATTGTGATCCACACAGTCAAAGGCTTTGGCGTAGTCAATAAAGCAAAAGTAGATGTTTTTCTGGAACTCTCTTGCTTTTTTGATAATCCAGCAGATTTTAGCAATTTGATCTCTGGTTCCTCTGCCTTTTCTAAATCCAGCCTGATACATAGTTTGCAAATATTTTCTTCTATTCCATACATTGCTTCTTCATGTAATTAACTGTTTCTTTTTCTTTGCAGAGTTTTCAATTTGATGTAGTCCCAACTGTTTATTTTTGCTTTTGTTGCCTATGTTTTTGGTGTCATGTCCCAGACATACAGAATAAGTTAGAAGTGTTCCTTTCTCTTCAGTTTTTGGAAAAGTTTGAGAGGAGTGGCACAAACTCTAAATGTTTGGAAGAATCACCAGTGAAACCATCTAGTATGGGATTTTTCTCTGTTGGGAGGCTTTTGATTACTGCTTTCGTCTCCTTACTCATAAATCTATTTAGACTTTCTGTTTCTGCATGATTCAGTCTTGTCAGGTTATATATTTCTAGAAATTTATCTATTTCTTCCAAGCTACCCAATTTGTTGGTGTATAATTTTTCATAGTGGCCTCTTACAGTCTTACGTATTTATGTGATGTCAGTTGTGATGTCTTCTCATTCATTTATAATTTTGTTTATTTGAAACTTCTTTCTTGGTAGTCTAGCTAAAAGCTTGTCCGTTTTATCTTTAAAAAAAAATATTAGTTTCATTAGTATTTGTCTATTGTTTTTCTTATCTCTATTTCATTTATATCCTCTCTGACCGTTGTTTCTTCCCTCCTTCTCCTAACTAGGTTTAGTTTGTTCTTTTTCTAATTCCATGAGACATAAAGTTAGGTTGTTTATTTGACTTTTATTTTCTTAATGTAAGCATCTGTCACTATAAACCTTCCTCTTAGAACTGTTTTTGCTGCATCTCATAAGTTTTGGTATGTTGTATTTTTTTTCATTTATTTCAGGATACTCTGTGATTTCCTTTTTGATTTTTCCTTTGACCCATTAGTTGCTCAGGAGTATGTTGTTATATTCCACATACTGGTGAATTTTTCAGCTTTCTTCCTGTTATTGATTTCTCATTTCATACCTTTATGGTTGTGAAAAAGAAACACAATATTATTTCTATCTTCTTAAATTTGTCAAGGCTTATTTCATGGCCCAGCATGTGATCTATCCTTGAGAATGTTCTATGAAGAGATGCTTTAGAAGTATTTTGATTGCTTTGTAAATATTTGTTGGATGAAAGAATGAATCTACTTTTATTTATTTATTCCTAAGTCAAATTCCCCAGTAATCCATTCCCCATCTAATAGCCACAGTGATATTTTATAAATACTAACTAAAAGATTTCCCTGATAACTTGGAATGAAAATAAAATTTTTAACCAGGCCTGAAAAGCCTTAAATGATCCGACCTCACTGCTTACCTTGAAGACTGAGTCACCTTGCTTCACTCACACCCTTTTTTGCAATTTCAGCCTCCTGCCTTTCTTTTTTACTTTTTTAATGTTTATTGGAGCACAGTTGCTTTACAGTGTTGCTTATTTTCTGCTGTACTGTGTGCTTAGTGCTGTGCTTAGTCGCTCAGTTGTGTCTGACTCTCTGCAACCCCATGGACTGTAACTTGCCAGGTTCCTCTGTCCATGGAGATTCTCCAGACAAGAATACTGGAGTGGGTTGCCATGCCCTCCTCCAGGGAATCTTCCCAACCCAGGGATCGATCCTAGGTCTCCCACACTGCAGGCGGATTCTTTACTGTCTCAGCCACTAGACAAGCCCTTTTCTGCTGTACAGCAATGCAAATCAGCTATATATTTACATATATCCCCTCCCTTTTGAATTTCCTTCCCATTTAGGTCACTGCAGAGCATTAAGTATAGAGTTCCCTGTGCTATACAATAGGGTCTCATTCGTTATCTGTTTTATACATAGATATAGATAGATAGATATATGCCATTCCCAATCTCCCAATTCATCCCACTCCTCTTTCCCCCTTTTGATGTCCACACTTAAGGTTCCTTGTGCTGTGCTGTGCTTAGTTGCCCATTTGTGTCCAACTATTTGCAACCCCATGAACTGTAGCCTGCCAGGCTCCTCTGTCCATGGGGATTCTCCAGGCAAGATACTGGAGTATCCTCCTCCAGGGGAATCTTCCTGACCTAGGGATTGAGCCTGCATCTCTTAATGTCTCCTGCATTAGCAAGCAGGGACTTCACTGGTGGCTCAGATGGTAAAGCGTCTGTCTACAATGCGGGAGACCCGGGTTCGAGCCCTGGGTTGGGAAGATCCCCTGGAGAAGGAAATGGCAATCCACTCCAGTATTCTTGCCTGGAAAATCCCATGGACAGAGGAGCCTGGTAGGCTACAGTCTATGGGGTCACAAAGAGTCAGACACAACTGAGCAACTTCACTTTCATCACTTTCACTTTCTTTACCACTAGAGCCACCTGGAAAGCCCAAGGTTCCTTGAGGACACCAAATTCTTCCCTGCCTCAGGGCCTACCCTTGCTTCCTGCCTGGAATATTCCCACTCCCTACTAGTCTTTACTTCTGCTGCTGCTAAGTCGCTTTAGTCGTGTCCGACTCTGTGTGACCCCATAGATGGCAGAGCACCAGGCTCCCCCGTCCCTGGGATTCTCCAGGCAAGAACGCTGGAGTGGGTTGCCATTTCCTTCTCCAATGCATGAAAGTGAAAAGTAAAAGTGAAGTCGCTCAGTCGTGTCAGACCCTCAGCGACCCCATAGACTGCAGCCTACCAGGCTCCTCCGCCCATGGGATTTTCCAGGCAAGAGTACTGGAGTGGGGTGCCATTGCCTTCTCCATACTAGTCTTTAGGTAAGTTTATTTTCAGTCAGATCTTAGTTTCAAATGTAAGAACTTTATTGTTAATACTGTTTTTTTCTAATGTTAAAAAGTAACACTCAAAGCATCAGAAAATCTAGTGACAGAGAGTATGGTGTTTCCTAACTTCATTAATTTTATTCAATGTGTTTAATGGTTTTCATCTTATTGAGGATTTCAGTGTATTATTTAAAAATACTATAGATTTTCACTTTAGGGTAATTATAGATACATTGAAGGAGATCAGCCCTAGGATTTCTTTGGAAGGAATGATGCTAAAGCTGAAACTCCAGTACTTTGGCCACCTCATGCGAAGAGTTGACTCATTGGAAAAGACTCTGATGCTGGGAGGGATTGAGGGCAGGAGGAGAAGGGGACAACAGAGGATGAGATGGCTGGATGGCATCACTGACTCGATGGACGTGAGTCTGAGTGAACTCCGGGAATTGGTGATGGACAGGGAGGCCTGGTGTGCTGCGATTCATGGGGTCGTAAAGAGTCGGACACGACTGAGCAACTGAACTGAACTGGAATATCTCTATTTGTGGACAAAAAATTGAGAATAAGAGGAGGAGAGGCTGGGAAAGATGGTAAGATTGAAAGAAGCAGATGCTGTTTTTAACTGGTCTCCTGTTTAAGGTAACAATATAAAGTGGAAGATGGTGCAATATTTTACAAACAAAAAGAAGTATCTTTTATGCTCTGATCTTAAAACTGCCATATAATATTACTTTATTGATCTTTGCAATGTCAGTAAAGTAAGTAGGTGTTAGGAATTGTGACTTGCAGCTAAAAAAAGGCAACTAAGAAGAAAAAGAGACCTTTGGAATTGAGCTTGCTGTGAAGACTGAATAAAAGATACCTTAATTTCTAACTCCTGCTGTGGCACTTCTTGGGTTTTATTTCAACTCTATTTGCTCAAAGTATTAATTTTTTTTTTCTGCTAGTATTTGGGGGAATACAAAGCTAAATGAAAGAGTTCAGCCTTTGGGGACATCCTAATCTAGGTGAGGAGACAAGCACCTACAGCTAACCACACGTATATTAAGCTCTGTAGTCAGTGAATGTTGGTAGCAAACGTGATAGAATAAGGATTTAGAAGCAATTCACTTGAACTGAGGAGAATTAGGAAGTATTTTATGACAGAAGTGGTTTTGGATCTTGGCCTAACTGAGGAGTTTGACAGATGGAGACAGAAAAAGAGCGTTTTTTACCATCTCAAAGTATGTGGAGTTATTCACAAGTATGATGTATTTTATGGAAGAGAATAAAATCTGGTGCTACTGAAGCATGGAGTGTGTAGAAAGAGATGAGTTTTTCTACTCCCTACTTTGTTACTCATGAAAAATTCCCTAGGCCGCAGTATTCCTCCTCCTCTTGTTGCATGAGACATTTTCTGTAAAATGTTTTGTTGACTGTGTGTTTTCATAGAACCTGTGTTTCCTCTTTCATTTATTTTTCAGTCATTCACTCATTCATTCTGTAACACATTTAATTGAAACTTGTCACATCCTGCAATGTGAAGTCAAGTGGGCCTTAGAAAGCATCACTACGAACAAAGCTAGTGGAGGTGATGGAATTCCAGTTGAGCTATTCCAAATCCTGGAAGATGATGCTGTGAAAGTGCTGCACTCAATATGCCAGCAAATTTGGAAAACTCAGCAGTGGCCACAGGACTAGAAAAGGTCAGTTTTCATTCCAATCCCAAAGAAAGGCAATGCCAAAGAATGCTCAAACTACCGCACAATTGCACTCATCTCACACACTAGTAAAGTAATGCTTAAAATTCTCCAAGCCAGGCTTCAGCAATATGTGAACCGTGAACTTCCAGATGTTCAAGCTGGTTTTAGAAAAGGCAGAGGAACCAGAGATCACATTGCCAACATCTGCTGGATCATGGAAAAAGCAAGAGAGTTCCAGAAAAACATCTATTTCTGCTTTATTGACTATGCCAAAGCCTTTGACTGTGTGGATCACAGTAAACTGGAAAATTCTGAAAGAGATGGGAATACCAGACCACCTGATCTGCCTCTTGAGAAATTTGTATGTAGGTCAGGAAGCAACAGTTAGAACTGGACATGGAACAACAGACTGGTTCCAAATAGGAAAAGGAGTTCATCAAGGCTGTATATTGTCACCCTGTTTACTTAACTTCTATGCAGAGTACATCATGAGAAACACTGGACTGGAAGAAACACAAGCTGGAATCAAGATTGCCAGGAGAAATATCAATAACCTCAGATATGCAGATGACACCACCCTTATGGCAGAAAGTGAAGAGGAACTCAAAAGCCTCTTGATGAAAGTGAAAGTGGAGAGTGAAAAAGTGGGCTTAAAGCTCAACATTCAGAAAACGAAGATCATGGCATTGGGTCCCATCACTTCATGGGAAATAGATGGGGAAACAGTGGAAACAGTGTCAGACTTTATTTTTCTTGGCTCCAAAATCACTGCAGATGGTGACTGCAGCCATGAAATTGAAAGACGCTTACTCCTTGGAAGGAAAGTTATGACCAACCTAGATAGCATATTCAAAAGCAGAGACATTACTTTGCCAACAAAGGTTCATCTAGTCAAGGCTATGGTTTCTCCTGTGGTCATGTATGGATGTGAGAGTTGGACTGTGAAGAAGGCTGAGCGCCGAAGAATTGATGCTTTTGAACTGTGGTGTTGGAGAAGACTCTTGACAGTCCCTTGGACTGCAAGGAGATCCAACCAGTCCATTCTGAAGGAGTTCAGCCCTGGGATTTCTTTGGAAGGAATGATGCTCAAGCTGAAACTCCAGTACTTTGGCCACCTCATGCAAAGAGTTGACTCATTGGAAAAGACTCTGATGCTGGGAGGGATTGGGGGCAGGAGGAGAAGGGGATGACAGAGGATGAGATGGCTGGATGGCATCACTGACTCGATGGACGTGAGTCTGGGTGAACTCTGGGAGTTGGTGATGGACAGGGAGGCCTGGCGTGCTACGATTCATGGGGTCGCAAAGAGTCGGACATGACTGAGCGACTGATCTGATCTGATCTAATCTGTCATGTACAGATGATTTTGCTAAGTTAGCCTGTAGACACAGTATTAAAGATGACAGGCATAATCTCCTCTGAAGTTCATAGTCTAGTCAAAAAAGATAAGTAGTAGATGCTATTCATTTATTCAAGCAATATTAATTGTTGATCACCTACTATGCATGATAAGAGCTGGAGATACAGCAGTGAACAAAATGGACAAAAGTCCCTGCTTGATGGAAGCAGGTGATAAAGCGATCTGACCTAATGTGAGAATTGATGGAAAGTGCCCTCTGAAAAGATCTTTACTTTGAAACTTGATTGTTGTGTTGTCTCCCCACTGTCTAGTATCTCACACTAGGGGAATTGTTATACAAATGAATAAGAATTATACTACTGCATACACATTAGCTATTAATAGAAGTCCTAAGAGTAGTAGTAGTATAATGCTTATTGTGAGTTACTTTACAAATGTGCTTTAATACAGTTTATCATTTATTCCTTACAGTTACCTTATAAGTATTATTATTCTTCCAACTTTCCAAGGCAGAAAATGAGTCTTAGCATGTGAAGTCTTTTCCCCTAAGATCCCAAAACTTGTAACTAGAAAAGCTAGAAACTTCACCCACATTTAGGTGACATTACATCAACATGAATCTTCACTAGAGTACATTCGCATGTTTTGCATGTTGTATAAAGTCTGCATTTGTCACCGTAGTGCTTGTCAAAGATCTCACAAGTGTCCTGAGGTCCCTTTGATGATAGGAAGTAAGGGTTTAGAGAAGACTTGATGAGAAATGTGTGTGCTGTGTATCTTCCCCACCCTCTAGAAGTTTCTGAATGTCTCCTTGCCCAGTTAGGTTTTTAAAGGGTAACAGTGTAATGCTTTAGGTTTTGAAATGAACTGGGCTTAGTAATGAACTGGGCTTAGTAATGAACTGGTCTTAGAATCCCTGGGATTATGAGTGAACTGTGTCTTCTGATATCACTTAATGGGCAGATGCTAGTTTATAGCTCTGTGAGAGCAGGAACCATCTCTGTTGCATTCATGACTGTTGCCCAATATCAAAGTCACTGCTCAGTAAGTGAAGCCCCACTACCATAATCTATAGCCTGAGAAGAAAGCATACCTCATCCTGGGATTGAGTGTTCTTCCATGAGGCTTTCAAATATACTTAATGAATCAAAAGAATGCCATGCAAATATTGCTTTACTTTAGGTTTGAGAAGCATTTTCCAACCTATTCTGACCATGAAAAGGTGAAATTAGAAGTGGCTTCTCTTCAGCTCATTGTTTTCTCCAAGTGATCTGGAATCTCCTCTTTCAATATCCATGGCACCTACAAGTTTCCTTTCTCTGTCCATAGAGAAGCCTCCTCCCTTTGTAGTTTCTCTCTTTTCCACATGTCCCCTCTGTAATTTTACTCTTTGGATATCCTCTCTTTCCCTTCATTCTGCTCCTTTGAGACTTCAGGCTCTTGAGGAATTGTCAGATATTGAATTATATCTAGTTCTAATAAGGAACAGGGTTGTAGAAATATCAACAAGATAAACCCTTACTGGGACTTATCTTAAGAATTTTATATAAAAGAAAGTTTATCATGCTTATCAGTCTATAAAGGTTAACTTTCTTTTAATATAGCTCCTGTATGTTACTTAAAAAAAAAATTCTGACCCATGTGTATCTCCATCCTCATTTGTAATACTAAGGATCCCTTTCCTAATTTTGACATGGGCTAGACAGATCTACGGAGAAGGCAATGGCACCCCACTCCAGTACTCTTGCCTGGAGAATCCCATGGATGGAGGAGCCTGGTGGGCTGCAGTCCATGGGGTCGCTGAGGGTTGGACACGACTGAGCGACTTCACTTTTACTTTTCACTTTCATGCATTGGAGAAGGAAATGGCAACCCACTCCAGCGTTCTTGCCTGGAGAATCCCAGGGACAGGGGAGCCTGGTGGGCTGCCATCTATGGGGTCGCACAGAGTCGGACAAAACTGAAGCGACTTAGCAGCAGCAGCAGCAGCAGCAGCAGACAGATCTAAGAAACAAGAGGAAGATGGATGAAACAGATTTATCCCATCACAAAAATAATCATCAAGTGAAGAAAGCAATCCTCAAATATCTAAGAGAAATTAACATTCTTTATTCTGTCAGAATTAAGAGAGAATAGGGAAAGTATTAAATACAGATGCTTCAAATTTGGAAGTCCTAAAACTGAGCTAAATTGTATGCAGAAGTTAGATTAAGCTAAAGAGTCAGTGTTTATGTTTCTTGTGCACCAGATACTTCATTGAGTACAGATGGCATAAAGACGAAGAGATCATTCATGGCCATGCTAATTACAGTCTAACTGGGAACAAAATGTGTAAACAGATAACTTCCATACAACATGAGAAGAACTAATATAAAATTATTCTCAGGAATTCCACACTAAACCTCCAAACTAAATCAAGAAATCATTCCTGGAGAAAGTGATGCTGAAGTGAGTTCTAGCCAAGTGAAGAAGTTATGGAAAAAAGTGAGTTGTAAGCAAGGACAATGAGGTAGACAAAGGCAACAAATTGTGAGCAGGAAAAGTATGCACAGGAAACTATTATTAGACATAAAGTTTAAAGGAAAAAGTGACAGAAGATGAGGATGGACAATGGACAGGGGCAGGTTCACGGAGGATCTTGTGTGTAGTTCTAAGAAGCTTGGACTTGTAAATGATGAACCATAAATCAGGAATGGCAAAGTTTTGCTCTGGTTACAAATAACTCCCATTTTCACTGGCTTAAAATAGCACAAGTTTATCTTTCTTTCACTGTATGTCTATCACAGGTGAGCAGGGGGGTTCTACTTGTTGTCACTAAGGAACCCAGGCTATTGAAATATCTTGAATGGTGGAAGTTACCTTGTCAGAAGGAAAAGAGTATTCTGGAGGGTTTCACATTAGCAACTAAATGTTCTTTGAGGTGACACAGATCCCTTCTCACAGCCACCACGTGTGCAGAAGGAATAAATTCTGTATGTTTCTAGAAAATAGTACTAATGACTAGCACAGTTTGCCTTTCTAGTCACCAAATATTTGATTTGTCCTCCATGTAGTATGCAAAATGTGTTCACCTCCTCCCTAAGGGAGACACATTTAGTCGTGTCATCAGCTGAGTCTGGGGCCTTACAGTAGCTACTGCATTGGGGTATAATGCCTAGAAGTTTACCTGACTTTGGTCCAAAGACTTTGAGGTAAGGGGACAAATTATCAGCTCTAGTCTCCAAACCCAGTATCCACTGTTGGAATAGAAGTAAAACAATGACAGTACGTAAACGCACACAGTGGAAAGAGAGAGATGCACCACAGCTACTGATTAGATTTCATGAAGTTCTGCTGGAGTAAGAGAAGAAACCTGTGCCCTGAAGATGATGTTGAGCTGGGGGATGGGGAAGAGTGCGCCTTGGTTAACTCCTGATTCTGATCCTTGAAAATGTCTTCCCAGTGCATTTCTCTGTGGCTCTATTCTCCACCCTCATAGTTTCTTCCTCTTCATTATTCTCTTTGGATTGTGGTTCTGTGACAGCTACCTCAAATATTTAGTCAGCTTCTTACCTGTTTCATTTTAGTTATCCCATCGTGCCATTAGCCATACCCACAATTCTTTTTGAAACACGGTTCTGTCTCTCAACATAGTCGTGGGTACTTTAGTTCTTATCCGTCTTCGGATAAAGGAGACATAACTTCTGTCTCTTTTCTTTGCACCATTCTTGTCTAGCTGGGAAAATGTATTGGGCACACCTTGAACACATGGTTTTAGCAGTCATGTCTTTGTTTTGCTTGCAAGGCTGACTTCTAATCACCTTTTGCCACCCAAAGCCTACTCAGTTTTATATTTTACCAATGGAAAGGATAACACTATTGCTTCTTCCAACCTGAAAAGTCCCCTGATATTTTCCATTCTCCCTATTTATTTTAGGCTTGCTTATTGTTGTTGCTGTTCAATCGCTCAGTCACATCTGACTCTTTGTGACCCCATGGACTACAGCTCGCCAGGCTTCCCTGTCCTCCACTATCTGCCAGAGCTTACTCAAATTCATGTCCATTGAGTCGGTGATGCCATCCAACCATCTCATCCTCTGCCACCCCCTTCTCCTCTTGCCCTCAATCTTTCCCAGCATCAGGGTCTTTTGAAGCTGATTTTTTAAATTAATTTTTATTGGATTATAGTTGATTTACAATGCTGTTAGTTTCTGTTGTATAGCAGAGTGAATCAGATATTTACACACGCTCTTTTTTAGATTCTTTTCCCATGTATATTATTATGGTGAATACTATTGAGAAGAGTTCCCTGTGCTATATAGTAGGTCTTTATTACTTATTTATTTTATATATAATAGAGTGTATATGTCAATCTCAGTCTCCCATTTTGTCCCTTCCTCCTTCCCCCTTGATAACCATGATTTTGTTTTCTATTTCTGTGACTCTGTTTCTGTTTTATATATAAGTTCACTTGTACAGTTTTTTAGATTCCACATATATAAACAGCTTCATAGAATATTTGTCCTTCTCTATCAGACCTAATTCACTCAGTATGACAATCTCTGGGTCCATTCATGTTTCTGCAGGTGAAGCAGCCAATTTGTAAAGGTTGTTTTTTTCTTATAATACCTGATCAAATGTAACCAATAGCAGTTAATGTATGTAACTAATGTTCATATGTCTAATCCTTGCCTCTAAGCTGCTAGTTCATTAGATCCATTTTCTGTACCTATCAGTGTTGCCAATTGTTTTATCACTGCATTAACGGACTATCCCACTTTCCATTTCTTCACATCCCCTCTCTGGGCCCCCAGACTAATTCTGTTTCTCAATGTTATTGTTCAGCAGCATCCTACTTCTGGAAACCAAGTTTCATTTCAATCAGGATAAGATAGGTTGTACTGTGTTAACAGATCAATTAACTCGGTGTCTTAAAAACCACAAAAGTTTTTTGCTTATACTACATATAGATCATGAGTCATCATTCAGGGATCTAGGGATCAAGGACCACCATCTCAAATATTGTATTACAGTAATGGGAATAAGAGAGCCCTGGCTGGTCTTTCCTCAGCAGGTAGATGCTGTGGTTAAAAGTGACGAAACTCATTGGTCAGAAATAGTCACATGGACTCTCATCCCAGCCATAAAGAAAGCCAGGAATTCCAATCTACTGTGTGCCCAGAGGGGAAAGAAGTGGAAATATCTGCTGAAAACGTGAGCAGCTCTCACAGATCCCTGAATGGTTTTATACAAAAGTAGCACCTGGCAAGATTTCTATTTTATACGATTCTCTCTGGTTTTAATCAGAGAAAGTATCTGTAGAGAACAAGATGGGAAATAAACCATGCTAATTATGAAGCCACACTGTAATTTGGTAGGACTTAGTGATTAGATAAACAAGGATAAAAATGATTTCTGTGTTTCTGGACTTCAGTGACTGTGTCACGATTGGTACCATTAATTAAAGGGGTACAAGCAAAGTGGTAGACATGAAACAACAGAAAGACGCTGCGTCAAGCTGGAGATACACTTTGTTTTAGACATTTGGAGTAGAGACAACAAGCATTTGGTGATACGTTTCTGATGTTCAGGTAGAGGTCATTACTGGATATAAATTAGATTTATTCTAATACTGAAAGTATTAGATTTTAATTACAAACCATGAAAAGGAAATAAAACCCCCAAGGGAGATCCTGGGAGAACCTAAATTTAGATGCTGGGAGGCGATCCAGAGAGAGCTGTGCCACAGCTTAAAGGAGGGAAGAGAGCTCCAAGGGGAGGATAGTCCACAGGTTAAATGTTGAAAGGGAAATTCAAGATAAAAGATAAACTGAAGTATTGGGTTTGGCAATGAGAAAGTAGAAGTTTTGCAAGCATAGTCTCATTGATGTGTGTGTGTATGTTGAAAGGGATACCTTACTTCATTGAATTAAGGAACAAATGGGGAAGGTGAAGAAGTAAAGATGATATGATCATCTTTCAAGAATATGATCTAGAGCCGATTTTGTGACTTCTCAGTAATGCAGTATTGCCAGTAAAGGAAGGTGGTGATTCCTCTTTAACAGTTTCTAACATAATATCCCTCACTGAGTGACTCAGGAGATCAGTGAATTCTGCCACTTGCCAAATGAGTCTATTCTGGGTTTAAATTCAGGAACTAGGAAATACCACTGGGTGAGTCCATGACCCTAGTTGGCCCAACTATGAGACAGTCTCGGGGCAAAACTCCATGTATTACCTGAGTACTATGAGTTTTTTTCTTTGGCTGCTGGATTGCACTATTTTTGGTTCACAAAAGTTAGTATCAATTCAGAGTTAGTGTCTAACTCTGAAAGAATCTGTATATTTCCTTCCCCTCGATGCACAGTCTCCCTCATTTGTTAATGGCCTCAGGTACATTTGGAAAAGGCTTGGAGGAAGATTCATAGTTATTACATATGTCAGTGCTTCAGGATTTTGTTTCAAGGAGACCTTGAGTCCTTTTGGCCTTCCCCGGTGACTCAGACGGTAAAGAATCTGCCTGAAACGCGGGAGAGCTGGGTTCGATCCTTGGGTTTGGAAGATCCGCTGGAGAAGGGCATGGCAACCCACTCCAGTATTCTTGCCTGGAGAATCCCCATGGACAGAGGAGCCTGGCAGGTTACAGTCCTTGGGGTCGCAGAGTCAGACACGACTGAGCAACTTTCACTTTCACTTTTTTCCACTTGAGTCCTTTCAGTCAAGAGGCACAGTTAAGAGGCTGATTCTCATCATGGAGGCTCAGGGCAAGTTTCTGGCCCCCAGATTTTGGAGGTTTTTCAGTTAGATGGATCACATAATATTTTAGTAGGCTACTTATCTATCATTCCTAGGATACCATAATCAATTAGCCACTGACAAAGATCCTTGTGGTCAAAACTTTGATTAACACTTTATGGTAATTAGTTTCTACCACTTAGTTTCTGCCACTGGAACTCCATCATCCCTACTGAAATCAAAGAGCCTCCTCAGTGGCAGTTTTGAGGTTTTAAAGTATATTGGTGTTTCTTTTTAATTGTGTTTCTTAACTCTTTGGTGAAAGGAGTGTTCTCTGAGCCTCCTGGGGCGGCGTAGTTCCTGGAAGACAGCTATAAGTCATGCATCATAAATTCCTGCCAACATTTCTGTCTCCCTGAGGTTTTAGGATTCTTCCTTTATAATCTGGGGGATTTGTGGCATATCAGTCTCACATTAAATACGTAATCTCTGGTGAATGTACTCATATCAATAATTTAGACCCCATTCAAAGTTATGTCCCAGCCTCCTCAACCTAGCACTCTTAGCATCCATGTTCAATGGGTTGTCCAGTTTCTTTGTCAAAATAAATTAGCTAAGTTTTGTTTATCCTCTTGGAGTGTAAGTGATCTCCTACCTTGTCAGGCGTTACATTCCCCCCCTCCCCCCCAAACCATTCAGCTCCAGTTATAGGAGAAGACGTCCTAGGGAGGAATGGATGTGAGCATCCTCTTACGAGGCATCTGCTTCAGAAGGGTTATTACAGGGTCTTAATGATCTCGCCTAATGAGAAGGTACATCTTCTCAGAAGACTCTCAGAGACTTGGGAGTTCAGGAATCTCATTTTTATCTGCATCTACCTAGATGTCCTCAGGTCAGAGATCCAGGACCCGCTCTTTTCCAGTGGATGTTCTGACTTTCACAAAGGAGACTCCAGGACTCTGTGAAATAAATTTGTATTGTCATTCTTCAACCCACAAAATTAAATTCTGCATCTGATTTTAAGCAATGCTTATTCTACAGCTATAAGAAATAAAAGATTCTTTTAAGACTGCCTTAGAAATTCTCTTTTTTCTTAAACTGAAAGTTTAAAAATTCTGAACTTATTTACTTCTGGTAAATCCTCCAACAGGCACAAATAAAAAGTGGTAAATTCTATCCCACTGTTTTGGAGTTATTGCTGTTACCATAAAGGTCAAGTACAGGAGTCCCCTGGCTTCCCAAGACACTTGCTTTAATAGGCACCTTATTTTACTTACTGTAGTTATAATTTAGTAATTGTGATACCAATACATGGCAAAGATCCTATTTTTAATTTGTATAAAGCTTGACACAATATTGAAGGCTAAGGGCATAACCAAATTGGTCATAGGATTTTTTTTTTTTTTTGAGGCTTTGTTTCACTACCTCATTCATGGTACCATTTGCTGTATCAGTTGAGTCCAGTTAGGAAAAGAAATCACACTGGGAATTTCTACACCGTGGGTTTAACACTGCTGCTGCTGCTGCTAAGTCGCTCCAGTCGTGTCCGACTCTGTGCGACCCCATAGATGGCAGCCCACCAGGCTCCCCCATCCCTGGGATTCTCCAGGCAAGAGCACTGGAGTGGGTTGCCATTTCCTTCTCCAATGCAGAAAAGTGAAAGTGAAGTCGCTCAGTCGTATCCGACTCTTAGCAACCCCATGGACTGCAGCCCACCAGGCTCCTCCATCCATAGAGCTGAATAAATAGGTATAGGAGATTGATAAACAAAATGATAACAAGGAGGTCACTAAAATAAAACAATTTGAGGGAGCAGGTGCCAACCCAGAGCCTGGGTGGGATGGGAGGAGTTACCATAACCTAGGATTTTGGATGAGCAGCCTTATAGATCTAAATTTCAGACCTTTGAGGAACAGGCCCATCTGGCTGCTGTTCGTATGTCTGAGGTTGGTTCTGTGAGTGTTCAAAGTGGTTGGTGTCTGGAGCCAACTGCTGCTACCGAGATGAATTGCCGCTGGTGTGACAACACAGACAGGAACAGCAAATAAACGGAATAAAGACCCTTCTCTATCCTGCTGCCTTCCAGTCTCTCTCTAATGCTTCCTATTGACAGAATCTAATATGAACTGGCTAGCAAAAGATTCTGAAAAATGTAATTTGCCAAGTCCCAACCCAAGCATTGTGTAAAAGAATATAAAAGAGTGGGTTTGGAGCTGAGCTGCAGTAGATGTATAAACAAAGATGTTGTAGAAGCTGTGATTTTTAAACTGTCACCTAGAGGCTGAGAAGGAGTTAGGTCAAGAGGAGGGGAAAATATTTCAGTCAGAGGGGATGATATATGCTAAGGCCAGAAAAAAGAGAGAATGGAAAATTAAGGCAGGTGATAACAACTCATGCCATTTTCTTTATATAACCCCAGAAAACTGGTTGATGAGCTTTCTTACTTAAAGATTAACATCAAAACAATGGTTCTTACATTATTAATGATATATTCCTGATATGATTACAATACCAGAAACTTATATGTTTGCAGACCTTTTACATTTCCCAAATTTAGCTCCTAAAGAAGCTTTAAAACAATTTGGCTGATACATGTAATTTTGTTCTTACTGCTATTCTTTTCCTTTCTAATAAAGGAATCACCAGTCTGTTCTCTGTGTACCTATGGGCTTGGTTTGTTTTTTTTTTTTTTTTTTGCTACTGTTGTTGTTTTTAAATTCCACATATAAGTGAGATCATATGGTATCTGTCTTTCTCTGTCTCAATTATTTCATCTAGCATAATGCCTGCAGATCTGTCCGTGTTATCACAAATGGCAATACTTCTTTCTTTTTTGTGGCTAAGTAATACTCTGTTGTTGGTTTTGTATACCACGTTTTCTCTATCCATTCATCCATCAGTGGACACTTACGTTGTTTCCATACCTTGGGTATTGGGAATAATGCTCCAGTGAACATAGAAGGATACATATGTTTTTTTGAACTACTGTTTTCATTTTCTTTAGATAAATACCCAAAATGGGAATTGCTGGATCATATGATAGTTCTATTTTTAATTTTTTGGGAAACCTTCATACTGTTTTTCATAGTGGCTGTACCAATTTACATCTCTGCTGACAGTGTAGGAGGCTTCCCTTTTCTATATATCTTCCCCATAGCTTGTTATTTCTTGTCGTTTTGATGATATTCATTTTAAATGGTATGAGATGATATCTCATTGTCATTTTGATTTGCATTTTCATGATCATTAGTGACATGGAACAACTTTTCATGTACCTAAGGACCATTGGAAAAGACTCTGATGCTGGGAGGGATTGGGGACAGGAGGAGAAGGGGACGACGGAGGATGAGATGGCTGGATGGCATCACTGACTCAATGGACGTGAGTCTGAGTGAACTCCGGGAGTTGGTGATGGACAGGGAGGCCTGGCGTGCTGCGATTCACGGGGTCGCAAAGAGTCAGACACGACTGAGCAACTGAACTGAGCTGAAACCGAAGGACCATTTGTATATCTTCTTTGGAAAAATGTCTATTCAGATCCTCTGCCTTTTTTTCACTGGGCTATTTGGGTTTTTGCTATTCAGTTGTTTTCTTTATGTATTTCAGATATTAACCCATTGTCAGATATATGATCTGCCAGTACTTTATTCCATTCTGTAGATTGCCTTTTCATACGTAATGGTTTCCCTTGCTGTACAGAAGCTTTTTAGTTTGGTATAGTGCCACTTGTTTATTTTTGCTTTTGTTGCCTTTGCTTTTAGATTCAAATACAAAAAATTATTGCCAACACCAGTGTTGAGCGTACTGCCTGTTTTTTCCTAGAAGTTTTTGGTTTGAAGTCTTACATTTAAGTCTTTAATCCATTTTTTGGATTTTCAGTTGATTTTTTGATGTGGTGTAAGATAATGGTCTAGTTTCATTCTTCGGCATGTGGCTGTCCAGTTTTTTCAAAGAAGCTATCCTTTGCCTTCTGCTCTTACTCCTCTCTTTCCTTTGACTTGGGAATAGAAACTTTAAGCAAATCAATAAAAATAAGGTTCGTATACATTTTCACTGTTTTTGTTTTGTTTTAGAGATTTATTTTTCATAGGGAATATTCTATGAATGGTTATACGCCTTATATTTCAAAAGTTTTCATCTTTTTTTTTCTCTCCTGATAAGAAGTGCCATCTTACCCACTTTCAGGATTTAAAATGATTTCAGCTTATGTGACTGCATCCCAGTGTTTTCAGAGGCTTTAATCACCACACACTTTTAATTAAATCAAAGACTACATATGCAGGAGTGAGCCCCTGAGAACAGGGAATGTATTAACTCATGCACTTGATCTGCTGTACCTGCATACTTGCGGAAAGGGGAGTAGTGCCCTGATTGGTTATCTAACTTAGGTCACTATGCTCTACCACTTAAATCTGTGCCTAAATAGACTTCTAGAATGAATACTTTGGTAGCAATATCCTATGGCTAGTAGTGTCAGGCAAGCCATATCTAAATTTTACTCTCTTTAGAAATCATTGAAACCTCAAATTTCTCAGAGCTGGTTTGTGTACTGCATACATGATACATGACACATTAGCCATAGAATGGTGTGCCAATTTATGACTTTATGACTTTGTTTAATCATGTATCATTGCTGACCATCAGAGATAATGGTTTATTTTTTTTTAATTTTATTTTAAACTTTACAAAATTGTATTAGTTTTGCCAAATATCAAAATGAATCCGCCACAGGTATACATGTGTTCCCCACCCTGAACCCTCCTCCCTCTTCCCTCCCCATACCATCCCTCTGGGTCGTCCCAGTGCACCAGCCCCAAGCATCCAGTATCGTGCATCGAACCTGGACTGGCAACTCATTTCATACATGATATTTTACATGTTTCAGTGCCATTCTCCCAAATCTTCCCACCCTCTCCCTCTCCCACAGAGTCCATAAGACTGTTCTATATATCAGTGTCTCTTTTGCTGTCTCGTACACAGGGTTATTGTTACCATCTTTCTAAATTCCATATATATGTGTTAGTATACTGTATTGGTGTTTTTCTTTCTGGCTTACTTCACTCTGTATAATAGGCTCCAGTTTCATCCACCTCATTAGAACTGATTCAAATGTATTCTTTTTAATGGCTGAGTAATACTCCATTGTGTATATGTACCACAGCTTTCTTATCCATTCATCTGCTGATGGACATCTAGGTTGCTTCCATGTCCTGGCTGTTATAAACAGTGCTGCGATGAACATTGGGGTACACGTGTCTCTTTCCCTTCTGGTTTCCTCAGTGTGTATGCCCAGCAGTGGGATTGCTGGATCATAAGGCAGCTCTATTTCCAGTTTTTTAAGGAATCTCCACACTGTTCTCCATAGTGGCTGTACTAGTTTGCATTCCCACCAACAGTGTAAGAGGGTTCCCTTTTCTCCACACCCTCTCCAGCATTTATTGCTTGTAGACTTTTGGATCGCAGCCCTTCTGACTGGTGTGAAATGGTACCTCATAGTGGTTTTGATTTGCATTTCTCTGATAATGAGTGATGTTGAGCATCTTTTCATGTGTTTGTTAGGTTTAATGTGGTTCTATGACCTCTTGGCATCTCTGTCTCTTTGTTTTTAGGATTCTTCCTCCCAAATTGACATTAATCTTTTTTTCTTTCTTTTTCTTATTGTAACCTTGTATGCATTGGCTATGTTTAATTAATAAGAGCTTTTTGAACTTTACTATTTCCTTTCTTCAAACAATAAGAAACTAAGGCATCCAGCTTATCTAATTTTCTCCTTTATTATAAAACAAAAATAAGTTCAATTAGAAAGAGGAAAAAACCCATCATGTTCCTTCTAATAAGTGCAGGTGTCTGCACTTATTAGAAGAGATTGTTTGAAATATAATTGGGAAAGAGAGATGAAAACACATATTTTAGGATGACTGGGTTAGGGGCTTAGTGAAAGTGTGACCATCCCTTCCTAGACAATATATTAAAAATCATAATTGTTAATTATTGGTTGGCCCTGAATAATTAAAACATCAATTAGTAGGAATAGAAATGTGTTGAAATTCCAGTGAAGAAAAATTATACTAATGAATAAATAAATATCTCCTGATGAATAAATGAACACATTCATGCTTTACTACATCTGAATTTCAATGACGAGTTTCACAGATAGTCATCAAGCATTTATTAATAGGTACATCATACATACTGTTCTCAAAGAAAAACACTTTGTGTTGTATTCCGTATAAAAGATTGTGTTGAAAGTGAAAGAACTGCTAAGTAGTTCTCTACTGTAAAGCAGGTCATTAGACATATTCCCATAGAACTTGATATGAAAAAGCAACATCAGTTTCTTTACTAAACCTGTCAGACCTCTTTGCATGTCCTTATCAGTCTCCCTAAGTCTAGACCAGAGAATAACTGTGTTAGCAACCTGTGAGAGAGTGCTGTAGATTTTCCTTTTCTTCTCTTGAAACAAGGCAGGGATTATTTTGCTTCAGGTCAAGTGAGGAGGGTGGACACTTTAATAGATGCACTCACAGAAATGAGGAATATCTGAAGAAGATGTGAGTCACATCTGAATTATAGGCTGGATTTTGCTTAATGAAGTGGATTTATTAATCTCCCCATGTGTCTATTTGAAAACAAATGTGGAAAAAGTAAGAGTAGAGGGAAGAGGGTTAAACACTGGAAAGTCACACTTTTACAGTTCAGTAGATAAAGGATGATGATCCTTTCATTAACCAGGTAGATACCGGAAGAGGAACCAGGTTTCAACCATGTTGCTAGAAGCCAGAGGTTACAGAATGTATCACCAAGTGAAGGTGGATTGGATGAGGTCACATTGGGTAGATGGTCTACATCAAGGAACTGGCTGTCCTCTGCAAGGCTTCCTAAATAATCCACGTATACTCCTCACATGAGAGAGGGAGCTCTTGAATGTCAGTAATCAGGATGCATTCACAGTTGAGGAGGTCCAGCAATGATACCAGTGAAGTCAGACTGCCCCCTTGCCTCCTGTCTTCCCCAAGACTTCAGAACCCTTGCAGAATAAAGACTAGAAGAGGGAGAGGGAGGAGGTGGACAAATGAAACCGCTGATAGGTCTCCATCAGCCTCTGCTAGGGAAGAAACAAGCCACTGAACTACATTTGAGGGTTACGTTTTACATTGTACTGAATTCTACTAGACTGGTTTGTTTGATGCCTGAGATGGGTTGTAAAGCTGTAAATTCTGCCCGAAATGTCACTAAGGAAAAGGAATAGGGGCTTTATATAATATGTACAGGAACAAAGGTTGGAGACAGAAATGCTTTCCCTCTCTGCACTCCATTGAGTCAGATTCTTCAACACAGCCGTGGGGAACTGCATCATCTTATTCCTGGTCATTTCTCTGGCTTCATCTTCTTGCTCTCCTGAATTCAGATCACTTTAGTTTCACTGGTGCCAAGGTCTCTCTCACCTTGGGACTTGCTGTTCTCTCTGCCTGGAATGTTTTTCCTGGATCTTCACAAGGCTGGATCCAGGTCAAACATTCCTTCCTCAAAGAGGAATTTCCTGACTGTCCTATCTGGTATTGCTCCCCTCCCTTATTGAGTTACTTTATCCCATGCTTGGTTTATTTTTTTCATGATATTTAAACCATTTCTAATTATGTTAATTACTTAATTGTTTACTTGTATATTGACAATCAGTCTGTTTTAGGTCTGCATATCCCAATGCTTGAGCTATAACCATTCAATAAACATGTATTAATGAACAAATGACATGGGCCTCAATAATTCAAGAGAAACTTAAGATTACTGGTAAACAGTCATAATTACCATGTCACCCTCTCACAAATGTAAACTGATGTCTAATGACAGAAACTAATTAGAGCTCTTTTCCAGGGCCTTTCAATATAGGGAAATAGGTGCTTCAATCAGCTCTCTTTTCCTTGTGGTAAAATCATTCCCTGAGAAAAGCAAAATACAATAATAATTTATATTTACTATGTACCAGGTACTTTAAACATTTACTCATTTAATTTCTAAAGCTCTTTAAGGTCAGTAATGCCATTTTATAGATTCAGAATATAATGTTTCTGATGGGTTATGGGACTAGAAATTCATGGTGCCAACATTGCATTCAAGTCTATTTGGCTCTGAAGTCCATGGTCTCCCTGGAACATCATATTACTTTCCATCTTAAAACTCTCAGGTCACTGGCGATAACATATATGGCTTCATTAATGGCTTTATGGAGTTGAGATGCTTCTAACTCACTGTTTATGACTTTGACTGTGGAATCAGGGACCCATTATAACAAAGTCTTGGGTTTGATCTTTTCTACATGTATTGTTTGGACAGACCATAAAGACCAAAAGAATATAAACCATAGATATGTTCTTCACAGACTGAGACAAAGATTGTCTGTACAAGTAATTTACTGGTAAGTGTTCCCAGGAGAAACTGGTAGGCCAGTGTTGGGGTAGGGGAAGAGGGGGGAGCAGGACATAGAGGAGCAGAAGTCAAACCAGGAACTAGACTCAGGTCAAGTCCCGAGGAGGGATTAACCAATTCCTGCAGGTCAGGGTTGTCCTGACCTCAGGTTAAGAGATTGGCTTCTCTAGTCCCCTGCCAGTCATTGGCTGAGGGAAGAAGCTGGGGAGGTGCAGATGTGAACTTGCAGGTGCTCTGGCTCTTTCTTTCTTCAGCCCAGCTATGCCAGACAGTCCTGTGTCCAGGCCTTTGGAAGCAAAAGCATAGCAGAGCCTGAGGAAGGTTGTGCAGCAATGGCAGAAGGGATCCCAGGAGATCTGAGTGAAGCACCGACCAGTATTGTACTGATCATAACTGTCTAATGTTCAAGGACAATTACATAAATCCCTCTGGTACAAGGAAGAATTGAGGGCTTATTTTTCACCAAGACTGGACTGTTTAATTTAAGCTCTAGTGATAATTCATCCCAGTGAGTATTTTGAAATGAAGATGTAGGGTGATATGGTGGTTACCAAATTGGATTTCACCAGAAAAGGCATATGGTTCTAGTTGAGACATGGGTCTTAAGGAGCAAAGGATCAGAAAGTGCATCATCACCAATTTATACACAATTGACTGCACTCTGACTCTGTCCTTATTGTTTCCTCAGCCCTAAACCTCAGCACATTATTGCTTCAGAGGCCAAATGCCCTTAAGGCAATCTACGGGATGCCTCTTTCCAGTGTCTTCTTTGTAGCTTGAAAATCTTTACAGTCCTTTCACTGCTCCCAGTTTGACTTCATTTCTGTTCTGTAGTTTTCTGATCTTCCCCAGCAGTTTTTCCTTCAACGCGCTGGAAGAACCTTTGGCTCTCTTATTGCTTAGCTCTCCCTGTTTTGTGTCCATTTATGTGTTCGAATCGCCATTGTGCCCTTATTTTTAGTGAAAGAACTTAAAATGACAACATGGATAGTGCCACAATTAACCTTTATTTCTTTATATTCTTCCCCAAATAAAATACGTGCATTTTTCCTCTGAAGTGTGAGTTACTCTCTAATAATTTCAATTTAATTTGCTTTCTCTTTTTGTTGCAGGTCAAATTAATTGATGTTAGGAAAGCCTAAAATTAAGTACAGTGGAATTCAATGGTTATTTGTCAGAGCTGAGTTCAATTTATAGTTATTTACCAGTAGTAATTTTTTATCTCAAAAAGAGATAAGCATATCAAAGTATTTTCATGTATATTTTGCAAATTTTTAATGAATGCTTAATGAGCTTGCAATATTATTAAGTATCCTACTATAGTGGTTATTTTTACATGTCAACTTGTCTGAGCCATGGTGTCCAGATATTTGGTCTAACAGTATGATTTTGTGAAAGTCTTTTTTGAATGTGATTAATATTTAAGTGATGAACTTTAAATAAAGCAGATTACCAAAAAAAAAAAAAGCAGATTACCCTCCATAATGTGGATGGGCCTCATTCAGTCAGTTGAAGACCTTAATTTTAAAAAGAGTGACATCCCTGAGCTAGAAGGAATTCTGTCCCTGGTGGTTAGCAGACATTTGCTCTGTCTAAAATGTCTGTAACACGTTTGGCCTTTGCCAAAATGTCCTTGCTATTTGCTCCTGTTCAAATCCATATGGCATAGACCAAATGTCTTATGGACGTTTTGGACAAGACCAAACGTTGTACAAGGTCCCTGGGGCTCCAGCCAGCCTACACTGCACATTTAGGACTTGTGCGTCCACAATCACATTAGCCGTTTCCTTAACATAAATCTATCTATCTATCCATCCACACCCTGCTGATGGTGTTTCTGTGGAGAACCTAATATACCTATCGATTTTAAATGGCCCTGTTAAAACCCCATCCTTTTATAAGGGAAAATAATTTTATGTGTAAGAGCTAAATCACCAGTAAAATTACTAGAAATGATAAATGTGAGTGTGGTCTATTTTTGATGACCTACAGGCACACACAAACTATAACAAAGTAGTGTCAAAAGCTATTCCCCGCCCTTTTTAGCCCTGACTGATGGAGGCTATTCCCCGCCCTTCTTAGCCCTGACTGATGGAGTTTTATGCTGTGTCGCCATTCAGCTCTCTCAACAGTAAACAGACTATGGACCATTTGTCCAACTTCTGAAAAAAGGCTTTACGTTGATTTTTTCTCATATTTTATTTGAGTAATGTATAGGATTGTGCTAAAGAAAACTCCAGTGTTGAACTATAATTTTTTAACTAGAATAGTACTTAATGGGAATAGTGTCCTTCATCTTCAATTGTAATGGAGAACCAGGTGGCTACATCTGTGCTTATATTGCTACTTTTATCTGTATTTGTTTTTCCTCTTCTTGATCTAAGTAGGTTGGAATTTCTGCTTGAGGCCTGTACTTTCACACTAGTTAGAAACAACTACTCTTTGGTGACAGGCTGAGGAGGAATTCAAAGTGAGCACCACAGTGGGGTTGGGATGGATCATGTTAGAAGTTTTCCCTCAGAATTGTTTCTGTGGTGTGACATTGATAGCGCACAATTACTTTTAAATATTATTCCAAACCAGGCAGGATCCACCTATGGATATGGCTTCAATTTGGAACCAGTAACTTCTGAAACATTTTACATGGCTTAGCTCCTGTGCGCTCCCATGGAGTATAGAGCTAGAGAAAGAGGTCAGTATTCCTCTCAAGTCAGAAAGTGTTGCTGGTTCTTGAGATCACAGTTATATTGTTGCAGTTTTATGAGGCTGCAACTGCTGTACATGTTTTATGCTCCTATTTTTAATTTTGGAAGGTAGATTCTCTAGCTACTGCTGTTCTACACTCTAATCCTGATTTTCTCTTTTTAATATTTCACACAGAGTGATGTTTCTCTACATTGCACAAGTAACTTAAAATGAAAGCACTGATCTCCAGAGGTTTTAGATCTTCTGTATTTTCCCCCTGTTTCGAACAAGAAATCTGTTCATGGAATGCGTTGGCTTATTAATGAAGTTTCCTGGGGCTTTGGACCATGCTACTTTGAATTTCCTGCATTCTTTCTTTTTTGATTGTGTGTGTGTTCTGTGCACCTTGAATATAGCATCAAGCTAAGTATTTTGAAAAAAACAAAGAATATGTACCTCTCTGGAGAAAGGAAGTATGGATAAAATGGTCTCTGGTTTTTCAGGTGCGTTATTGTCTTGTACTCCCTTTGTTGAAAACATTTACTTCATAATAGATTGCTGTTCTGTGTTGTGCTTAGTTACTCAAGTCGTGTCCGACTCTTTGCCACCCAATGGACTGTAGCCTGCCAGGCTCCTCTGTCCGTGGGATTCTCCAGGCAAGAATACTGGAGTGGGTTGCCATGCCCTCCTCCAGGGGATCTTCCCAACCCTGGGATAAATCCCAGGTCTCCCACATTGCAAGTGGATTCTTTACTGTCTGAGCCAAACAGGGAAGCCCCAATAGATGACCTCTAATAAAATCTTTACATGGCATTAGCTAAAGCATGGCATTTTTAAAAAATCACCCATATGAAATTATTTGAGGGAAGCTTATTAAAGTGAGAATGATAGTTAAATGATCTCTAAGTGATTCCTAAATCCTGAGCTAATATGACTCCACTTTGCTGTGTACCCAGCAGTTTGAATTATTAGAGTGAGATAAAAACAACGTGAAAGAATGATTAGCATGGGCAGTTGCGGACATGCCAAGTTCACTTAGGCCCAGAGAAACAGAACGACAAAGTGGGGAAGGCTCTGGCTCTGAGCTGGACATTCCCAAGTTTGAATTCCTAGACCTTCCTAGACCTGCACTTAGGGCTGTCTTGGGCATATTACTTAGATTCTCTGGGTCAGTTTCCTCATCTGTACAACTGGGATAGTGATACCTAGTCCACCAATGAAATACAAGCTTTGGCATTTGGGGTAGCTGACACATTTTTGTTGCTGTTGTTTAAAAAAAAAACCCACAAGTTATTGATTTCATTTGAGTTGTAGTATGAAGTTTTATTTTTCTTAATAGTAAGGAAGGAAAAGCAGAAGACAACTGAGTTGAGAAGTACAGGGAAGTACAGGACAGGGAAGCCTGGAGTGCTGTAGTCCATGGAGTCGGAAAGAGTCGGACATGACTGAGAGACTGAACAGCAGCAACAACAAGCTGACGCTTGGGGCTGGTGCACTGGGACGACCCAGAGGAATGGTATGGGGAGGGAGGAGGGAGGAGGGTTCAGGATGGGGAACACATGTATACCTGTGGCGGATTCATTTTGATGTTTGGCAAAACTAATACAATTATGTAAAGTTTAAAAATAAAATTAAATGAAAAAAAAATAATAAAGTGCTCAGTAAATAAATAAAGGCGTATTTCCTCAGGAGTAACACCAGTGAGTGCAGGGGTGCAGGCTGACCTTGCAGTACTTCTCAACTCAGTTTTCTTCTGCTATTCCTTTCTCAGTATTAAAAAAAAAAAAAAAAAAACTTGGCACTACAATTCAAATGAAATCTCTTAGAAGTCTGATTCTTTACCAGCTGAGCCACAAGGGAAGCCCTAGAAGTCTGAGGATTATTTAAATCAATAACTTATGTTGTTCTTTTTTTTTTTAACATTTGCTCATAAGGCGTATACCCTTCGAATAGTGGGAATTGCTTTATTAAATAAAATACCCCCCAAGAAAAACTACTGCAGACATCCAGAATTGCATAAATCTACATAATGCCTATTTTTGTTACCAAGAAGCTTGCATACTACTCTCAATATCTTTAAAGCTCCTATTAAATAATTGATTTGTTATAAATAGTATTAATATAATTTTATTTGTTTTAATAACAGTAGCTTGCATGCAATGCCGTGTGCCAGGTATAAATGCATCATAAGAATTGCAATCTCACAACATTATTCTTTTATATTACCCCATTAAATTTGAGAAAATAATCTAAAAAAGATCAAGCCATGGAGCTGGCATCTGGCTGGCATTGGCTTTAGAGTGTTCCCAGTGCTGAAGAGGCAACTATACCAATCTGCCCAAACAGTGTAATTTATGGCAAACACTAGCTCTCCATCTGGTAGCCTAGGATTTTAGTAACTGAAGTTGGGCAGTGAGTACATGCAGGACCAGCCCCCAGTTAAAAATAGTGGGATCTGAGTCTTACACAGGCTTCCTTGCACAGAAACACTGCAGATGAATAGCTTTGTGTCACTGCTTGAAGAGAATGAGGTGTGTGTAGCCCCTTCAGGGAGAGCCTAAGAAACCTCCAGATGCTGCCTAGTTTATCTTTATTCCCTACTGATCTCCCTGTGTAGCTGTGCTGTGTTGCTGTATGTCTTGCCATGAGTGCAGCCATATGCTGAGTTCTGTGCTTCCTTCTTGGGAAGGACCAGATATGTGGGTGGTCATGGAACTGCTGAAAAAAGTGGCATCTGAAGTGCTGAAGTAGGTGTTGATATAACTGCTGAGGAGAAACATTATCTGTGAGTCAAGGAACTGGCTTTAAATTATCCTCCTGGAACCTGGAAAGGTGTTAGTTAGTAGGTCAGAAGTTGCAGCTTTTCTAGAAATTTCCATCCCAGTGTCTTATCTTGGGTCAGTCTGTAGCGTATAATCTGTATCTTGTAAAGCATATGCATATGGACACAGTGGTTAGAAAATACGCCAGTTTGTTTAACATCTGTATACATTGTGTGTTCTGTTTTTATTGTTTTGCAGCAGAATACCCAGTACTAATACTGACAGCTGACTTCCCTGGTGGCTCAGATGGTAAAGTGTCTGTCTACAATGCGGGAGACCCAGGTTCGATCCCTGGGTCAGGAAGATCCCTTGGAGAAGGAAATGGCAATCCACTCCAGTACTATTGCCTGGAAAATCCCATGGACAGAGGAGCCTGGTAGGCTACAGTCCATGGTGTCGCAAAGAGTCGGACACAACTGAGAGACTTCACTTTCACTTTCACTTTCACCCAGTACTAAACATAATTGCTAATCCTCAGCTGTACAAAAGGAGGTGGGACCTAAGTATAAATGGGAGACATGATTTTGAAAAATAAACGACACATGGTTAATAGGTCTTTGTGGCTGAGCTGATTCACCTGTGAGCCCCCAGTTCTAGTCAGGATATTTCCCTCCTCCCCACTATAATCAGTACGTGAAATTCAGGGGGCCAGTGGTTGAATGTGTTCACACATTTCCCTAGCACTTTATAGACAGTTGTCTTTTTAAAGAAATTAGATGTTTTTGTTTTCTTCTTTGCATTTCCCTGTGATTTTCCAAACCACATACAATGTGTGTACATTGTTCTTATAATAAGAAAACCTGACATTTAATGATCAGTGTTATAGCATTTTGAACATGCCAGATGATCACAACTAAATTTATTTTTATATATACCAGATTGTGAGAAGGTAAACAATAAAAAGTAACAAATAAAATCTCTAGGTCATAAGATTATGAAAAACCTGTTCTCACTTCCTACTTTTCAATTTTTCACAATCTTCATAAATGTTACTTTCACAGTGAAAAACCTTATATTGTTATTGTTATGAAAGCTAGAAATCTGCTTTGATCTTATGAAATTTATGCACATTTATCAAACTATTTCTTTTGTGGAAGAAGTTTTCAAGATCCTAGGTCCAATAACATGTGTATATTAGAGTGTGGAAGGAGATCAGAGTGAAGACTCATGCCCCATAGAGAAGATAGCAAAGGATGCCCACACCACAGCATGTGAACATACAAATGGACCTTTCGGTGTGTGCTTTTAAGATTGGTTTGATTGAGAAAGTATCAATCAAGCTATTTAATAAACTTGCGTTTTCCAGTCACTAGTAAAGTGCTTTTATTTTGTAGGTTTTTATAATAGAACTTTAGGAAATATTTATGCTGATAAATATTTATTTTCCAAGATGGAAGGCCTTACACCCAGAGATTAAATGCTTTTCCCAATGAATAATGAAAAAGTGTCAGGATCAACCTAGAATCCCATTTGCCTGAATCCTCTATGAATGTTCCAAGCACTGCATGTGATCATGCCTTGAGTAACACTCTTCACTAACAGAATGCCTAATTGACTTAGCTACCCTCTAGGCATTGCAGACCCAGCACAGTGAAGTGTTTCTTATATTTGCTTCCAGTTGTCAAACCCTCTGAACTAACTTACTCTTTTTGTAAGAGGCCACAACAAATAGTTCTCAGCCTCAAGCCTAAAAATGCTGAAGCTGGACACTTGGTGAAAATAGAAATGGAAAATTAATCAGAAATAACTGATAAATTTTAGAGAAGTAGATCAAAAATCAGCAGGACAATTGCTGTATGATGTGAATTGTTCAAGTCAAGCATATGTGAACCCCAGTCGTTCCCGGTCACCGTGAGTTCAACTATACTGGTGTTCTGTTTGCAAAACTGTTTTTGCGCAATGCAAGCTGCCAATGCCCAAGATATTAATGGTGTTAATAAAGAATAAATTCTCCCTATAGTGGGATTAGTGATAAATTATTTTTAATGATTTTTCAAATTATGATTGAATCAGAAAACCATCATTTGACTTGTCCTGTTGACTAAATGTTAAATGAATTACAGTAAATGTGTGTCCACATTTGCTGAAACTTAAGAGTCAAACACATTTCCTATTTCTGTCCTTATTTTGGATGTAAGGAACTTATGTGGCAGATTCCCTGGAACTGGACTCTCTTTTCCATTTCCCCTCCTCTCCTACCTCTTGATTTGTTAGCTATTTAAGTATTTAATAGCCATTCTTATTATAGACTCTTTAGTTTCTAAATTCCAAAGAGCCTTGGACTGCTGAAAAATTTAAACCAACACAGTTAAATTAATTTTGGGGAATTCATGAGGTTAGAATTTTAGTATAAAAGAAAAAGAAAGACCCTTGAATGGGTTATTAACTATGGTTTCATCCGATGTGTAATATAAATCACATATACATTTTTTCTGTCTGATGTTATGTGCTTGTAAATTCATAAAAAGGCAATTCATAAGATGTTTTAACTCTTAGTTTGGGATATCTCTTTTTCCATAGAAGTACTAGAAAGTAGCAAGCATATCAAATTTCTCAGCACTTAATTTTGAATAATAACCCCAATTTCTCTCCCTCCACATGAAACTAACATAAGTTACCTCTTGGAAATGGAATGGCCATGTTTTGAAGCACCAAGTTCTCCATCCAATTGCTTTATGTTCTGTGGAAAGTAGTCAAAAAGAGAGTCAAGAAATCTCTTAGGCTGATGAGAAAGGATTTTCTTTTTTCACACTTTCCACACGTATTGTCTTTCTTATTTATAAATTGTTGGAATGGTGCTTATTCTAGTGTAGAGAGAGAAAAGTTGTGGAGGAGGGAAAGGGAGATAGACTGGGTGATTTTAAGTTTTAACCTGCTCTGTATTGACTGGCAAACTATTTAAATATGATTTGGAGTATCTCTTGACTTTATTTATTTATCTATTTATTTCTGGTTTCACTGGGTCTTTGCTGCACAGGCTTTCTCTAGTTGCTGCGATCATGGACTACTCTCTAGGTGTGGTACTCGAGCTTCTTATTGTGTTGGCTTCTCTTGTTCTGGAGCATTGGCTCTAGGGTGCACAGGCTTTGGTAACTGTGGTATATGGGCTTAGTTGCCCCACTCTCCCCGCATGTGGAATCTTCCTGGACCAGGGATCAAACCTGTGTCCTCTGCATTGGCAGGTGGATTCTTAACCACTGAACCACCAGGGAAGTCCTGTGCTTTCTTATATATTTTTTTTAATTTTATTTTATTTTTAAACTTTACATAATTGTATTAGTTTTGCCAAACATCAACATGAATCTGCCACAGTGTTTTCTTATATTTTGATTTTTGACTCAATTTGATTCAGTAGATATAGTCAGGGGTGAAATCACCTAATTTTGTCCTTGATCTGAACCTTTAAGACACTTTCACAAAAAAAATACCAAATAAAAATATACCACAAGAGTTCAAATAGGCAGTAATAACCTTCCAATAAAAGATATTCCTATATTTAAAAGACTAAGTCAGGAATGAATCCAAACATTCCCCTTTTTAAGGCTTAATCCCAGGTGGCGCAGTGGTAAAGAATCCACCTGTCGAAACAGGAAATGCAGGAAACATGAGTTCTATCCCTGGGTTGGGAAGATCCCCTGGAGAAGGAAATGGAAACCCACTCCAGTATTCTTGCCTGGAGAATTCCATGGACAGAGGATCCTGGCAGGCTACAGTCCATGGGGTCTCAAAGAGTCAGACAGGATCAAGTGACCAGGCACACACATACATAGATTTCAAACAAAATGGCCACTACCTGCTCTGGTAGACCGAAGAGAATAATGTGACCTTACTTTTCACATTCCAGGAGTCTCCTTAAAAATCAAGACCATTACAATTTAAAATTTGCATATAAACTTATAAAGGCAAGATCAAGGATTCCAATTTTAGTTATTATTTTAGAAAATGACTCTGAGAACTATTAATTCATGACTAGCCAAATAATAGTGGCTTAAACATGATAAAAGCTTATTTCTCTCTCATAGTAATAGCAGATGATAGTCCAAGGCTGGTATGACCAGCTGTCTTCTTGAGATCATCCAGAGACCAGCCTCTGCCCAGTATTTCTCTTAGCTTTCCCTGCTTGTGGTTCACTATCCTCTTGGTAAATGACAGAGTTTTTGGCTTTATACCATCAGTCCAGGAGCAGGATGAGGGAAAGATATGTGGTATGGCCTCTACTTTAAGGACAAGTCTAGCAGGAGTCAATCACTATTACCGTCTATTGCATAAAACATGGTAGTACCCAACAGAAGAGTCTGGGAAGTTTGGTTCTTATTCTGGGTATCCAGAGAGCTGCAGAAATCAAGGATTCTATTCCTACAAGAGTAAAGCAGGGAATGGATCTGGGGGGAGCAACTAGCAGTCTCAATGATACTGAGTCTCAAGTCTCAATGATTGCTAGAGTCACTTTGGGAACTTTAAAAATATGTAATCTTGGGGCTCACCCCAGAGACTCTGATTCAGTAGTCTGGTTTAGGCTCAATGGCAAAAATTATTCCCAAGCTGTATCTCAATGATAAGGTAAATCATCAGAAAGTTATATTTCAGTAGAATTTCCTTTGCAGAAACCTATTATGCTCTCAGCTTTCAGAAGGAGAGATAATAAATAGCCATATGTGAGCTGTCTTTGCACCTTTACATTGGAACTTTTGTCAAGGATATTATGCATCATGTCGTTCAGTCCTTCTGATACAAAGATCCTTGTGACTGATTTCTTTCAGCACTCAAATCCAGGTAAACACCTGGTTTAAATTTCATCCTCCTAAATATTTATTCTGATTTACTAGATGATTGGACCCATTTTGCACTGAATTTTTCTTTCACCATAGCTGAAGAAAGAAAAGACCTTTGTTTTCATTCGCCTATTGTAGCACAGCTTAGTATCTGTGCAGTCAATTTCTTCTGACCTCTGTTTCTCTTAAATGTATTCAGTATTATTGGGTTTGGCCTTCTGTTTCCATGCATCTTTTTATAGGTTTCCTTAAATTAAAATCAGATTTAGATTAGTCATATAAATAATAAAAATAAGAGTTTATAAACTGTACATTATGAATAACGACAATGACATTAGTTTTTTGAGTGCCTACCATGTGTGAGGCAGTAATAAGCATTTTATAACATCAACCTATGTGATGCCAACTCATGAAATCCAAATAAATCCTGAGACCCAAATGGTTCAGATTATGCACAATGTAAGCTTCAAGAAAGCATAATTCAGTCAACAAATACAATTAAACACAAGACCTAACCTTTACTTAGATCTCTCAAAAATGAATATTAATAGATACTGCTAATTAAACACAGCAAAGTTCCCTAAATTTTACTTTCTCCTCCAATCTCTTGCATCCTTTAGAGCTCAGCAATCGACAAATTTCCAAAATATACAAGTAAGTTTTTTTTTTCCTTTTTTTTTTTCTTTTTTCCTCGTTCCCCTGTAATGCTTTGCATTATCTCCTTGTGAGAGAGAACAGAAGGCAAGATCACTGTTGTTGGCTAAGAGATGACACTCTAGGATGGCTGGAGGACCAGGCAGCTCTGTGCTCTGGGTATTCCTTACTTCCCCACAGAGATAATTTTTGGAATCCACTGAATGCACTGATCTCCTCTCAGGGCATTCTTTCCCTCCTTACTCTTTTGAGGCAGCCGCTTTTTTATAAGAAGACTCTGAGGTTTTATAAAATTAACCAGCTTCCCCAAATTGCAAAGTTACCCAGCTAAGAATCAAGGTGTTGAATATAACTTCAAGGTCTATATGCTTGGACACTCTACTCTCTTGTTGTAGTTTGTATGACTGGGCTGATGGCACATTTATTCTTTCCATAGTTTAAAAGCACTTCCAATATTATCTGCTAGAAACAGTGTTATCTCTATCAGATTTCTTATCACATTTTATTTCAATTGATTTTTTTTGTTCCTGTCTGCCATTGCACTCGGAGAAGGCAATGGCACCCCACTCCAGTACTCTTGCCTGGAAAATCCCATGGATGGAGGAGCCTGGTAGGCTGCAGTCCATGGGGTCGCAAAGAGTCGGACACCACTGAATGACTTCACTTTCACTTTTCACTTTCATGCATTGGAGAAGGAAATGGCAACCCACTCCAGTGTTCTTGCCTGGAGAATCCCAGGGATGGGGGAGCCTGGTGGGCTGCCGTCTATGGGGTCGCACAGAGTCAGACATGACTGAAGTGACTTAGCAGCAGCAGCAGTAGCAGCCATTGCATTCATTGTAAAGTCAAATAATTTTAGTCTCTTCACTACTAATTATCACCTCTATATGCAGTATTATGTACAGAGTTGGCAAAATAATAAATAATCATTGAATTAGTGACTGGATGACTGGATGAAAATAAAGCAAGCTGAATTTCTCTGTGACCATGGAATTTTTCTGTCAATAATTTACCCATCTCAAGACTCTTTGGAAATGAAAAATAGTTCTACTCACAAAAGTCTGAGAGATGTTTGGTGTATTGTAGTGAGATAGCTTTCTTTCATAGCTCATAAATTGTCTCTGAAGAAAATTTCAAGAGGATAGTTCAAAAAAATGTTTTGAGTAGCAGCAAGGTTGTATATTCTGTTATGACTTTATAGGGGGAAAATCTAGAATTTAGAACCAGAAAACTAAAGTATGAATCCTAGCTGTGAACAGTATTTGGTAAGAATATTAAACAATTTAAACCTCAAATTTCTCCTTTTAAATTGAAAATACTACTTGCTGTAATTCATGGAGCTTTTTAAATTATCAAATGCTAGATGATGCATGAGAAACTTATTTGAAAAATCTTAGTATGATTATTATGTGAACTATTCAATTTCCAATTTGTTGTTTAATTGTCATAACTAATAATTATCTTTGAGTGTAAAAGTGCACATTTGTGCTCCATCTGTGTTTCTACTTTTTTTGCATTGCAGTTTCAGAAGGAAAGAATAGATGAGGTTTTGTTTTTAACTTCTCCATTTATTTTTGAATAATTACACCATCTGGACTTTTGGAAACGTATTTTGGTTGTGTTCTATAGTATTATGTAGGGTATTTTAAATGAAATATTAATTGCACTAAACAATTAGCAAAGTAAAATTCATTTTCTAATTCCTAATTTTTGCAAAAAGTAAAATGTGAGCAATATATAAAATATATCTCCATTTTGGTAGAATTGAACAGTTACAAATGTTTTGTTTCTTGTTTTAGCAAAGACATTAAAAACCATTATGCATTAAATCTTTATCATAATAAAACATAATTTTCAGCAAATGAACAATAAGCATACTTCTCCAGTGTCAGTAGTTCAGAATGTGTTCAATGAAATTAGGATTCAAGACAATTACTTTTAGTTAGGTTACAGCATATAAACCATAGAGGTAGGCAGGCCTCTTGTATTTCACTAGCAATTACATTGAAAAGGTTACTTGAAAACAAATACAAGAAGGATCTAATAAAAAGAATAAACCCAGAAATTTCTTTAATATGAATTTTGTGGAGTTTCAATTTTCATGGTGCTGATACTGTTCTTTCAGTGAATTCCAAGAATCTGACCACACTTTTATCCCATGCAGTGCAATGAAATAGTCGGCTTTCCCCTAAAAGTTAGGGAAAGCACAATTGCACAGAATGTTTGATATCCTTGTAACTCACTTTCGAAACTTAGTCATCCTGTGTGTTTTGCTAGTATAATACACACTGAAGAAGTGCACATATCCAAGAGAACTACCTTACAGATATATATCAACTAAATCACTGCTGTCTTAGGTCCTCCATATCACTTTTTTTGAAGATAAGTATCATCCGTCCAGATTGCTTCAAAATAAAGGCACAACTCATCTCAGTTTGTCCCCTCCCCCACCCCCACAATGATCTTTAATGTTAGAGCTTACCTGATTTATTATGCATATATATTATCTTTATAACTCTAGAAATTTCCAACAGTAGTAAGTCTTGTTTAGGCATCATTTTGTAAGGTTTGAACTTTCTAGACATTGAAGGATTCATTTGGTTAATCCTTCAAGGAGAACTAGACACATGCCATGGAATAATGTACATAAAATAGGCTGTTAATTTAAATGCACGTATAAAAAAACCATAAATAGTTATATCTTCTAGATTTCAGTCGGCCCATTACTAAATATCTCCTAATTAGGAGTGGGTAAGACCAAGTCTGTTTTCTATTTATGTTTAGTACTTTGTTGTTAGATGGGGAACATTTTGCTTAGCATCATTTGTTCATTCCGTGGCTCACCTTCATTCACATCTCACATCATTCTGTGACATTTTACAGTGGACAGATGTATTAGGTAAAGTTTATTTTATTTCAGCTAACAGAGAGAAAATGATGCTCAGTATCTCAAGGAGAAAATGGATTTATTGGAGGGGACTACACACAATCTAAAAAAGCCAAGCAATCATGCTTCTTGGGAGACGGGAATGTGAGTAGGGTCTCAGATCTCAGTAAGTGGTCCTAGCGGAGCTTCTTTTAGAGTGCTACTGCTGTTTTGACTCAGCACATGTCCCCATGGGTCCCCATGTCTTTCTGTTTCAACTCTAGAGTCTCAGGAGTTGAAGCCCCGGCTCATTTGGTTTTGTTTTCTCTTATCTGTACCTCTCTGTTGATCGTCATCATATAGTTAGAAGGGTAGTAGATTTGCACAAATAACGGCAGTGCTGGCATTGCTCTGATCCGAGATGCACTCTAATTCTGTGTGTGTGACAACTGGTCACTCTCATCAGGGCTCATACGATCTTTGAAGAATCTCTCTGCCTCACACCAGTCATTTCTCAGAGTTCGGTATTGGAGCACAGAATCTTTATCGAGTCTATGTCCACACCTCTACTTATTTCTGTTTCTGTCAGTTCTTGCTCAGACTGTGCAGTGCTACGCTTAGGACTGCTGCTGCCATCTAGGATAAAATGTTTGCTCCCACCTGTGCTTCTGGGGTTCCCGGTGGCGCCAGTAGTAAAAAAACGAACCCACCTTCCAGTGCTGGAGACATGGATTCAATACTTGAATTGGAAAGATCCTCTGGAGGAGGAAATGGCAACCCACTCCAGTATCCTTGCCTGGAGAATCCCATGGGCAGAGGAGCCTGGCGGGCTACAGTTCATGGGGTCACACAGTCGGGCACAACTGAAGAGACTTAGCACATGCCTCTGAGGCAGGATGAACTCACCCGGCTATCTGAAAGAGTCTCCTGTAGTACTCAGAAATAATGTACCCTGTGGTTAATTCCTGTCTCCACTATCAAAAAATTTCCCCCAAATGTTAGAATATTTCTTCACAATGGCCTGTTGGTGTCTTAGGGGTTTTTTTTGCAATTTAATTATTTTATATTGATTAAAGCATGAAACTCATCTGAATAGTGCTTAATTTCAATCCATCTATAAACCCCTGGAGAGACTGCTGAATATGACAAGCTTTGTTTTAATGTTCATTCGGTTCTTTCATGTCCATTTATTGCAGAAAAAAAATGACTGAGATGAATAGTGGCCCCCTGGCATGATTACTCACCCAGGTGGGAAATTGTTGATGCAGCTTTCAGAAAAGCTTTCAAACCTACATTAAGGCCATATCCCTATAAGTTAAAATACCAGAAAATAAGTCTATATATGCTATAAAATGAATTTTTTTTTCTTTTTGAAATCATGTTCCTTGATCATTTCCTTCATTTTTATAGCTTTCTAGTTTTAATTGACTCAAGATGGCATTTTTGTTTTTTCACTTAAGGAATAGCACTGAGAAGACAGTATCTGTTTCTATTTCTGACTCATTTCATGATTTTACGTCAGTCATTTGAGCTTTTGAGCACTCTGTTAACAAAATGAAAGTATTAATATTTATCTTTTCATGAAAACTAATAGAATTGTTATATAAAACATCATTGGCATGGTTGAAAAGGTATTGGTTGCTCCTACAATCCACAATGTTCCAGTTTTCTTCATATTTTCAAATTATTTGACATCATTGCCTATTTTACAATATTTTTCTCTTATGTTAGTGCGACAGTTCTGATGACTCTTTGTGTTCAGTTCATTGTTGTACTCAAGAACTGTACATAAAGCAATTTACCATATGATCCTTTAGTTTTCTCCACTATTAAGTCATCATTGAGCTTGCCTGGTGGCTCAATGGTAAAGAATCCACCTACCAATGCAGGAGACATGGGTTTGATCCCTGGATCAGAAAAATCCCCTGGAGAAGGAAATGGCAACCCATTCCACTATTCTTGCTTGGGAAATCCCATAAACAGAGGAGCCTGGTGGTCTACAGTCCATGGGGTGGCAAAAGAGTTCTACATGATTTAGCAACTAAACAACAACTACAAAGTCATCATTGCCTACCCTCAGGCTATAGATCGTAGGGTAATTTTGAATGGTTGTAAATAACATGGTTTCTTGATATGAAAATCCTTTATTTCTTCCAGAGCCACATTAAACTTGATCATATTGATTATATTTTAAATGTTTCTATGCATGCATGCTAAGTCACTTTAGTCGTGTCTGACTCTTTGTGAACCTATGGACTGCAACCCTCAAAGCTCCTCTGCCCATGGGGATTCTCCAGGCAAGAACACTGGAGTGTGTTGCCATTTCCTCCTCCAGGGGATCTTCCAAACCCAGGGATTGAACCCTCATCTCTTAAGTTTCCTGCATTGGCAAGCGAGTTCTTTACCACTAGTGCATAATTCTCTCTATAATAAAAAGGTTAAAAAACAAAGATTACAACGATCTGATACTAAAATTGTATTTCTTCTGAACTTTTTCTTCTGAACTACATTCTTTTGTCCTTTAGGAGTTTACAGTCGAATGACATTTATATCTTTTTTTACTATCAGATTACATAGAATTTAATTGTATATACTACTGATGTTGTTCTTTGCTATAGATGTTCTAGAATCTTGGGAACATTTAAATGTTAAGAGTGATTTAAGAACGGCTAATACAGTAGAAGTATAGATCAATGAAACAGACTATAGAACCCAGAAATAAACCCACACCTATATGGTCAATTAATTTAAAAAATGAATCAGAAATATACAATGAGGAAAGGATAGTCTCATCAGTAGATGGTGTTGGAGAAACTGGACAGCCACATGCAAAAGAATGAAACTAAACCATTATCTTACACCCTATACAAATATCAACTGAAAATAGATTAAAGACTTGAATATAAGATCTGAAACCATAGAACTCTTAGAAGAAGACATAAGCAATAAGCTTTGTGTCAAAAAGCAGCTTTTTGACAGTGATCTTTTGGAATTGACACCAAATTCAAGGATAACAGAAGCAAAACTAAATGGGAGTACATCAGACTAAAAAGCTTCTGTACAGCAAAGGAAACCATCTACAGAACAAAAGGGCAACTTACTGATTGGGAGAAAATATTTACAAATTATCCAAAATATATAAAGAACTTCTACAACTCAATAGCAGGAAGAAAGAACAGTGTGAATGAAATATGAGTAGAGGATCTTAGAGACATTTTCCCAAAGAAGGCATGTGAAAAGTTTCTCAGTATCACTAATCGTCAAGAAAATGCAAATCAACACCAAAGTGAGATATAACCTCACACCTGTTAGAATGACTATAATAATAATAATAAAATAACAAGTATTGCTGAGGATGTGGAGAAAAGGGAACAGTGGTACACTATTGGTAGGGATGTAAACTCGTGCAGCCACTATGGGAAATAGTTTCAGATCAGATCAGATCAGTCACTCAGTCGTGTCTGACTCTCTGCGACCTCATGAATTGCAGCACGCCAGGCCTCCCTGTCCATCACCAACTCCCGGAGTTCACTCAGACTCATGTCCATCGAGTCAGTGATGCCATCCAGCCCTCTCATCCTCTGTCATCCCCTTCTCCTCTTGCCCCCAATCCCTCCCAGCATCAGAGTCTTTTCCAATGAGTCAGCTCTTCACATGAGGTGGCCAAAGTACTGGAGTTTCAGCTGTAGCATCATTCCTTCCAAAGAAATCCCAGGGCTGATCTCCTTCAGAATGGACTGGTTGGATCTCCTTGCGGTCCAAGGGACTCTCAAGAGTCTTCTTCAACACCACAGTTCAAAAGCATCAATTCTTCAGTGCTCAGCCTTCTTCACAGTCCAACTCTCGCATCCATACATGACCACAGGAAAAACCATAGCCTCGACTAGAAGAATAGTTTAGCAGTTACTAAAAAAATTTAAAATTGATTGTGATCCAGCAATTCTACTTCTGGCTATTCATTCAAAGAAAACAAAAACACTAATTCAAAAAAATATATGTATCCCCATGTTCATTGCAACATTATTTACAGTAGTCAAGACATGGAAACAACCTGTGTGTGTATTGACAAATGAATGGATAAAGATGAGTGTGTGTGTGTGTGTGTGTGTATTTATATGTATATAAACATATACATACAGTGGAATATTATTCAGCCATTAAAAATGAAATATTGCTATTTGTGACAGTATGGATTGACCTATAGTATATTATGTTAGGTGAAATAAGAGAAATACAAATACTGTATGATCTCATTTACATGTGTAATCTGAAAACAACAAAACAAACTCATATATACAGAAAGCAGACTGATGGTTGCCAGAAGACAGGGGCAGGAGTGTGTTTGGAGCAGGGTATGTACCTAGAACTTATACCCACACATTTATGATCAATTAATTTATGAAAATGGAGAAGGACATGGCAACCCACTCTAGTTTTCTTGCCTGGAAAATTCCATGGACAGAGGAGCCTGGCAGGCTACAGTTCATGGACTCACAAAGAGTCAGACAGAACTGAGCGACTAACACTTTCACTTTCAATTTATGAAAAATGAACCAAGAATATACAGTGAGGAAGGAACAATCCTTTCAATAAATGGTATTGAACATAGTCAACTATAGCATGGTGACTATAGTTAATAATACCTTATTTTTTATTTGCTCAGAGAGCAGATCCTAAAAGTTCTCATCACAAGAGAAAAATCTGTAACTATATGCAGTAAGGGGTATTAACTAGATATCTTCTGGTGATCATTTCATAATATATACAAATATCAAATCATTCTGTTGTAAACCTTAAATGATGTTATATGTCAATTTAAAATTGCTTGTACAAAAACAAAGGTTTTTGAATTCCAACTTTATAGTCTTCTCTTCCAGTTTTCATTTTTAAAAACAGCATTTGCTATGCTTTCACTGCTTATCTTTTTGAGTAACTTGATTTATAACAATCACAGGTACTATGTCATGATTGACAGGGATGTGATAGGTACTGTGCTAAGTACTTTACACACATTATCTAATAGATAATAGTGCCACTACCTCAGTTGTCAAAGGGCAAGCTTATTATTCCATAGGTGTTAGGTGTGTGCTGACAACTAACTAAATAAATAACAAATAATTATTATTTATAAATGAATAATAATAAAATTATTATTTGTGATTGTGTTATCACTCTAAGTGGAAAGTCTACTCGATGTTAGGAATATAATTATTATTATTAAGTTATACTTTTATCTTAGTCTCAGAATAATTTTCGGTGCATAATCATGCATTAATAAGAGAGGACTATTCTTTTATAGGGCTTTCCCAGGTGGTGTTAGTGGTAAAGAACCTGCCTGCTAAGGCAAAAGACAGAATAGACACAGGTTCGATCCTTGGGTTGGGAAGATCCCCCTGGAGAAGGGCATGGCAACCCACTCCAGTATTCTTGCCTGGAGAATCCCAGGGACAGAGTAGTGATAGCTTATGGTGAATGGTGTTAGATTCGTGATCTCCAAAGAAGATGATTTAGCATCAGGTCCAGGGACAAGGCTTGATCACTCAGAGCTTTTGTGTGACAGAAGTTTTATTACACTGAAAAAGGACAGAGAAAGCTTCTGATCTAGATATCAGAATAGGGAAGGAGAGTGTCCTATCAAGTCTTATCAAGGCCTTAAATACTTTTACCAGACCCATTCCCACAACATACATCTTAAATTAACAAGATCAGAACTAACAATAGAAAGGTCTTACCAGGAATCCCTTAGAAGAAATGAAGTAGCCATCATGATCAACAAAACAGTCCAAAATGCAGTACTTGGATGCAATCTCAAAAACAACAGAATTATCTCTGTTCATTTCCAAGGCAAACCATTCAGTATCACAGTAATCCAAGTCTATGCCCCAACCAGTAATGCTGAAGAAGCTGAAATTGAACGGTTCTGTGAAGACCTATAAGACCTTTTAGAACTAACACCCAAAAAAGATGTCCTTTTCATTATAGGGGACTGGAATGCAAAACTAGGAAGTCAAGAAACACCTGGGGGAACAGGCAAATTTGGCCTTGGAGTATGGAATGAGCAGGGCAAAAGCTAATAGATTTTTGCCAAGAGAATGCACTGGTCATACCAAACACCCTCTTCCAACAACACAAGAGAAGACTCTGCACATGGACATCACCAGATGGTCAACACCAAAATCAGATTGATTATATTCTTTGCAGCCAAAGATGGAGAAGCTCTATACAGTCAGCAAAAACAAGACTGGAAGCAGACTGTGGCTCAGATCATGAACTCCTTATTCCCAAATTCAGACTTAAATTGAAGAAAGTAGGGAAAACCACTAGACCATACAGGTATGACCTAAATCAAATCCCTTATGACTATACAGTGTAAGTGAGAAATAGATTTAAGGGACTAGATTTGATAGACAGAGTGCCTGATGAACTATGGAATGAGGTTCATGACATTGTACAGCCTGATGAACTATGGAATGAGGTTCATGACATTGTACAGGAGACAAGGATCAAAACCATCCCCATGGAAAAGAAATGCATAAAAGCAAAATGGCTGTATGGGGAGGCCTTACAAATAGCTGTGAAAAGAAGAGAAGTGAAACGCAAAGGAGAAAAGGAAAGATATAAGCATCTGAATGCAGAGTTCCAAAGAATAGCAAGAAGAGATAAGAAAGCCTTCTTCAGTGACCAATGCAAAGAAATAGAGGAAAACAACAGAATGGGAAAGACTAGAGATCTCTTCAAGAAAATTAGAGATACAAAGAGAATATTTCATGCAAAGATGGGCTCGATAAAGGACAGAAATGGTATGGACCTAACAGAAGCAGAAGATATTAAGAAGAGGTGGCAAGAACACAGAAGAACTGTACAAAAAAGATCTTCATGACCCAGATAATCACAATGGTGTTATTACTCACCTAGAGCCAGACATCCTGGAATGTGAAGTCAAGTGGGCCTTAAAGCATCACTATGAACAAAGCTAGTGGAGGTGATGGAATTCCAGTTGAGCTATTCCAAATCCTGGAAGATGATGCTATGAAAGTGCTGCACTCAATATGCCAGCAAATTTGGAAAACTCAGCAGTGGCCACAGGACTGGAAAAGGTCAGTTTTCATTCCAATCCCAAAGAAAGGCAATGCCAAAGAATGCTCAAACTACCGCACAATTGCACTCATCTCACACGCTAGTAAAGTAATGCTCAAAAATCTCCAAGCCAGGCTTCAGCAATATGTGAACCGTGAACTTCCAGATGTTCAAGCTGGTTTTAGAAAAGGCAGAGGAACCAGAGACCAAATTGCAACATCCGCTGGATCATGGAAAAAGCAAGAGAGTTCCAAAAAAACATCTATTCTGCTTTATTGACTATGCCAAAGCCTTTGACTGTGTGGATCACAATAAACTGTGGAAAATTCTGAGAGATGGGAATACCAGACCACCTGACCTGCCTTTTGAGTAATCTGTATGCAGGTCAGGAAGCAACAGTTAGAACAGGACATGGAACAACAGACTGGTTCCAAATAGGAAAAGGAGTTTGTCAAGGCTGTATATTGTCACCCTGCTCATTTAACTTCTATGCAGAGTACATCATGAGAAACGTTGGACTGGAAGAAGCACAAGCTGGAATCAAGATTTCCGGGAGAAACATAAATAACCTCAAATATGCAGATGATACCACCCTTATGGCAGAAAGTGAAGAGGAACTAAAAAGCCTCTTGATGAAAGTGAAAGAAGAGAGTGAAAAATTTGGCTTAAAACTCAACATTCAGAAAACGAAGATCATGGCATTGGTCCCATCACTTCATGGCAAATAGATGGGGAAACAGTGGAAACAGTGTCAGACTCTACTTTTTTGGACTCCAAAATCACTGCAGATGGTGACTGCAGCCATGAAATTAAAAGACACTTACTCCTTAGAAGGAAAGTATGACCAACCTAGATAGCATATTGAAAAGCAGAGACATTACTTTGCCAACAAAGGTCCGTCTAGTCAAGGTTTTGGTTTTTCCTGTGGTCATGTATGGATGTGAGAGTTGCCCTGTGAAGAAAGCTGAGTGCCAAAGAATTGATGCTTTTGAACTGTGGTGTTGGAGAAGACTCTTGAGAGTCCCTTGGACTGCAAGGAGATCCGACCAGTCCATTCTGAAGGAGATCAGCCCTGGGATTTCTTTGGAAGGAATGATGCTAAAGCTGAAACTCCAGTACTTTGGCCACCTCATGCGAAGAGTTGACTCCTTGGAAAAGACTCTGATGCTGGGAGGGATTGGGGGTAGGAGGAGAAGGGAACACCAGAGGATGAGATGGCTGGATGGCATCACTGACTCGATGAATGTGAGTCTGATTGAACTCCGGGAGTTGGTGATGGACAGGGAGGCCTGGCGTGCTATGATTCATGGGGTCGCAAAGAGTCGGACACGACTGAATGACTGAACTGAACTGAACTGAAGATGAAGGAATATAGGGGAAAAAAAAGACATTTTTCCTTTTCTCCTCCTTGAGAGCCCTGGACACCTTTCTCCTCCTCAAGAGCCCTGGACCCGTTTCTCCCCCTTGGGAACCCCAGACTTCTTATCAACCTACCAAAGAATTAACTCTCTCAGGAGCCTGGCAGGCTGTAGTCCATAGGATCACAGAGTCAGACATGACTGAAGTGACTTAGCATGCACATTCTGTTATATTTTAATTTTTTCCTAAGTTTTCCTAAGCTCTTTGACTGTATTTAACTGCCTGGCAACAGCATTCTATGACATTTAAAATTGTAGTTATTCATAAATTGCTTGATCTTATAGGGCTAAATAAGGAAATTTAGGTAAACAAACATTTTTGGAATAGACATTGCAGGAACACAGAGTACTGTTATGAATTCATGAATGTTTAATCTTATTCCAATTGGAAGTCACTTTAGGAAATAGTTAAGTACATATAATCTGAACTCATATACTTAGGTTGAGTACATGAGTTCTGGACTAACAACTTATATTGAAATTTATGCTCTCACTTTCTTGCTCTATGACTGGGGAAATCCCATCACCTTTGTATACCTCATTTTTCTCATCAGTATAATAGAAACTGCTCTCTTCAGTATGTGTTACACAGTTCATTGGTTCCTTATATCTCTCATGATAAAATTCAACATACAATAGGCTCATCAGAAGAAGCATGACACAATTAAAGCTATTGTATCCCTTGCAGTTCAGTCAGCAAAGTGGAACTACTAAGAATAATATGGAATAAGAGATTATTCTAGTAAAAATTTAAGATTGTTTTCTACACGAATGGATTTTGAATTCTAACTAGTGTTTTGCTGCTTATTTTGTTATCTTTTTTGGTTTCTATGAATACAGTGGATTAGAAAGGTAAGATAAAACATTAGAACCATCCCAGGTACATTTGAGGATATATTGTATTGTAAAATTGGCATCTCGAATCACTGTAGAAAATATAGATTACTTAATAAATAGTTTTGAGGAAATTGGTTAACTGTCAGGAAAGAAATAAGATTATTCTACAAGCTAGTCACAAGAATAAATCCTACATATAATAAGGACTTTATATTAAAGTCCTTTATTAAAAAAAAGGACTTTATTAAAAAAAACTATAAAAGTAATAGTAGAAAACATATGACTATGCCTATGATTTTTATAACATAACTCTAGCAACAAGGCCCAAAAGCCATAAAGAAAAAGGCTGCTAAATCTGATGTCAAATTTAGAAGCTTCTTTATGATGGAACGATATAATAAATAACAGACTAGATTTTGTAGTCTATTTGTAGCAGAAATCAGATTTATATCAAGTATGTGAAAGTTAAAGTCGCTCAGTCATGTCCTATTCTTTGTGACCCCATGGACTGCACAGTCCATGGAATTCTCCAGGCCAGAATACTGGAGTGGGTAGCCATCACCTTCTCCAGGATATCAAGTATATAAAATGCTAAAATTCAACAAGAAAATATAAATTAAAATAGAAAGGCGGGTAAAAGGCTATGAACATGGTACATAGGGAGTTGATAATAGCAGTTGCCTCTCAGGAGGGACCTGGAATTTGGAGTGGTAATAAAAGGGAGATTTAATTTTGTGTCTAGCATTATGATGTTTTTCACAAGGACAATATATTCATGAATTACTTGTTGTTTATATATTCTAGGTGTTAATTCTTTGTCTTTATATGTAGAGCAAATAATTTCCTATGCTTTCTGAATAGGGACAATTAGTTAATTTCCAAATCTTTGCTATCCAAAGATTATTGCAATAAACACTCTTTATATATTGCCTTAAAAACCTGAGGGAGATTTTTCTCCTAAACTGGCTGTAGAATGGAATTGCCAGCTCATAGTGTACACTCACATTTTAACTTTAGAAGATATGGCCAAACTGCTTTCCAAACTGCCTGTGACTGTCTTACTCTTAACAATCAGTGTATATCTGATCTAGTTTTTCTACACCTTGGCCAACAATTGAAATATACATTCAAAAGAGAGATAATATGACACCTAAACAGAAATATCAGCAAAGTCTCTACATAATCATTTATAGAAAAATAAACATCATGGGAAGTAAATGTATGAAATAATGCTTGTTTTCATGCCTAATCATGAAAACATAAATTATAACAACTGTGAGGTCCCTTTACTCAACCATCTGTTTGGCAAAAGTGAAAAAGTCCTTATGATTTTAGAGAATGCATTCCAATATGTTCACTGTCCAGCAAAGTGAGATAAAAGACTTCCAGTGTTTGAAATTAGAAAAAGAAGTTTTATTTAAGGTAGTAGAGAGAAGGACCATGGAACTTGTACAGAGAAATGAATAAAGATTAATTAAATGTTGGTGGAAGCCTAATACAGCCAAGCTCTGTCAGCAGACCGCAGGCAGCAGGGCCCTCCACAGTCTTCCTGTTATTACAATTAGATTGAGTGGAAGCAGAAAAAGCAGAGACTACTTACTAAGAAATGGCAAAAAAACAAAAAGAATTGGTTAGAAGAGCTCACGTCTTAGTGGTCAATGCAGACGATGTTGTGGAGTCAGGTTGAAATATTAGCATCCATGGAGGGGAAAATCCATTCATGGATTTTTTTTTTTTTTTTTTTTTTTTTTTTAGGGAGCAGGGGAAAGATACTTTGAAGTAAATTCAGAGAGTTCCCTTAGCAATAAGGTCCTGTTTTTGTAACCAGTGTAAGAAAGACACATATTTAATGGCATACTGCATGTGCTGGGGAGTCATTCTAATGTTGAAAAAATTGCAGAAGAGTTAGGGATATTGGGGAAGTGAGCTTGGCCCTGAAGGCAATGTTTTCAGAGCCCTGCAGTGTTAGATTAAATCTTACAAAACTGTCTGGGCTATTCACTTAGAATTATGGCCCAGAAGTTTCAGGATATTTCTTAAAAGATCAGTGAAACCACAAGTCTTACATTAAGTGAGTTGTACTAAGTGGTATTAGACAGTAGTTTCCAATCACATCACATTTTTAAAATTAGAGATCAGCCTGTATCCTGGATATACTGTGGACTGAAATTTTCAAAGAAAAATGTGGAGTCAAGATAATTAAACTCATATCTGAGATGATGTGTTCCGATTTCCACAAACCAGTGAGGAATAGGTGAGCTCACTGGGCACAGCCTGAGCCTCTTCCAATCTGACTTTGCCATCGGCAGACTGAGGAGCACATGCGGCTACTTTCCTAAAGATTAGCCATGTGCTAGCATGAAACTGTAGATAAAAGAAAGAGGAAAAGGAGGCAGCCTCTCATGTGTCCAGTCTGGAAATGGAGAATGGCGATGAGATTATGAATTAAATTCAAATAGGAGGAGGGTGGCCATTCTCCATAAATGGAACGTGTTTTTGTTGTTGTTCAGCCACTCAGTCATGTCCGACTATTTGCCACCCCATGGACTGCAGCACGCTGGGCTTCCCTGTCCTTCACCATCTCCTGGACGTTGCTCAAACTCATGTCCTTTGAGTCAGTGATGCCATCCAACCATCTCGTCCTCTGTCATCCCCTTCTCCTGTCTTCAATCTTTGCCAGCATCAGGGTCTTTTCCAATGAGTCAGATCTTTGCATCAGGTGACCAAAGTATTGGAACTTCAGCATCAGGCCTTCCAATGAATATTCAGGATTGATTTTCTCTAGGGTTGGCTGGTTTGAATTCCTTGCTGTCTAAGGGACTGTCAAGAGTCTTCTCTAACATCACAGTTTAAAAGCATCAGTTCTTTGGCGCTCACCCTTCTTTATTGTCCAACTGTTATATCCATACATAACTACTGGAAAAACCATAGCTTTGACTATACAGACCTTTGTTGGCTAAGTAATGTCTCTGCTTTTTAATATGCTATCTAGATTGGCCATAGCTTTTCTTCCAAGGAGCAAGCATCTTTTAATTTCATGGCTGCAGTCACCATCTGCAGTGATTTTGGAGCCCAAGAAAATAAAGTCTGTTACTGTTTCCATTGTTTCCCCATCTATTTGCCATGAAGTTATGGAACTGGATACCGTGATTTAATTTTTTGAATGTTGAGTTTTAAACCAGCTTTTTCACTCCCCTCTTTCACCTTCATCAAGAGGCTCTTTAGTTCCTCTTTGCTTTTTGCCATGAGGGTGATGTCATCTGCTATCTGAGGTTATTGATATTTCTCCTGGCAGTCTTGATTCCAGCTTGTGCTTAATCCAGCCCAGCCTTATGAATGATGTACTCTGCATATGAGTTAAATAAGCAGTGTGACAATATACATGGAACATGGGCTGTGCAAATGATGAGAGACACTGAATAGAACTATAATGCCATGACATTTTCTAGACCAGTCTTCAGGGGGTCACTTCAGAGGGCCACTCACATAAGTCCATGAGATTAAGAAACCATTTTATACTGGTGTTTCAAAACCCTAGTATATACCTGATAAGTGTGTGTTATTCTGAAACTCAAAGTAGTAAGATTTGTTACACCTAACTTTACCCTTTACCACGAAGGGAGGAACGGCAGTTTTCAGTGTTGTTTTTCAGTAGGGCATATTAGCAGTTACATTTGGCTGAAGAAAGTAGGTCCATTTGCCTTCAGATTTATGTCAGTGGAATAAATTTCATAGTCTTTTTTTTTTTTTCTAAAGCAAAGTTATATTTCATTAGTTGAGGAAGAGAGATTTAGGCTTTAAAGATTTTTGGAGGTGCTGGTGTGATTAGATAAAATCGGTGTACCTAAGACTCTAAAGGAGCCCTGGGAGAAACAAGTGAAGGCCCAGGAGCTGTGAGAAGCAAATCATGGCTCCTCTGTGTCTGGGAGCTATGCATGGAACATGGAATTTGGGGGAAGGGAGGAAGGTTAATTTGTTTATTTTTTTGTTGAAGTATAGGAACTTCTCTGGTGGCTCAGATAGTCAAGAATCTACCTGCAATGCAGGATACCCAAGTTCAATCCCTGGATTGAAAAGATCCCCTGGTGAAGAGAATGGCTACCCACTCCAGCATTCTTGCCTTAAGAATTCCATGGGCAGAGGGGCCTCGCAGGCTATAGTCCTTGGGGTCGCAGAGTTGGACAGAGCTGAGTGACTAACACTACTACTATAGTTGATTTACATGGAGTTGTAATCGAGAAACAGCACAGTTCCAGAACAGCCTTAGAGATGTAAAACTGTTTATGGAACTCTGTAGGTATCTTGAATCAAAGAAGGTTCTAGATAAACAAACACATCTTGCTGAGTTGCCTCAGGCATACCTTACCAGTACAGGGCCTTCCCTCCTATGAGTCTATAGCCAGGACATTGAAAGTGAGGTCCATGTTGGTGGGTGTACAATAATTCATATGTATAATGACATTGAAAAAAATTTATATACAACTGAGATTAAGATTATATAAGCTATTTATTTGACTTTTCTTACTCTTTCCCCCATATAGGCATGCTACCCCATGCCTCCCCTCCCCACAAATAATCCATTTTGACAATTTCCCATCTTTTTCTCATGGAAAACTCTGTGAATTTGGTACAACTCTAATTTGTTTGTTTTCATGCCTGCATCATACTTCATGGTGTGGATGTAAAAATGTATTCAGTCATTTTTCTGTTGATAGGTATTTTATGTGTTATCCATTTTGTCCAAAATGAATAATACTACAGTGAATATCCTCTGAAAATGTCCCTTCAGAATGGAATATTTTATTTCTATGACATAGGTTCTTAGGAGTGGAAATACTAGATTAAATGGTATAAGTACTTTTAATAGATGTTTACAGTGTGATGGTTCATGCTTAGTACTATATGAGAATACCCTTTTCTTCACAAGCATACCAGAAATAGGTGTTCCAGCTCTTTTCAAGTTTGCCAGTTTGATGGTTGTGATGTGGCATCTCAGTGAAGCCTGTATATGAATTTCCTGTCCATGTACAGTGCTACTAGGAATGCCACCCCTGAGTCTCATTTTTTCAAAGTTTAAGTAGAGCCCCTGGCTCCCCAACCTCTGGTTTTTGGTATGTGACATGGGAACAAAAGGGACTCGTTTCCTTAAGTATATGCTTCTAACTTAAGCGCTAAACTCCAAATGGTAGTTGTATTAGTTGTTAGATCTGGTGGGTCAGCATAACAATATGCAACAGAAAGAAGAAAACCAAGCACTGTGACACTGAGGCTCGACACTCCAGTGACCTGGAGGCTCGACTCTTGCTATGGAATTTAGGCTTCTTGATGGGCATGAAGTAGCTGTCTGTTGGAGGTTCTTTGTATCCTATAGTGAGTTGGTTAAGTTCCCTGTCACTTAGGAATAAATCAGAGGGCTGACATGGGACATTTAAAGGAGTGAAGAATAGAAGATCCATTCTTCATAGGACTTCTGTTAATACTCATGCCCAGATTAACAGGCTGACTTCTCTGTCTCAAGAGAAAAAGAAACTATTCTGAGAAAGAAGGTAGGATGATGATAGAAGATGCAGGACGAGATCTTGGGTAGGAGTGGGAAAGCTCGACGTTCAGTACCGGAAGGCAGAGGTGGACCTGCCACAGCGCTTGAGCAGGATACAAGGGACCAGCCAGTATATCTTGCATAAGGTAATGGAGATTGGTTTTGGGAGACTTTAAAGAACTCGAAAGTAGAGAAATAAGTGGAAGATCCTGCAGCACAGCCTCCAAGAGTTGAACATACCGGGAGCTTAGGTTACCCTTTCCAGGCTCATATTGCTCACTGCCTGACAGGCTAGTAAATCAAGAGACAGGTTGTTGAGGCAAGAATTAGTAACTTTATTCAAAAGCCAGAAGACTGAGAAGATGGTGGGCTAGGGTCCCAAAGAGTCATTTTCTCCATTATACTAAAAGGGGAAGGGGTATGGTTGGTAGAAACTTGGTGCCCACATCCTTTGTTCTTGCAGCTGTCCATGCGGGTCAGGTCATGATGTACCTGTAAACCTCCAAAAAGACAAATATTATTCTCTGTTCTGCAACTTTTTATCTCTGTATGAATGGGAAAGTGCTATACCTTTAAAAAATCAGAGCCTTGAGAATGGGCTCTCCTGCATATTTCTTGCTATAGGCAACATTTTTAACTTGCAGCAAAAGCAACAGAATACAAAGGTTAAAAGAAACAGACCCAATATATGGAGTCAGATTTGTTCTTTCCTGTTACACTTATCCCTGGTGTTAGGGCACAGAACACCTCAGCCTATCTGTAACCATTAGGAAGAAGAGAGCTGTACCTCCCTTTGTAAGAGCTGTGTGAAGTCCATCAGAAGAGCCATGGCAGGATGGGACTTTTTCCTTTTCAGCATTCACCCTTTCCAACATACACAAACACAGCATGACAGGAAGAAGCCAGAGAGGCAAAGGATCTCTTGTAGTTGAGGAATGGATTGAAGTCTTTAAATATTGTAACTCATAGGAGAACTGCTGAGAATGGTTCATCTTGATTGTCTCAAAAGTCTCATTACCTCCTTAAGTTCCAAGGAAGCTTGAACCCTCTTTCCCACACTCACTTGGTTATGTTCACTGGTTAATGGGCTGAACTTTTGTTGAAAGCCTAAGGGATCCTAACCCAGAACCTCTGTACCCACCTGGTTTTTGATGCTGGAACCTGAACTGGAGAACTATTTCAAACTCTTCTGGACTTAGTGTGAATACATAATCAGTTAACAGCAAAGCTGTTATATAATAGAATATACTCTTCCTTTTCCTATTAAGCATATAGATATGGGGCTTTAGTTGTATGATAAATGCTGTTAATGTTTTCTAAGAATTGGAAATTTTTCTAGATGCCTTACATACTTTATATCATGTAATTATCACTAGGTGGATCAGCCAGTAAAGAATCTGTGTGCAATGCAGGAGACCTGGGTTCGATCCCTGGGTTGGGAAGATCCCCTGGAGAAGGCAACAGCTATCTTCTCCAGTATTCTGGCCTGGAGAATTCTATGGACGGTATAGTCCATGGGGTCACAAAGAGTCGGACATGACTAAGCAACTTTCACTCCACATTCACTTCAGATTATATATGGGAAACTAACCTCTGGGAGAGTGAGCACAGGTCCCTAAGGTCACACCGATCATAAGTGACAAAACTAAAGTCACACAGATCATGAGTGACAAAACAGAGTTTCACTTGCTGTTCAGCCTGACCCCAGCTCCATGTTCTTGCCACATTCTTTCTTCCAAACCATGTGCAAATAAAATAGCTCCTGGTGCTCACAGAGGGAGACCTCTGCAACTTCAAATAATGGATGCAAGTGCCTTGACATCCCTGCCCAGTGCCCAGGTGCACAGGATTCACAGCAGAACTCCGAAACAGTGCTGTCTTTGTTCAGCACATTGAATTTCCGAGCATAATATTAGCGTCTCAGGAAATCCTTCCCAACAAGTTATTTCCAGCCGGCAACCAGTGATTTATTCCAAATGTCTGAATGAGCCGAAGAGAGTTTCTTCTGGTCTGAAGTTGCTTGTCCTGGCAGACAGATGTCTTCACTGCTTCTTACTTTTTAACAAAATTTGTCTCTGCCACAAAGGCTTACAAATCTTTCCCACCTTTGTGCTGTTTACCTGGAGACAACAAAATAATGAATTTAAACATGAAACAGAGCCTATCACTGCTCCCTTCCATAACCGTTTTTCTTATTTTTCCTGACACAGTGATTTTATCTTCATTTGTGTTCCTCAATATGGATGTTTCTTGTACTTCACATGCAGTATTTAGCATTGGCAACATCAACCCCACTGTTTGAAAAGCTCTTGGAATTTGAAGCAAAGCCACAGTCAGAGTTGACTTTGGCAGTTGTGTTTTTCAGACAGCAGCTCTCTCCAGTTTCCCTAAAGGTGTCTAGGGCACTGAGATGAGACCATGTCCTGAATAAGACAAAGACCTCTCAATAGATGTGAAGCATGCTCAGAGACAGTCTAAACACCAGATGCTTTAAAACTGAAGCAAATGAAGTCTCTAAAGTGGTTCCCTAAAAACCAATCATTGCCTCACAGCTTCTGGAATTTGCCAAGTAAAGCAACTAGTGCTTGTCTTGAATAGGATATGCCTAGGTAATTTTCTGGTACTTTTGAGAGAGAGAACGATGCCATTATTTCATTAGGAAAGTTTCTGGGTTTTTTTATTGGGATGCTGTAGAATGGGAGTTATGGATGAGTATTGTCAAATATACTGATTAGCTAATACTTTGGATTCCCTCCAATCAGATTTCTTTTTAATCTGTGTGTACATGTTTGTGATTTATCATATTTGCCTTTTCCATCCTGACAGCACAGAGAAATCTGAGTCTTTTCAAAAGATCTTCTAAAGGGGTTACAAGTCACCCATAGGATCCTGTAGGGTCCTGCAGGGAGCTTCTGATGGATGCCACTGCTCAGGGCTCCTGCGATCACTCCAGCCTCCTGTGCTTCTCTTCCTCCCAAACCTTTCCAGGTGCCCTCTGATGCTTTTGTCCACAATCAACAAATTCTACTACCCTTCTCCCACTTTCTGGAACTCTTTGTTCCATTTTTACTCTAATTGAAACATGGTTCTCCCTGAGGACCCTTCCTCTTGCATCTTTTTCATCTTTTTCACCCATATTGGCACTGGCAGTAAAACTCACATCTTTTGGTTCCCCAGTGTCAACTCTGAACTCCCATTCTTCTACTTCCCTGAAAAACATCCCAGTACCCTGATGCTCATAACCTTCTTTCACATGATTGCTTCTGACTGTCTGGTCAGTCTCGGTTAGCTGATGTACATTTTTGGTATCTGGCTCACAGAACTTCTCTCTATCCCAGATCATGTCACTGCACTGACTTCAGAGTTTATAGAGATTGCCATCCAAGACAATATTCGTGACCTCCTTTTTGTCACAGTCTTAAAACTGTGAGCATCAGCCCCTATCCACAATGTAGACGCTGTATCAATCTGAATTCCAGAACAGGAATTACCAACTATAATAGCTGCCACTTATCACATGCCAGGACACTGAGCTCTCACCTTTAGATTTGTTGTTTCATTTAATTCTGAATCCAACCCTGTAAGGTAGAGACCATAATAGTTCCCATTTACCTGAGAGGGAAACCAAGACTCTGAATGTTTAAGTAAATTGTTTAAAGTCATACAGTAAGTAAATGATAGAACTCGGATTAAAAATAAAAATGTCTGCTTTTAAAAGTCCAAGATTTTAATTCCCACAGTATGAACAGTCTGCTTCCTGATCCTACCTCCCTCTCTCTCCTCCTTCATTTGGTGCTGTCTCACCTGACCCTGAATCTCACGGTGAACGCTAAGAGCTCCCAGGCCTGCATGCTTCTCTCAGACGTGTTACCTTCTCTCTTTTTCATTTTCTTTCCCGGTAGGTCTAGATTCTGTGAAGTGTCATCGAACTGTACTGCTTGCTGTGTTATCCCACCTTCTTTCTTGTTGTTCTCCCTTCACATCTCTAACCCACGAAAGAATATCTAATCACAGAGAGGATCTAATCCACTCCTCATATGGGTTGCCAAGCACTTGAGAAGAAAAAAAGAAAAAAACACTCAAACGGTAGAAGGTGCAGGTCTTGCTCCCCTAAGTTAGTGTACAGTGAAAGTGACTATTGAATCTGCCATAGTAAATTCGTTTCTAATTTAAACTCCCAGTTCACTGGGCAAGAAAAATTTTGTCTCTTTAAATATCTCTTTAAAAACTATACCTAAGTCCACTTAGGTATCTTTCCTCTTCTGCTGATTGTATCACATTTTTAAGGGGCTCACACATGCTAAAGTCATTGGGATGGGAAAGGGAGAAGAGAACCTTTCCTTGGAAGGTTCAGAAACCCACACTGGGATCCACTGAGATATCTTCATTCAGGGGGACTTCTGGCAGTTGTGGCCACACCCTGCTCACCCTGCCCCATTTCCTGCTCCAAAGCATCTACAGCTCTGTCACCTCTGGGCCCTTTATCCACATTAGGCTGTGGCACCAGAGAACCCAGTGACACCCAGCATGACATGGGTAGAGCAGCAGTGGATAGGTGATGTGTCCATGCGCACAAGTGCTAAGCCGACCCAGAGTGCCCCTCCCACTGTGCTGCCAATGTGTTCCTCATTCCACTCCTCCAGACCTTTGCACCTTGGTGCTCTTCAGATACCTCCAGGCACCATCTTTTTTATTTTACCTATGTCAATCCCTCAGTGAACTGGTTGGTAGTGATGGGCTTTTTCTTTCTTTTAAGTACTTCTGTTTGTCTTTAATTCCCTAACCTCCACATGTTCACCTGTATGGAATGTCCTCATCCTTTGACATAAGCTTAGAGCTCAATTTCCAGACCCCCTGAAACAGGATCATTGCCATCTTATATGTTTCCATCAGCTCTTATCATGCTGCCTTATTAACACCGGTCCATTTGTCTACCTCCACCTTCTTAACTATCCTAGGAGCTAGGCATCATGTGGGTCTTGATTATCATTAAGTCCTTTCAGAGAGTAGCAGATAGAAACCCAGTAATTTACATTCCTTTTTTTCAATTATGCAAAGTGTAAGAGAAAAATGGTCTTAATTTTTATATAAGTTTCCATATATTTAATGAAAAACTTGTTTCTTGTTTCTGTTGAAACATCTTTTTCAGAAAATTGGTATGTAAATTTCTGTCATAAAATTTATATATTTAATATTCTTAAAACAGCAATGAGATATACTTTCAGTTCAGTTCAATTCAGACGCTCAGTCGTGTCCGACTCTTTGCGACCCCATGAATCGCAGCACGCCAGGCCTCCCTGTCCATCACCAACTCCCAGAGTTCACTCAGACTCACGTCCATCAAGTCAGTGATGCCATCCAGCCATCTCATCCTCTGTCGTCCCCTTCTCCTCCTGCCCCCAATCCCTCCCAGCATCAGTCTTTTCCAATGAGTCAACTCTTTGCTTGAGGTAGCCAAAATATTGGAGTTTCAGCTTCAGCATCATTCCTTCCAAAGAACACCCAGGACTGATCTCCTTTAGAATGGACTGGTTGGATCTCCTTGCAGTCCAAGGGACTCTCAAGAGTCTTCTCCACCACCACAGTTCAAAAGCATCAATTCTTTGGCACTCAGCTTTCTTCACAGTCCAACTCTCACATCCATACAAGACCACTGGAAAAACCGTAGCCTTGACTAGACGGACATTTGTTGGCAAAGTAATGTCTCTGCTTTTGAATATGCTATCTAGGTTGGTCATAACTTTCCTTCCAAGGAGTAAGCTTCTTTTAATTTCATGGCTGAAGTCACCATCTGCAGTGATTTTGGAGCCCAGAAAAATAAAGTTAGCCACTGTTTCCACTGTTTCCCCATCTATTTGCCATGAAGTGATGGGAATGGATGCCATGATCTTCGTTTTCTGAATGTTGAGCTTTAAGCCACCTTTTTCACTCTCCTCTTTCACTTTCATCAAGAGGCTTTTTAGTTCTTCTTCACTTTCTGCCATAAGGGTGGTGTCATCTGCATATCTGAGGTTATTGATATTTCTCCTGGCATTCTTGATTCCAGCTTGTGCTTCCTCCAGCCCAGCATTTCTCATGATGTACTCTGCATATAAGAATGGACAGTAGCTATACACATAAACATGGCTGACTCGCAGCCGTTTTCATTTATGTAAAGTTCACTAACAGACAAAACTAACCTATGGTATCAAAAGTGAAGAGAGTATTAACCTTGGAGAAGGAGTTGTGATTGTGAAAGGGCAGGAAAGGAAAATTCTGGGGTGCTAGAATGTTCTGTTTCCTGACCTGGATGATAGTGTATGGTACATTCACTTTGTGATAGCTTATATTTTGTGATTTGTGAACATTTCTCTGTGTGTGTTATACCTCAATAAAATGTTTTTAAAAATCCAAGCTGATGATTACATATCTGAGTGCCAGAGATATGACTATACAGAAGTTAGAAGAGGTTGCCTTTACCATGTTCTTTACATAAGAATACAAGTTTTACCAGTGTAAGTTCATTGCTCTCCTTTGGAAACTCCACAAGGACTCTATAATTGAAGTTGTAGCATAATTGCAATGTAACCAGGAGAGCATTATACTAACACAGGGTTTCTTAACATTGTTTTTTATTCCTTGGCTGATATGGCATGTCCTATAAACTTCTCATAAAAATGTTCTTAAATGCACAAAATAAGATTAATTCCCCTAAGGTTATAAAGGAAAACCCATTGTAGAATAATTAGCAAAATATTAAAAATGGATTTTTACTAACACATTAAATAACATGATAGTGCTTTTTAAATACAACCAAGTTAAAATTTACTTTTAAAAGAACAAAGTAAAGGCTATTTACACATTCCAGTGCAACATTAACTCCCTGTCCTGGTGCCTCAGATGGTAAAGAATCTCCCCACAGTGTGGGACACCCAGGTTCAATCGCTGGATCAGGAAGATTCCCCTGGAGAAGTGAATGGTTACGCACTCCAATGTTCTTCCTTGAAGAATCCCATGGACAGAGGAGCCTGGTGGGCTATAGCCTATGGGATTGCAAAGAGTTGGACACAACTGAGCTACTAACACTTTCAAAGACACAGATATGTGTCTTTACAGGGAGTTAAGAAATCTCATTTGAACTATCCTGTCAAACATCCAACCCTGGGTCACTAGGATGAGAATTTGCTACCATTCGGTGATGGAAAGACTGACTACTCAGTGCCATGTAGTTGCCCAGGCCTACAGCATGAGCAGCTGCAGGTAGAAAGGTCACAGTCACATATGATCTCCTGGCAGATCTAATAAGCCGTAACTTAAAGTAGTAGGGAGCAAAAAGACAAATTTGAAGATATGTTAGCAGCTGTAAAATATTATATACAGTATCTTTTTATGTATGATATAAAACATCTTAGGTTCCTATTGGTCTGTAAAGTCACAGTTACTGCTGATACTTTCATGGTTTGTTGTCCGTATTTATAATGAAAGTAATGCTACATTTTCAAAAGTCCCAGGTGCTTGATGATGCATTTAGAGATTTCTAGCACCCTGGGCTTTTATAGAGAGTGAGCCCTGGTGGGCAGGTTTGGGGCTCGGTCGTTGTCAAATGCTGCTTGTAACAGTTTTGGTGTGCAGAATCAACAGTAAATGGTATACAAGGGGATGGGAAGAGAAAGTGATGCTACATTTTAGTTAGAGGTTAGATAAGTAAAATTAAGACTGAAGTAAGGATGTAATTTTTTCTCATCCAAGTTATGAGTTCCCTGAATTGTATCTGGGGTGAGAACTGCTATTCTAAAGTAAATTGTGAATTCCTTGAAGAGGACTTGACTTTGTGTTGACTTTCCTTGAAAAGAAAGGTTGTAGGAAAGAGGCGATACAAGAAGTTTTCAATAATCACAAGTGACACTTTAGGCTTTTTTGTAGACAAAATGAAGAACTTAGGTCAAGATTAAAGGGAAAACAAACATTTCATATGCTCAGAGCCCTCAGGAGAGTTAAACCTTGGAATAAGAAGTCAGTGACCCTGTTCCTTCATTCTTTATGCTAGGGCACCTCTATGGGTCAGGACACTCAGGAGCGTAAACTGATGAATAGAAACATTTAATTTTTTTTTTTTCTTAGATGAGGTCTCTTCACATAAATGAAGCCTACAGTATAAGATTTCAAAACTTCCTTCAAGTCTCAGCTCAGCCTCCATGTAAGCCTTCTTATGGAGACCTTGTGTGCACAGAGTGCCTCGAACTTCCCTCTATGTAGCACTCACCACCTTGATAATACTTTTTTAATTTATTTCCTTTCAATTGAAGGATAATTTATTTACAATATTGTGTTGGTTTCTGCCATACACACCTTGATAATGTTTGGTTGAGGATTTGTTCTTTCATTTCACTAGGTTCTAAGCTACACGCAGACAAAGACAAATATCTGTCTTATTCATTGCTTTATCCCTAGCAATTGGCATAGTGTCTGGTATGTGGCAGGCACTCACCAAATATTGTAGAGCAAACAAGTAAACAAACTAGTTATCAAATGCTTTTTGGAACCCTCTCTCTCCTGTTTGTTAATCAGGGTAAAAGAATCACAGGGAAAGGAATGAACCACAGTCCCATGTTTAGAGCACAGTGGGAGTTCCGATTCACAAACAACACTGACTTAATGCAGAAGGACTACTCGTAATAAGGGCTTTCAGAAAATTAGAGGTTGGAACATCAACACATCAAGCAGATACAACAACTTCATCGATGGAAGTGCCACAGAATTGAAAGTCAAAATACCTCTTCTTTTATTTCCACAAGACTATTAATCCTGTTGTGTTTTTCCTCAGTTTTACCTAAGAGATAAAATTTTTATTATCCTAAATAAGTAGGTAACTAAGTTAATAAAGTGTAGAACTGCATTTTGATGAAAGTAGCTATTTTCAAAGGGTTACTGAGAATTACATTGCTGAATGAATTAAATTCACTGTAGAAGGAGATCAACTGTGACTAATCTGAGTCTATTTTACCCCACATTTTTCCTTGATTTATTTGTCCCAACTCCACCAGACAAAATCAGCTTTCCTCCTGAGTGATTGTGATTCATGTTTTAATGCAAAATGATTTCTTTGTATTCCAAATGAGTAGCTCGTGTAAGGGATGGGATCATTTTTTTCACCCCTGCTGGTATTAACCAGTAGACAAGATTTGTGGCCTTAATACATAAGGCCATGTTGTTGCATGTTGTAAAATATGTATTTTTATAACACTACATGAATTAGGGCAAGGGAGAATGACCCTAGGTACTATTCTCACCTTTAATTTTATCTCGCAACTTCATTGTTTGATATTCCTTTTATAACTTTATTGTTTGGTTCTCATTTTAGATGAACTGGATCTATGCCCTCAATCCTTAAAGAAGAACAAACATTTGCTGCTGTGTACTTGGCAGTGTTGTTTACCATCATGAGCCAAGAGTAAAGTCAAAAGGTAACTGACCTTCCCATCCACCTGCTGCCACAAAGAACTCCACAGTATGAATTAAACAAATATTTCCTGTGGCAGGTATTCTTCAAAATATGAAAAGCCAGTAATGAATAACTCTGCCTTGCAAGGAAGCTTATTTTCTGATCAGAGAAATACATTTATATATGGTGTGCAAGACCAAAATTCACGAGGGTGAGAAATATGTACCAAAGGAGAACAAGTAATGTTTGCTGCCATCTGGGGGAGTTGTGACTGGTGGTACTCCACATGGAAAACATTTCTTGATTCAGGCATCTCCCATGATCCATGAGGCTAGTTTCTGAGAACTCCTTTGAATACTTGGTTGATCAAATGTTAGTATTAGTCACTCAGTCATGTCTGACTCTTTGTGACCCCATGGACTGTAGCTCACCAGGTTCCTCTATCCATGGAATTCTCCAGGCAAGAATACTGGAGTGGGTAGCCATTCCCTTCTCCAGGGGATCTTTCTGGACTCAAGGATCAAACCCAGATCTCCTGCACTGCAGGCAGATTCTTTACCATCTAAGCCACACAGAGTGGCTAGACAGAGTCAAATGCTAAATCAGGTCCAAAACTTCCCCAAGGAGGATCTTGGTCATACATGCAGTTACTCCAGGGCTATACTTCCATATAGATATTCTTCTGTGGGAGAACACCAGCTAATTATAGTTGGGTTTTATTTTTAACTTAGTGAAACCTTGCAAACTCTACTACCCACTCTGTTGGTCTCCAGAATATACAGATTTCCTCTCAGGTAGCAGTAAGCAACTCCATTATACTCATCACATCACTGAAATATTATGCAGCATCAAGTTAGCTGCTTTTCATCTAGCTTCCTTTTGCAGAAGGAATTTGGACGAGAGATACCATTCATCTCCTGTCGGTGCTCTTGGTCCCAGTCTGTGGTTCAGTCGTTAGTCGTGTCCAACTCTTTGTGACACCACAGACTGCAGCATGCCAGGTGCTAGTCTAGGCTCCCTCTAGCATGAGACAGCTATACATCAGGATCATATCCACTTAGCTGTTTATAGAATTATTTTCACTAACTTGTGCCTTCATATATCCCTCAAGGTCTTATTCAGGATTGTTTCAGGAAACAACTGAGTGGTATCTTGTTTTTACTTCTGTTGCTATTTTATAAAATGAATGCTAACAGTTAATTTTTGTAAAACAACATTCCCTATATAAAAGTTCCACTAAGAAATTTATTTTAGAATTTATTAGCAGGAAAAAAAGTTTAAGCCAAAACTTCGTTTCCTCAGAAAAAAAGAAATTGTTTTGCTTCCACTTCTTTTAATGTACATTGTGATACCATATTTGCTTTTTTTTTTTTTTTAGATAACTCCTAGAAGGCTCAGAATTAAATTTAAGGTACAATTATAGTAATTATATTGAACCTTACATCTAATACATTTTGATATACTTTTCATTGGTTTCTGTTTTTCATCTTCTATTGTGTTGCTGCTGCTGCTGCTGCTAAGTCGCTTCAGTCGTGTCCGACTCTGTGCGACCCCATAGATGGCAGCCCACCAGGCTCCCCCGTCCCTGGGATTCTCCAGGCAAGAACACTGGAGTGGGTTGCCATTTCCTTCTCCAATGCATGAAAGTGAAAAGTGAAAGCGAAGTCGCTCAGTCGTGTCCGACTCTAGCGACCCCATGGACTGCAGCCTACCAGGCTCCTCCATCCATGGGATTTTCCGGGCAAGAGTACTGGAGTGGGGTGCCATATATCAAAAACAATTCTTGTCAAATTATGTTGGAAAGAAATTGTCTATTGTACTCCCAACTGAGAACCTGGCTATTCTGAGTACTAACTGGATAAATATTGTATGGACAAGGTCTATAATCAATGCACAAATCTGTGTGTCCATGGAGGCTTGCTTTCCAAGATGGTATAAATGAATTAGAAACCCAAGAAAAGGAAGTAGAAAATTAGAATGCTGAGAGAACTAAGAACATGTGCAAAGCCAGTAACACATGTCACACTTATGTAACTTACTAGAATTACAAAATAGTGACACTGAAGACAGCTTTCATTCAGAAAGAATTTTAGCCACTTTTAAATAGCAAAGGACAGGATGACAGATTGCATGTGTAGATGTATGTGTGTGTAGTTGTGTACATTGTCATACATGTGTATGTTTTTAGAAGATTAGAGAGAGGATGTTTAGAGAAAAAACAAAAAGGTAAAATACAGCATTTTTATGATACATATGTATTAAGAATAAGTTCATATGCATGCAAGCTCAGTTGTGTCCAACTTTTGGACAAACCTGTGGAGTGTAAGCTGGCTAGGCTCCTCTGTCTGTGAAATTTTTCAGTAATTTTTAAGATTACTGGTGTGGGTTGCCATTTACTACTCTGGGGGATTTTCCCAACCCAGGGACTGAACCCATATCTCCTGCATTGGCAGACAGATTATTTACCACTGCACCACCTAGGAAACCCATTAAGCGTGAAGGATACCAAAAATTAATTCTGTTCCACATAAGAAATTGTTCAGTCATTCAGTTGTATCCAACTCCTTGCAACCCCATGGACTGCAGCACACCAGCTTTCCCAGGCCTTCACCATCTCCCAGAGTTCGCTCAAATTCATGTCCATTGAGTCAGTGATGCCATCCAACCATCTCATCCTCTGTTGCCCCCTTTTCCTCATGTCTTCAATCTTTCCCACCATCAAGGTCTTTTCCAATGAGTCAGCTCTTCACATCAAGTAGCCAAAGTATTGGAGCTTCAGCATCAGTTCTTCCAATGAATATACAGGATTGATGTCTTTTAGGATTGACTGGCTTGACGTCCTTGCTGTCCAAGGGACTCTCAAGAGTCTTCTCCAACATCACAGTTTAAAAGCATCAATTCTTTTGTGCTCAGTCTACTTTATGGTCCAGCTCTCGATCCATATATGGCTACTGGAAAAACCATAGCTTTGACTAGACGGACCTTTGTTGGCAAAGTAATGTCTCTGCTTTTGAATATGCTGTCTAGATTGATCATAGCTTTTCTTCCAAGGAGCAAGTGTCTTAATTTCATGGCTGCAGTCACCATCTACAGTGATTTTGGAGCCCCAAAAATAAAGTCTGTCACTGTTTCTACTTTTTCCTTATCTATTTCCCATGAAGTGATGGGACCAGATGCCATGGTCTTCCTTTTTTGACTGTTGAGTTTAAAGCCAGGTTTTTCACTCTCCTTTTTCACCTTCATCAAGAGACTCTTTAGTTCCTCTTGTCTTTCTGCTATTAGAATGGTATCATCTGCATATCTGAGGTTATTGATATTTCTCCCAGAAATCTTGATTCCAGCTTGTGATTCATCCAGCCTGACATTTTGCATGATGTACTCTGCATGTAAGTTACATAAGGAGGGTGACAATATACAGCCTCGATGTACTGCTTTCCCAATTTGAAACCAGTCCATTGTTCCATGTCTGGTTCTAACTGTTCTTTCTTGACCTGCATACAGATTTCTCAGGAGGTAGGTAAGATGATCTGGTGTTCCCACCTCTTTAAGAATTTTCCACAGTTTGTTGTGATCCACACAGTTAAAGGCTTTAGCATAGTCAATGAAGCAGAAGTAGACGTTTTTCTGGACTTCTCTTGTTTTTTTTTTTTTTATGATCCAACAGATGTTGGCAATGTGATCTCTGGTTCCTCTACCTCTTCTAAATCCAGCCTGTACATCTGGAAGTTCTCAGTTCATGAACTGGTGAAGCATAGTTTGAAGGATTTGGGGCATTACCTTACTGGCATGTGAAATGAGTGCAATTTGAGTCTCAGGCAACCATCTGTGTTTTTCCCTTCTCGATACCTGATAAGAAAAAGTGTCAACTGTGTTATTAGGAAGCCATTGCTTCTGGTAAAAATAACCTTAGATTGGTAAATCACATCTGGACTGAAAGAATTATAAAGATCTAATAGTGTATTGAAACTCTGGGCCTCTCTGGGCGTGATGACTCTTATATTTTGACATGTCCCTTGGAAGACCTATGGAATTGTTCTAGAAATCCAGGGTCTCATGGGGCAGGAGGCTTTTAAGCCAATGTGGTTCATCCCCTTGCACCTGAACTGTCACCTTAGGTGACCCAGATGGCCTTAACATACCCTTCAGCTTCACTAAACTTCTGACAGATTTCTCCTGAAAATAGGCCCGTGACCTCCATTTTCTTAGAGCATTAACCTTAGAAAACTTGTAAATTCTTTGTCCCTTTGAAATGTAAATCTTCCACAACCCAGGAATGTCTTTTTCAAGGACCTAGAAGCCCTTCCTTTGAGATGTAATCATCAAGAAGGATAGGTCCCCTCTCCCCTGTCTCTCTGGCAGATTAGGAGCCTAACTTCAGTAAGCAAGAAGGGGCAGTTAGCAAGCAAAGATGGCATAATCACATCAAGTAAATTCCCAGTTAAGGTGCTCTAGTACTTTCCCTTTAACTCACCCCAGTATTTGAAAATCTTTTCACCTTTTGTTTCAGGAGAGCTGCATTTAACATCTCTCTCCCCTACTGCAGTAGTCTTGAATAAAGTCTTCCTTTATTCAGTAAATCCTCTATTCACTTCCTTCCCTGTTTTTCACAAGTGACCAGTACAGCTTTTCTTTTACAGAGGTGAGCTGAGTGAGCACAGTGGCAGCGTGGACTGCCGCAAGGACTTCTGCTGAAGAAGCAGCCCAGTGCTGCTCTTACCTGCTAGTGAATGGGGCTCTTAACTCTTACAGAGACAGCTGAGGCCAGAAGGCCTGTGACAGTCTTAGGAGTCTGAATGTTTAGTTGAACGTTAAGACTCCCCTGATGGTTGTTGCTCTTACGATGACTCTCTTCTAGTGTCTTGCTACTGGTTTTATTTTGTCTTCTAATGGACTTTACTTTCAACCAGTAAGGCAGGTTTTAACCAGAAAGTAAAATGTTACGTCCCTACTACCTTCTCCATAGTTTGCAGCAACCCAGTCTTTTTGTCATTGTATGATCATGAATTACCATTTTATGGCTTTTGAGAAAACTCTCCTGGAATTCATCTTCATAATGCTTGCTTCTATTGGGACTTTGAAGAATAATTCAGGCATTTTAGTTAGTTAGCTATAAGCAAAATAGCAGCTTATCCAAATGTAAAGGTAATAACTACTATACTGTCACCAAAGAACATGATTTATAAGTAACTGGGTAGAAGGTTAAAAAAAAAAAAGCCCTCAGGGATTCTGGGATCAGTGAGGCTTGTTTCTACATTTTGGGGGATGGTGATGCAAGTAAAACTGATGGCCTGGCAGAAAGAGGCTGCTCTGGACAGTCTGTTCGTGGGGTAATCTCATAAAAAATCAAAAAGCCAATCAATTGTTTATGGATTCTTTGAAGAACCTTGAAGATCGAATGTGCACTGTCTCTCTGTATCGTCTGCTAAAGTGCTTTCATTGCTACCTTCCCTTTCATTCCCAAGTCTATACCATTTCCTCATCAGGATTTCTCAGCACATTTAGACAGCCTTGGCTTGGTCAGGATGATGGAAAACATTCCCTTCTGAGGGCTGAATATATTTTTCAAAACAGTTATATACATTCAATTGATCAAGCCAGAAACACGGTTCAAAGATCTATAGATAGAACAGGGAAAAACCAAAGAGGGGAAAAAGGAACTTTTTAACTCATTTTAATCCTATTAATAATTCTCTAAATGTAGTTCATATAGTTGAAGGGAAGTGTGTTTTGGACTTGGGGAAATCATTTCAAATATATTCTAACTCTAAAATTAAAGTACATTCAGGAAGATAACGCACTGCTATAAAACTTTTATACACACTCTATCTAAAGAGCTGTCAAGAATTTATAAATGAATACCACATTGTCTGAAGTTCTTAGAGAATACAGACAGCTTCCTTGGACTAATGTTAGCTGTCGGCTGTTAATGCATAATAATTATGTCTTCACTGATAATTCTTCCAAGAACTTGTTTTCTGTATCTTCTTATAATTCTCTTTCTTCTCCACTACCTCCTGCTTTTAACCTTTACTTTTTTGACTTTTATTGTGCAGTCTATGCAAAGATGGATTCTCTGGACTATGAAAGGATTTAATAGATGATAGGATTTGTAGAGACATGGATGGCACATTTAAATCTAGACGACTGGCATTAGCTTAAATGAGAAAAATAAGAAAAAAAATTCTTTGAAACTATTCCAGACATTTTTACATGTGACAAATGAAGGACTATGTAATATTGTAGGAGAAATTTAGAGTTAAGCTATGAGGATATGGGACCCTCTCAGAAATTCGGTGAAATTCAACAACATTCCTAAGCTCAGTGCAAGCATTATGATAGGTGCCATCAGAAGTAAGGAAGACCCTGTGTGTTCTTATGGAATTTGTGATCAAACTGAGTTCCTTACTATAGGAGTCCTCTCTTTGAGAGAAGGGGTAACTTGTCGGCATTTTAACCTCCTAGAACCTAGTTCAGGGTCAGTCAATGACCAGGAAATAGTTACTGAACTGAAGAATGCAAAGTTGCCTTATGGAAATAAAAATGTGCATTACCTAATGCACTGAATTACCCATAAGAAAACTGTCATCATAATTAACCAAGAAATCTTCCTTTGTAGTACCAATAGCCTTTTAAAAAAATATATCTCAGCTCTTTCTCTTTAACAGAAGCATCATCTTGATCTGACAGATGAGAAAAGAGAACTAAAATTAAAATAATCACTTGAGTCCTTATATTGCACTTAGTAGTCTATAGGGTGCTTTGCGTGTTTTGCTTGATCTTATTCTCACATCATTCTATGAAGATACTATGAAGAAACTGAAGCCCCTACCAGTGAATAATTTGTGCAGAATTGTTGTTGTTCTGTCATTAAGTCATGTCTGACTCTGTGACCCCATGGACCACAGCACATCAGGTTTCCTTGTTCTTCACTATCTCCCAGAGTTTGCTCAAATTTGTATCCATTGAGTCAGTGATGCCATCCAACCATCTCATCCTTTGTTGTCCCCTTTTCCTCCTGCCCTCAATCTTTCCCAGCATCAATGTCTTTTCCAGTGAGTCAGCTCTTCCCATCAGGTGGCCAAAGTATTGTAGCTTCAGCTTCAGCATCGGTCCTTCCAATGAATATTCAGGATTCATCTCCTTTAGGATTGACTGGTTTGATCTTCTTGCTGTCCAAGGGAGTCTCAAGAGTCTTCTCCAGCACCAGAATTTGAAAGCATCAATTCTTTGGCACTCAGACTTTTTTATGGTCCAACTCTCACATCTGTACATGACTACTGGAAAAACCATAGCTTTGACTATACAGATATTTATTGGCAAAGCAATGTCTCTGCTTTTTAATACACTACGTTTGTGATAGCTTTTCTTCCAAGTAGCAAGTGTCTTTTAATTTTATGGCTACAGTCATTGTCTGCAGTGATTTTGAAGCCCAAGAAAATAAAATCTGTCATTGTTTCCATGTTTTCCCCACCTGTTTGCCAAGAAGTGATGGGACTGGATGCCATGATCTACATTTTTTGAAGGTTGGGTTTTTTTAATATAAATTTATTTATTTTAATTAGAGGATAATTACTTTACAATATTGTATTGGTTTTGCCATATATCAACATGAATCCACCACAGGTATACACGTGTTCCCCATCCTGAACTCCCCTTCCACCTCCCTCCCCATACCATCCCTCTGGGTCATCCCAGTTTTAAGCCAGCTTTTTTACTTCTTCTTTCACCTTCATCAAGAGGCTCTTTAATTCCTCTTTACTTTCTGCCATTAGAATGTAACATCTGCATATCTAAGGTTGTTGGTATTTCACCCAGCAATCTTGATTCCAGCTTATGATTCATCCAGCCTGACATTTCACATGATGAACTCTGTATATAAGTTAAATAAGCATGGTGACAATATACAGCCTTGACACACTCTTTCCAAATTTAGAACCAATCCATTGTTCCGTGTCCAGTTCTAAATGTTGCTTCTTCTCCTGCATACAGGTTTCTTGGGATACAGGTAAGGTGGTCTGCTATTCCCATCACTTAAAGAATTTTCCACAGGGTAATCCACACAATCAAAAGCTTTAGCATAGTCAGTGAAGCAGAAGTGGATGTTTTTCTGGAATTACCTTGCTTTTTCTATGATCCAATGGATGTTGGCAATTTGGTCTGTAAATTGAAGAATTATAGCGCTAGTAAGGGAATAAACTAGGATTGTAGTTCTGTTTTCTTTAACTCCAAAGCCCATGTTCCTTCCATTGGTTTTCACTGTTTCTGAAATGTGAAAAAATTATGAACAGACACTAAATACATGCCTCTAATAAGCTAGAAACTTTGACAAGTGCTTTTATTATAAAGTTAATGTATTCAAGACTTACTGGAAATTGCTCACTGTTAAAAAGTAAGGCATACTTTGATTTTCCTAAGTGAGTGATCTGCAGCTGATATGTGAGACAGCTGTTCCTCTCATTTCCAGATTCCATTTGCAGTATATGTTATGGCAAAATATGTGTGAATCTTGACTGAGACTTCCAAATATAGGAAGGTCTGTACACAACAAAGAATGGAGGAATAGTAAAGAGAATACCTGAGGTGGATTCATTTTGATATTTGGCAAAACTAATACAGTTATGTAAAGTTTAAAAATAAAATAAAATTTAAAAAAAAGAGAGAATGGAAGTTAAAGTTTTAGGTGCTTTACTCTGTGCAAGATGCCAATAGTAACCACAGGACTTAATCTTCAAAAGCCATCTTCTGACCTTGAAGCCAATTTTTTTCCCACTCTACTACACCAGTTCCAAGAAGTTGCTAACAGATCTGACAGTTGAGTTGTGCTAGCTCCACCAGAATCTAGCTGCAAATTTAGAGGGAAGTCTCTAAGCAACAGTCTGCTGCTGCTAAGTCACTTCAGTCGTGTCCAACTCTGTGCGGCCCCATAGATGGCAGCCCACCAGGCTCCCCCGTCCCTGGGATTCTCCAGGCAAGAACACTGGAGTGGGTTGCCATTTCCTTCTCCAGTGCATGAAAGTGAAAAGTCTACTCATCTGTAAAATGGGGATAATGGTAATGATTATCTCATACAGTTTGAGGATTAAATCATTTACTTTGCCAGTCATCATGCCTAACAAATAGAAAGCCAGCCAGTCTTTCTATGACACTGCAGCCTAGTATATGTCTCATTTTACATTAGTCTAAATGAAATTCAATAAATTAAATCTTCAATTAACATTTATATGCCAAGTTTTGCTGTATCTCTAGTATCATAAAATGTAAGAGTCCTATTATTCCTCCATTATAAGGTCCAACTTTTGCTCAACTTAAAGAAAAAAGAAAGTGAGAGGCATGTTCTCCTGTTTCTGTGGCCATAGTGTCTGCCCCTTGTGTTATGTGGTGCCCTGAACAGCTCAGGTTGCAGGAAGGCATGTTCTCAACCTCAGACATCATGATATCACTGGAGGGCCCAGGCCCAAGCTTCCTAGCTTACAGCCCACATCATCACTCATGTGCTGTCCCCATCAGAGTTCTGCCAGCTCTGAGGAGCCCAAGGGGCCCAAGTAATGGGGGAGGTCATTGAGATCACTTGACTGCTGTTGACCCGTGATCTGGATCCAAGTAATTGGCGCCTCCTCCCAATCCTTGTGCAGGGGAGTGAATGTATGTTCTGTCCCCCATTGTCACAACGGGCACCACTGCAAGGATGCAGCCTTGAGACAACAGTGTGGTATATAGACCACCAGAATGGTATGCATGATTGACTGCTCATTTTGCAACCGAAAGGCACGCCTTGTTTGTAAGTTCTCTTGCTTATTAGAGCTGCTACCTACCAATCTGGAGTGCTCTGCCTTCTTCTTTGATCTTCCCTTGCCCTCCAAGTATAGGGGCCAGTTTCAGATTTCAACCAACACCAAGTTGCAGCCTTCATCTCTCCAACCCTAGTTAAGAAGGTTGCCTGTCTTGCTCCTTTTCTGTCAGGGACTCTGGAAGTCTCCACACCCTCCTCACTCAAACAGAACCAGGTCTTCCTAATAGCCCAGAGTGTGTGAAAGGTGAGGGCACAGTTCTGCAGAGTTGCTTAATGTGAATTTTCCATTTCAAGTTTGAAACCCTGAGACATTATTAGTAGACTCCTCCCATTCCTATCTGCCACTCTGTTCTCTGCACTCACCTCACCATGAATTAGTAATGCCTGTCAGCTCACTGCATTTTGCATACAACACAGCTGTACATACTTTTTATCATAATATAAAGATTAATTTGGTTTTTGTCCATTTAACATTGGTGTCATGGAGCTCTTTTAATGGAAGTCCAAGTTAGAGCAATGTATAGACCACATAATACTAAGTAAAAAGAAAACATTTCTGTAAAGATATGTCTGAGGTTGTTTGTAACACAATATTGCCTAGTAAAGGCTGACTGATACACATATTTCTACTTGTATTTCATAAATATCATCTAGAGTCAGTCAGTGCTAATTGCATTTTCCTGAAAACAAATAAGAAAATTAATATTCTTTACTGCTTTATTTGTTCAACATTGTTTTTCACACCCCAGTTTTTCCGTATGAATTCTCCTTTCTTTTTGCTGAAATACATGGTAAGATAATTCTTTCAGAGAAAGTCTATGGATAGTAAACTGAGTTTTTACTTGTCTTAAATTGTTGAGATTTTGCCTACACAAAAGTGTATTTGTACAGAAGTATCTAGGTTCAGAATTACTGCTTCTCAGAACTTTTGAGCTATTACTTTTTTGTCTTCTTGAGTTTGACATGGTCAGTGAGAAATCAGATGTCAATCTTGTTTTCATGCATTCCTTATTCTTATATTTTGATTCAGCATTTATTTGGATAGATTTTAGTTTCAGGCAGTTTTTTTATTCTCCTTAAGATTGTTTTTATGTGTGCTCAGTTCCTGTGTGTTTGGTAATATTTGCTAGTTGCTGTTATACCTGAAGGATAATGTCACTGTTTTAAATGATTGGATGATACTTTATTTTCTTATGATGTTGTAGATATGCCTTCCTTGACTCCTGGCATGAGAAGTAGCTACTGAGAAGTCTGAAGTAACCTAACTTTTCCTCTATAAATAGCATTCTTTTCTATTTGGATGACCATATAGTACAGGTAAATTTTTTTCTAAGGGGATATCTTCACGCAGCTAAATTCACAAATAGGGTATAATTTAGTGTCTGTCATATTTTAAACAAATTTTCTTGAGACCTCTGGGAGATAGAGTGATCTTTAGATATGCAGATTAATACTTTGCTAAGATTTTTTGGTTGTTGTTTTTGAATGGTTTTTCAGTTCCATTCATTATAAATTCGGCTTCCAAGCACTAATTATACGGGTGATGGCTTTCTGTGTGGCCTTTTATCCTCCACCTCTTCCATATTCATTCCTGTATATTTATTCTTTTCCATTATTCTTTTTTTATAATTTAATCTAGGCTTTCAACATCTACCTGAATGTGATTTAAGTCATCTTTATCTTATTTTGATTTGTTTTTAATGTATCTTTTTTTCTCTTTATGTATGTATTTTTCATTTTATTCCCACACTCAACTAGCTCACCTTTTGTCTTCTGCTGTCTTAAGAACTCATTTCTCTCTTCTATGAGCTTTTCTTTTATGGACAGGTAATTTGTTTGAAATTTATTGGAGGCCATGGAGGATTATATGTCTGAACTCCTAATCTATCAGGCAACTGTTCTTGCAATGTATTTTCTGTACCTGCCTGCTTTATATTTTCCCTCCCTACCTGTGGAGTGTCTCTGCATATTTAAGTTTTTTGTTCTTCTTTTAATGGATCGAATTGTTTGAAGAATATACGAGATAACTGCATAGAGGTGGAAGTGATAAGAGTTGGAAGGCTGTAGGTTTAGGTTTCTCATCTTAAAAACACTCTTGGAAGACCTGTGATTTCCTCTGCCCTGGGACGCCTCTGATTTCAGCTCAGTGTCCTAGCAGTCTTTATGACATATCAAGTCTTTTATGTCACAACTCTGCCACTGAGGTCTGGTGGTATGTAAAACTGTCTCTCCTCTTGCCTTAATCCTATTTTATCTATCCATGAACTGTTCGGGTTGTAGACCAGAAACATGACTTGTCAGCACAGTCATTCATTCTGTTCCACATTCCCTGTGTCCCTGCCAAGTTTACAGTCCCTGTTACTTTTGTTGGCCTTCCCATCCTTCCAGATCTTGTTACTCACTTAGGACAGAGTCATTTGCTTTTAGACAAGTGTTTCTTGTTCACAGTGTAAGCCAATGTGCACCTGTTCTTAAAATACTCCCTTGTCTTAGTCTAGATTTCCCAGTATGGCAAATATACCTCATATTTGTATAATTTAATTGAAGATGACAGTTTTTGGTGGGTCTCATGGAGTTGGGAATACATTAAAAAAAAAAAAAAAAAAAAAAAAAACCTTTTCTCCATTATCTTTAACGGAAAGACCAAAACAGTTTTTAAAAGGTTGAATTGACATGATTAAAGCTCTCTCCTAATAACTGTCATTGATATAAATTACAGAGATGTTCAAAATATAGAATCAGCAGAATTTGCTGATACACAGAATATAGAATCCAAGGAAATGAGAGGAATCGAAGACTATCATTTCATTTTCTTGACTTGAGATACTAGGATGACGATGGTGTCAGTCTTTTGATGTTAAAGACAGGAAAACCAGGCTGCCATGGAGAGTGTATTAGAGGTTCTCTCCTGATGTATTATCACTGAGGAAAGTCTGATATATCCAAGGGGAGATTTCAAATATCCTTTTACATATGAGTCTGAAGCTTGGGGAAGAGGTGGATTAGCCTAAAGTAGATTAGCCTAAATACAGTAATTACAGCCTGAAAGATGGATAAACTGATCATGGAGGTTATATAAATAGTGAAGAATAGAAGCCAAGCTCTGAGATATTCTTATTTATAAATCAAGTACTGGAGAAAGAGGAAAGGAGACTAAGGTTGGAGGGAAAACAAAGAGAGTACAGTGTCTCTAAAGGGAAGAGGTAGTATGGTTTCAAGGAGAGGATAGTCAATAGTATTAAATGAGTCTGAAAGGTGGAGTAGAATGAAGAAAGGGAGTTGGATTTGGCAACATGGAACTCACTAGTAACCCTGACAAAAGCAGTTTCAGTGTGTTGTTGGTAAGAAGCCAGATTGCAGGGGCTTGAATTAATGAGATAGATGGAAGTGAGGAAGCAGAGGGAAAGTAGATAACATTTTTAAGAGGTTTATCTGTGATTGGCAATTGATAAATAGGTGGTAAGTTGTGACATCAAGCTTTGATGTTTATTTGGTTTTAATATGAAAGTTACTAGAGCATGTTTGTGTTCTACTAGAAATGACACATAGAGGGGAAGAGATTAATCATGCAAGAGAGGGATGGATGAATGGCATTGTGTAGTCTTTGAAAGACAAGAGGGAATTTGATCCAGAGCAAAATTCTGTCAGTGGACAGAAGCACGGTCAGCTCATTTGCTGAAAGAGGATAGAAGAGAAAATATGGATGTTAAGGTTAGAAGTTTCTTAAATGCGATGATGGTAAGATGAAATTTCTTTTTGATGGCTTCTGCTTCTCTGTGAAATTTGAGAGGAGGTCATCAGGTTGCTGAGGGAGAACCATTTTGTGAGCCTTGAAACAATAAAGATGTTAGAAACCCTCTCATGGTTACAACCTCAAACCAACTGCCCTGTTAAACTTGTTATATTTAAATGATTATTTTATATTCAGTGATTTTTCTGGAAAATAGTTAATAAAACTATAAAGCAAGACTAAATGCTTACTGACACATTGCTATGAGTTAGTGCCTCCTACCGTACCACTTTTACAGGTTTAAAAACTTGAGCTATGTGGATTTTAAATAATTTGCTCAGTGTGATATAACTGGGAGGTGAGGGAACTAGAATCCAATCCAAACTGATCTTAGAGCCTGTGCTGCTAATCACACTAGAATGCCTCTAGTCATCACTGCATTTAAATCACCACCCTCACACATACAATGAAAAATGTTGTGATTTTTTTCTCGTTATTGACTTTACCTCTGTTTCAAAAGTTCTTGTGACTCACTCAAAAAAAAGTTTATTTAGATATTCTGGATAGAACAAATACCTCATTTCTATACTACCGAGGTCACGAGTTAGAAATAAAACTATATACATTCTCACCTTAGCATTTTCTATGGACATTAAAAGTTTTTATTTTTAATCTTTAATAAATAAGCCATGATGAAATAACTAGAAATTTGACAGAACTCTGTAACTTACAGTGTTCATCTGTCTTCATGAATAATCTCTTCTCTCAATCTGGTGTTAATATTTGCCTTTATGAACATGTTAATTTTTTCATTCAGTGGTTTTCTTTCACTTTCTTTAATAAGACAAAAGCAAGAATTCAGACATTTGACAGAGTATATAATGCAGAGAAGAACAAAAAGATGTTGTCTTGGCACTGAGTTAATGAAATTATTATTCAAAAGAACCATGAAAGGTGTTGGAATAATGTGGGTATGTTATTCATGAATCCTGTTTATTTTTTGTTTTTCTTTGCTTAAGAGTGCTATCTATGATTGGAATGTGAAAATTTAGCTTGACACTTCAATTGCTAAAGATAATTTAAGAGCGGAGAGAAGATCTTCAACTAAAGAGGGGAAATGCAGTACAAAGGAAGAAATCATTAACATGGGAAGGATAAAATAAGGAAACTGACAAAAGTTTCTGTGATTCCTGAATTTTATTACAAAATTCTGTGGAAGAGGCTTAAACTATTACTCTATTTTGTGAAAGAGGAAAATAAAACCTCATAAATATGTATAATTTCATTTTACATACTTATAATTTGTATTTGGATACTCCAAATATTTATAATTTGGAGTAAATAGTATATTAATGACAAGTAGCACCTAAAACGTATGTCTCTCCCATTATTTTTCTAACATTCATTTTGCTTTTTGATTCAGAAAGTGTTGGTTATGGATGGGTCACTATTGACTAAAATTAATACTTGAAATTCATACCTGCAGTGGGAAAAATTCAAAGATAATAATTAAAATGCAAATTTAACTAGAAGAATTTAACAATGGAATTAAATTCATCCTGGAATTTCAATGATACCTTGATGTATTACTCAGTTTTTAAGACTATCTTTTGCTGACGAGAGAATAAACATTCAGCCACACATGTGGAGAACAGAGAACAAGATAAGAGTGCTTGATTAAAGGCTGAAGTGCCAAATTTGCTTATTTTATTTTTCTTCTTGGTAGACTGGCTCTGCCTGAGACCTATGTTATCCTAGACACCAGGACCCACTACAGGTGGCTTAAGAATGAAGAGCCTTAGACATATAGAAGAGTATCATATAATCTGCATTTTCTGGGGATAAGGAGGAAGTCCTGAGCAGAGTCATGCCCTATCTGAGGGTGAAGCTTCCTGATTCTGCAAAAGGGATTTTTTTTTTCTTTCATAGGAAGTAACCACATCTTGGTCACATAATTTCACTTTGATGACATAGACTTTTTAAAGAAAAGCTAATTAAAGCTTTTATTACTCATATTTTCGAAAAGCCCTCATGTAGTATACTATGTTTCAAGGTCAATTAATTCATTCTTATAATTTGGTAAAATGAGAGTTGAATTTCATAATTCAAAAAAAAAATAAAAGGAGTCTAATAACACACTTATAACCACATACAGATATTTATTTTATTGTCTCTGGCCTCATTGGAATGTCAACGTGGCAGACGTGTGTGTGCTTTGCTTCAGGCTTTTAGTCATAGAAACTCCTTATCCAGAGAAATGTTGAAAAAATACCCCATTTTTTCCCTTTAAAAAAATAGATGTCAAAAAAATCAGAGGGCTACATTTTTAGTTATTCCGCTCTTACCTCTTACCAGTATTCTTGATCTTGGATGTGCTACTTAAAGTTGGCTTTTGAGAGTCAAAACTTTGGGCAAGATTCAAGCCAACAAAAGGAGGGAGCCTCCTTCTCACTGAGAATGGAAGTAATTTTCCTGAATCAATAATGTTCTTTTCTAACAGATGATCCTTGAGATTGATAAAAGTTGATAACCCAGGAAATAGGAAATACTTAAAATGTGACATAGCCTAAGGGATTTAAAAGTAGTATCTAGGAGTCTTGTATATTCTAGAATCAGAATCGGTTCTTATATCTTGTAGATAAATACTATTAGAAAAGAAGAGATTTTTTTTTTCTTTTAGACTCATGCTCTTTGTTATTTAAAAATTATTTTAATTTAAACTAGATTACTTATGTTTTTTCATATCAAGCCAATGAAATTAGTATGAGTTGGCATTATCATAGAAAAGGAAATCAAATTTCTCCAAAATTCACTGCTTTGAGGTAAATCACCTCAAGGAGATAGTAAGAATTAATGGCAGCTCCAGGGTGTCAGATGTTTGAAATGTTCCCCACAGCCTCAGTTCATATACTTTCTTCTTGCTGATTGACTGAGGAGTAAGATATCAGTAAGCTAAAGATCAAATAAGCAGCACTGAAATTGAAGGGGCTTTAGAGAAAATGATCCTAGAAGCTGAGCCTTGGGAGGAAATGGATAGATTTTATTTTCTATCCAGAATCGTGCCTCTGCTTCCTTGATAATTAAACTGTAGGCTAAAAAGAGGGGGGGGGGGAGAGAGTGTGGGGAGAAGACACTCACATGATGAAAGTTCACACTAGCATCTATGATTTTAAATATTAATTTAAAACAGCTGTGAAAAGTATTAGCGTTAGATGGCATATTGACTTTCTGACTTTCAAGACAGACGAGAATGCTGTCTTCCTGTGCCTAGGGGGATGGTAATCAAGCTGGCACCCTGGCAATCCATGTGCATTCATTAAAGAAAACAAAGTCAATAGGTGCCTTTAGAATTCTATCTCTGTTTATAAATTCTTTCAATATGAAATAGTTTTGATGTTGAAAATCAACAACAACAAAAAAATAATAAAATAAATGGAAAAAGGCAAGCAAACAAATGGAAAAATCCTAAAAGAAATCATCATTTCCAAAACCATTCTGGCTACCCAGCTCTTCAAGAGATACATAAAGCTTCTCTTAGCTAATTCCATCCTTTATACATATCCATTTGCTGCTTTTTTCTTAATTACCAAAATCAACATACTTAGTGTAGAAAAAACGTGGAAAAAATAGAGAAAAGCAGAAAGAAACTATCCACACTCTCTTCCCTCAGATATAACCAACTTTGATGTTTTGTAAAATATTATTTTGTGTTTTTCCCTAATTTCTTTTTTCCCAAATTGCCATGAAATGCAGCACATTTGTGTGTGCATTGTCATGAGCAAATATACAGTTGATATTGTTCAGTCGCTCAGTCATATCTGACTTGGCAGCTCCATGGACGACAGCATGCTGGGCTTCCCTGTCCTCCACCCTCTCCCGGAGCTCGCTCAAACCCATGTCTATTGAGTCAGTGATGCCCTCCAACCATCTCATCCTCTGTCGTCCCCTTCTCCTCCTGCCTTAATCTTTCCCAGCATCAGGGTCTTTTCCATTGAGTCGGCTCTTCGCATTAGGTGGCCAAAGTATTAGAGTTTCAGCTTCAGCATCAGTCCCTTCAATGAATATTCAAAATTGATTTCCTTTAGGATGGACTGGTTTGATCTCCTTGCCTTCCAAGGGACTCTCAAGAGTCTTCTCCAACACCACAGTTCAAAAGCATCACTTCTTCGATTCTCAGCCTTCTTTATGGTCCGACTCTCACATCCATACATGACTACTGGAAAAATCATAGCTTTGACTATTTGGCACATACACAGAAATCCACACAAAATAATTGATAAGAATGAGACCACAATATTTTAATATATGCAATATATTTAATAAATATTAGGTTATACTCTTTCATATATTTGGATGCATCATAAACTACTTAACTATTCACCAGGTAAAGGACATTTAGAATATCTGTAGCTTTTCACTGTTACAACAGTGATACAATGGGCATATTTGTACATATCTGTGCCAGTTAAATTTTCTTCGTATTTTCCATTTTTTTTTTTTACCATTTTGCCATTTATTTTCTTAAGTCCTTTTGTTCAATCTGCCATCTCACCAAATCATATTTTGTTTAAGTTTCTTCTTAGTTTTAGCTCATTATTGTATGTTTTTAAATTTCAGCACTCATTTGTGAAACTATAGGTATATGTATGTATATGTATCTACATACATTAAATATTTCACATATATTACATGTATTTATATTATATAAGGTTTGCATATAAATATATATTTATATTTAAGCTATATGAAGTAAATAATGTACAAATATGTATTAATAAGAATTATATATATTTAATCTCTACATAGCAGTATTTTAGAGCAGGTTTCTGTTATCATGGACGAGAAAGCCTCTCTGAGGATATTAATTATATTTATTTAGAAAATTGGAACTATCAAAGGGACATTTTATCCAGAGATGGACACAATAAAGGACAGAAATGGTAAGTCCTAATAGAAGTAGAAGAGATCTAGAAGAGATGGAAAGAGTAAACTGAAGAACTGTACAAAAAAGATCTTAATGATCCGGATAACCACAGTGGTGTAGTCTCTCACTCAGAGCCAGACATTCTGGAGTGTGAAGTCAAGTGGGCCTCAGGAAGCGCTACTGCCAGTAAAGCTAATGTAGCTGATGGAATTCCAGCTGAATTCTTTGAAATCCTTAAAAATGATGCTATTAAAGTGTTGCACTCAATATCTCAGCAAATTTGGAAACCCAGCAGTGGCCACAGGACTGGAAAAGGGTAGTCCTCATCCCAATTCCCAAGAAGGACAGTAGTAAAGAATACTCAAACCACTGGACAGTTGCACTCATCTTTCATGCTAGTAAGGTTATGCTCAGAATCCTCCAAGCTAGGCTTCAGTATTACGTGAACTGAGACCTTCCAGATGTTCAAGCTGGGTTTACAAAAGGCAGAGGAACATTGCCAACATTCTCTGAATCATAGAAAAAACAAGGAAACACCAGAAAAACATCTACCTCTGTTTCACTGACTGCTAAAGCCTTTGACTGTGTGGATCATAAACAAATTGTGGAAAACTCTTAAAGAGATGGGAATACCAGAACATCTTACCTATGTCCTGAGAAACCTGTATGCAGGTCAAGAAGCAACAGTTATAACTCTGTGTGGAAAAACTGACTGGTTCAGGATTGAGAAAGGAGTATGACAAGGCTGTTTATTGACTTATTCCAAAAGAACATCATGCGAAATGCTGGGCTGGATGAGTTACAAACTGGAATCAAGATTCCCGGGAGAAATATCAATAACCTCAGATATGCAAATGATACCATTCTAAAGGCAGAAAGCAAAGAGTAACTAAAGAACCTCTTGGTGAGAGTGAAGGAGGAGAGTGAAAAAGCTGGCTTGAAACTCAGTATTAAAAAAACTAAGATCTTGGCATCTAGTCCCATCACTGCATAGCAAATAGAAGGGGATAAGGTAGAAGCAGTGAGAGATTTCCTCTTCTTGGGCTCTAAAATCACTGCGGATGGTGACTGCAGCCACAAAATTAGAAGATGCTTTCTTCTTGGCAGAAAAGTTATGACAAACCTGCACAGTGTGTTAAAAAACAAAGACATCACTTTGCCAACAAAGGTCCATATATTCAAGGCTGTGGTCTTTCCAGTAGTCATACACAGATGAGAGAGCTGGACAGTAAAGAAAGCTGAGTGCCAAAGAATTGATGTTTTCGAACTGTGGTTCTGGAGAAGACTCTTGAGAGTCCCTTGGAAGGCAAGGATATCAAGCCAGTCAATCTTAAAGGAAAGCAACCCTGAATACTCTTTGGAAGGACTGATGCTGAAGCTGAAGCTCCAATACTTTGGCCACCTGATGCGAAGAGCTGACTCATTGGAAAAGACCCTTATGCTGGGAAAGATTGAAGGCAGAAGAAGAGGGCAACAAAAGATGAGATGGTCGGATGGCATCACCAATTCAATGCACATGAACTTGGGCAAACTCTGGGAGACGGTGAGGGACAGGGAAGCCTGGTTTGCTGTAGTCCATAGGGTCTGAAGGAATCGGACACAGCTTAACAACTGAATGACAGCAAAAACTTTTGTCCTGTTTTTCTCTATTGTTGTTTAGTCACTAAGTTGTGTCTGACTCTTTTGATCTCTGGTTCGTCTGCCTTTTCTAAATCCACCTTGTACATCTGGAAGTCCTTGGCTCAAGTACTGTTGAAACATAGCTTGAAGGATTTTGAGCATAATCTTGCTGGCATGTGAAATGAGTACAATTGTATGGTAATTTGAACATTCTTTGGTATTGCTGTTCTTTGGGATTGGAATGAAAACTGACTTTTTCCAGTCCTGTGGCCACTGCTGAGTTTTCCAAATTTGCTGGCATAATTACTGCAACTCTTTAACAGCATCATCTTTTAGAATTTGAAATAGCTCAGCTGGAATTCCATCACCTCCATTAGTTTTGTTGGTAGTAATGCTTCCTAAGGCCCACTTGTCTTCACACTCCAGGATGTCTGGCTCTAGTTGAGTGACCACACCATCGTGGTTATCTGGATTGCTGAGAACTTTTTTGTTGTACGTTTCTTCTGTGTATTCTTGTCACCTTTTCTTAATTTATTCTGCTCTTGTTAGGTCTTTGCCATTTTGGTCCTTTATTGTACCTATCTTGCATGAAATCTTCCCTTGGTATCTCCAATTTTCTTAAAATCTCTAGTCTTTCCCATTCTGTTGTTTTCCCCTGTTTCTTTGCATTGTTCACCTAAGAAGCCTTTTTTATTTCTCCTTGCTATCTCTGGAACTCTGCACTCAGTTGGGTATATTTTTCCCTTTCTTGTCTCTTCTTTTCTTAGCTGTTTGTAAGGCCTTTTCAGACAACCACTTTGCCTTCTTGCTTATCTTTTTCTAGTCTCTTTAAAGGCAAAAGGTGAGGGATGGGCATGGTAAGTTGTTGCAGACTTTTCCGCACTGTCAGATCCTTTGTTCTTGAGGTCAGTTCATGGTCAGGTAGCAATGTTCCTATACATCTCTACCAAAGGAATGTTATTCTCTGTCCTGACAAGAAAGAGCAAAGTCCCAAAGCACAGCTTTTACCCTCCAAGGTCCCAGTCCTGGCTAAGAGGAGGCAGATCTGTTGGCAGCTCCTTCGGGCCAGGTTCCCACATCCTGCCCAGCTGTCATCCCTGAGAGCCAGGCATCCTTCCCAGGTGGTCTTCAGTCTCCTCAGGCAGCCCAGATGGGGAGACCAGATCTCACAAACTGTGACCCAGACAGCCGGCCACTGCTAGTAGGTCTCAGAGACAGGGATAGGGGAGCGGTTCACCACTGCCTCAAGCCCAGGGCCCCGCCAGTGGGCGGTCTTGGTGAGGTCTCTGGAGCCCTGCAGGATGTAGTCCCCAGTCTGTTCCCAGGGCCCTCAAGCTCACCTGCCTGATCCAAGGCTGGGTAAGCTGGAGGGTCTCCAGGAGAAGACCTGAATCTGCCTCTTACCTCACTCTCCACCCGATGAGCACCACACCACCGACCCTTGACCGATTCTCTTCCCCAATTGTCCCTCATTGACAGTTGCCTGGGGGGCAGGGCCCACAGCAGTGCTGACCAGTAGCTGTCAGTGCTGGGAACGGAGTCTATTATGTCTGCTTAATTGTGATATTAATTTTATTGTAATTTAGATTTGGCAATTCTAGTGCCCTTCATTCCCACCAAGCTTTGTTGTCTTTTTCTGAATATCTGAAAATTCTTAGGAAGTCTAGACTGCAGGTTGAAAGGCAAGGAGCATGTCTTTGGTTTTCATGAGGGCCTCTGAGGCTTTGCAGTGGATGTTGCAGTGAAGGTTCTGACTATGTAGACGCATCTTTGCTGTGTGCTCAGGGTTAGAGTACTGGGGCAGGCGTAGCCTGTGAGTCACTTATCTTCAGGATACTTTCTCCCCGAAATGTGTTTGTGGCTGTAAGGTGCTTGGGACACTGCTCAGATTCATTGGCCCAGTCTGAGAGTGTATAGTGTGAAAATGTCCAGTTCACAGAGTTGTGCCCTTTGGTGTATTGCGGGTTGCCTGGGCAGTCCTTGGAGTCAGTTATTCGGACAGTAGAGAAATTAGTTCAGCCAAAATGTGCATTTCCCCCAGTGTCACTGGAGTCAAATATCTTTACGTGTATTCACTGAACACTAGGATCTACATTTTTATGAGTCATATGTTTACATCCTTTACCATACTCCATTGTTTGTATTGTGTTTGTTCTTAAATGATCCTAGGGAATATTATCGACTTTATATGTTTAAAATATTTCTTCCCACTTTATCACTCATATTTCACGAGTCATTTGCTTTTCACCCTTCAGAAGTTTCAAATTTTATTGAAGTTAAATGTGTCAGTAGTTCCCTTTGTGAATTTTTAATTTTCTAGCTTTTGCTTTTGAACATGTTTGAGACTTTCTTTCTTGCTAAGAGAGTAAATCATACAAGTTTTCATCACAGGAAAAAAATCTATAACTATATATGGTAACAGATGTTGTAGAAACTAGACCTATTGTGATCATTCTGCAATATATAAAAATATATATTTTAATATATATTTGAATCATTATTTTGTACATCTGAAAGTAATATTATATGTCAATTATACTCCAATAAAAAATAAATACAAATTTAGGACTTTAATCTTCCTGGAATTTAATTTGGTAAATGGAGTAACAAAGGAAACAGTAAACATTTTATTTTTCCAAATGGTAGTTGGCCAGACTTAATTTATTGACCAGTTCATAACTTTCCCAGTGTCTTCTAGTGTCATCTCTATCATAAACCATGTTTCTGTATAATCATAAGTCTTAATATTCTGGACTTGTCAGTTTGATTTTGTTTACCTATTATTTAAGCATCAAAAGTTCTCTGATTTTATAATTTTCTGCATGGATTTGTACTTAGTTTTATTCCTTGATATCCAAATGTTTGTAGCTATTTTGAACAGATTCATTTAAATTGTTTATTTTCTAATGTTTATTGCTGATATAAAGAGATGCAGTTGACTTTGTAAATTGACTTTTTTCCTAGAATCGCTTGATAATTCTAATAATTTGTCACCACTTATTAATTCTAATGATTTAACTTTAGCTTCTTTTTTAATTTTTGCATGTACAATTTTTTTCAAATAATTATTTTTTCTTTTTTTTCTTCTGGTTGCACTGAGTTGTAATTGACATACAGCTCTGTATAAGTTTACAAAGTACAGCAGATGATTTGACTTACATACATTATTATTACCACAATACATTTAGTTAACATCCATCATCTTGTATAGATACAAAATTAACTAGAAAAAATATTTTATCCTTGTGATAAGAACTCAGGATTTACTCTCTTTCATGGCTTTATGTATAACGTACAGCGGTACTGCTCGTATTTATCATGGTGTCCATTGCAGATCTAGTTCTCATTTATCTTATAATGAAGTTTGTACTTCATTCACTTCTCACTCTTCCAAACCCCCACATCTGGTAACCACAAATCTGTTCTCTTTTTTTTTATGTGTTTGTTGTTTGTTTCATTGTTTTTGAGGTACGATATACCTGTTATACTATATTAGTTCCTTGTATGTGATACGGTGATTCAGTATTTCTATACATTTCAAAATGATCACCACAATAAGTCTCGGGTCCATCTATCACCATACAAAGATACTACTTAGTTACTGACTGCACTATAAATGTACCATGTCCACTGTACATTTCATACCCATGAGTCATTTATTTTGCACCCAAAGGTTTGTACCTGTTAATCTCCCCCATCTATTTCTCTCCTTCCCCTCTCCCCTCTGGAAACCATCTGTTGACTCTCTGTATCTATGATTCTTTCTCTTTTGTTATGTTTATTCATTTTGTTTTTTAGATTCCTTGTATAAGTGAAAATATAAAATTTGTCCTTCTCTGTCTGACTTATTTCACTTATACCCTCTAGGTCTATCCATGTTTTCACAAATGGCAAGATTTCATTGTCTTTATGGATAATATTCTACTTTATACATATACCACACCTACTTTATTCATTTGTCTCTTGATGGACAAGGCTGCTTCCATTTCTTCTGTAAATAATGCTGCAGTGAACAGAGGGGTGCATATATCTTTTCAAATTAGTGTTTTCATTTTCTTCAAATAAATACCCAGACATGGATCTGTTGGATCATATGGTAGTTCTATTTTTAGTTTTCTGAGGAATCTCCGTACTGTTTTCCATAATGGCTGCACCAATTTACATTCCCACCAACAGCGTACAAGGATTCCTTTTTTCTCCACATCCTTTTCAAAATTTGTTATTTGTAGACTTTTTAATAAGTGAGACTGGATCCCACTATGCCTTGCTGAGGAGCTCAAGGTCTCCAAGCTGGTTTTGGCCTATTGGTGGACTGAACTGTAACCCTGGAGGATTCTGGGCCTGGTGTCAGCCTGCTGGGCCAGGGCCCAGGGGATCTTAGGCGTGGTGTCCTCCCCCTGGTGGCCTAGGCTGGGGCCCACAGGGTCCTAGGGCTAATGCTGGCTCACTGGTGGGTGGAGCCATGTCCCAGGGTCTGTGATTACAGCACCCTGAGGGTCCTAAAGCTGGAGCCATCTCCTGATGGGCAAGCTGAACTCTGACATAGCTGAGTCCTGAGATCATTAGCTTGCAGGGTTCCTGGGGCACCAAAGTTGAGGTCAGCCTGTTGGTGGGTGGGGCCAAGTCCCAGCTGCTGACTTCAGAGCCCAGGGCTCCTGAGGCTAGTGCTGGCCCACTGGTGGGTGGGACCAGGTCCTGAGTCCTCTGGTGGACAGTTAGGTCCTGGGAAAACTGAGGGGTCAGAGGGTGCTGAAGCAGCCAGCCTGCTGGGGGGCTGTGTCCCTGCCTGATGGCTGCTTGGTCTGTCATCCCAGTACTGATGCTGACAGGCTGGCAGGTGAGGCCAGGTTCTGGCACTAATAAGCTAGCGCGAGGATTCCAAAATGGCCCTTGCCAGCACCAGTGTCCTTGTGTAGAAAATGCTCCCCAAAGAGCTGCTGCCAGTGTCTGTGTCCAGAAGGTAAATCACAATTGCCTCCTGTCTTTCCAGGTGGCTCTCCAAGATCAACAAGTGGGCCTGACCCAGACTCCTTTCATTTTGTGTGTGTGTGTGTGTGTGTGTGTGTAATAAAGTTTTATTAAAGTATAAAGGAGATAGAGAAAGCTTCTGACATAGGCATCAGAAGGGGGCAGAAAGAGTACCCGCTTGCTAGTGTTAACAATAAGGTTATATAATCCAAAGAATGTCTGGAGGTTGCATAATTTACATCTTAAGGTAACACTGTCCTCAGGCAAGATAAAAATGACTGCTTCTTCCCTGGATCCTGGAGCATGTGAGAGTTTGTGTGCTCAATAGAGTCTCCACCACTCTCTGGCTCTGCCGAAACTAAGCCCTGCTAACCTTCATAGCCAAAAAAGTTCTAGGGAGCTTGTCTTCCCAAAGCAGGAACCCCAAGTTGGGGTGAACCCCATGTGGGACTTGAACCCCTCACTCCTTTGAGAATAACTTTTGCAATTGTAATTATCCTCCCATTTGTGAGTCATCCACAATAGGAGGGCTGTGTCTCTGCGCCTCCTATTCTGCCTGTTGTGATTCCTTCTTTCTATCTTTAGTTGTAGATGATTCTTTCTGCTAGTCTTCAGGTCATTTTAATAAATAGTTACTTTCTAAATAGTTGTAATTTTGGTGTACCCATAGGAGGTGAGCTTAGGGTCTTCCTACTCTACCATCTTTACTAGGTACTTCTATACATGCACAATTGAATTGCCTGTAAATGATAGCAATCATAGTTCTTTCTAATTCTTTTACATTTTATTTTTTATTGTCTTATTAAATTAACTGGGACTACCAGTACAATGATGATTTGGGGTATATTTGTCTCATTCCCAGTTTAGAGGGAAAGGTTTCAACATCACTGTTTTGAATGATATTCTCTGTAGATCTTTTAATAGATATCCTTTATCTAATAAAAGAAGCTGTTTATTTTTTAATGTATTGAATATATATATTAGAATATATGACATATTAGAATTGATATTGAGAAAATGTTTTTCTGCATCTAGTGATATTTTGATATTCTTCCTTGATTGTGGTGATGTGTATGAATGCACTGATAGACTTTAGGGGAGTAAGTCAACGTTGAGTGAGTAAAAGTCACTCAGTCATGTCCAACTCTTTGTGACCCCTTGGACAGTAGCCCAACAGGCTCCTCCTGTCCATGGGATTCTTCAGGCAAGACTACTGGAGTGGGTTGCCATTTCCTCCTCCAGGGGATCAAACTCTGGTCTCCTGAATTGTAGGCAGATTCCTTTCCATCTGAGAATAATCCCTATTTCATCATTGCATCCTGGCAGGAAAGCAATGATTCAATGAAATTGAGTGTTTTGAAGATAGATAAACAAAAGTGTGGTTTAAAAGGATATGGATTAAGAGAACGAGATAGCGGAGGAGTAGATGGATGTGAAATACATCTTTCTTCACAGATACGTCAGGAATACAACCTCAGACTCAGAAGTGCATGCAGAACACCAGCTGAGAGCGAACAGGAGTACCTGACCAGTGGAAAAGAATATATAGAATCACACAAAACTTGGTAGAAGAAGGAACTAGGGGGAGAGATAGGAGTGTTAGTAGGACTGGACCTGCCCTCAGCAGGTGGGGGAGCTGAAGCAGAGGTCCAATCTCCACATCGGGGCAACTGTCTGAGTCAGAGGAGAAACGTTTAAGGCTGAGAGTGAGACAGCTGATCCATGGCAGCCTAAATGGAATGAGAATCAGACAGTCCTTGCCACAGACATACATACCCCAGACATGGACACAGGTAGTCCCTGGAAGTGCAGCTGCTGGGAGCTGGAGTTTAGGGATTGTGGAGCAATCCCAGGGCGAGGGCTGCTGTTGACTGCGGAGAGAGGGACTGAGGGGATGTGAGGAGATTGTGGTGGGAACTGCCTGCAGAGGAAAGCAGGGCAGCCACGGAAGCAAAGCGATGCTGCTGAGTCACACATAGCGGGTAGAACCATCACCACAGCCTTTCTCAGCACACACGCCAGCATCAGCAGCTGAACAGTAGAGACTGGCCCATCAAACACATGACGCACTGAACTACAGAGTAGGACCCCACCCAGGGTGCTCCGTTAAGTGACTGATGTGCTGAACTTCAGAGTAGGACCCCACCCAGGGTGCCCCTTTAAGTACCTAACACACTGACCTACAGAGTAGGACCCCAGCCAGTGGGGCCCCTCTATGTGCCTGACGCTCCAAGCAACAGAGAAAGACCCCAGGCAAGGGAGCCCTTTAGTGCCTGAGTGGGCGGAGCTACAGAGAAAGACTGGCCAAAGAGGCCTTCTGACCGCCAGCTACAAGAGGCTCGAAAAAAGACTGTGATAGGGCCATAACTCCTGTGGTGGAGGCAGTCCCTGTCCCTGCACACATGGCGCTGCCAGGGTCCCTGCAAACCAAGTAGCTATACCACTTTCATGCACAACTCTCACTGGGGCGGAGCTGCCACAGGCAAAAGAAGTTTTGCATCTATGCACACAGGGTCGCTTCGGTCATGTCCAACTCTGTGGCCCTGTAGTCTGTGGCCTGCCAGGCTTGTCTGCCAGGGGGTTTCTCCAGGCAGGCATACTGGAGCGTATTGGCCAATACTGGTTGCCATACCCTTCTAGAGCACTAGACTTCCTGCTGCCCTGGCCACCAACTCCCCTGAGTACCTGGTGCTGCCAGAACCCCTGTAACCTAAGCAGTGCACCGCCTCCACAGTTGGCCCTCACAGGGTAAACCCAAGTCCTCCAGAGCAGCCTCAGAAGCAAACCCCAGTGGATGACCCACATGCAGAGGTGGAAATAAAACCACAACTGAAACCCAGGGGTGGTGTGACTAAGGAAGAAGACCAAAAACCTTCCCACCAGCTGTATAAGCTGCAGATTAAACCCACATGATCAACTAGGCAGACTCTGTCTATGGAATATATAAAAGATCATTGAGAGCTCCCACAAAAGAAAATGCACTAGTTCTGATAGCTGTGGACATTGGAGGCAAGAACACACAGGAATAGGACCAGGTTAGAATCTGAGCTGCCCCCACAGCAGGTCCAGAGATCAGCACAGTGCTGGGGGCATCCTAGGGAGGTGAGGTGGACTGTGACTCCCAGCGAGGGAAAGACTCTTGACAGCAGTGACTCAAGAAAAACATTTATTATTCTTATGTTTTGACTTGTTCTGTAGATTCTTTTGGATTTTTTTTTCCTTTTTTGCCCCCCTCTATTGTAGTTGTCAAATTTTATTGGCATCATGAAATCTAATTAAGCTTTTGAGCTTTTCTTTTCTCAGTCACATTTTTTTATTGTTGTTATAAACCTCTGGCCTCTACATTGGGCTTTTGCAGTTCTGTGGAGTTTTCCTTTTTTTTCCCCTCCCTTTTTTGATTTTGATTTTTTAATTTTTTAAACCTGTTATTATTTTTCCTGCATTTATTCCTTTGTTTGCTTTTTCTACTGTTCTTTTCCCCTTGCAGTTAATCTTTAATGTATATAAAACTTCTTTATCTACCTTTGTTTAACTTTGCATAACTATTCTTTCTTTCTTTCGTTTCCTCTCAACATATTTGTTAGTTTTATTTTCATTGCTTTATTCCCCACTTGGCACCTTGCTTTAGTTTTGTTTTCCAGTTTGTGCTTTAGTTAATTTTGTTCTTAACTGGTAGTTATAATTTTTTATTTCCTTTGTTTACCAGGTCAATCTCCTGTACTTTATTTTTATTGGACTGTTTTGATTTTTCTTATGGGTGTGTGTATATATATGTGTGTGTATATTCCATTATTTTAATTATTATTTGCCTGATTTGTAACTGCCATTTGTCTGGGGTTCATCTTTGGGGTCTGGCTTTTGGGTATTTGTTTTCATCTCACTTAATGCCATAACAGACTACTTGTGGATTCTTTGTTCCTGACAGGAGATCAACCCCTGAGCCTTTGGAGTGGGAGCATTGACTCCAAGACCCTAAACTACCAAAGAGCTAACCCTAAGGAGTACCAAATAGTGAGAACTCACTCAAAGGAAATCACTTGAATACAAGACTCGGCATCATCCAACCACCCAGGCACCCTGTGCAGGACACCTCATCTAAACAATAAACAAAGATACAAATGCAATGATCAGCAGACAGGATTACCACCTCACTAAGCCTTGCCCATCAGAGGAAAAACAAACAACAACAACAAAAAAAAACTCAGCACAAATCTCAACCTATATGAAGATTTCACAAACCACTGGACCAACTTTAGGAGTGCAGAAATAAAAAGGAAGAAAGGATTCAACCTTGAAGCTCTGGAAAAGGAGACCTCAAACACAGTAAGTTTAAAAAAAAAAATGAAAAGGCAGAGAAATACTGCACAAATTAAGGAACAAATCAGAAACACAGAAGTCCAAATAAATGAAAAAGAAATAGGCAAACTACCTGAAAAAGAATTCAGAATAATGATAGTAAAGATTATCAAAAAACCTTGAAAACAGAATGGAGAAAATGTAAGAATCATTTAACGAAGTCCTAGAAGAAGTAAAGAATAAACATACAGAGACAAAAAATGCAATTACTGAAATTAAAAATACTCTAGAAGGAATCAGTATCAGAATATCTGAAGCAAAAGAACGAATCAATGAACTGGAAGATACAATGGTAGAAATAACTTCTGAAGAGCAGAATAAAGTAAAAAGGATGAAAAGAACTGAGGATAGTCTCAGAGACCTCTGAAACAATATTAAATGCACCAACATTCGAATTATAGGGGTCCCAGAAGAAGAAGAGGAAAGAAAGAGTCCCAGAAAATTTTTGCAGAGATCATAGTTGAAAATTTCCCCAACATGGAAAAGGAAATAGTCAGTCAAGCCCAAGAGGTGCAAAGAGTCCCAATACAGGATAAACCCAAGGGGAAACACACCAAGACACATACTAATCAAACTAACAAAGACTAAACACAAAGAAAGAATGTTAAAAGCAGCAAGGGAAAAGCAAAAAGTAACATACAAGGAAACACCATATGTTTAACAGCTGATCTCTCAGCAGACACTCTGTAGGCCAGAAGGGAATGGCAGGATATATTTAAAGTACTGAAAGGGAAAAATATACAACCAAGATTATTGTACCCGGCAAGGATCTCATTCAAAATTGATGGATAGATAAAAAGCTTTTCAGAGAAGCAAAAGTTAAGAGAATTCAGTACCACCAAACAAGCTTTACAACAAATGTTAAAGGGACTTATATAGTCAAGAAATATAAGAGAAGAAAAAAGATCTACAAAACCAACCCCAAACAATTAAGAAAATGACAATAGGAAAATATATATCAAAAAACTACTTTACATATAAATGGATTAAATGCTCCAACCAAAAGACACAGACTGGCTGAATGAATAAAAAAACAAGACCCATATATATGCTGTCTACAAGAAACCCACTTCAGACCTAAAGACACTTATAGACTGAAAGTGAGAGAATGGAAAAATATATTCCATGAAAATGGGAAGCAAAAGAAAGCTGGAGTAGCAATCCTCATATCATACAAAATAGACCTTAAGATAAAGAAGATTACTAAAGATAAAAAAGGACACTACACAATGATCAAAGGATCAGTCCAAGAGGAAGACATAACAATTGTAAATATCTATGCACCCAACATAGGAGCACCTCAATACATAAGACAAACACTAACAGACATAAAAGGAGAAACTGACAGTAACACAATAATAGTGGGAGACTTTAACATCCCACTCACACCAATGGACAGATCATCAAACCATAAAATTGATAAGGGAACACAAGTCTTAAATGATACATTAGAAGAGATGGATCTCACTGATATCTTCAGGACATTCCATCCAAATGCAGAATACACCATATTCTCAAGTGCACATGAACATTCTCCAGGATAGACCACATCTTGGGTCACAAATCAGACCTCAGTAAATTTAATAAAATTGAAATCATATCAAGCATCTTCTCTGACCACAACACTGTGAGACTAGATATCAGTTATAAGAAAAAACTGTAAGAAAACAAAAACATGGAGATTACACAATACATTTCTAAATAACCAACAGGTTACTGGATAAACCAAAAGAGAAATCAAAAAATTTAGGGAAACAAATGACAATGAAAACACAGCTCAAAATGTATCAGTTCAGTTCAGTTCAGTCGCTCAGTCATGTCTGACTCTTTGCAACCCCATGAATCGCAGCACGCCAGGCCTCCCTGTCCATCACCAACTCCCAGAGTTCACTCAAACTCATGTCCATCGAGTCAGTGATGCCATCCAGCCATCTCATCCTCTGTCATCCCCTTCTCGTCCTGCCCCCAATCCCTCCCAGCATCAGAGTCTTTTCCAATGAGTCAACTTTTCGCATCAGGTGGCCAAAGTACTGGAGTTTCAGCTTTAGCATCAGTCCTTCCAAAGAACACCCAGGACTAATCTCCTTTAGAATGGACTGGTTGGATCTCCTTGCAGTCCAAGGAGCTTTCAAGAGTCTTCTCCAACACCACAGTTCAAAAGCATCAATTCTTTGGTGCTCAGCTTTCTTCACAGTCCAACTCTCACATCCATACATGACCACTGGAAAAACTATAGCCTTGACTGGGATGCAGCAAAAGTAATTCTAAGAGGGAAGATTATAGCAATACAATTGTACCTCAAGAAACAAGAAAAACATTGAATAGAAAACCTAACTTTACACCTAAAACAACTGGAAAAAGAAGAACAAAAACAAAATTAGTAGAAGGAAAGAAATCATAAAAATCTGAGCAGAAATAAATGAAAAACAAATGAAAGAAACAACTGTAAAGATTAATGAAACTAAAATCTGGTTCTTTGAGAAGATAAACAAAGTTAACACACCTTTAGCCAGACTCATCAAGAAAAAAATGAGAGAAGAATCAAATCAATAAAATTAGAAATAAAAAAGGAAAAGTTACAACAGACAATGCAGAAATACAAAGGATTATAAGAGACTATTATGAACAACTATATGGCAGTTAGAACTGGACATGAAACAACAGACTGGCTCCAGATTGGGAAAGGAGTACATCAAGGCTGTATATTGTCACCCTGCTTGTTTAACTTACATGCAGAGTACATCATGAGAAATGCTGGACTGCATGAAGCACAAGCTGGAATCAAGATTGCCAGGAGAAATATCAATAACTTCAGATATTCAGATGACACCACCCTTATGGCGAACTAAAGAGCCTCTTGATGAAAGTGAAAGAGGACAGTGAAAAAGTTGGCTTAAAACTCAACATTCAGAAAACAAAGATCATGACATCTGATCCCATCACTTTATGGCAAGTAGATGGGGAAACAGTAGCAGACTTTATTTTTCTGGGCTCCAAAATCACTACAGATGGTAACTGCAGCCATGAAATTTAAAAAGACACTTTCTCCTTGGAAGAAAAGCTATGACAAACTTAGACAACATATTGAAAAGCAGAGACATTACTTTGCCAACAAAGGTCCATCTAATCAAGGCTATGGTTTTTCCACTAGTCATGTAGGGATGTGAGAGTTGGACTATAAAGAAAGCCGAGCGCCAAAGGATTGATGCTTTTGAACTGTGGTGTTGGAGAAGACTCTTGAGAGCCCCTTGGACTGCAAGGAGATCCAACCAGTCCATCCTAAAGGAAATCAGTCCTGAATATTCACTGGAAGGACTGATGCTGAAGCTGAAACTCCAGTACTTTGGCCACTTGATGTGAAGAACTGACTCATTTGAAAAGACTCTGATGCTGGGAAAGATTGAAGGCAGAAGAAGGGGATGACAGAGCATGAGATGGTTGGATGACAACACCGACTCAATGGACATGAGTTTGAGTAAATTCTGGGAGTTGGTGTTGGAGAGGGAGGCCTGGCGTGCTGCGGTTCATGGAGTCGCAGAGTCGGACATGACTGAGCAACTGAACTGAACTGATATGGCAATAAAATGGATAACCTGGAAGAAATGGACAGATTCCTAGAAAAGTTCAATCTTCCAAGACTGAACCAGGAAGAAATAGAAATTATGAATAATCCAATTACAAGCACTGAAATTGAAGCTGTAATGAAAATTCTCCCTCAAAACAAAAGCCCAGGACCAGATGGCTTCACAGGAGAATTCTGTCAGACATTTATAGAAGAGCTAATGCCTATCCTTCTAAAACACTTTCAAAAAATTGCTGAAGAAGGAACACTTCCAAACTCATTCTCTGAGGCCACCATCACCCTGATACCAAAACCAGGCAAAGACAACATAAAGAAAACTACAGGCCAATATCACTGATGAACATAGATGCAAAAATCCCCAACAAAATTTTGCAAATAGAGTTCAGCAACACATCAAAAATCTCAGACACCATGATCAAGTTGGATTTATTCCAGGGATGTAAGGATTCTTCAATAAACACAAATCAATCAATGTGGTACACCATATTAACAAATTGAAAGATAAAAATCATATGATAAACTCAACAGATGCAGAAAAAGCCTTTGACAAAATTCAGTACCCATTTATGATTAAAACTCTTCAAGAAATGGGCACAGAAAGAACCTACCTCAACATGCTGCTGCTGCTGCTAAGTCACTTCAGTCGTGTCCGACTCTGTGTGACCCCACAGACGGCAGCCCACCAGGCTCCCCCTTCCCTGGGATTCTCCAGGCAAGAACACTGGAGTGGGTTGCCATTTCCTTCTCCAGTGCATGAAAGTGAAAAGTGAAAGTGAAGTCGCTCAGTCGTGTCCGACCCTCAGCGACCCCATGGACTGCAGCCTACCAGGCTCCTCCATCCATGGGATTTTCCAGGCAGGAGTACTGAAGTGGGGTGCCATTGCCTTCTCTAACATAGTAAAGGCCATATATGATAAGCCTACAGCAAACATTATTCTCAATGGTGAAAAGCTAAAAGCATTCCCCCTAAGATCAGGAACAAGACAAGGGTGTCCACGTTCATCACTATTATTCAACATAGCTTTGGAAGTCCTAGCTACAGCAATCAGAGAAGAAAAAGAAATAAAAGGACTCCAGGTCAGAAAAGAAGAAGTAAAGATCTCACTGTTTGCAGATGACGTGATATTGTACATGGAAAACCCCAAAGATAGTATCAGAAAATTACTAGAGCTAATCAGTGAATTTATCAAAGTTGCAGGATACAAAATCAATACCCAAAAGTCACTTGCATTTCTATATACTAAAAATGAAAAATCAGAAAGAGAAATTAAGGAATCAATCCCATTCACCATTAAAACAAAAAGAGTTAAATAACTAGGAATAAACTTACCTAAAGAAACAAAAGAACTGTATGCAGAAAATTATAAGACACTGATGAAAGAAATTGAAGATGACATAAACAGATGGAGAGATATTCCATGTTCCTGGATAGGAAGAATCAATATTGTGAAAATGACTCTATTACCAAATGCAATCTACAGATTCAGTGTGATCCCTATCAAATCACCAATGCCATTTTTCACAAAACTAGAACAAAAAATTTCACAATTCGTATGGAAACACACAAGACCCTGAACAGCCAAAGTGGTCTTAAGAAAGAAGAATGGAGCTGGAGAAATCAACCTCCTTGACTTCAGATTATGCTACAAAGCTACAGTTATCAAGAAACTATTGTACTGGCACAAAAAGAAAAATATAGACCAATGGAACAAGATAGAAAGCCAAGAAATAAACCCATGCACCTATTGGTACCTTATTTTTGACTAAGGAGGCAAGAATGTACAATGGGGCAAAGAAACCTCTTCAATAAATGGTGCTGGGAAAACTGGACAGCCACATGTAAAAGAATGAAATTAGAACGTTTCCTAACACCATACACAAAGATAAACTCAAAATGAATTAAAGACCTAAAAGTAAGACCAGAAACTATTAAACTCTTAGAGGAAAACATAGGCAGAACACTCAATGACATGAATTAAAGCAAGACCCTCTATGACCCACCTCCTAGAGTAACAGAAATAAAAACAAAAATAAACAAGTGAGATCTGATTAAACTTAAAAGCTTTTGCACAACAAAGGAAACTAAAAGCAAGATGAAAAGACAACCCTCAGAATGGGAGAAAATAATAGCAAAGGAAACAACTAACAAAGGATTAATTTCCAAAATATACAAGCAGTTCATACAACTCAATACCAGGAAAAAAAAAAAAAAAAAAAAAACAATCAAAAAGTGGGAAAAAGATCTAAACAGACATGTCTCCAAAGAAGATATACATGGCTAACAAACACATGAAAAGATGCTCAACATCACTCATTATTAGAGAAATGCAAATCAAAACTACAAGGAGCTATCAACTCACACTGGTCAGAATGGTCATCATCAAAAAATCTACAAACAATAAATGCTGGAGAGGGTGTAGAGAAAAGGGAACACTCTTGCACTGTTGGTAGGAATGTAAATTCATACAGCCACTATGCAAGATGGTATGGAGATTACTTTAAAAACTAGGAATAAAACCACCATATGACCCAGCAATCCCACTCCTAGGCATATACCCTGAGGAAACCAAACTTGAAAAGACACATGTATCCCATTGTTCAATGCAGCACTGTTTACAACAGCTAAAACATGGAAGCAACCTAGATGTCCATCGATAGATGAATGGATAAAGAAGTTGTGGTACATATACACAGTGGAATATTACTTGGCCATAAAAAAGGAAAACCTTTGAGTCAGTTCTAATGAGGTGGATGAACCTAGAACCTATTATACAGAGTGAAGTGAGTCAGAAAGAGAAAGATAAATATATTCTAATGCATATATATGGAATCAAGAAAAATGGTACTGAAGAATTTATTTTCAGGGCAGCAGTGGAGAAACAGACATAGAGAATAGACTTATGGATATGGGAGAGGGGAGGAGAGGGTGAGATGTATGGAAAGAGTAACATGGAAACTTATATTACCATATGTAAAGTAAATAGCCAGTGGGAATCTGCGGTATGGCTCGGGAAACTCAAACAGGGGCTCTGTATCAACCTAGAGAGGTGGGATGGAGAGGGAGATGGGAAGGAGCTTCAAAAAGGAGGGGATATATGTATACCTATGACTGATTCATGTTGAGATTTGACAGAAAATAACAAAATTCTGTATAGCAATTATCCTTCAATAAAAATATTGATTTAAAAAATAACATTTAAAAAAAAAAGGATATGGATTAGAAAATGAGGAAACCACAAGAATTCTAGTAGTTCAGCCCTCTCAGTCTCTCCAGACCTGAAGGCATGAGTATTGAGAGTGGTTAAAAAACTACAATGAAGAGAGCTGATGGGAGAGGGATGCCTGACAGAAGCTGAGAAATTAATAAACCAGCTTTAGTCTCCTTTCTTCCAATCTCCCATAGTGGTTTACCACTGGCCAAACTCAGATGAAAGCTTAAGGGAAGAGAAGTTCATTGATGCAGTCCTTTTTCCCATTATACCAAGTAGGGAAGATCTGAAACAATGTTTAAATATGTCAAGTATGGTAATGTGTTGTTCTTTAGAGTTATAATATTTCTGGCTTCAGTTTTTGCACTTACATTCAGGAATGAAATTGACCTTGAATTTTCCTTTCTCATAATTTCCTTTATGCTGACCTTATAAGTTGGAATTTTAAATGTTATTCTTTTCTCTCAAAAAGTATTCCTTGGTGGTTCTTATGGTAAAGAATCCGCCTGCAATGCAGGAAACCCAGGTTGGATCCCTGGGTCGGGAAGATCCTCTGGAGAAGGGAATGGCTACCTATTGTAGTATTCTTGCCTGGAGACTCCCATGGACAGAGGAGCCTGGCGGGCTGCAGTCCATGGCGTCCATGGGGTCACAAAGAATTGGACATGACTGAGTGACTGACACTTTCACTTTTTTCACACTTTTCATAAGTTGGAATTTTAAATATTTTTCTTTTCCCTTAAAAATGTTTTTAGGATTGGCATTATTTATACCTTAAAATGTTCTTATAATTAACTGGTTGAAGACTTCTTATATCAGTTGTATTTTATTATTATTTTTACATTGGTCTAAATAAGTGAGGTAGAAATTAGTAGGTAAACAGTGTAGAAATCTCGGAGAAGGCAATGGCACCCCACTCCAGTACTTTTGCCTGGAAAATCCCATGGACAGAGGAGCCTGGTAGCCTGCAGTCTATAGGGCTACAAAGAGTTGGACATGACTGAGCAACTTGACTTTCACTTTTCACTTTCATGCATTGGAGAAAGAAATGGCAACCCACTCCAGTGTTCTTGCCTGGAGAATCCCAGGGACGGGGGAGCCTGGTGGGCTGCCGTCTGTGGGGTGGCACAGAGTGGGACGCGACTGAACAACTTAGCAACAGCAGCAGTGTAGAAATCTAGACCTCAATCTTGTTTTCAGTAAATATCCTGCTCCATTGTCCCTAATTCCTACAATGAGTCTTTGGTCAGATGAATTATCAGCACTCAAATCCAGGAAAGGGCAGTAATTAACTTCTATTGCATATGCCTGAGGGAAAAACAACTAGTGATCAACTAGGCTTAAACCCATATATCTGATCCATTATAAAGTGTCCAATCAGTTAGCTCAGTTGCTACTCGAGTCCGACTCTTTGCTAACCAAAGGACTGCAGCACACCAGGCTTTCCTGTCCATCACCAACTCCCAGAGTTTATTCAAACTCATGTCCATCGAGTCAGTGATGCCATCTAACCATCTCATCCTCTGTCATCCCCTTCTTCTCCTGCCTTCAGTCTTTCCCAGCATCAGTGTCTTTTCCAGTGAGTCAGCTCTTCGCATCAGGTGGACAAAGTATTGGAGTTTCAGCTTCAATATTAGTCCTTCCAATGAATATTCAGGACTGATCTCCTTTAGGATGGACTGGTTGGATCTCCTTGCAGTCCAAGGGACTCTCAAGAGTCTTCTCCAACACCACAGTCCAAAAGCATCAATTCTTTAGTGCTCAGCTTTCTTTGTAGTCCAACTCTCACATCCATAGACGACTACTGGAAAAACCATAGCCTGACTAGAAGGACCTTTGTTGACAAAGTGATGTCTCTGCTTTTTAATATGCTGTCTACGTTGGTCATAACATTCCTTCCAAGTAGTAAGCGTCTTTTAATTTCATGGCTGCAATCACCATCCGCAGTGACTTTGGAGCCCAGAAAAATAAAGTCAGCCACTGTTTCCACTGTTTCCCCATCTATTTGCCATGAAGTGATGGGACTGGATGCCATGATCTTAGTTTTCTGAATGCCAACTTTTTCACTCGCCTCTTTCACTTTCATCAAGAGGCTTTTTAGTTCCTCTTCACTTTCTGCCATAAGGGTGGTATCATCTGCATATCTGAGGTTATTGATATTTCTCCCGGCAATCTTGATGCCAGCTTGAGCTTCTTCCAGCCCAGCGTTTCTCATGATGTACTCTGCATATAAGTTAAATAAGCAGGGTGACAATATACAGCCTTGATGTACTCCTTTTCCTATTTGGAACCAGTCTGTTGTTCCATGTCCAGTTCTAACTGTTGCTTCCTGACCTGCATACAGATTTCTCAGGAGGCAGGTCAGGTGCTCTGGTATTCCCATCTCTTTCAGAATTTTCCACAGTTGATTGTGATCCACACAGTCAAAGGCTTTGGCATAGTCAATAAAGCAGAAATAGATGTTTTTCTGGAACTCTCTTGCTTTTTCCAGCAGATGTTGGCAATTTGATCTCTGGTTCCTCTGCCTTTTCTAAAACCAGCTTGAACATCTGGAAGTTCATGGTTCATGTATTGCTGAAGCCTGGCTTGGAGAAATTTGTGCATTACTTTACTAGTGTGTGAGATGAGTGCAATTGTGTGGTAGTTTGAGCATTCTTTGGCATTGCCTTTCTTTGGGATTGGAATGAAAACTGACCTTTTCTAGTCCTGTGGCCACTGCTGAGTTTTCGAAATTTGTTGGCATATTGAGTACAGCACTTTCACAGCATCATCTTTCAGGATTTGAAATAGCTCAACTGGAATTCCATCACCTCCACTAACTTTGTTCATAGTGATGCTTTCGAAGAGGCCCACTTGACTTCACATTCCAGGATGTCTGGCTGTAGGTGAGTGATCACACCTTCGTGATTATCTGGATCATGAACCTCATTTTGTACAGTTCTTCTGTGTATTCTTGCCACCTCTTCTTAATATCTTCTGCTTCTGTTAGATCTATACCATTTCTGTCCTTTATCGAGCCCATCTTTGCATGAAATGTTCCCTTGGTATCTCTGATTTTCTTGAAGAGATCTCTAGTCTTTCCCATTCTGTTGTTTTCCTCTATTTCTTTTGCATTGATCACTGAGCAAGGCTTTCTTATCTCTCCTTGCTCCTCTTTGGAACTCTCCATCCAGATGCTTATATCTTTCCTTTTTTCCTTTGCTTTTTGCTTCTCTTCTTTTCACAGCTATTTGTAAGGCCTCCTCAGAGAGCCATTTTGCTTTTTTGCATTTCTTTTCCATGGGGAAGGTCTTGATCCCTGTCTCCTGTACAATGTCACGAACCTCCTCCGTCCATAGTTCATCAGGCACTCTGTCTATCAGATCTAGTCCCTTAAATCTATTTCTCACTTTCACTGTATAGTCATAGGGATTTGATTTAGGTCACACCTGAATGGTCTAGTGGTTTTCCCCACTTTCTTCAATTTAAGTCTGAATTTGGCAATAAGGAGTTCATGATCTGAGCCACAGTCAGCTCCCGGTCCTGTTTTTGCTGACTATATAGAGCTTCTCCGTCTTTGGCTGCAAAGAATATAATCAATCTGAGTTCAGTGTTGACCATCTGGTGATGTCCATGTGTAGAGTCTTCTCTTGTGTTATTGGAAGAGGGTGTTTGCTATGACCAGTGTGTTCTCTTGGCAAAACTCTATTAGCCTTTACGCTGCTTCATTCCGTACTTCAAGGCCAAATTTGCCTATTGCCCCAGGTGTTTCTTGACTTCCTACTTTTGCATTCCAGTCCCCTATGCTGGAAAGGACATCTTTTTTGGGTGTTAGTTCTAAAAGGTCTTATAGGTCTTCATAGAGCCATTCAACTTCAGCTTCTTCAGCATTACTGGTTGGGGCATAGGCTTGGATTACCATGATATTGAATGGTTTGCCTTGGAAATGAACAGAGATCATTCTGTCGTTTTTGAGATTGCATCCAAGTACTGCATTTTGAACTCTTTTGTTGACTATGATGGCTACTCCATTTCTTCTAAGGGCCATGCTCAGTAAATCTTTAATCCAATTTTCTTTTGATGGTGGAGCTGTGTTCCCTCCCTGCTATTTCAGTTCAGTTCAGTCGCTCAGTCATGTCCGACTGTTTGCGAGCCCATGAATCACAGCATGCCAGGCCTCCCCGTCCATCACCAACTCTAGGAGTTCACCCAGACTCATGTGCATCAAGTCGGTGATGCTATTTACCTGGGGCCAAACTATGGTGGAGGTAATGAAGACAATGGTGACCCCCCTCAGAAGATCCCATGCATGTACTGCCACACTCAGTGCCCCCTACCCTGCAGCAAGCCACCACTGACCCCCGCCTCTGCCAGAGACTCCCGGACACCCACAGGCAAGTCCAGGACAGTCTCTTGTGGGGTCACTGCTCCTTTCTCCTGGGTCCTCGTGCACAAGGTTCTGTTGTGCTCTCCTAGAATCTATTTCCCAGTCCAGTGTAAGTTCTGGCAGCTCTATGGTGGGCTTAATGGCAACCTCCTCCAAGAGGGTTTATGCCATACCCAAGTCTGCTGCACCCAGAGCCCCGTCCCTATGGCAGACCACTGCCAACTTGTACCTCCACAGAAGACACTCAAACACAGTTCTATCTCAGTCTCTGTGGGGTCCCTGGGTCCTGGTGTGCACAAGGTTTGTTTGAGCCCTCTGAGCATCTCTGGAAAGAATGGGGTTTGATTCTAAACATGAATTCATCCCTCCTACCATCTTGCTGGGTCTTCTCCTTTGCCCCTGGACGTGGGGTATCTCCTCAAGCCGCTCCAGCGCCTGCTGTCTTACTGCAGTTTCTCTGACCTTGGACGTGGAGTATCTCCCCATGGTCGATCCAGCAAAGTGCTGCCGCTGCTCCTGACCTTGAACATGGGGTGTCTCCTCACAGCCCCTGCTCCTGACCTAAAATAGCCAAGGGACATGAAAAAAGGGTGGTGACTTAATCTGAAGATCAAGAGAGGCCATAAAGATGTTCAGTATCTTGACCTTTAAATTGATTGTTTAGAAATAACATGATTTAAGAACAGGAAACAAGGAAAGCTGTACAGATTAATACTGGTAAAGATATAAAACTGCAGTAATCCCCACCTTTTGGGGGACTCTTTACCCCCTCTCAGTGTCTATGCTGAGAGTTTTGTACTTGCCTCCTCTGTAATAAACCCTATTTGCTTTCTACCATGAGTGTCTGTGTGTTCGTGGATTCCATTCTTTGGTTCCACTGACAAGATCTTGGATTCCTGTTTCATAAGGACTTAGGGCTTCCTCAGTGGCTCAGTCATGCAAAATCTGGCTGCAATGCAGCATATGCAGGTTCAGTCCCTGGGTCCAGAAGATCCCCTGGAGGAAGAAATGGCAACCCCCTTCACGATTCTTGCCTGGAAAATTCTGTGGACAGAGGAACCTGAGGGGCTGTAGCCCATGGAGTTGCAAAGAGTCAGACACAGCTGAACTACTGAGCACATAAACAAGGACTTAACAATTTGATTAGTGTTATTGATGGGAATCTGAGTTCTTATCTGCAGAGCCAACGAATGGAATCCACAAACACACAAACAGGGTAGCAAGCAAGCAGAATTTATTAAAGAGAAGGAAGTACAAAGCTCTCAGCAAGACATGAGGAGGGTAAACAGTACCCGCCCCCCCCCAACAAAATGGGACTTACAGAAATTTTTATGAGCTTCCTTAAATCACATTATTTCTAACCAATCAATTTAAAGGTCAATATGCTTAACATCGGGCTTCCCTTATAGCTCAGTTGGTAAAGAATCTGCCTGCAATGCAGGAAACCCGGGTTCAATCCCTGGTTTGGGAAGATCCCCTGGAGAAAGAAATGGCAACCCACTCCAGTATCCTTGCCTGAAAAATTTCATGGACAGAGGAGCCTGATGGGCTGCATCCATGGGGTTGCAAAGAGTCAGGCATGACTGAGCAACTAACACTTGTGCTTAATATCTGTATGGCTTCTCTTGATCCTTGGATTAAGTCACCACCGTTTTTCATGCCCTCTGGCCATTTTACCATGAACCAGATGTATGAATTAAAGATTAATGATTACAAGTTGGTTTTCCTCAATCTTATGGAGCAGAATTTAATTATTGCCCTTCCCTGGAACCTAGACAGAGTACCTGAAGAATTATGGACTGAGGTTCGTGATATTACACAGGAGGCAATGATCAAGACCATCCCCAAGAAAAAGAAATGCAAAAAGGCAAAATGGTTGCCTGAGGAAGCCTTATAAATTAGCTGAGAAAAGCAGCAAAGCTAAAGGCAAAAGAGAAAAGGAAAACTATATCCATTTGAATTCAGAATTCCAAAGAATAGCAAGGAGAGATAGGAAAGCCTTCCTCAGTGATCAGTGCAAAGAAATAGAGGAAAACAATAGAATGGGAAAGACTAGAGACCTCTTCAAGAATATTACAGATACCAAGGGAACATTTCATGCAAAGATGGGTGCAATAAAGGACAGAAATGGTATGGATCTAACAGAAGCAGAAGATATTAAGAAGACGTGGCAAAAATACACAGAATTATACAAAAAAGATCTTCAGGACCCAGATAACCACGATGATGTGATCACTCACCTAGAGCCATACATCCTGGAATGGAAGTCAAGTGGGCCTTAAGAAGCATCACTATGAACAAAGCTAGTAGAGGTGATGGAATTCCAGTTGAGCTGTTTCAAATCCTAAAAGATGATGCTGTGAAAGTGCTGTACTCAATATGCCAACAAATTTCGAAAACTCAGCAGTGGCCACAGGACTGGAAAAGGTCAGTTTTCATTCCAATCCCAAAGAAAGGCAATGCCAAAGAATGTTCAAACTGTTGCACAATTGCACTCATCTCTCATGCTGGCAAAGTAATGCTCAAAATTCTCCAAGTTAGGCTTCAACAGTACATGAACCGTGAACTTCCAGATGTTCAAGCTGGTTTTAGAAAAAGCAGAGGAACCAGAGATCAAGTTTCCAGCATCCACTGGATCATCAAAAAAGCAAGAGAGTTCCAGAAAAACATCTACTTCTCCTTCATTGACTATGCTAAAGTCTTTGATTGTGTGAATCACAACAAACTGTGGAAAATTCTTCAAGAGATGGGAATACCAGACCACCTGCCCTGCCTCCTGAGAAATTTGTATACAGATCAAGAAGCAACAGTTAGAACTGGTCATGGAACAACAGACTGGTTCCAAATAGGGAAAGGAGTACATCAAGACTGTATATTATCACCCTGCTTATTTAACTTCTATGCAGAGTACATCATGTGAAATGCTAGGCTGGATAAAGCACATACAACACTTATATATGTTTAAAGATATTATAATCAGTGTTAAAAGACAGGTAACAATCTAGAATTACATCAAAAAATCAAAGCCAACTAATCAATTAGGAAAATGTAAACAACCAACCTCAAAATGGTCAAAGGATTTAGAACACGTCTCATTTACACTTTCTGAAGGAAAAATAAGGAATTGAAATAATGTTTAACATGTTCATTATTCAAGGAAATTCAAATTATATCAACAGTCAATCACCATTAACACCACTGGCAAAAGCTAAACCCTGACAACATCAAATATTGCTTAAAACACTCAAATACCTGGTGATATAAAAATCGTTAATTTTTAATTAACTATTTTAATTTGAATTTTCTTCCTTCTACTGACTTTGGGCTTCATTTGTACTTCTTTTTCTTATTTCTTTAGCAAAAAGCTGTTTATTTGAGATTTCCCTTATTTCTTGAGGTAGGCCTGTATCACTGTAAACTACCCATGTAGTATTGCTTTTGATTTCTCCTAAAGATTTTGGAAGCATGTATTTCTACCTTCATTCTTCTCAAGTTATTTTTTATTTTCTGTTTGATATGTTTACTGGTTGAATGGGTTTTTTCAGTAGCATGTTGTTTAGTCTCCAAGTGTTCATTTTTTTGTTTTCTTTGGGTTTCATACCATAGTTGGAAAAGATGCTTAATATGATTTCAGTTTTCTTTAACTTATTGAGACTTGTTTTGTTGCCTAGCATGTGGACTAGGTGATCTGTTCATTGATATAAGTGGACTATTAAAGTCCCCTGCTGTTATTCTGTTAGTTAATTTCCCCTTTTATGTCCGTTAATATTTGCTTTATATATTTAGGTGCTCCTATATTAGGTGCGTTTACAAATGTTATAGCCTCTTCTTTGATTGCCTCCTATACCATTATATAATGCCCTTTTTTGTCTTTTGTTATAGACTTTGCTTTAAAGTCTATTTTATCAGCTGTGAATATTGCTACCCTAGGTTTCTTTTCATTTCTACTTGCATGGAATATTTTTTCCGTCCCTTATTTTTCACATGTATGGGTCTCTCAGGTCTGAAGTGAGTCTCTTGTATGCAGTGTACTGAAAGGTCGTTTTTTTTTGTTTTTTTTTTTTAATCCATTTGGCTAACTTATGTCTTTTCATTGAACCTTGTAGCTCATTTACACTTAAGTGATTATTAATAGGTATGTACTTATTGCCATTTTATTACTTATTTTCTGGTTGTTTTTGTAGTCTTCTCCATTGTTTTCTTCTTTTTTCAGTCTTTTTCCTTGTGATTTGATTTTCCCTTGTGGTTTTCTTCAGTGTTATGTTTGGGTTCCTTTATTTTTATTTTCTTTTTTGTATTTGTTGGATAATTCTGATTTGTGGCTCAGTTCAGTTCAGTTGCTCAGTCGTGTCCGACTCTTTGCAACCCCATGAATCGCAGCACACCAGGCCTCCCTGTCCAGCACCAACTCCCGGAGTTCACCCAGACTCACGTCCATCGAGTCAGTGATGCCATCCAGCCATCTCATCCTCTGTCGTCCCCTTCTCCTCCTGCCCCCAATTCCTCCCAGCATCAGAGTCTTTTCCAATGAGTCAACTCTTCGCATGAGGTGACCAAAGTACTGGAGTTTCAGCTTTAGCATCATTCCTTCCAAAGAAATCCCAGGGCTGATCTCCTTCAGAATGGACTGGTTGGATCTGCTTGCAGTCCAAGGGACTCTCAAGAGTCTTCTCCAACACCACAGTTCAAAAGCATCAATTCTTTGGCGCTCAGCCTTCTTCACAGTCCAACTCTCATATCCATACATGACCATAGGAAAAACCATAGCCTTGACTAGACGAACCTTTGTTGGCAAAGTAATGTCTCTGCTTTTGAATATGCTATCTAGGTTGGTCATAACTTTCCTTCCAAGGAGTAAGCGTCTTTTAATTTCATGGCTGCAGTCACCATCTGCAGTGATTTTGGAGCCCAGAAAAATAAAGTCTGACACTGTTTCCATTGTTTCCCCATCTATTTCCCATGAAGTGGTGGGACCGGATGCCATGATCTTCATTTTCTGAATGTTGAGCTTTAAGCCAACTTTTTCACTCTCCTCTTTCACTTTCATCAAGAGGCTTTTGAGTTCCTCTTCACTTTCTGCCATAAGGGTGGTGTCATCTGCATATCTGAGGTTATTGATATTTCCCCCAGCAATCTTGATTCCAGCTTGTGTTTCTTCCAGTCCAGCATTTCTCATGATGTACTCTGCATATAAGTTAAATAAACACGGTGACAATATACAGCCTTGACGAACTCCTTTTCCTATTTGGAACCAGTCTGTTGTTCTATGTCCAGTTCTAACTGTTGCTTCCTGACCTGCATAGGGAGAAGGCAATGGCACCCCACTCCAGTACTCTTGCCTAGAAAATCCCATGGATGGAGGAGCCTGGTGGGCTGTAGTCCATGGGGTCGCTACGAGTCGGACACGACTGAACACCTTCACTTTCACTTTTTACTTTCATGCATTGGAGGAGGAAATGGCAACCCACTCCAGTGTTCTTGCCTGGAGAATCCCAGGGACGGCGGGGCCTGGTGGGCTGCCGTCTATGGGGTCGCAAAGAGTCAGACATGACTGAAGCGACTTAGCAGCAGCAGCAGCATATATAAAAAAGATATATAAATTATGAATATATATATTTATATATATATTAAACTGATAATTATTTAGTTTTAAACACAGTCTTAAATCTCCACTCTTTTAGTCTCCCCTCCCATGTTTTATGTTTTGGTCTCATAGTTTACATCTTTATGTATATTCCTTAACTGTTTATAGTAGTTATAGTTGATTTTACAGTTTTTCTTTTAACCTTTAGATAGCTTATTTAAAATGTTGATCCATTGCCTTTATTATATGTTTACCTTAGCCAGTTAATTTTTGCCTTCATTTATTTTCTTATTTCTTGTTATAACCCTTTCTTTTTCACTTAAAGAAGACCTTTTAACATTTCTTAAAGTGATGATGAAACTTCCCTGGTGGCTCAGATAGTGAAGAACCTGCCTGCAATGCAGGAGACCTGGATTCAATCACTGGGTTGGGAAGATACCCTGGAGAAGGAATTGACTACCCACTCCAGTATTCTTGGCTGGAGAATCCCATGGACAGAGGAGCCCGGCGTGTTGCAGTCCATGGCGTCACAAAGAGTCAGACATGACAGAGCAGCTAAGCACCTTAGTTCTGATGAACTCATTTAGTTTTTGCTCATCTGGGAAACTCTTTCTCTTTCAATTCTGAATGATAACCTTGCAAACTAGAGTATCCTTGGTTGCAGGGGGATTAATTTTTCTTTTAAAAAAATATAACACACCACGACTTTAAATATATCATGCCACTCCTTTCTGGCCTGAAAATTTTCTGCTGAAAAGCCAGCTGATAGCCTTATGGTGAGTTTCCTTGAATGTAACTCTTTTTCTTTTGCTACCTTTAAAAGTCTTTCTTTTATGATTTTAATTAGGATATGTCTCAGTGTGAGTCTCTTTGAGTTTATCTTGTTTGGGACTCTCTATGCTTCCTGGATCGGAATATCTGCTTTCTTCTTCAAGTAAGGTAATATTTCAGCCGTCATTTCATCAAATACATTTCCTGCCTCTTTCTTTCTCTCTTCTTCTTCTGAGACCCCTATAATGTGAATTTTAGTATGGTTGATGTTTTCCTAGAAGTCCCTTAAACTATCCTCATTTAGTTTTTCTTTTCTTTTGGCTATTCTGATTTGGTGATTTCCACTATCCTGTCTTTATATATCTCACATTCTTCTGTATCATATAATCTGTTGTTAATTCCTTCTAGTGTATTTTTTATTTCATTGTTGTATTCATCAGCTCTGGTTCATTTTTAATATATTTTAGTTCTTTGATGTTCTCACCATTTTCTGCCAAGTTCTGTGAGCATTTTTATGACCATTACTCTGAATTCTTTATCAGTCCAATTAGTTATTTCTGTTTCATTAGGGTTTGTCCTGCAGTTTTTTTCTGTTCTTTCATTTGAAAAAATATTCCTGTTTTCTCATTTTGTTTTACCTCTCTGTCTCTGTGAAATTAGGAAAAACTGTTACCCATCCCAGCCTTGAATGTACTTCCTTGTGGGAGAGTGTCTTTGTGCACTCTCTTTGTGTATGTACCCAGTGGCTTTGATGGGAGACCTCAATCTAAAGCAAGCACAGGCTGAGTCTTCCCTCAGAGTGCACTGGCCACCATTGCCTTGGCAGGGAGTAGGGCTGGAGCCTGAGGACTAGAGCTAGTGCCAGTTCTAGCTGGGACTTATCACCTGTGATGCTGGATGTCATGACCTTGGCAGGGAGCAAGGTTAGAGCTGGAGGGGCTGGAGCCTAAGCCTGGTGTGAGCCCCAGCTTCTCATGCAACCTGGTAATGTTTGTTGCCTTGGCTCGAGAGGGACCAGGGCCAGAATGTCTGGAACAGCAGCTTAATGTAAGCTTTGTCATCTCCCTAGCATGATGGTGTTTGCCACTTTGGTGGAGAGCAGGGCAGGAGCTGGAGAAGCTGAAGCCTGAACCTGGTGTAGGCTAGGGGCATGCTGGGGCATCCAGCAGGCAGCCAGAGCACCGTGCAGTCTTCAGTCTGCTGCTTCTGGGACCAGAAGCAAGCAAGTCTTTGTGTGCGCTCTTCAAGAGCGAAGTCTTAGTTTCCCCAGCCCTGTCTCATGCCCCAGTGGTTTCAGTCCAGCGAAGGGGAGTGTTTAGCAGTCTGCTTCTTCATTTCCAAATGTATGGCCTTTGTTTTCTCTTTTTTACTGTACCTTTCCTTGTTTGTTTTTCTATTCCTAGTTTAATTACACTTTGGTCAGAGAACGTATATGAAATATGTGTGACTTCAGTGCATTGAAATTTGCTGAAACATGCCTTCTGACCTGGCATTGGTGTTTTTCTAAACGTTCTGTGTGTGCTTGAAAAAAATATTTATTTTATAGTATACATGTCCACTCAATCAATTTTATTATATTCAAATTTTCTATTTATTCTTAACTTTTTTCTTGATATTTCAGTTATCAAGAAAGTGTGCTTTACCTTCAGGGATGAGAAATGTCTTATAACTGTGAATATATTTATTTCTCCTTATAATTTTATCAGTAAAATGTATGATTTTCTTAGTTTTTTTCCAAGCTTATTGGGGTAAAGTTGTGTATATTATTCTACAATTTCCATGAGTTCAAATAGCAAAACTAAGGAGTACTTTTATTTTGATACACAATAATAGAATTGCATGTGATCATAATAAACCTATATGGTGTTAAAATGGTAGTCTTGTTCCTTTAGAGGAAGAGACATTGAAACAGTCATTATTAATGTGTCTTTTGCTGAAACGCTGCCACAATTTCTTCCATCCCAGTACGTGTCCTTTTGCAGTGATTAAGCAATTAATTAACGCTCCCTTAGCCTCTCTGCTAAACTAAATGCCGCAGTGATTGAGAGGCTTTGAATTGGTTTATACTACTTTATCCTTCAAATCATATGTGGTTCTTATAAAATGGTGTTGTTCTTTTTGACATTATACTTACTTATTAGAAAGATCATAAAGATAGAAAAGACACATGGGTTTTGAGGTTTTTGGTTCATTGTGTCTTTATGGAATTTGATCCATTTTCTTATGAAGTTAGATCATAATTGATGTTTCCTGTGATTAATGATTTCCAGGTCTAAGAAACTACAGTAGATTCCTCTTACCAGCTAGCATTCTCTTTTGTCTGTAGATATGTTGAATAAGAGATGTAACTTTTGTTCATCAATTCCGTCTTTTCAGATTTTTTATAGTATTTCAGCTGCTACGTAGCAAGACATATATTATACTTATAAAGCCATACCAGCTTGATAGTAAAGCTTATTGTATGTCTCAGGGGCATCAAAGCAGTACAATCAGCTTTTAACCTTTGGAACAGAAAGCAGTTCTAATAATTAACTCTTATTGCATAACTGTATTTATAAAGGGACCTTCTTTGCTGTAATGCCACAGCATATTAATCTGGAAAGCCTTATGAACACTTGGGCTCATCACAGTGAAGCAAGCAACCAAGGCTGCCAAGAATGGAGGACACTGGTACTCAACAACACAAAAGAAATGGCTTTGCCCTTGAGAGAACGTTGATGAGCAGAGAAATGACATATCAATGGGAAAACTGTTGATAAAGCAATAACCATTATCCTTGAACTATTTAATCCATCAGAACAATTTTATGGTTTCTTAGTCCTTAATCATTTTAAATGACTCATAAACCTGTTGAATAGAAGTAAGATCATTTGGCTGTTATTAACTTACCTAAAAATATTTTACTCAAAGGCAACCAGATTGCATGCCAAACAGGACTATGTAATAAAAATGCATTTTTCTACTCATTCCTACAATGCCATTCAGGGACCTTTAGGTTGAGTGCAGTGTAATTCAGGTACCTTTAAGGGAATGAACAATGAACATATTGTCATTAGAGAAAAGTAGCCTCTCAGAATTACCTTTCTAGAATATATTAGGTTACACTATTTTACTACAGTATTCAATCAGTTGCCTAAAAACTTAAGTTCAAACTCTTTTAATTTAGTTTTCAAGTCTCTGAATACTATGACCACAATTTACCTCTCCAGCTAGATTTCCTGTTACTCCACTGTGTATTCTGATCTAGCGTTCTGTTGTATTTTCTGTTTCCCTTTCCCGTCAGATAATTCTGTATCTCCTTGTACTGCCTATACTGATTTCTCACTCTGCAATGCTTTTTCACCATGTTCCCTTGCTCAAATGAAACATTAGCTTTAAATCTTGCTGGTTTCTCATGATTCAAATGCATAGCACAATGCTTGTATTCTCATTTGATGCTTATTTCACTGTTTTTTCCAAAGATTTGAAGGCCTTTATGAGTAATTGATGTTGTGTTCCCAAAGCTTAGCAATAACTAGCATTTATTTATTGACCATTCTGTACAGGATACTATTTGCTTAGGATACAAATATGAAAAGACATTGTTCTTATGTTTGGTGTTTAGTAAATATATGTGTAACTGAATGACGAGGAAGGGATCTTAGTTCTCAGTCACTGATAATGAGTTGCCATCATCTTAAATACTGCATAGTTCTAGAAAATCTTATAAACATTTTTATAAGGGGTAGAAATTTTTAAATATTCCATTTGGGAGTTCTTGTAAAGAAAATACATGCAGTTGGGGTGTACTGAGATGAAAGAGCCTTGGATCACTAGTTTGGAGATTTCCTATAACTGCTTTGTAACATAATTTAACAAGTGAAATTATCATTCATTTGGCTTGAGTCTTAAAGAAAAGAACCTGAAGACTTTTTCCCCATGGAAGACTGAATCTTATCAGTCCCATACATAGTATTTTGGGAATTTATAGCTCTTAGCACTTGTGAATTTTTTTTTAATTGTAAAAAAAATTTTTTTTAATTTTTTACTTTAAAAAAACTTAAATTTTTTTATTAAAAAAAAAAACTTGAAAAAATTTTAAGATTGTGATCACTATTCACTTTTTCCTGAAAGCTGAATCATTCATTGAGGAAGCTGCCTGAGATATATGAGATTGTAAAGTTGAGTGCCAGACAACATTGAGAAGTTAGTTTGGGGATATAGTATTGAAAGTTTTACTAAGGAATTTGAATTTTTAATTAGCAGTAGTGATATGGGAAAAGCTTTTTCAAAAGTCCAGGCTGTTGTTCAAAGTATCCAAAAAGAATTTGAGTAAGGAGCACAAAGGAAACAGACACACATACACACCGAGGAGCAAAAAGAACAAAGAAGCAATTTATTCCGGACAAAAGTGAAGGGACACACAGAGAAGAGTGTGGGCATCTAGTAAGTGAGGAGCACCCTGAGGGCTGTTGACCCCCTTTTTAAATCTTATTTTTAGCCCTTTGAATGGGTAGGGGTTTTTTTTTGACCAGGGGTGGAATATTCACTGAGGGGAGGGTTGATGTGTATCCTGGATTGCGCTTGGTTGCATCAGCTCCCAGTCTTACACATTTGTCCCTGAAACCATCTTATGTGTGCTTGAAGCTGTTTTCCCTTACTAGCTGAGCACCACACGTGGATGGTCATCCAGGATCATCAGCAGCCTGCGCGTGTTTATTGTGTGTGTCTCATGGTTTTCATGGTCAGAATTTCTTGCTCAGATGCTGCAGAGTTTCTGTGTTAGATGCCATTCCTTCCTGTGTCAGGACCTCACTAAGTACAAGGCAAGGAGGTGGCTTTGCCTTCTGCCTAATGTCTGTATCTGAGGAGGCTGTCCTTGGGCCTGGCCCTGTCTTTCCTGCCTCAGTAGCAAAACAGAGAGAGTTTGAGTAGTCGGATGACCTCCTGTCCATATATGCAAAGCATGTCAGTGTGCCAAAAGAAAGATTAGCTACACAAAGTAGTGAATGGAGAGTCAGAGACCAGATATGAATATAATTTTATAGTTGGCAACAGACGATGAGAATCACAGTGAGAGCTACTTTGGAAATTAAAAAAAAAAAAATCACACAGCTGTTGGAACCCTTTCAGAGAATTAATCGATAAAATCTAGTGATTGGTGAGAGTCACAGGGAGAGGAATGTAATAAAAATGACAGGCCTGAGTGCCTGAGAGTGCCTTTTATCAAGAGAGACAGCACAGGAGGAGGAAGAAAATTAGGGAACAGGAGTTTATCAGTCAGGGTGACCTAACTTATGTTATGTTAATGTTAACCTTTAAATCTCATTGAATTAAAATAGCAAAGTTTCATGGCTTTACATTGTCACGTGACCATTTTGGCCTGGCTGAGGGTTTTGCTGCACATTTTCCTCATTCAGACAGATCAGCCACTGTCTAAAAAGCTGCGGTTGCTGTGGCAGAAGAAAAGAGAGTGCTACTTACTCCAGCAAGTAAATATTCTGGCCTAGAGGTGACACAGGTCATTTCCAATCACAGCTCATTGATCAGACTAAGCGCAACCACTAGGGGACTGGCTGCAAGTTGAGTCTTCCAGGTAGTCAGAAGGAAAGGGAAAGGGTAGAGGGGCATCAGTGAGAAGCTTGTTAGGTCTCCTGAGAAGCAGACCTCAGGATGCAATTAAACAGGCAAATTTTGTTTGTCAGAGGAAATAGGAAGGAAGGCTGAGAAAGCCATCAGACTGTCATTCACAACTTTCCACTTTCTGAGGAAAGCTCCCAAGACTATCAGGGAGTTCTGGAGTTACTCTTCTGCAGAAGAATCCTGCGGAGAAGGCAATGGCACCCCACTCCAGTACTCCTGCCTGGAAAATCCCATGGATGGAGGAGCCTGGTGGGTTGCAGTCCATGGGGTCGCTGAGGGTCGGACTAAACTGAGCGACTTCACTTTCACTTTCCACTTTCATGCATTGGAGAAGGAAATGGCAACCCACTCCAGTGTTCTTGCCTGGAGAATCCCAGGGACGGGGGAGCCTGGTGGGCTGCCGTCTGTGGGGTCACACAGAGTCGGACATGACTGAAGTGACTTAGCAGCAGCAGCAGAAGAATCCTGTGTTTCTTAGAACAAACCTCTCCTCCTAGCCTTGCCGTGCTCAATCGTTGGTTTGGGGCAGCCTGGGAGAAGGGCTACAAATCCACGCATGCAGCCGTGGAGCTGAGAGCACAGAGCTCTGGCCCTTGGTCAGTTGGGGATCTTCAGATGGCATGTCCTCATGGTAGCCACAGTAGCCCCCCTCATGGCTATCTCTGGAGTTGATAGAGTTTGATTTACACATATTTTATCTGAGATTCTGAGTCAGGGAATGTAAGTAAGGACAGTATAGGATGGCAGCTTTATGGTAGTGATATCCAGCAGAAAGGTGATGATAGCATATGCAGCTTAGACAGAAGCTCTGGGGTACTAATTTGAAAGCCATAAGGATAGGGATGCGGATTAAATTAATGAAAAATGTGTTCACAATAGCAAGGGGGAAATTCCATATACTCCTGAATACAAAATTGAGCCTGAGAGCACTAGAGTCTCTTGCTCAAGATGTTGGTCGCATGCCTGGGAGATGGAGGGACGTCTTAGGTAGCTGTTCACATGTCTGCTTAGACAGGGGCAAGCATGTCTGAGCAGAGGAAATGAAACTGGACTTCCAGGTTCCTTGGGGCCAAGGAGGAAGGAAAGAGTATGTTTACCCAGGTCAGTGGAACTGTAGACAGGAGACTACCAGCAATGGAAAGGTTCTCCAAGAGCCCAAAGCAAAGTCCTCAGAAAGCAAACATCAGCTTTAACTCCTTTCAGGTAAAGCTTTTCTTTCCATAGTACCAGTCAGGTAAGATAGACCCTGGGCTTTCCCCTCGCCTCTCCTCAGTTTTGAACTTGGTGTATGAGAAACTGTAATTACCACTGAGGGAGAAAGGGTTCACATCATAAGATGGAGTAGAAAGGAAAGGCCTGGACCTTCCATCTCCTGCTTCCTCTCTGCCAAAGACTCCATCTGGAGGAGGAGAGATTTAGTCTTGAATGAAACTAGAAGACTTATTGCACTGGATTGGACATTTCAGATTTCAAATAGAAAACTTGCTGCTTAAAGTAACTCCAATGCTTTCTAGAACCAAAGAGTGCCTATGGGATCTGTCTGAGTTTTAAGAACAGGGTAAGAACTAGCCCCACTGAACAAATTTTATGCTAACATTTAGGACATAAAACTAAACTTGTCTTCATTACATCTTACTACTTTTGCTTTTTAAATAAATATTAAATAAAAAAGGCATCATAAGTAAGATCTGATGATTGGGGCAGCTTTGACTGCTATTTCCTAAATCATACAGGAAGGCAAAGTCTCTCAAATGCCTTGCTCCAAATAAGAAGACAGTTATGCATCAGTGAATTTTTTTTCCAGATTTATTTTTCTGGATGATTTTTCTCAATTGAATTTAAGTTCACAGGTTGTGAACTCAGGGTCATTGCCATACTTAGTTGTATCCTGATGAAGCTGAAACTAAGATCTCCATCTGCCTTCTTTTTTTCAGAAGCCGTGAAGTTTCTGCTACAGCCCTTGGCTTAAAAGAGTAACCAGATGCCTAGAATGTAATTGTGCCCGGGATGATTTATTAAGTACTAGGGATTGGCTTTTTCTTTAAGTTAGTGGCTGTTTTTCAGTTGCTGGGAATCTTTTGTGTTTTATTAACTCATTGGACTCCTCAAAAATTCAGACATATTAGAAGATTGACGTAACCTAATTCAAGATCGAGGACACTGCAAGAACATTCACACCAGGGGGACAACACCAAGAGTTCACTGTTAGAAGAATTTCTGATTCTACCCAGTCATCAGGAACTTTCCTGACTGAGAAGAAGTTGAACAGAGTAAGAATTTGGATAAAACTTTTATTTTTCTAGGTATTAATTCATAATAGTTTGTTGGACACTAACATAAGAATTTGGAGTTTCTACTTCTTTTGAACTTTAATCATTGGATTCTAATTTCCTTCAGAAAGGCATTTATATCTTTATATCTCTGTGAGACCTTTTGATTTTATTGCCAAACAGTTGGTGTTGGGCAAGGCCGGAAGTAATTTTGCTTAAAAAATAGAATAGAGAGTGAATTGTCTACATTAATTCCTAAGTAGCTCTGGGGTTGATTTAATTAATATGTAGTAGCACATTTCACTGTCTTTTGGGAGCAAAATTTTACTGTTCAAATATGGTCCAAAAAGGATGACCAAAAGGGCAAATTGTCTTAATAAGTGAGAGTAGATGATTTCAATAGACTGTTGGTCTATTGAAATAACTGGTTCCTCAGGAGGAGTCCCTGGAGGGGTATGTTCCCACCCCTGCTTATGCATAAACTCGTTTAAGCCTAAAAGCTAAAGATGACAGAAAAGCTGAGGAGTGGTAGGGAGAAACTCTTGATGTCTGTTGCCAAGTATAGAGATATCCTTCCCCTCTGTGCTCCTTGCTTCTCCTTAAAAGAAGAGAATGGACTACCCTCATGGATGAGTTTGGAACAAGAAACAGGGCATGCTTGGCCTACCACTTTGATCCCTGAGATTTGTTTCTCTGTAGAGACATGGGCTGCCCTTGGCTTTGTGGAAGAAGGACTGTCATTATTTGCTGCTGCTAGTTACTCGGGGGTATCTCGGGACAAGGTTGTTTTGGAAGCTCTTTGTTTTCCAAACCCATGTCTCCCAACCCAGTTTCATTTACAATAAACTCTGCCTAATATTTTGGTTCTTGGTTGACTTGCATCTAGCAGGAAGAAAGAAATATTATTTACTAGCGTCATTCAAACCTTGTCAAAGTTATTCTTGGTAGTGATACAATGTGTAAACCAACTGGTTGATCAGTGCTGGGAATGCTTAGGTGAAATTGGTGAATGTTTAATTTTTGGAACATTTTCAAATACTGTTCCTTATTTTCAGAGGTTTCTAAAGAAAGACATTCAAATTCTTTGGTTTAACAAATAAAAGCTTAAGCATAAGGACAATAAAAGTCAAAATTACTCAGGACTTTCATAAGTGCATTTCTCAAACTCAAGGATGGTTTTGAGAGACCAGCTTTCTGAAAAAGGAAATGTATGAAGACTTTGTTGTGTAGTTGTGCGATGTCTGTGAGCAGGAGGAGGCATCAGTGATTGGAAGAAGAATATGAATGAGGCTTAGTGTAAGAATGCAGCTTTGTGTGAGTGTATGTGAATATCTTTGTGGGCATGTGCGTGAGTATGTGTGTGTGTGTGTGGCTAGGAGTATGGGTGAATGTGTATGGTTGTAGGTGTGTGTGGTGTATTTTTGCATGGAATTCTGCATGTGTGCACTAATGTGTCGCCAGGTTATTGTGTGGGTACATATGTGTGTACATGCACATGCGTGTGTTTGGGCATATGGGTAACAGTGGCTGGATGAGTGGGTAGACATATGTCTAGGTGTGTACAGATGTGTGTTTGTGTGTGTATTGGTGTGAAAGGTACAAAGTGTGCAGCAGGAGGCAGAGGAAACAAAAAATTCTTAGAGAATAACAAAATAACTGGTTCCTCAGGAAATTTCAAGATAGATTGTAAGGAAACATCAAAAAGGTCTTAACTTTTCAGAAATTTACACTTAGAATTTCACCTGAAAGATTAGAATTTTAGTTAATCTGTTGTTATTGTTTAGTCACTCAGTCGTGTCCAACTCTGCAATCCTTTGCGACCTCTTTGTGACCCGTTGCAACTTCTCTGTGACCTCTTTGCAACATGCCAGGCTTTCCTGTTCCTCACCATCTCCCGGAGCTTGCTCAAATTCGTATCCATTGATTCGGTGATGCCATCCAACCATCTCATCCACTGTCATCCCCTTCTCCTCCTGCCTTCAATCTTTCCCAATATCAGAGTCTTTTCTAATGAGTCAGCTCTTCGCATCAGGTGGCCAAAGTATTAGAGCTTCAGCTTCAGCGTCAGTCCTTCCAATGAATATTCAGGATTGATTTCCTTTAAGATTGACTGGTTTGATGTTGCAGCCCAAGGGACTCTCAAGAGTCTTCTCCAACACCACAGTTCAAAAGCATCAATCCTTTGGTGCTCAGCCTTCTTTATGATCCAACTGTTACATATATACGTGGCTACTAGAAAAACCATAGCTTTGACTATATGGACCTTTACTGGCAAAGTAATGTCTCTGCTTTTTAATATGCTGTCTAGGTTGGCCATAGCTTTTCTTCCAAGAAACAAGCGTCTATTAATTAATGACCGAAGTCACCATCCACAGTGATTTTGGAGCACAGGAAATAAGTTCTGTCACTGTTTCCATTGTTTTCCCATCTATCTGCCATGAAGTGATGGGACTGGATGCCATGATCTTCATTTTTTGAATGTTCAGTTTTAAGCCAGCTTTTTCACTCTCCTCTTTCACTCTCATCAAGAGGCTCCTTAGTTCTTCTTTGCTTTCTGCCATAAGGATGGTATGATCTGCATATCTGAGATTATTGCTATTTTCCCCAGTAATCTTGATTCCAGCTTGTGATTCATCCAGACTGGCATTTCACTTGATGTACTCTACATAGAAGTCAAATAAGCAGAGTGACAGTATACAGCCTTGACATACTCCTTTCCCAATTTGGAACCAGTCCATTGTTACATGTCCAGTTCTACCTGTTGCTTCTTGCTCTACATACAAGTTTCTCAAGAGGCAGGTAAAGTGGTCTGGTATTCCCAATTCTTTAAGAATTTTCTATAGTTTGTTGTGATCCACAGAGTCAGAGGCTTTAGCATAGTCAATGAAGCAGAAGTAGATGTTTTTCTGGAATTCTCTTGCTTTTTCTATGATCCAACGGATGTTGGCAATTTGATCTCTGGTTCCTCTGCCTTTTCTAAATCCAGCTTGAACATCTGGAAGTTCACGGTTCATGTACTGTTGAAGCCTAACTTGGAGAATTTTGAGCATTACTTTGCCAGCATGAGAGATGAGTGCAATTGTGTGGTAGTTTGAGCATTCTTTGGCATTGCCTTTCTTTGGGATTGGAATGAAAACTGACCTTTTCCAGTCCTGTGGCCACTGCTGAGTTTTCCAAATTTGCTGGCATATTGAGTGCAGCACTTTCACAGCATTATCTTTTAGGACCTGAAATAGCTCAGCTGGAATTCCATCATTTCCACTAGCTTTGTTCATAGTGATGCTTCCTAAGGCCCACTTGACTTCACATTCTAGGATGTCTGGCTCTAGGTGAGTGATCACACCATCATGATTATCTGGGTTTTGAAGATCTTTTTTGTATAGTTCTTCTGTGTATTCTTGCCCCCTCTTCTTAATATCTTCTGCTTCTGTTAGGTCCATACCATTTCTGTCCTTTATTGTGCCCATCTTTACATGAAATGTTCCCTTGGTATCTCTAATTTTCTTGAAGAGATCTCTAGTCTTTCCCATTCTGTTGTTTTCCTCTATTTCTTTGCACTGATCACCAAGGAAGGCTTTCTTATCTTTCCTTGCTGTTCTTTGGAATTCTGCATTTGATGCATATATCTTTCTTTTTTTTTTTTCCTCTCAATCTATGCATTTTTTATTTTATTTTTAAATTTATTTATTTTAATTGGAGGCTAATTACTTTACAATATTGTATTGGTTTTGCCATACATTGACACGAACCCACCACGGGTGTACATGTGTTCCCCATCCCGAACCCCCCCTCCCATCTCCCTCCCCATATCATCCCCCTGGGTCATCCCAGTGCACCAGCCCCGAGCATCCTATATCATGCATCAAACCTGTACTGGCGATTCATTTCACATATGATAATATACATGTTTTCTGCTTTGCCTTTCACATCTCTTCTTTCCACAGCCATTTGTAAAGCCTCCTCAGACAACCATTTTGCCTTTTTGCATTTGTTTTTCTTGGGGTTAGTTTTGATCACCACCACCTGTACAATGTTACAAACCTCCATCCATAGTTCTTCAGGCACTCTATCAGATCTAATCCCTTGAATCTATTTGTCATTTCCACTGTATATTTGTAAGGGATTTGATTTAGGTCATAACTGAATGGCCTGGTGGTTTTCCCTACTTTCTTCAATTTCAGTCTGATTTCAGCAATAAGGAGTTCATGATCTGATCCACTGTCAGCTCCCAGTCTTTTTTTTGCTGGCTGTATAGAGCTTCTCCATCTTTGGCTGCAAAGAGTACAATCAATCTGATTTCGGTGTTGACTATCTGGTGATGTTCGTGTGTAGAGTCATCTGTTGTGTTGTTCGAAGAGGGTGTTTGCTATGACCAGTGTGTTCTCTTGGCAAAGCCCTGTTAGCCTTTGCCCTGCTTCATTCTGTACTCCAAGACCAAACTTGCCTGTTATTCCAAGTATCTCTAGACTTCCTACTTTTGCATTCTAATCCCCTATGATGAAAATGACATCTTTTTTGGGGTTAATTCTAGATGGTCTTGTAGGTCTTCATAGAACCGTTCAACTTCAGCTTCTTCAGCATTAGTGGTTGGGGTGTAGACTTGTATTACTGTGATTCTGAATTATTTCCCTTGGAAATGAACCAATGTCATTCTGTTGTTTTTGAGATTGCACCCAAGTACTGCATTCTGGACTCTCTTGTTGACTATAAGGGCTAGTCCTTTTTTTTTTTTTTCATCAGTGCAGCTAGACAAAGCCTAGTCAGAGAACCTTATGGATGGCTGTGTGGTTTCTGGGTGAACTACACAATTGCTTCTGGGAAGGGTGGGAGTAGGAACTGAAATCCAGCTGTTTATTTGCTGAACCATGGGTCCTGCCCCCAGATAGGGCATCTTCTTGGAATTTTCACCTAGATGCCCTGAGGTCCTAAACAGCACAACACATGGGATTTTAACACTTTATTTTCACATGTGTGACTTCAGTGCATACCAGCCTCTTTCTGGAACAGTCCCTCTCATTTCAGTTCAGTTCAGTCACTCAGTCATGTCCGACTCTTTACGACCCCATGAATTGCAGCACCCCAGGCCTCCCTGTCCAGCACCAGCTCCCAGAGTTCACTCAAACTCATGTCCATCGAGTCAGTGATGCCATCCAGCCATCTCATCCTCTGTCGTCCCCTTCTCTTCCTGTCCCCAATCCCTCCGAGCATCAGAGTCTTTTCCAATGAGTCAACTCTTCGCCTGAGGTGGCCAACGTACTGGAGTTTCAGCTTTAGCATCATTCCTTCCAAAGAAATCCCAGGGCTGATCTCCTTCAGAATGGACTGGTTGGACCTCCTTGCAGTCCAAGGGACTCTCAAGAGTCTTCTCCAACACCACAGTTCAAAACCATCAATTCTTTGGCACTCAGCCTTCTTCACAGTCCAACTTTCACATCCATACATGACCACAGGAAAAACCATAGCCTTGACTAGATGGACCTTTGTTGGCAAAGTAATGTCTCTGCTTTTGAATATGCTATCTAGGTTGGTCATAACTTTCCTTCCAAGGAGTAAGCATCTTTTAATTTCATGGCTGCAATCACCATCTGCAGTGATTTTGGAGCCCCAGAAAATAAAGTCTGCCACTGTTTCCACTGTTTCCCCATCTATTTCCCATGAAGTGATGGGACCAGATGCCATGATCTTCGTTTTCTGAATGTTGAGCTTTAAGCCAACTTTTTCACTCTCCTCTTTCACCTTCATCAAGAGGCTTTTTAGTTCCTCTTCCCTTTCTGCCATAAGGGTGGTGTCATCTGCATATCTGAGGTTATTGATATTTCCCCCAGCAATCTTGATTCCAGCTTGTGCTTCTTCCAGCCCAGCGTTTCTCATGATGTACTCTGCATAGAAGTTAAATAAACACGGTGACAATATACAGCCTTGACATACTCCTTTTCCTATTTGGAACCAGTCTGTTGTTCCATGTCCAGTTCTAACTGTTGCTTCCTGACCTGCATATAGGTTTCTCAAGAGGCAGATCAGGTGGTCTGGTATTCCCATCTCTTTAAGAATTTTCCACAGTTTATTGTGATCCATACAGTCAAAGGCTTTGGCATAGTCAATAAAGCAGAAATAGATGTTTTTCTGAAACTCTCTTGCTTTTTTGATGATCCAGCAGATGTTGGCAATTTAATCTCTGATTCCTCTGCTTTTTATAAAACCAGCTTGAACATCTAAATGAAAGGCTGACCTGGCATCTGAGAAAGTTGGAAACGCTTACTGACAAGGAATTTGAAAGCCTAAGAAGACATTTATCCTCGGTCAAGGAATATGTATATGCTGCCTTTGAATTCCTTCTAGAGATTCTATCACCTTTTTCCTAGATTTTCCCAGATACATTTTATTTAATAACAGTCTATGAGTTTTTCATTTAGAGAAGAAACTCTGGAAAAGTAAAACCCCTAAGAATATAGAAATGAGTTTCTGGTTGCAAAAAAGCTTCATGGGAGTGTGATGTTGGAGAATGGATGGGCTGCTGGATTTTCCGAGGGCCCGTGACTCCCACTGTGACATTGATTTGTTCCTCCTAGGATATACAGATTCCATGTATTTTCTCTGGAAGTCCTGAGGAAGACACCTGATAAGTCTACCATTCAGGAAAGCTGACTTCACATAAGAGATGAGTGGAAGGTTTGTAGGCTAGAAAATGAATATGATAATGTAGCCAAGTATTGTTAGATGTGTCAAAGTAAGACCAAGTATTTTGAAATGTTGAGCATGGAGAACTAATGCCTCTAGGAACTCTAAGGGAAGATTACAGTTGAAAAACTGAGCCAAAGGTGCAATAGATCATCCCAAGGAGGTGTTTACCTTTCCCAGCCTTCCCAATGTGCTGAGCCTAGTGCAAAGAAAGTTTCCAAGCTTCATTTATCCTTTTATAGCACATTAATAAAGTGATTCACTTGTTTGTCAGCACTTTTTACTCTATAAAGCCTCAAATTGACATCAATCATACATGCCAAGGTGTACAGAATAATAAATGCACTTTCCTCCAAATCTAACTGCTCTTGATTCATTCAGCTCCTTTTAATTTATTTTACCTATGCCATATATTCTAACTCCTTAATGGGACCAGCTTTCTGCATGGGTAAGCAGTTACATGAAGGACACAGGATTGTTGCTTTCACCTCCCCCTTTCATCTTTCAGCTTTTCTTTCACTAGTATGTCACTGGCATATTAATTTCTGTTGTGAATTATGTCTATGTCTGTGTTGAGGAACTCGAGGCTGCTGCATGATGTAGTATAAGAAGGTGACTATATCAATATTGGACACAAGTTTAGGGCTGAGTCCTCACTCTACCAATTGCTAGCTGTTTGACCTTAAGCAAAAGTTTAAATCCACTGAACCTCAGCTTCCTTATCTTTGACACTGCTGTAATAATTCCTAAATTTCAGGGTTATTTTGAAGATCAACCTGTGTATGAGAATTATGGTACATATGTGGCTCAATACCTGACACTATGGTAGAAATATATATGTAATTAAATTTGTAGAAACTTCCCCTTTTTTGTAAATGTAATAGTGGACGTGCCCCATTTTTACAAACACATTATTCCCCCTGGAATTTTACTTAAAGTGTATAATGCTGTTCTGTGTCCCATATAAATTTAGTAATTCTATCACTTTAACTGAAATGCTATTATTTAATTGCTTTGCTCTACCTTTCATTCTAAACAGGGGAATGTTCCTCTCTGTGAATCCATATCAAAGCACTCATCACATTGATTAATAATTTATCTATTTATATCACCATCTCTCATCTTACTGTTAGCTCTTTGAAGATGTTTATTTTTTTCTGCATCCTTTTTTCCCCAGATTCCTAAATCAAATATTTACTTAATGGATCATTATTTTTTAAAAATTGTTTCTTGCTTGGGTCTATTTCACATAAGGCACAAGGTACAAAATAGATAGGTGGACAGATTTATGTATAATATATTGACTCTCACAATAGCCAAATTTATTAATCTTTAATAGCTTCTGATTATGTGATGTCAGGAAGATTCAGGGAGGACATCCTTTAGAAAAAAAAAACAAAGCAAAAATAACAACAAAACCTCCCCTGGAAAGAAAGCAGGAGATCCAAGGTTTTAGGAGGATGGGTTCACTGAACAAAAAATATGCAACTGGTATTTAATGATAAAGTCTGCAGTGTTCTGCTCATGGTGGGAAAGACAGCCCTTTTTTCACATGATTGTCTTACTCTCAAGGATCTTGACGTATCTTCATATATCAGCACTGCATAAGTTAGAGATAAAGATTGCTGTGAGAGAGGAAATAATAAGGGAGAAATGCTCCAAGTTGCACTGACTTGGGGAGATAGAACTTGCCTGGGGACCCTGGGCTTGTGGCGCTGAGGGTGACGGATGCTATGGTTTACCTCATGGATGTGATCAGGGTAACAGGGCCATCGGTCCTTTCAGCCTTCCTCCTCATTCAAATCTCATTCTCTGAGTGTAGGTATGACCATGTAAGTCTGTTCAGTAGTTTTTTAACTCAATGTTACTAATTTGCTGTTTTGGTTTTAGAGAATATAACATGCAATCTTGACTTACTGTAATATTGGTTAGAATTTTAACTCTCTTTAAAATCAGAGAACCTGAGAATCCTTCAAGGGCACTTTTTCTCTTCCTAATACATGCCATAGTTCTTTAATTCTCCCTTTATATTTGTATGAAGATTTATTGAAGTATTAAAGTAATAAAATGTACAAAAATCACGTGTACCACTTAATGCATTTTTACAAAGGGAATATACTCATGGAAACAGATTTAAAATCAAAACAGCACATGAAATCCGGAAGTGTTTGCCCCTTTGAATCACTACCTTACCTTTTCTCCCTTACATCAAGGGAAATCATCACTTCTAACATGACTTCTAACATTATAGCTTAGTTTTTCTTCTTTTCAACTTTTATAAATAGATTTATACAATTTGTACTCTTGTGCCTGACTTCTTTTATTCATACTATGCTTATTAGTTTTATTATGTGTAAATGTAAGTCACTCATCCTCACGTTGTGGTATACCATTCAATACAATACTATACTTAATATATCTGTTTCCTTATTGATGGACATATTGGTTTTATGAACATTTCCAGGTTGAAGTAGTTATTATGACTAGTGCTGCTCTGAATATTTTAGTACATATCTTTTGTTGGCCTTATATTTCTTTGAAAGTGAAGTGAAAGTGAAGTCGCTCAGTCGTGTCTGACTCTTTGTGACCCCATAGACTGTAGCCTAACAGGCTCCTGTGTCCATGGGATTTTCCAGGCAATAGTACTGGAGTGGATTGCCATTTCCGTCTCCAGGGGATCTTCCCGACCCAGGGATTGAACCCGGGTCTCCCACATTGTAGACAGACGCTTAACCGTCTGAGCCACCAGGAAAGTCATATTTCTTTGGGGGAAAATTTTCAATAATGCATTCAATATCTTTATTAATCTAGGATTTTTCAGGTGCTCTGTTTATAATTAATCAACTTGGCTAAATTTTTTTAGGCATTTGTTCATTTCATGAACACTTTTAATGATCTTGAATAAAATTTCCCCTCTTTTTCTTGATCAATCTTGTTATAGGCTCATCGGTTTTAAAGGACCAGTGTCTGGTTTTGTTGATTCTTTTTTGATTTTTCTCTGTAGTTGATTTCAGCTCTTTTTGATTATTTCTTCACTTCTCCTTTTTTAGGTTTAATATACTGGGTTTTTTCTAATTTATTGAAATTGAATCTTAGATCATTACTTTTAACTTTTTTTTTTTTCCTCTTTAATACATGTCTAAGGATTCTCATTTCCATCTAAAGGCTGCTTTAGTTGCACCCACAAGTTTTCATTTTTGGTATCTTCTTAGTAATTCAGTTCAAAGTATATTTAAATTTTGGATTTGATATTCTTTTCATACCAGTGAATTATTTAGAGTCTATCTTTCAATTTCCAGCAATTGGTAATTTTCTAATGATCTTTTTAATTTTTTTTTTTTGCTTAATTTCACTGTACAATCATGAAATCATTGAGACTGGCTTTATGTTAAATTCATGACTAATTTTAGAAAAAGAGTTAAGCAGACAAGCTTTGGAATCAGATATCCTGGCTTCACAGTTAGCCTCTGCTGTTTTCAAGCTTTGTCAAATTATTTAACACCTCACCATTTGGTTTTGTCATAATAAAACATATATTAATATTACTGTATTAGTTTGTTAGCACTATCATAACAAAATGTCACAAACTGAGACACTTAAACAATAGAAATGTGTCTTCTCATGCTTCTGAAAACTAGAAGGCCAAGATCAAGGTGCCCGCAGGTTTGGATCACTCTGAGCCCTCTCTCCTTGACTGGCAGATAACCACCCTCTTGCTGCGTCTTCACATGGTCATCCCTCTGTGTGCATGGGCACCTCCTGCCTCTTCTTCTTATGAAGACACTAGTCATCACGCATTAGGTGGTGGTGGTGGTGGTTTAGTAACTAAGTCGTGTCCGACTATTTGCAACCCCATGGACTGTAGCCTGTCAGGCTCTTCTGTCCATGAGATTTCCCAGGCGAAAATAGTGGAGTGAGTTGCCATTTTCTTCTCCAGGGATCTTCCCAACCCAGAGATCAAACCTGGGTCTCCTGCATTGCAGGTGATCTCTGCATTTGAGGAAGATTCTTTACTGCTGAGCCACCAGGGAAGTCCATAATGCATTAGGCTCCTACCCTAATGGCCTCTTTTAACTTCACCATCGCATTGAAGATCTTTTCTCCAAAAAAAAAAAGTCATGTTCTGAGGTATTTGGAGTTAGAGCTTCAATAAATCAGTTTTGTGGAAGGAACACAATACCTACCTTATAACTTGTTATAATTACATGAGATAATATATACTACATGGTTATATTAGTTGCCTGGCCCATGATAAGCATTCAAAAACATAATTGATTTTGTATGTTTATATGTATTTGGGTTTTCACATGTGATCTTATGTGAGTTTATTTTTATAGTCAAATTTGTTGGAGTGACATACATCTTTGTTCTTAATTATGTTATTCATATTTTACATTTTAATTTCTGAGGGTTTTAAATTTTATTTCACTTTATTTTCTATTACTGTCTGGCTGTGGTTTAACTGCCTTGTGCATGTGCATTTTCTTTCTCATAATTTTAAAGAGTAATAATTTTTTTCTTCATATATTTTTCTTCATAATAACAAACATCTTTTATAGAAGCAGTATAAAAAAGAAATTCTCAAGACTATGGAAACGTTCTATGTCTGTGCTGTTCAGTGCAGTAGCTATTAACCACATGTTGAATATCAAGTACTCAAAATGTGTATAGTGTGAGTGAGAAAGTGAAATTATAATATGAAAGTGAAAGTGGCTCAGTCCTGACTCTTTGCAACCCCATGGACTATACAGTCCATGGAATTTTCCAGACCAGAATACTGGAGTGGGCAGCCTTTCCCTTCTCCAGGGGATCTTCCCAACCCGGGATGGAACCCAGGTCTCCTGCATTGTAGGTAGATTCTCTACCAGCTGAACCACCAGGGAAACCTAAGAATACTGGAGTCGGTAGCCTATCACTTCTCCGGGGGATCTTCCCGACCCAGGAATCAAACTGGGATCTCTTGCATTGCAGGCTGATTCTTTACCAGCTGAGCTAATATAATTCATTGTAATTAATTTAAAGTTAAATACTCACATGTGACTAGTGACTACCATATTGAACAGCAGAGATCCATGGTATACTCATTCTCTATTTCATTAAATAGTATTCACCACCTCCCATCTATGAGTAAACTTCCACTTCCTCCCATCTTTCTTATTTTCTCCTCTCCTCCACTTCCTAATTTTTCTCATTGCTTTTTCTTAGCCATTTTGGTGTTGTTTTTAATTCACTTAAATGTATTTATGTCTTGATATGGTAGTGATCAGTGCTCTTTACATATTCCAATTCTCTTATTCCAAAATAAGAAGCTTTTCCAAAATTTGAAACTTTTCTGATAACTTTGTGTTTTAGTTAAGTTCCTGGGATGAATTCTGGCTGATGAGTTGTGAGTAGAAATTGAAATTACCAATCTGAGACCCTTTCCTCTACCATGAAGTCTGTTAATGTTTCAGGTTGTAATTCACTCTTATTTTGTCAGAGTGAAGATAATATAGAATAGTGTATCACTGTACCCATGATTGGCATTTAGCATGAGTGTGAAGTAAACATTCATTATGTTAAACCATGAGATTTGGGGACTAGTTGTTCATGTATCATAACCTAGTCCAGCTTATCTTGACTGATAAACTCTGTTCCTTGATTTATCAGCATGAAATCTGTTGACATTTCTATAGAAGAAATCAATTTATTTGCCAAGCTGTCAGTTTTCTCTTCTTTCTCTTTTCCACATGTTGTTAGTTATATTATTAAGTAATAATATTGTTTAAAATGTTGTTCTCTCCTGAGCTATATCTTCACAGTGACTTTATGCTTACAACTAAATGCATGCGTTTTGCCATAGTCCCTGTATTTATCTTTTATTTAGGAGAAACATGGAATGATTCTTAGAAAGCAGTAAGAATTACTTCACTCTTGGTTACTTAATGGTGATAAAATAACAGAAGGCAGTAAGACTAAAACATTAAAAATTGAGAAGCCATAGGGACACTGTGTGGCAGTATTCCCTTAGTGATCTCCGAGACAGAGAATAACCTACTAATTTTTGGAAGAAAGCTTCATGGAATTATATTCCTTGATTATTCGAATGTGTGCTTAAAAGACAATTGTCTGGGTATAAAATTTTTGAGATAACGCCCACTTTTGTTCTCTAGAGATGTGTAGGTATTTCTCTAAGTTATCTAGCTTTGAATCAGTTTGAAACTCCCAGCTGATGTTTTTGCCTTGATTAGTAATTTAATTTTGTTTTCTGAATATCCAGACTGTCCTTCATTTTTTAAACCAAATAATTTTATTCATTTGTGTTTCAATGTTGATTGTTCTGTGTTTGTTTTCCTGTGAGAAACTAATACCTTTTAATTCATATGTTCAACTGTTCTTTTATTTATGGAAAATTTTATTGATGTATATTTTTACTTCTAAATTTTTTGTGTTCTATTAATTCAGTTACCCTCTTAGGAGACTAATTTATACTTATTAGATCTTGCATATCTAACACATTGTCTAATAATTTTAAGCTCCTAATTTGAATTTTTCCTAATTTGAATAAAGAAAGCTGAGCACCAAAGAATTGATGCTTTTGAACTGTGGTGTTGGAGAAGACTCTTGAGAGTCCCTTAGACTGCAAGGAGATCCAACCAGCCCATCCGAAAGGAAATCAGTCTTGAATGTCTTTGGAAGGACTGATGTTGAAGTTGAAACTCCAGTACTTTGGCCACCTAATGCGAAGAACTGACTCATTGGAAAAGACCCTGATGCTGGGAAAGATTGAAGGCAGGAGGAAAAGGGGACAACAGAGGATGAGATGGTTGGGTGGCATCACCAGCTCTATAGACATGAGTTTGAGCAACATCTGGGAGTTGGTGATGGACAGGGAAGCCTGGTGTGCTGCAGTCCATGGGGTCGCAAAGAGTTGGACACAACTGAGCGACTGAACTGAACTGAATTTGAATTTTGTTGTGTTCACTTTTCTCAATCTATGCATTATAAATCTCATGTATTTTCTGAATTTTCAATTCCATTTCAATTTACTCCACACTTATTATTTCAGCTCTGCCAGTTCCTATTTTATCTTTTATTTTTTCAATAATTTCTCAGAATTCCTGGTTATTTCATCAAGTTCTTCAAGTTAATAGTGATACAATTGGTCATGATTTTAATCTGAGCAGTTTCGTAGATTACTGTATATACCTAACTCAGCTGATACTGACCACATCATCCTTTATAACACTCACTATAACCCGAATTTCCTATGTTCTTGTTTTTTTACCTATTCGTTACATGTCTTCCCAATATAATTAAAGATTATTGCAGACAGAAACTCTCTTTGTCTTCACATGTAACACAATATCCTATAAGCTTAATCCAGACTAACACATATTAGGCAATGAATGAATGGGTGCCTTCTCAGTAAATCCTAACTATGTGTGTGTGTGCGCTTAGTCACTCAGTTCTGTGGCCCCATGGACGGTAACCTGCCAGGCTCCTCTGTCCATGGAATTTTCCAAGCAAGAATACTGGAGTGGGTTGCCACGTCCTATGCCAGGGGATCCTCCCAACCCAGGGAATGAACCTTCGTCTCTTGCTTCTGCTGCATTGACAGGTGGATTCCATACCACTAAAGCCACCTGGGAATCCACAATCTTAACTATATTGAGATTCATTTTGATGCATAAGAGTCACAATACTTCCCAAACTATTGTTAAAGATTTGAAGAATATCAAATAATCCACAACATGGAGAAAGATTGTTACTTATCTTATTTTTAAAACAGTACTTCCAAATATTAATATAAAAGTTTCAGTCGGTGTTGAAGCATTGCATTAAGGAGGAATATTAACACACTTTTGTGGAACTCTAGCTAATGGAATGTTTGATACGGCAATTCTAGGTACAACAGTTTTCCTCAAGAGGTCCATAAGCCAAAACTTCGGCCTGGTGGACTCCCCTACCTACACAAATTGAAAAAAACATAACTACATCTCTATTTTATGAAAAGTGAAATCCAATATCAAATCCTTATATTTTTCCATATACCATTTTTTCATATCATAAAAATGTGAAAATACTTTTTTAAGTAAAAGTAACTTTTTGGAAATCTACTCCCTGTCAAGTACTGGTATAAATACTTTCTTATCTAAATAATAATAATAATAGTTTAGTCTATAATCAGTGTAGGTTACTGGTAATATGAAAATTAGAATAACCTATTTTCTGTGGGCACAAAGCTAGCAAATAGAAGCATAGGATTCAGGCATACTTATGAATTAAAACTTGGTAAATGGCCTTTTTAAACTAGGTTTAAGTTCTTAGGTTTAAATTTTCTTCCAAAAGAATATTGATTTTTATATATATTATTGACATCAGTGATTATTAATGGTTAGTAAACAGGTTTCTTTTATGTAGGCTAAATAACCTTCTAGTTCAAATATTAAATCTGTACTTTAAAAATAGCTTCTATTTGCTCCTATTGGCTCAAAACTTTGTTAGCTCAAACCCAGTGCTCTGTGACAATGTAGAAGGGTGGAATGGGCTGGGAGATGGGAGGGAGGTTCAAGAAGGAGAGGACGTATGTATACCTATGGCTGATTCATGTTGATATATAGCAGAAACCAATATAATGTTGTAAAGCAATTATCCTCCAATTAAAAATAAAAAAATTTAAAGTATTTAGGAAAAAATAAATATAGCTCCTATTAATCTTAAGTTTTTCTTTTTTTAATGTAGAATGTTGGATCTACTTGTTGCTGTAATTTTTTTTTAATATTTACTATTTGCGTCAGGTCCTAGTTGTAGTAGTTGGCATTTTTGTGGCATCGTGTAGGGTCTTTCGTTGCAGCACACAGGCTCCCTAGTGTGGCATGTAGGATCTTAGTTCTCTGACAAGGGATTGTACCCACATCCCCTGCATTGCAAGGCATATTCTTAACCATTGGACCACCACAGAAGTCCCCTTGTTGCTGTAACTTAAGAGCAGTAGCAGGGGTCATAGTTATGCTTTTTGGAATAAGGAAATTTGGAATCCATACCATAAAGTAAATCCATCCACACTTTATCCATACCATAATGTTCAACTGTATTCTTCTCTCAATAAGAATGTATTTCTGGCTTTCAGATCTTTTTCTTCACCCATTGACCTGCATGGTAATTTCCGTAGGGCTTCTTTAATTGTTTAGTATACTGTTTATGTGTTGGATAGATATAAGAATATTCCAGGCAGTATTAGATATGTATTTACTATTTTATTTTATAAAATTATTTTTCTAAATAATGTGGGTTCATAAAAATGCTCAAACATTTCAAAGTATCTGCACTAAGCAGTATATAATGTTTGTAAATGTTTACTAGCTAACATTTTTAGATCAATTATTATCAGCCCATATCAGTTCCAATGTATGTTATCAAGGCACTTGATTAATCCAAACTGTTGTGTAAATCATCCCCTTGTAATAAGTACAGGCTACTTTTGCATACAGTGAACTGTACATGTAATTTTAGGACTGTCTAGAACTTGTCTGGTTTCTGAGGGGTTCATTAGCCTCTCTGCTTTGGTTGTTACTGTTTCCCAGATATCTGGTACAGTCTCCTGGGAAGGGCATGTGGGCATGATCCTTGAATATCTCTTCAAATTTTGTCTCTTATCCTTCTTTCCACTGGCGCTGGCACCTTCTCAAATATTCCCTTTTGTAAGTTCTCAGTTCAGTTCCGTCACTCAGTTGTGTCCGATTCTTTGAGACCCCATGGACTGCAGCAGGCCAGGCTTCCCTGTCCACCACCAATTCCTGGAGCTTGCTCAAATTCATGTCCATTGATTCTCTGATGCCATCCAACCATATCATCCTCTGTCGTCCTCTTCTCCTCCTGCCTTCAACCTTTCCCAGCATCAGGGTTTTTCCAGTGAGTCAGTTCTTAGCATCAGGTGGCCAAAGTATTGGAGTTTCAGCTTCAGCATCAGTCCTTCCAATGAATATTCAGGACTGATTCCTTCTAGGATCAACTGGTTGGATCTCCTTGCAGTCCAAGGGATTCTCAAGAGTCTTCTCCAACACCACAGTTCAAAAGCATCAATTCTTTGGCGCCCAGCTTTCTTTATAGTCCAACTCTCACACCCATACATGACTACTGAAAAACCATAGCTTTCTAGACCTTACATTTATTCTAGCTTTGAAATAAAGTAAGCACAGCTATTCTGACACCAGAGATAATGTTTGTGACTAGAGATCAATGCTGAGACTAATGTTTCTTTGGGTTGAAAGAAAAAGAGAGGAAGAAGAAGAAATATACACACATACACAAACCCTTTTCCTCTCTGACACTTTTAAGAATTCCTTATTCCAAATAGCCCCACTATGAAGTTTAAACAGCTCTTTTAAATGATGGTCAACCATAATTGTATTTTTAAATGATTTGAGAGAAGAAGTATATTTCTTAAATATGAATAAACATAATTTGAGTTTCACTTCTGAAGATATGCAGCCCACAGTTCCCCAGCACTATAATCTCAAGCACCTAAGAAACCAAAGATTTTAAAAATTTGCTTTCTTTTTATTTCTTAAATATAACTGGTCTACCTTAAATGTCATCTCATTAGAGTTATACAGAGAAGGATTTAGCTTTCATAGTTGACTTTGGATTCTAGCAGTCAACTTTTTCCAAACCATTTTTGTCTTTTTCAGTCTTCTTAATAGATCTACTCAGTTGAGTGAAATGAATGTCAAAGAATAGTCAGACAGAATGATAGCTTAAATCTACAAGCTAAACAAATTCTGATAATTTCCATTTGTGTTGGCTCTATCAGAACACTGCTGCCTTCTGGTGTTCATTTATAACACTTTTTTGTTGCTTCCAGAAATGCCTGGTTTACTCTTTTCTGATTCTGAGTTGCCCAAATGCCATATTCACATTGTTAACTCTCCATTCCCTATACACACTGATCGCTTCTACTGCATGTATTTTTATAATTGGATTTAGTTGCTTTACAGGAGAAGGCAATGGCACCCCACTCCAGTACTCCTGCCTGGAAAATCCCATGGACGGAGGAGCCTGGTAGGCTGTAGTCCATGGGGTCGCTAAGAGTCGGACACAACTGCGCGACTTCACTTTGACTTTTCACTTTCATGCATTGGAAAAGGAAATGGCAACCCACTCCAGTGTTCTTGCCTGGAGAATCACAGGGACGGGTGGGTTGCCGTCTCTGGGGTCACACAGAGTCGGACACGACTGAAGCGACTTAGCAGCAGTTGCTTTACAATATTGTTAGTTTCTGCTATACAGTGAAGTGAATTAGCTGTTCAGTTCAGTCACTCAGTCGTGTCTGACTCTTTGTGACCCCATGGACTGCAGCAGGCAGTCCCTGCTGTCCAAAACCAACTCCCAGAGTTGATTCAAACTCATGTCCATTGAGTCAGTGATGCCATCCAACCATCTCATCCTCTGTCATCCCCTTCTCCTCCCACCTTCAGTCTTTCCCAGCATCAGGGTCTTTCCAGTGAGTCAGTTCTTCTCATCAGGTGGCCAAAGTTTTGGAGTTTCAGCTTCAATACTAGTCCTTCCAATGAACATTCAGGACTGATTTCCTTTAGGATAGGCTGTTTGGATCTCCTTGCAGTCCAAGGGACTCTCAAGAGTCTTCTCCAACACCACAGTTCAAAGGCATCAATTCTTCGGCACTCAGCTTTCTTTATAGTCCAACTCTCACATCCATACATGACCACTGGAAAAACCATAGCCTTGACTAGACAGACCTTTGTTGGCAAAGTAACATCTCTGCTTTTTCATATGCTGTCTAAGTTGTCATAACTTTTCTTCCAAGGAGTAAGCATCTTTTTATTTCATGGCTGCAGTCACCATCTGCAGTGATTTTGGAGCCCAAAAAATAAAGTCTGTCACTATTTCCACTGTTTTCCCATCTATTTGCCATGAAGTGATGGGACCAGATGCCATGATCTTCGTTTTCTGAATGTTGAGCCTTAAGCCAACTTTTTCACTCTCCTCTTTCATTTTCGTCAAGAGGCTCTTTAGTTCTTCTTCACTTTCTGCCATAAGGGTGGTGTCATCTGCATATCTGAGGTTATTGATATTTTTCCCAGCAATCTTGATTCCAGCTTGTGCTTCATCCAGCCCAGCGTTTCTCATAATGTACTCTGCATATAAGTTAAATAAGCAGGGTGACAATATACACAGCCTTGATGTACTCCTTTTCCTATTTGGAACCAGTCTGTTGTTCCATGTCCAGTTCTAACTGTTGCTTCCTGACCTGCATATAGGTTTCTCAAGAGGCAGATCAGGTGGTCTGGTATTCCCATCTCTTGAAGAATTTTCCATTCCCATCTCTTGAAGAATTAGCTATTATGTATACATATATTTCCTCCTTCTTGGACCTCCTTCCCACCCTCCCCTCATCCTCCTATCTAGGTCACCACAGAACACTGAGCTGAGCTCCCTGTGCTATACAGCAAGTGCTCACTAGCTGTCTAGTTTACACATGCTAGTGTGTATATCCCACTCCAGTATTCTTGCCTGGAGAATCCCAGGGACTGGGGATCCTAGTGGGCTGCCGTCTATGGGGTCTCACAGAGTCGGACACGACTGAAGTGACTTAGCAGCAGCAGCAGTGTGTATATCAGCAATTCCACTACTGGGATACCCTGAAAAAAACAGAATTGAAAAAGACAGATGCACCCCAGTGTTCATTGCAGCACTAAAATAGCCAGGACATGGAAGCAACCTAAATGTCCATTGACAGATGAATGGATAAGAAAGATATAGTGTATATACACAATGGAATATTACTCAGCCATTAAAAGAAACAAAATTGGGTCATTTGTGGAGACATGCCTGTATTTTTTACTTTCCTTTAGAGGACTTTCTTTGGCATGCCTAACCCCTTCTTGGAGCAGATCAGAATGTTGGGAAGTTGATATCCCCAAGACAGACTCAGCCAGTGAAGGAGGCAACTGAAGATACCAGTTTCCTCATCCTTCAGGTGACCTTACTGAGGGATGATCTCATTATCTCCAAGGTCTGTTTGGGGTAAAACTCAATTTAATTTACTGGTTTTATTGGGTTGCCTTTAAGAATGCTCAGTACATTTGGTCAAGGTCTTGAATTTAAAAAAACCTTCATTTTAGATTAATAGTGCTGGGGTGTGAAACAGATAAATGTTTTGGTTTTGCCAGTTTGCCTTTTAAGGACTGTCTTGCTGGAGCTCTCATACTCTAGAATATAAATTAACCCCCACCTAGCTTGCTAATTTTGGAATCTGGATGTTAGACAATTCATATTTAGGGCCTCCTCAAATTCATGCCTTTAGGTTCTTTTGGACAAAAAAAAAAAAAAAAAAGATGAATTGGTTTGACCCCTCTGCTAAGTGAAGCCCCAAAACTCAAGAGACACAACACACATACATGTAGACACATTTACCATGAATGCATCATTCATTCTCATCTGCATTGGCTGCTGTTACTTACAGAGCACTTGCAGGCGAAGATCAACACATCCCTCAGAGAGTAGCTCCAAGGTCAGCCCCTGATAATCCTGCCAAGCCAGGAACCTCTTCCAGGTCCTTTTCTCTCAGAGGCGGGAGTAAGAAAACAGGATGCTGGGGCCCAGAAATGAGGAGCTTCAGCCCTGCAAATTGTCTACACTTTGTTTTATCTGCTAAGGGGATGAGGAATGTCGTTACTGCTGCTGTGACCACTCCTCTCTTCTGTTGCACCCAAGACAGATTAGATACAGTATACATGGTCTTGCTGGTTGTTGAAACACTGACATTCTTCTTAAATGACTTGTAAAGAAGTGCTGCCCCGAACTCTGAGTAACACCCTGCTCCAGTGTCAACCCCAGACTTCCATAGTCCCCAGCCATGAACAAGTTAGCCTGGTGCATCAGGAAGTCTCCAGATCCTTCTGGTGCCCTTAATGTTTAGAAGTACCAATTTGAATGCCTCTCTGAGTTATGTCCTCTTTGGCTTTCAGGATAGTGCAGAATATTTCAGGATACTGTAGAGGATCTATTGCTTTCCATCTGGAAATGTCTGATTTTTCACTAAAGAATAAATACTGATCAAGGAAAACAGCGAATGCATAGAACAATATTCAGTAGCATTTTATACAGTTAATTTAAGACTTTTCAAAATTCTGACACAGTATATAATCTTGTAAAATGCTTTCTGATTTCTTATTCATTCAGTGCAAGCCCTGAACTTTGGGAAAATCAGAACTTCTTCATTGGTTCTCCAAAGTGTAGCAAAAGATGCAACTCTGATATGCAGGCATGTTAATTAATTATATGACTATCTCACCTTGCTCAATAGCCCCCATTCCCATTCAGGTGTTGTTGTTTAGCTTTAAGTCATGTCCAACTCTTTGCAACCCCAAGGACTGCAGCATGCCAGGCTTCCCTATCCTTCACTATCTCTCAGAGTTTGCTCAGATTTGTGTCCATTAAGTTGGTGATGCTATACAATCATCTTGTCCTCTGTCGTCCCCTTTCTCCTCCTGCCCTCAACCTTTCTCAGCATTAGGGTCTTTTCCATTGAGTCAGCTCTTCGTATGAGGTGGCCAAAGCATTAGAACTTCAGCTTCAGCATCATTCCTTCTAGTGAGTATTCAGGGTTGATTTCCTTTAGGATGGACTGGTTGGATCTCCTTGCAGTACACGGGACTCTCAAGAGTCTTCTCTAGCACCACAGTTCAAAAGCATCAATTCTTCAGCATTCAGCCTCCATTCAGTAGCAAACACTAAACCGCCTTCACCACAAAACAGCCCATTCAAGATGACTCATTCTTTTTCATTTTAAAATACGTTTTATTGGGTGGTGGGTGCTTAGTCTTTCAGGACACCTTTCCTTTTCTTTCTGTGAGGTTTCTTGACACAAGGAGTTCGGGTAACACTATGATGTGGGAGGATATATGTCTAGACCTCAGGTAGGCCTCACTGACTTCAGACTAGGTGTGTGTTTGAATGGCTAAACCCCTGAGAGTCAGTGCATTTTCCATCTGCTCTCCAGCCACTTTCCACCCCATTTATTTTCTCCCAAAACCTCTGGAAGGCAAAGCATTTCTTAATTATTAGCTGCCTGCCAGCTTCCCCATTCTCCCTCCAACCCCTTCCCCATCCACAAGGCAACAGAGGAGTGAGCGCCTGAACATGTCACACACAGTGTCAGCTCTACTGTGGCCAATCCAAGGGCTACAGGACCACTCGGAGGCTTTTTTTGTTGTTGTTGGCTATAGCCTGAAATGGGAAAGCAGTATGTTCTCACGACTTTCCACTTCCAGCTATCTTATTCCCTGTCCCACCATCTTTGGTCCAGGAGCATCTGGCTCCATCTCAGGGACTCAGGGAGAGTTACCCTAATTTCATCTCCTCCAGAGCTCTCAAAGTCCTCTGTACACTAGAAAGGCTTCTTCATCCTTTATGTCCAAGACTTCCCTTATATCCTTTCTTCTCTGTATATTAAGACCAAGAAAAAAAAAAAAAAAACCTCTGACACCTTTGTTTTGCTTTTGCAATGTAAAAAGATTTTGAAATTTCGAAAACATATTCCTCCCAGAAAAGCTTGGTTCTCAAGACTATCATCTGACTGTAAACTCAGGAATAATTTAATTTTGAAGCTCAAAGTTGAATAATGACTTACTTGTTCTAGGAAGTCTCCAACAACTCCCTGAAATAATGACTATTACTCATATAATGGGTGGGGAGTCATAAAGTGAATGAAAAATACACTGGATTCAAAACTATTATCCCTTTAAAAAATGTTATTTCAGACAGTGTGTTTTAAAATAGACTCTTATTCACATATCCTTTGATGAATAACCCAAATAAAACAAAGTATGTGAAGCTGACAATACTTAACTTTATAAAGTTACACAGCATATAAATGTTTTGAATAAAAGAGGCAAATTTATATTCTTTTCTGCTAATCTTGGCTGTTATTGCTAAAAAGTGTAATATACAAATGCATTCAAGTTTGTCCTTGAAAAATTAAAAGAACATCGTTTTGTAAACCCTGAACCCTGTCTTTACACACAAAAATGATGACTCTAGATGTGGTCAGAACAAGAGTTTTAACAAAAAAAATAAGAGGGCACAAATTCTAAAATTTTGTTTTCTCTAATGTGTATATCTGCATTAATGCTTTGATGTTCATCTACCCCAGAAATGGGTGTTGTTTAAACCACATTTACAGACACTTATGCACTCCTTGTTTATTTCAGCCTGACTCACTGCTTCTGGAGTAAGGAATGGGGACATGAGAACTGGTCTGCTTCACAGCTGCTGTGTGGATGAAGTCAGGTAATATGTGAAAGGGGTTATGCTTCAGTGGAGGCCTGCATCCTGGTGAGGCACGTAAAGATCTGACAGAGCGTTCACATTTATTCAGCACCTCCTATCTGCCAAATGCTTTTGAAGAAGAGAGAGAAAGATTTCACATAACCTTAAAGACCAAGAATCCTTTTTAACCTAGAAGTTGGAAATATAAACAGAATGAAAGGAGAGAGCTGTCGTTAGTTGAGGGTCTGCTGTATAGGTGTTATGCCTACATTATCTTATTTAATCCTCAGAGCAATCCCATACAACAATTTTGTTTTTCAGATGAGACCTGTAAGAGTTAATGGACTTATTAGGACCACATTGGTGGTAACTGACAGGTCAGAGAAGCCCCAGCAAGATGATAGGCACTGGAGCGGTGGCTGCATGGTGCTGGAGGGACTTTGAGGAGATACCCCACGTCCAAGGGCAAAGGAGAAGACCCAGCAACATGGTAGGAGGGGCGAAATCATGTTTAGAATCAAACCCCATACCTGCCAGAGACATTCAGAGGGTTCAAACAAACCTTGTGCACACCAGGACCCAGGGAACCGGCAGAGACTGAGGCAGAACTGTGTTTGAATATATCTTGTAGAGGTACAGGGCAGCAGTGGACTACCGCAGGGGCAGGGGCTCTGGGTGCAGCAGACTTGAGTATGGCATAAACCCTCTTAGAGGAGGTCACCATTGACCCCACCATAGAGCTGCCAGAACTTACACAGGACTGGGGAAATAGACTATTGGAGGTCACAACAGAACTTTATGTGCACCAGGACCTAGGACAAAGGAGCAGTGACCCCACAGGAGACTGACCCAGACTTGCCTGTGAGTGTCCAGGAGTCTTGGGCAGAGGCGTGGGTCAATGGTGGCCTACTGCAGGGTCGGGGGCACTGAGCGAGTGCATGGGACCTTTTGAAGGAGGTCGCCATAATCTTCATTATCTCCACCATAGTTTGGCCCCAGGTAAAAAACAGGGAGGGAACACAGCCCCAGCATGGAAAGAAAATTGGATTTAAGATTTACTGAGCATGGCCCATCTGGTGATGTCCATGTGTAGAGTCTTCTCTTGTGTTGTTGGAAGAGGGTGTTTGCTGTGACCAATGCGTTCTCTTAGCAAAACTCTATTAGCCTTTGCCCTGCTTCATTCCATATTTCAAGGCCAAATTTGCCTGTTACTCCAGAAATTTCTTCACTTCCTACTTTTGCATTCCAGTCCCTTATAATGAAAAGGACATCTTCTTTGGGTGTTAGTTCTAAAAGGTCTAGTAGGTCTTCATAGAACCATTCAACTTCAGCTTCTTCAGCATTACTGGTTGGGGCATAGGCTTGGATCACCATGATATTGAATGGTTTGCCTTGAAAATGAACAGAGATCATTCTGTCATTTTTGAGATTGCATCCAAGTACTGCATTTCGGACTCTTTTATTGACCATGATGGCTACTCCATTTCTTCTAAGGGATTCCTGCCCACAGTAGTAGATATAATGGTCATCTGAGTTAAATTCACCCATTCCAGTCCATTTTAGTTCGCTGATTCCTAGAATGTCGACGTTCACTCTTGCCATCTCCTGTTTGACCACTTCCAATTTGTCTTGATTCATGGACTTAACATTCCAGGTTCCTATGCAATATTGCTCTTTACAGCATTGGACCTTGCTTCTATCGCCAGTCACATCCACAACTGGGTATTGTTTTTGCTTTGGCTCCATCTCTTCATTCTTTCTGGAGTTATTTCTCTACTGATTTCCTGTAGCATATTGGGCACCTACCGACCTGGGGAGTTCCTCTTTCAGTATCCCATCATTTTGCCTTTTCATACTGTTCATGGGGTTCTCGAGGCAAGAATTCTGAAGTGGTTTGCCATTCCCTTCTCCAGTGGACCACATTCTATCAGACCTCTCCACCATGACTCATCCATCTTGGGTGGCCAGGCATTGGCATGGCTTAGTTTCATTGAGTTAGACAAGGCTGTGGTCCGTGTGATCAGATTGGCTAGTTTTGTGTGATTATGCTTTCAGTGTGTCTGCCCTCTGATGCCCTCTCACAACACCTACGGTCTCACTTGGGTTCTCTTGCCTTGGATGTGGGGTATCTCTTCATGGCTGCTTCAGCAAAGTGCAGCCGCTGCTCCTTACCTTGGACGAAGTCGCCCCTCCTACCTTGAGCATGGAGTAACTCTTCTCTGCCCTTCTGCGCCCACACAGCCACTGTTCCTTGGATGTGGGGTAGCTCATCTCTGCCACTGCCCCTGAATCTGGTGTGGGGTAGCTCGTCTAAGCCTATGCCCCTGACCTCGGGCATGGGGTAGCTCCTCTCAGCTGCACTTCTGTGCTGTCGGTCACAGCCAGTGCTCTTCTGCGCAATCTGTCACAGCTGGTGGGCCCTGCTATTTAACTTATATGCAGAGTACATCCTGAGAAATGCTGGGCTGGAAGAAGCACAAGCTGCAGTCAAGATTGCCAGGAGAAATATCAATAACCTCAGATATGCAGATGACACCACCCTTACGGCAGAAAGTGAAGAAGAACTAAAAAGCCTCTTGATGAAAGTGAAAGAGGAGAGTGGAAAAGTTGGCTTAATGTTCAACAGTCAGAAAACTAAGATCATGGCATCTGGTCCCATCACTTCATGGGAAATAGATGGGGAAACAGTGGAAATAGTGTCAGACTTTATTTTTTTGGGCTCCAAAATCACTGCAGATGGTGATTACAGCCATTAAATTAAAAGATGCTTACTCTTTGGAAGGAAAGTTATGACCAACCTAGACAGTATATTAAAAAGCAGAGATATTACTTTGCCAACAAAGGTCCGTCTAGTCAAGGCTATGGTTTTTCCAGTGGTCATGTATGGATGTGAGAGTTGGACTGTGAAGAAAGCTGAGCACCGAAGAATTGATGCTTTTGAACTGTGGTGTTAGAGAAGATTCTTGTGAGTCCCTTGGACTGCAAGGAGATCCAACCAGTCCATCCTAAAGGAGACCAACCCTTGGTGTTCATTGGAAGGACTTATGCTGAGGCTGAAACTTTGGCCACCTCATGCAAAGAGTTGACTCATTGGAAAAGACCCTGATGCTGGGAGGTATTGGGGGCAGGAAGAGAAGGGGATGACAGAGGATGAGATGGCTGGATGGCATCACCAACTTGATGCACATGAGTTTGAGTGAATTCCTGGAGTTGGTGATGGACAGTGAGGCCTGGCGTGCCGCGATTCTTGGGGTTGCAAAGAGTCAGACATGATTGAGTGACTGAACTGACTGACTGAGCATGGCCCAACCCATCAGAAGACCCAGTCAGTCTCTCCCATCAGGAGCTTCCATAAGCCTCTTATCCTTCTCCATCAGAGAGCAGACAGACCGAAAGCCACAGTCACAGGAAACTAACCAATCTGATCACATGGACCACAGCCTTGTCTGACTCAATGAAACTATGAGCCATGCCATGTAGGGCCACCCAAGACGAACAGGTCAAGGTGGAGAGTTCTGACAAAATATGGTCTACTGGAGAAGGGAAGGGCAAAACTACTTCAGTATTCTTGCCTTGAGAACCCCATGAACAGTATGAAAAGGCAAAAAGATAGGACATTGAAAAATGAACTCCCCAGGTTGGTAGGTGCCCAATATGCTACTGGAGATCAGTGGAGAAATAACTCCAGAAAGAATGAAGACATAGCACCAAAGCAAAAACAATACCCAGTTGTGGATGTGACTGATGACAGAAGCAAGGTCTGATGCTGTAAAGAGCAATATTGCATAGGAACCTGGAATGTTAGGTCTGTGAATCAAGGCAAATTGGAAGTGGTCAAACAGGAGATGGCAAGAGTGAACGTCGACATTCTAGGAATCAGTGAACTAAAATGGGCTGGAATGGGTGAATTTAACTCAGATGACCATTATATCTACTACTGTGGGCAAGAATCCCTTAGAAGAAATGGAGTAGTCCTCATAGTCAACAAAAGAGTCAGAAACGCAGTACTTATATGCAATCTCAAAAACGACAGAATGATCTCTGTTTGTTTCCAAGGCAAACCATTCAATATCACAATACGACTGAGCGACTGATCTGATCTGATGTCGTGACCAGTAATTTTGAAGAAGCTGACGTTGAACGGTTCTGTGAAGACCTACAAGACCTTTTAGAACTAACACCCAAAGAAGATGTCCTTTTCATTATAGGGGACTGGAATGCAAAAATAGAAAGTGAAGAAATACCTGGAGTAACAGGCAAATTTGGCCTTGGAATACAGAATGAAGAGGGCAAAGGCTAACAGAGTTTTGCCAAGAGAACACACTGGTCATACCAAACAGCCTCTTCCAGCAACACAAGAGAAGACTCTCCACGTGGACATCAAGAGATGGTCAACACTGAACATAGATAATATTCTTTGCAGCCAAAGATAGAGAAGCTCTATACAGCTAGCAAAAACAAGACTGGAGGCTGACTGCAGCTCAGATCATGAATACCTTATTGCCAAACTCAGACTTAAATTGAAGAAAGTAGGGAGAACTACTAGAGGATTCAGGTATTACCTTAATCAAATCACTAACAGTGGAAGTGACAAATAGATTCAAGGAATTAGATCTGATAGACAGAGTGCCTGAAGAACTATGGATGGAGGTTCATGATATTGTACAGGAGACAGGGATCAAGACCATCCCCAAGAAAAAAGAAATGCAAAAAGTCAAAATGGATGTCTGAGGAGGCATTACAAATAGCTGAGGAAAGAAGAGAAGTGAAAGGCAAAGGAGAAAAGGAAAGATATACCCATTTGAATGCAGAGTTCCAAGAACAGCAAGAAGAGATAAGAAAGCCTTCCTCAGTGATCAGTGCAAAGAAATAGAGGAAAACAATAGAATGGGAAAGACTCGAGATCTCTTCAAGAAAATTACAGATACCAAGGGAACATTCCATGTAAAGATGGGCACAATAAAGAACAGAAATGGTATCAACCTAACAGAAGCAGAAGATATTAAGAACAGGTGGCAAGAATACACAGAAAAACCATACAAAAAAAAAGAACTTCATGACCCAGATAATCACAATGGTATATCAGTCACCTACAGCAAGACTTCCTGGAATGCAAAGCCAAGTGGGCCTTAAGAAGCATCCCTATGCTTGTAGACTTTTGGATCACAGACCCAGAGGGATGGTACAGGGAGGGAGGAGGGTTCAGGATGGGGAACACGTGTATACCTGTGGCGGATTCATGTTGATATATGGCAAAACCAATACAATATTGTAAAGTTAAAAAATAAAATTAAAAAAAAGAAGCATCCCTATGAACAAAGCTAAGTGGAGGTAGTGGAATTCCAGTTGAGCTATTCCAAATCCTAAAAGATGATGCTATGATAAAGTGCTGCACTCAATATGCCAGCAAATTTGGAAAACTCCCAGTGGACACAGGACAGGAAAAGGTCAGTTTTCATTCCAATCCCTAAGAAAGGCAATGCCAAAGAATGCTCAAACTACTGCACAATTGCACTCATCTCACATGCTAGTAAAGTAATGCTCAAAATTCTCCAAGCCAGGCTTCAACAGTACATGAACCATGATGTTCCAGATGTTCGAACTAGATTTAGAAAAGGCAGAGGAACCAGAGATCACATGCCAACATCGAAAAAGCTAAAGATTTCCAGAAAAACATCTACTTCTGCTTTATTGACTATGCTAAAGCTTTTGACTGGGTGGATCACAACAAACTGTGGAAAATTCTTCAAGAGATGGGAACACCAGACCACCTGACCTGCCTCCTGAGAAATCTGTATTCAGGTCAGGAAGCAACAGTTAGAACTGGACATGAAACAACAGACTGGTTCCAAATAGGAAAAGGAGTATGTCAAGGCTGTATATTGTCACCCTGCTTATTTAACTTGTATGCAGAGTACATCATGAGAAACGCTGGGCTGGAGGAAGCACAAGCTGCAATCAAGATTGCCAGGAGATGTATCAATAACCTCAGATATGCAGATGACACCACCCGTATGGAAGAAAGTGAAGAGAAACTAAAGAGCCTCTTGATGAAAGTGAAAGTGGAGAGTGAAAAAGTTGGCTTAAAGCTCAACATTCAGAAAACGAAGATCATGGCATCTGGTCCCATCACTTCATGGCAAATAGATGGAGAAACAGTAGAAACAGTGACAGACTTTATTTTTGGCGGCTCCAAATCACTGCAGATGGTGACTGCAGCCATTAAATTAAAAGATGCTTGCTCCTTGGGAAAAAACAATGACCAACCTAGACAGCATATTAAAAAGCAGAGACATTACTTTGCCAACAAAGGTCCATCTAGTCAAGGCTATGGTTTTTCCAGTAGTCATGTATAGATGTGAGAGTTGGACTATAAAGAAAGCTGAGTCCGAAGAATTAATGCTTTTGAACTGTGGTGTTGGAGAAGACTCTTGAGAGTCCCTTGAACAGCAAGAAGATCCAACCAGTCCATCCTAGAGGAAATGAGTGAATATTCATTGGAAGGACTAATGCTAAAGCTGAAACTCCAATACTTAGGCCACCTTATGCAAAGAACTGACTCATTTGAAAAAACCCTGATGCTGGGAAAGATTGAAGGCAGGAGGAGAAGGAGACGACAGAGGATGAGATTGTTGGATAACATCACCGACTCCATGGACATGAGTTTGAGTAAAATCTGGGAGTTGGCATTGAACAGGGAGGCCAGTGTGCCGCTGTCCAGGGGGTCGCAAAGAGCTGGACACGACTGAGTGAGTGAACTGAACTGAACTGGCGGTAACTGACAGACTGAGAGTGGAACCCATGTCCATTGGATTTCAATGTCAGGCTTTTTAACTACACCAAAATGAGTCTAAACATGCATTTGCTTGGGGTTTTGTTGCTGTTGTTTTCCATTTGTTATTTTTTATTGGAGTATAATTGCTTTACGGCATTGTGTTACTTTCTGCTGCATTTGTTGTTTCTCACCTTGGCTACGTTGGTACATTTTTTGCCTGAGAGGTCAGTTAATCAAGATGATTCCATAGTTCATGGGGATGCCAGCATGGTTGTTGACTGATCTTGTGGAGACTATGTGAGAACTGGAACTCAATATTCCTTAATAAAAGTCCTGGGAAATTGCTGTTAATACTAATAACTAACTGGGAAATCTTAGAGGCTTTAACATAAGGAATTGATTTTTTTCTCCAGATTATCATGGCTTATCTGATAATTTTTGTTATTTTACAGAGTACAATATCTAATTTGTGCTCACTGATAGCTATACTCAGAATATGCCTGGACCATTATCCAGCACAAACATGAGTTTTTGTATGGCTTGGCCATGTAGAAACTATGGCTATGCCATAAATATACTAATGGAGATAATTATTTCTGTATTTCAGTCGTGTTTTAAACCTCTAGTAGGTTATATATTATAATACATTAATTTAAGACACAATAAACCATTAATTCATACATGATATAGTATCTAATTAGAGCAGAAAGATGCCACATGCGTTGGGAAGTATATAGGGTTTGAGTCTTGCCCAGAACTCTTTTTTGGACTGATTTACAGATGTAAACTTGGAGAAGGCAATGGCACCCCACTCCAGTACTCTTGCCTGGAAAATCCCATGGATGGAGGAGCCTGGTAGGCTGCAGTCCATGGGGTCGCTGAGGGTCGGACACGAATGAGCGAATTCACTTTCACTTTTCACGTTCATGCATTGGAGAAGGAAATGGCAACCCACTCCAGTGTTCTTGCCTGGAGAATCCCAGGGATAGGGGAGCCTGGTGGGCTGCCATCTATGGGGTCACACAGAGTCGGACACGACTGAAGTGACTTAGCAGCAGCAGAGATGCAAACTTCTGCGAGTTAAAAAAAACTTTTTTCCTCTTCATCGTTTTTTCATTTAGTTTGGAGATGGTGTACTTAGGCAGATAAGTTTCATGTCAGAAGATGACAGAAGCAAAAATAGTAGGTAGAGGAAGAAAATAAGAAGAGTCAGTAAGAAGGAAACACCTCACAATGAGTCCCAGCTCAGACTAAAGGAAGACATTCTGTATAGAGTCAGTGTTGTCATTCTTACCTCCACCTTACCTTGCACCGTAGAAGAAAGAGAGAAAAATCCAGAAGAAAATTATAATGCACCCAACTTTACCATTCAGAAAGATTGTATTAAAATAGTTGGCTACACCTATAGCTTGATAGTTTTCCCCTCAGCTGATCACTTTAGTAGACCCTAAAAGGTCCTGTAGTAGGTTTCCTTTTGTAAACGTCTCTGTCTGGGGTGGCATCTGGAAGAGGAGAATTACACTTCAGGTTTATAACCTTACTGTGCAGCTTTTCTGAAAAGTCACTTAGCTTTATTTACACCTGCCTTGAAAAAATAAGCACTCAGACAGCAATAAACCAGATGGAATCAATAATTTACATATCTCCAGGGGAGTCTGACAAGAAGCAAAAGAAGAAGAAATGATTGACTCTTTTACAGAGATAATCTGATTTTAACATGTATGAGATACCCATATTTTGACTGAATTTAACCGATTCTGGTTTTGTTTTCAATTAATTGCCTATTACTGAGCACCAGTACACGGTGATAGAAAGGAAGAAGGGAAGAGAAGGTGAGAGGGAGGGAAGAATGAAGAAATGAATCAGAAAAACTTAATTGAGTGTATTCCTTGCTCATGGTGAGTCCTTTCCTTGCCAGGAAATTTTCCGTCCCTATGACTTAGTTGCTTTGATCTACTCACTATAACAACTAGATAAAATAGCATGATTTCCCACCCTGTAAGAAAATAAATATGGCCATTTAACTTGTTCATGTTGATCTCTAAATAATGAATTTTATTCATAAACATACTTTCAGTTGAGCTATTTATAAAGATAGCTGTAGATGTGTTATAAGCAGTACTGAAGAACTAGCTCCTGCTTTGTGGAGAGAAAAAATTCCCTGCTCTTATTCTGGAGGGTCACTGTTTCTTGTTTTGGTTTGTCAGTGTGTTTTGTTTTGTTTTGTTTTTTCATTTCTGTGTTTCACTCTCACCCTTAACTGGTGTTTCACTCATCATAAATTGATTCATCTTAGCAGAAGGAGAGGCTGTGTCTCCAACTACCACTCTCTTATTCATATGGAAATGATGTGTTTCTCCTGTTGTGGCTCCAGGTGCAACGCATAGGGAATAGGTCTTCAAGTTATGTTGTACTACAAATTTAATCCCCGGGTTTACACTGTGTTTTACCAAAAATCAGGACACCATTCTTTGGATCTAGCTATTTTTATTTTATTTAAAGATTATTTCCTTTTTGTTTACCCTTAATAAAATTTGTCACATCAACAGAGAATGTAGTTGAAAACAGGGGGAGGAGCCAAGATGGCGGAGGAGTAGGACGGAGAGAACACTTTCTCCCCCACAAATTCATCAAAAGAGCATTTAAACGTCGAGTAAATTCCACAAAACAACTTCTGAATGCCGGCAGAGGACATCAGGCACCCAGAAAAGCAGCCCAACTCTTCAAAAGGAGGTAGGAAAAAATATAAAAGACAAAAAAAGAGACAAAAGAGGGAGGGACGGAGTTCCGTCCCAGGAAGGGAGTCTTAAAAAGAGAGGTTTCCAAACACCAGGAAACCTTCTCACTGCCGAATCTGTGCCGAGATTTGGAAGCCCAGAGGGCAAGATAAAAGGGAGGGAAAAAAAAAATAAACAATTAAAAATCGCAGATTGTGAGCCCTACGGCGCAGACGCCTGCACACGGCATTAGCAAGCGGGGGCTGTGCAGGGAAGTGCGGCGCGGGCTGTGTCCCTAAGAGTAAGAATCGGGCCGAATGTCCTGAGTGCTATCTGAGCGAAATAATTTGGGCTAGCAAACCAGACTGTGGGATATCTACCACGCGAAAAGCCAGCCCTAGCCTAAGACATCGCCAGGCCCGCGCACAGACCAAAGGACTGAACAGAGATAGCCGGCTGCAGACCTTCCCCCTCCGGTGACAGGCAGCCAGAGCCGGAAGGGGGCAATCGCAGCCCCAGAGAGACACTATCTATAAAACTGTAAGCAGGCTTCTTTGCTAACTAAAACTTCTTGGGGGTCTGGACGGTCAACATCTGCCTGAGAAGGTGCGCCAGTTTTACACCCAGATAACCGAGTGGCGGGGAGGCGATAAGTCGCAGCATTGGCGCCCGCCAAACACCTCATCACCTGAGCTGCTCGGATCTGGGAAGGGCACAAAACGCAGGCCCAACCGAGTCTGTGCCTCTGAGGACTACCTGAGTGCCTGAACCTGAGCAGCTTGGACCTGGGAGCTCAGCCCAGGGCCGGCCTCTGATTGTTCCCGGCGGAACAACCTAGAGCCCGAGCAGTGTGGGCAGGGAGGCTACACGCGCCGTGAGCAGGGGCAGACCCAGTGTGGCTGAGGCACTGCGAGCGCACGCCAGTGTTATCTGTTTGCAGCATCCCTCCCTCCCTCCCCACAGCACAGCTGAACAAGTGAGCCTAAATAAAAAAAAAAAAAAAAAAAATAGTGTCCTCCACCGTCCCCTTTGTGTCAGGGCGGAAACCAGACACTGAAGAGACCAGCAAACAGAAGAAGCTATAACAGAGGGAAACGCCTTGGAAGCTACAGGCCATAGATTAAAACCCTGTGGTTACTACGGATTACATAGGAAGGGGCCTATAGATCTTGAGAAATATAAGTCGGACTAAGGAACTAGCCAAAAATGAACTGAACCCACAATACTCACAACAAAACCAGAGAAAGACCTAGATATATTTTTACTATTTTTACGATCAATCTTTCTTTCTTTTTTTTTTTAATTTTTTTTTTTAAAATTTTAAGTCCTCTATTGTCGTTTAATTTTCACTTTTATAACTATTACTTTGCAAAAAAAAATTTTAAAAAGGCCCTATTTTTTTTTCTTTTTCTTCTTCAGCAAACTTCATATATATATTTTATAATTTTTTGACCGTGTTTTGTTTTGTTTTGTTTTGTTTTTCTTCTTTTCTTTAACATTGTATTTTTGAAATTCCAAACTCTACTCTAGATTTTTAATTTTAGCCTTTTGGTATATGTTATCAATTTTGTACCTATAGTTTTTTTCATAATTTCTGTGACTTTTTTTTTCCTCTGTTTCTTTCTCTTCTTCTTTTATATAACATCGTATATCTGCAATTCCAAACTCTACTCAAGATTTTTAATTTATGCTTTTTGGTATCAATTTTGTACCTGTATTTTCTTTATAATTTTTGCGACATTGTTTTTGTTGGTTTGTTTTCTCTCTTTATTTTTCTTCTTCTTTTTTTTTTAACGTTGTATTTTTGAAATTCCAAACTCTACTCTAGATTTTTAATTTTTGCTTTTTGATATTAGTTATCAATTTAGTACCTGTAGTTTCTTTATAATTTTCGCAACCTTGTTTATTTTTCTTTGTTTGTTTTTTCTCTCTTTCTTTTCCTTCTTTTTTTCATTAACATCACATTTTTGAAATTCCAAACTCTACTCTAGGTTTTTAATTTTTCCTTTCATGTATTTGTTACCAATTTTGTACCTTTAAGAACCCAATCTTCAGGACCCATTTTTCACTAGGGTACGAGATTACTGGCTTGACTGCTCTCTCTCCCTTTGGACTCTCCGTTTTCTCCACCAGGTCACCTGTATCTCCTCCCTAACCCCTCTCTACTCTACCCAACTCTGTGAATTTCTGTGTGTTCCAGACGGTGGAGAACACTTAGGGAACTGATTACTGGCTGGATCTGTCTCCCTCCTTTTCATTCCCCCCTTTTATCCTTCTGGCCACCTCTGTCTCCTGCCTCCTTCTTCTCTGCTCTGTATAACTCCGTGAACATCTCTGAGTGGTCCAGTTGTGGAGTGCACATAAGGAAGTGACTACTGGCTAGCCCACTCTCTCCACTATTGATTCCACCTCATCTCATTTGGGTCACCTCTAACTCCCTCCTCCCTCTTCTCTTCTCCATGTAACGCTGTGAACCTCTCTGAGTGACCCTCACAGTAGAGAAACTTTTCATCTTTAATGTAGATGTTTTATCAATGGTGCTGTATAGAAGGAGAAATTTTGAAACTACTGTAAAAATAAGACCGATAACTGGAAGTAGGAGGCTTAAGTCCAAACCCTGACTCCAGGGAACTCCTGACTCCAAGGAACATTACTTGACAGGAGCTCATCAAACGCCTCCATACTGACACTGAAACCAAGCACCACACAAGGGCCAACAAGTTCCAGGGAAAGACATACCAAGCAAATTCTCCAGCAACAAAGGAACACAGCCCTGAGCTTCAAGATACAGGCTGCCCAAAGTCACCCCAAAACCATAGACATCTCATAACTCATTACTGGACATTTCATTACACTCCAGAGAGAAGAAATACAGCTCCATCCACCAGAACATCGACACAAGCTTCCCTAACCAGGAAACCTTGACAAGCTACCTGTACAAACCCACACACAGCGAGGAAACGCCACAATAAAGAGAACTCCACAAACTGCCAGAATACAGAAAGGACACCCCAAACTCATCAATTTAAACAAGATGAAGAGACAGAGGAATAGCCAGCAGATAAAGGAACAGGATAAATGCCCACCAAACCAAACAAAAGAGGAAGAGATAGGGAATCTACCTGATAAAGAATTCCGAATAATGATAGTGAAATTGATCCAAAATCTTGAAATTAAAATGGAATCACAGATAAATAGCCTGGAGGCAAGGATTGAGAAGATGCAAGAAAGGTTTAACAAGGACTTAGAAGAAATAAAAAAGAGTCAATATATAATGAATAATGCAATAAGTGAAATTAAAAACACTCTGGAGGCAACAAATAGTAGAATAACAGAGGCAGAAGATAGGATTAGTGAATTCGAAGATAGAATGTTAGAAATAAATGAATCAGAGAGGACAAAAGAAAAACAAATTAAAAGAAATGAGGATAATCTCAGAGACCTCCAGGACGATATTAAACGCTACAACATTCGAATCATAGGGGTCCCAGAAAGAGAAGACAAAAAGAAAGACCATGAGAAAATACTTGAGGAGATAATAGTTGAAAACTTCCCTAAAATGGGGAAGGAAATAATCACCCAAGTCCAAGAAACCCAGAGAGTCCCAAAAAGGATAAACCCAAGGCGAAACACCCCAAGACACATATTAATCAAATTAACAAAGATCAAACACAAAGAACAAATATTAAAAGCAGCCAGGGAAAAACAACAAATAACACACAAGGGAATCCCCATAAGGATAACAGCTGATCTTTCAATAGAAACTCTTCAAGCCAGGAAGGAATGGCAAGACATACTTAAAATGATGAAAGAAAATAACCTACAGCCCAGACTATTGTACCCAGCAAGGATCTCATTCAAGTATGAAGGAGAAATCAAAAGCTTTTCAGACAAGCAAAAGCTGAGAGAATTCAGCACCACCAAACCAGCTCTCCAACAAATACTAAAGGATATTCTCTAGACAGGAAACACAAAAATGGTGTATAAATTCGAACCCAAAACAATAAAGTAAATGGCAACGGGGTCGTACTTATCAGTAATTACCTTAAACGTAAATGGGTTGAATGCCCCAACCAAAAGACAAAGATTGGCTGAATGGATACAAAAACAAGACCCCTACATATGTTGTCTACAAGAGACCCACCTCAAAACAGGGGACACATACGGCCTGAAAGTGAAGGGCTGGAAAAAGATTTTCCATGCAAATAGGGACCAAAAGAAAGCAGGAGTAGCAATACTCATATCAGATAAAATAGACTTTAAAACAAACACTGTGAAAAGAGACAAAGATGGTCACTACATAATGATCAAAGGATCAATCCAAGAAGAAGATATAACAATTATAAATATATATGCACCCAACACGGGAGCACCGCAGTATGTAAGACAAATGTTAACAAGTATGAAAGGAGAAATTAACAATAACACAATAATAGTGGGAGACTTTAATACCCCACTCACACCTATGGATAGATCAACTAAACAGAAAATTAACAAGGAAACACAAACTTTAAATGATACAATAGACCAGTTAGACCTAATTGATATCTATAGGACATTTCATCCCAAAACAATGAATTTCACCTTCTTCTCAAGCGCACATGGAACCTTCTCCAGGATAGATCACATCCTGGGCCATAAAGCTAGCCTTGGTAAATTCAAAAAAATAGAAATCATTCCAAGCATCTTTTCTGACCACAATGCAGTAAGATTAGATCTCAATTACAGGAGAAAAACTATTAAAAAATCCAACATATGGAGGCTGAACAACACGCTGCTGAATAACCAACAAATCACAGAAGAAATCAAAAAAGAAATCAAAATTTGCATAGAAACGAATGAAAATGAAAACACAACAACCCAAAACCTGTGGGACACGGTAAAAGCAGTCCTAAGGGGAAGTTCATAGCAATACAGGCAGACCTCAAGAAACAAGAAAAAAGTCAAATAAATAACCTAACTCTACACCTAAAGCAACTAGAAAAGGAAGAAATGAAGAACCCCAGGGTTAGTAGAAGGAAAGAAATCTTAAAACTTAGAGCAGAAATAAATGCAAAAGAAACAAAAGAGACCATAGCAAAAATCAACAAAGCCAAAAGCTGGTTCTTTGAAAGGATAAATAAAATTGACAAACCATTAGCCAGACTCATCAAGAAACAAAGGGAGAAAAATCAAATCAATAAAATTAGAAATGAAAATGGAGAGATCACAACAGACAACACAGAAATACAAAGGATCATAAGAGACTACTATCAACAATTATATGCCAATAAAATGGACAACGAGGAAGAAATGGACAAATTCTTAGAAAAGTACAACTTTCCAAAACTGGGCCAGGAAGAAATAGAAAATCTTAACAGACCCATCACAAGCACGGAAATTGAAACTGTAATCAAAAATCTTCCAGCAAACAAAAGCCCAGGTCCAGACGGCTTCACAGCTGAATTCTACCAAAAATTTAGAGAAGAGCTAACACCTATCCTGCTCAAACTCTTCCAGAAAATTGCAGAGGATGGTAAACTTCCAAACTCATTCTATGAGGCCACCATCACCCTAATACCAAAACCTGACAAAGATCCCACAAAAAAAGAAAACTACAGGCCAATATCACTGATGAACATAGATGCAAAAATCCTTAACAAAATTCTAGCAGTCAGAATCCAACAACACATTAAAAAGATCATACACCATGACCAAGTGGGCTTTATCCCAGGGATGCAAGGATTCTTCAATATCTGCAAATCAATCAATGTAATACACCACATTAACAAATTGAAAAATAAAAACCATATGATTATCTCAATAGATGCAGAGAAAGCCTTTGACAAAATTCAACATCCATTTATGATCAAAACTCTCCAGAAAGCAGGAATAGAAGGAACATACCTCAACATAATAAAAGCTATATATGACAAACCCACAGCAAACATTATCCTCAATGGTAAAAAATTGAAAGCATTTCCTCTAAAGTCAGGAACAAGACAAGGGTGCCCACTTTCACCATTACTATTCGACATAGTTTTGGAAGTTTTGGCCACAGCAATCAGAACAGAAAAAGAAATAAAAGGAATCCAAATTGGAAAAGAAGAAGTAAAGCTCTCACTGTTTGCAGATGACATGATCCTCTACATAGAAAACCCTAAAGCCTCCACCAGAAAATTACTAGAACTAATCAATGACTATAGTAAAGTTGCAGGATATAAAATCAACACACAGAAATCCCTTGCATTCCTATACACTAATAATGAGAAAACAGAAAGAGAAATTAAGGAAACAATTCCATTCACCATTGCAACGGAAAGAATAAAATACTTAGGAATATATCTACCTAAAGAAACTAAAGACCTATATATAGAAAACTATAAAACACTGGTGAAAGAAATCAAAGAGGACACTAACAGATGGAGAAATATACCATGTTCATGGATTGGAAGAATCAATATAGTGAAAATGAGTATGCTACCCAAAGCAATCTATAGATTCAATGCAATCCCTATCAAGCTACCAACAGCATTCTTCACAGAGCTAGAACAAATAATTTCACAATTTGTATGGAAATACAAAAAACCTCGAATTGCCAAAGCAATCTTGAGAAAGAAGAATGGATCTGGAGGAATCAACCTACCTGACTTCAGGCTCTACTACAAAGCCACAGTCATCAAGACAGTATGGTACTGGCACAAAGACAGAAATATAGATCAATGGAACAAAATAGAAAGCCCAGAGATAAATCCATGCACCTATGGACACCTTATCTTTGACAAAGGAGGCAAGAATATACAATGGATTAAAGACAATCTCTTTAACAAGTGGTGCTGGGAAATCTGGTCAACCACTTGTAAAAGAATGAAACTAGAACACTTTCTAACACCATACACAAAAATAAACTCAAAATGGATTAAAGATCTAAACGTAAGACCAGAAACTATAAAACTCCTAGAGGAGAACATAGGCAAAACACTCTCTGACATACATCACAGCAGGATCCTCTATGACCCACCTCCCAGAATATTGGAAATAAAAGCAAAAATAAACAAATGGGACCTAATTAACCTTAAAAGCTTCTGCACATCAAAGGAAACTATTAGCAAGGTGAAAAGACAGCCTTCAGAATGGGAGAAGATAATAGCAAATGAAGCAACTGACAAACAACTAATCTCGAGAATATACAAGCAACTCCTACAGCTCAACTCCAGAAAAATAAATGACCCAATCAAAAAATGGGCCAAAAAACTAAATAGACATTTCTCCAAAGAAGACATACAGATGGCTAACAAACACATGAAAAGATGCTCAACATCACTCATTATCAGAGAAATGCAAATCAAAACCACTATGAGGTACCATTTCACACCAGTCAGAAGGGCTGCGATCCAAAAGTCTACAAGTAATAAATGCTGGAGAGGGTGCGGAGAAAAGGGAACCCTCTTACACTGTTGGTGGGAATGCAAACTAGTACAGCCACTATGGAGAACAGTGTGGAGATTCCTTAAAAAACTGGAAATAGACCTGCCTTATGATCCAGCAATCCCACTGCTGGGCATACACACTGAGGAAACCAGAAGGGAAAGAGACACGTGTACCCCAATGTTCATCGCAGCACTGTTTATAATAGCCAGGACATGGAAGCAACCTAGATGTCCATCAGCAGATGAACGGATAAGAAAGCTGTGGTACATATACACAATGGAGTATTATTCAGCCATTAAAAAGAATACATTTGAATCAGTTCTAATGAGGTGGATGAAACTGGAGCCTATTATACAGAGTGAAGTAAGCCAGAAAGAAAAACACCAATACAGTATACTAACACATATATATGGAATTTAGAAAGATGGTAACAATAACCCTGTGTACGAGACAGCAAAAGGGACACTGATGTATAGAACAGTCTTATGGACTCTGTGAGAGAGGGAGAGGGTGGGAAGATTTGGGAGAATGGCATTGAAACATGTAAAGTATCATATATGAAACGAGTTGCCAGTCCAGGTTCGATGCACGATACTGGATGCTTGGGGCTGGTGCACTGGGACGACCCAGAGGGATGGAATGGGGAGGGAGGAGGGAGGAGGGTTCAGGATGGGGAACACATGTATACCTGTGGCAGATCCATTTTGATATTTGGCAAAACTAATACAGTTATGTAAAGCTTAAAAATAAAATAAAATTAAAAAAAAAACAGAGAATGTAGTTGAAAACAATATTTGTTTTTCCTACGTAAATGATTTTCTTAAAGGGAATCTTTCTCAAGACTGTGTTAGTCAGTTCAATTCAGTTCAGTCACTCAGTCGTGTCCGACTCTTTGCGACCCCATGAATCGCAGCACGCCAGGCCTCCCTGTCCATCACCAAGTCCCGGAGTTCACTCAAACTCATGTGCATCGAGTCAGTGATGCCATCCAGCCACCTCATCCTCTGTCGTCCCCTTCTCTTCCTCCCCCCAATCCCTCCCAGCATCAGAGTCTTTTCCAATGAGTCAACTCTTCGCATGAGGTGGGCAAAGTACTGGAGTTTCAGCTTCAGCATCAGTCCTTCCAATGAACACCCAGGACTGATCTCCTTTAGGATGGACTGGTTGAATCTCCTTGCAGTCCAAGGAACTCTCAAGAGTCTTCTCCAACACCACAGTTCAAAAGCATCAGACTGTGTAGTAGCACTAAAAACAAAGAGCTGAATTTTCACCAGCTCTGTTGCCACATTTGTGCTTTCCTCACCACCACTCTACTGATCCTTACCCTTTCCTTAATGCAAGCACCAGCCTCTCTTCTTTATGTTGATCGTGTGTGGTTAAAGTCTCAGATCCATTTTAAAATAATGGGTCATGAAATAAACTAAGTTCCCATTGACTGAATAAAGTCTTTAGAGTTATAAGTAATTGGCCTTGATTGGAAGTCATTTGAGGTTTGTTGAGGTATATCACAAACAATAATTAATAAATCAACAAATTCAAAAGAAGACAGAAACAGAGGAGAAATAGAACAATGAAAAACAGGACAAGTAAAATCAGATAGCAAGATGATAGACTTAAACTCATAGTGAGATGCAACTGTACACCCACTTGAATGGTTAACATTAAAAAGACTAACAGTATCAAGTCTTGGCAATATTTGTGGAAACAGAAACTCTCAGTGTTGCTAGTGGAGGTGCAAAATGTGACAACCACTTGGGGAAGTTTGACAGTTTGTTAAAATGTTAAACGTATACTTACCATATGATGAGTGCAACAGGGATGAATCTTGAAAGTCTTGTGCTAAGTGAAAGAAACCATACTTAAAGACCACATGCTTTGATTCCCTTCATGCGAACTTTTAGAAGAGGTGAAAGTATAGTCAAAGAAAGATAAGTACTTGTCACTGGTTTGGGTGAGGGAAGTGAATTGACCACAAAAGTGCATGAAGGAACTTTTAGGGGTGATGGAAATACTCCATATCTTGATTGTAATGGTATTTACCATTGTATACATTTGTCAAAACTCACTGCAGTGTACACTTAAAATTGTACACTGTTGCATGTAAATAATACCTCAATAAAGCTGACACAAAATAATTGAATAAATTGTACTGATCAAAGAGAATTTTCAAAAGGAGAATCTATTATGACAAAGGAAGGAACAGTATTTGGAAGGAGGGGAGAGAGAGAGATATGACTATGCTTTGTTTTATTGCAATCATGAAATTGTGTCATATAAGAGCACAGTAGGAAGTTTGTCAAGTAGAATTCAGTCCTCTCAATAAAGACTGAACCTTCAAACATACCTCTGTGGTGGAATATGTAATATGATAATGAGGTTAAAATGAGATACTATTTGCAAACAATATAAATGGTAATGAAAGGCAGAATTAAATGTGGTTCAATCAGTTCCTTTTGAAGATTTGGGAAGGAGTTGATTTTCTTTGGAGATTTTTTTTTTTTAATTTGTGATTGACATTCAAAAATCTGTACATATTGAATATTTGCAGCTTGAGTTTGGACATAAATGCCCATTCATAAAATCATCACCACAATGAGTGCCATAAAATATCCATCACATCCAAAAGTTTCCTCCCACCCTATTTATTTATTTATTTATTTTTTATAAAATACTTAGCATAAGATTTTATTTGACCTCTTAGTAAAAGTTTAAGTATATGGTAGGGGAGTTTGAGAGGCCTTTGTACAGAAAACAAAGTGGTGATCCTATGAGGGAAAGAATTTGGAGCTTAAAAAAAAAAAAAAGAGTGGATTTAACACTAAAGCCAATCGAGAGAAATCTTTGGGGGCTGTAGTACTGTTTGTCCATTGGCTTTGTTTGGCTGAAGTCTAATATATCATGTTGTTTTCTTTATGCATTGTTTCTTCTGATCCACTCAGTGCATTCTTCATGGAAGAGCCTTGAACTGGAGAATGGTTGAAAGTCACCATGCTGGAGCCCCAGGTAAGTTTGCCAGAACTAGAACTACTCTTGATATTTACAGCTGAGTTTGCTGTCCTTTCCTTACTGCTCTAGAGGACTGGTATTGTCCAGAACAAGAACAGAAGAAGATGCTTTCTTCCCTGGTCTTTGGCAGTTTCCTATTTCCAGAGACTTGATAGGATAATTCACTAATCCTCAGAATATTGTAAGTAACATATTTGTAGGAGAGTTTGATTCAGTCCATTCTAATTTCAAGAACAGGTTTGTTTTTTTTTTAATCACACTTGAAATCTACTCAGTTGTCATGGTGAATGAGAGTTCTTTTTTTTTAAGTAGACTTTATCTTTAGAGCAGTCTTAAAATCACAGCAAAATTGAGCAAAAGGTACAGGATATCTTACACACCCTGTCGCCATAAAGGCACAGCCTTCCCAGTGATCAACATTGACAACCAGATGTTGAGGTTAGCTATAGCCAAAATCAAACCCCCCCAAAAAAAACTGGTGAATTACTGACTGTACTAAAAGATGAATTAACTTATTTTCTTGAATATTTCTAAAAGACCAAAGTTCTCTAAAGTAGACATTACCTGTATATATTTTTTTATCATAAATCAGTGACTTTATCTAATCTTTGTTAAATTTGCTAAGCAGAGTTGTGATTTCTCTGTAAAACAGGGACACCATGTTTTTATCCGTGTTTGAGAGAGTATGTTGCTTCATGAAATTTAAGCAGAGGGGTGTCTGCAACTTCTAATGAAATGCTTGTTACTGTGAGGTTTGAATTATGATTTCACTCCCTACCACTTCACTCTCCCCATTAGGTAGCACAGCACAGTCATGATAACCTCTGGGATGCTAAACTGGAAAATTCACTCTAGAAAGTCTCACTCATTCACTTCCAATATGCAGCTTCTTGAGTGTTCAGGGTAGATGGGAGCAAAAGAGTTGGCTAATACATAGGAGGAAAATGATTGCTTCTCTTTGACGTAGGCTGAAGTTTCTAGAGTTCTTCCATATTAACCCTCCAGCATCAGTATGACTGTGGATTTCCTGGTTATTGTTTTAGGCCTTCATAATAAAGGCTACAGATCTTCTCAGTCATCTGATCACTCAGCTTTCTAGTCCTATACATAATATGACTGGTCCTTTTAATTCTTTTGCCTGAAAAGCTAAGCACTTTGGGCTTCCTTGGTGTCTCAGATGGTAAAGAATCTGCCTGCAATGCAGGAGACCCAGGTTCAGTCCCTGAGTTGGGAAGATCCCCTGGTGAAGGGGTTGGCAACCCACACCAGTATTCTTGCCTGGAGAATCCCATGGTCAGAGGAGCCTGTCAGGTTACAGTCCATGGGGTCATAAAAAGTCAGACACAACTGAGTAACTAACACTTTCACTCTAGGAGTCAGAGGAGACGCCTTCACAGTATTCCAAAATCTTCAATCTAATTCTAGACTTCACACCAATGGCTGTTTGATCTATGAACTAAAAAGCTACAAAGAGTATGTCTCTGGAGAGCCTTCTGTGATCCTCTATCCTCTCACCAGTCAGTGTCCTGGATCTGCCGTATGTAATTTAGGTTCCCTCACACAAATTGTTTTACCTTTCAGATTTAATTTTATGATTGTGTCAAGTAGATATTATGCTTCATGATCTCTTTCTGTGTATACTGAGTATCTTCATTGTTCAAACTCTCTCTTCTATCTCATTAGTCAGAACTGGGTCTTGGGCTGACTCCAGACCACTTACTGCCAAATGAAGTGAAATTTCCATGGCTAACATAGACCAGTTATGATTCATCCTCATGAACTGTGGGTGGAGACTCCCTTCCTCTGAGACTACTTGTTAATTCAGGTCAGTCGCTCAGTTGTGTCCGACTCTTTGCGACCCCATGGACTACAGCACCCCAGGCCTCCCTGTCCAACACCAGCTCCTGGAGTTTACTCAAACTCATGTCCATCAGGTCAGTGATGCCATCCAACCTTCTCATCCTCTGTCGTCCCCTTCTCCTCCTGCCTTCAATCTTTCCCAGCATCAGGATCTTTTCCAATGAGTCAGTTCTTCACATCAGGTGGCCAAAGTATTGGAGTTTCAGCTTTAGCATCAGTCCTTCCAATGAATATTCAGGACCGACTTCCTCTAGGATGTAATGGTTGGATCTCCTTGCTGTCTGTGGGACTCTCAGGAGTCATCTCCAACACCACAGTTCAAAAGCATCAATTCTTTGGTGCTCAGCTTTCTTTATAGTCCAACTCTCACATCTATACATGACTACTGGAAAAACCATAGCTATGACTAGATGGACCTTTGGTGGCAAAGTAATGTCTCTGCTTTTTAATAAGCTGTCTAGGTTTGTCATAGCTTTTCTTCCATGGAGCAAGCGTCTTTTAATTTCATGGCTGCAGTCACCATCTGCAGTGATTTTGGAGCCCCTCAAAATATAAAGTCTGTCACAGTTTCTACTGTTTCCCCATCTATTTGCCATGAAGTGATGGGACCAGATGCCATGATCTTAGTTTTCTGAATGTTGAGTTTTAAGACAACTTTTTCACTCTCCTCTGTCATTTTTATCAAGGGGCTCTTTAGTTCTTCTTTGCTTTCTGCCATAAGAGTGGTGTCATCTGAATATCTGAGGTTACTAATATTTCTCCCAGCAATCTTGATTCCAGCTTGTGCTTCATCCAGCCCAGTGTTTCTCATGATGTATGCTACATATAAGTTAAACAAGCAGGGTGGCAATACACAGCCTTAAGGTACTCCTTTCCCAATTTGGAACCAGTCTGTTGTTCCATGTCCAGTTCTAACTTGTTTCTTGACCTACATACAGATTTCTCAGGAGGCAGGTAAGATGGTCTGATATTCCCATCTCTTTCAGAATTTTCCACAGTTTGTTGTGATCCACACAGTCAAAGGCTTAGCATAGTCAATAATGCAGAAGTAGATGTTTTTCTAGAACTCTTTTGCTTTATCAGTGATCCGATTGATGTTGGCAATTTGATCTCTGGTTCCTTTGCCTTTTCTAAATCCAGCTTGAACATCTGGAAGTTCACGGTTCACATACTGTTGAAGCCTGGCTTGGAGAACAATGAACATTACTTTGCTAGTGTGTGAGACAAATGCAATTGTGCAGTATTTTAAACATTCTTTGGCATTGCCTTTCTTTGGGATTAGAATGAAAAATGACATTTTCTAGTCCTCTGACCACTGCTGAGTTTTCCAAATTGGCTGGAACATTGAGTGCAGCACTTTCTTAGCATCATCTTTTAGGATTTGAAATAGCTCAACTGGAATTCCATCAACTCCACTAGCTTTGTTCATAGTGATGCTTCCTAAGGCCCACTTGACTTCACATTCCAGGATGTCTGGCTTTAGGTGAGTGATCACACCATTGTTATTATCAGGTTATGAAGATCTTTTTTGTATGGTTTTTCTGTGTATTCTTGCCACCTCTTCTTAATATCTTCTGCTTCTGTTAGGTCAATACCATTTCTATCTTTTATTGTGCCCATCTTTACATGAAAATTCCCATGGTGTCTCTAGTTTTCTTGAAGAGATCTCTAGTCTTTCCCATTCTATTGTGACTGGTGATAGAAGTAAAGTCTAATGCTGTAAAGAGCAATATTGCATAGGAACCTAGAATGTTAGGTCCATGAATCAAGGAAAATTGAAAGTGGTCAAAAAGATGACAAGAGTGAACATCGACATTTTAGGAATCAGCAAACTAAAATGGACTGGAATGGGTGAATTTAATTCAGATGACCATTATATCTACTACTGTGGGCAAGAGTCCCTTATAAGAAATAGAGTAGCCATCATAGTCAACAAAAGAGTCTGAAATGAAGTACTTGGATGCAGTCTCAAAAATGACAGAATGATGTGTTTGTTTCCAAGGCAAACCATTCAATATCACATTAATCTAAGTCTATGCCCCGACCAATAATGCTGAAGAAGCTGAAGTTGAACAGTTCTATGAAGACCTACAAGACCTTCTAGAACTAATACCCAAAAAAGATGTCCTTTTCATTATAGGGACTGGAATGCAAAAGTAGGAAGTGAAGAAACACCTGGAGTAACAGGCAAATTTGGCCTTAGAGTACAAATGAAGAAGGGCAAAGGCTAACAGAGTTTTGCCAAGAGAACACACTGGTCATAGCAAGCACCGTCTTCCAACAGCACGAGAACACTCTACTCATGGACATCACCAGATGGTCAATACAAAATCAGGTTGATTATATTCTTTGGAGCCAAAGATGGAGAGCCCTATACAGTCAGCAAAAATAAGACCGGGAGCTGACTGTGGCTCTGATCATGAACTCCTTATTGCCAAATTCAGATTCAAATTGAAGAAAGTAGAGAAAACCACTGGACCATTCAGGTATGACCTAAATCAAATCCCTTACGACTATACAGTGGAAGTGACAAATAGATTCAAGGGATTAGATCTGATAGACAGAATGCCTGAAGAACTATGGATGGAGGTTTGTGACACTGTACAGGAGACAGGGATCAAGACCATCCCCAAGAAAAAGAAATGCAAAAAGGCAAAATGGTTGTCTGAGGAGGCCTTACAAACAGCTATGAAAAGAGAAGCGAAAGGCAAAGAGAAAAGGAAAGATATACCCTTTTGAATGCAGAGTTCCAAAGAATAGCAAGGAGAGATAAGAAAGCCTTCCAGGGATCAATGCAAAGAAATAGAGGAAAACAATAGAATGGGAAAGACTAGAGATTTCTTCAAGAAAATTAGAGATACCAAGGGAACTTGTTAATTTTGGTTCTGTTTATAGGAAATAAGGTTGTCCCATTGATATATCCTGCAAAATGTTTTCTTCTTGGACTGGATGTGGAGAGATCTAATAAAAAGATAAATGACCCAAAATGAGAAGGCAGGAAAGGCAGCAAAATAACCCAGAACACAAAGAATTCCTATGTAGAATATATTGTAACAAAATATGTGGTTAAATTTTGCTTACTTAAATATATATTTAAAGAGTGAAATTCCTAGATAGACTGGTTATTATGTTTATGATTTTCTTTTTTTTTTGTTTTGTTTATGATTTTCTAACCAAGGGTTCTATATGACTGATGAACTGGTGTCAAGCAAGAAAATTAGAAAGAAAAGGCAAAATGTCTCATCTCAAATTCTTCACTTCTATACTCACCTCTGAACTTCAGAATTGATGAGGTTCTATGGGGATGGGGGAGGGGCTCCTATTTAATATATTCTAACTTTTTTAAAATCTCTTCCTCAAAGGAAATCAGAGAGGAAGGAAGTTACTTTGGTAGTTTCACTAACATGACTTGACTGAGAAATCAGCAGATGCACATAGCCATGATCTTGCCTGTCTCTTCTAAGGCAAATATTTACGCTGAACAGGCATGTGGGATTGACATGTAATGACAACAGGTCCACCCATTTCATGAAACACCCTTAAAGACTTCAACAAATAAAGTGAAGTCTGACTAGTTGTACTTATTTTTCTTCTTTGAAGTGGTCTGAGTATTCAGAGATGCTGATATCCACTCCTGATTATGAAATAGAATGACATCACCAAATATTACTTTGGAGGAGAAAATGTGAATGTGAAACTGTTGGTCACTCAGTGGTCTCCTACTCTTTGCAACTCCATGGGCTGTAGCCCTCCAGGCTCTTCTGTCCATGGGATTCTCCTGGCAAGAATACTGGAGTAGGTTGCCGTGCCCTTCTCTAAGAGATCTTCCCAACCTAGTGATCAAACTCAGGTCTCTTGCATTGCAGGCAGATTCTTTACCACTTGAGCCACCCAGGAAGCAGATCTAGTTGACTCTGTACTCTTTATGTCTACCTCCGCTTCATACTGACTCTTATTAATCTACCAGAAGCCAGAGTTTATGCTATGGTCGTAAATCTTTTAGACCAAAGTTAATTTTATAGCAAACAATATGCCAGGGATCACTGAAGTTTTTTAAACTATTTTAAAATGGCTTTATATTTATATATGTTCGTGTTTTAAATGTTATAGTTTAACCCAGTGTCAAGCACTTTGACTAGTATTACAGAAGAAAGAGGGCAAAAAAAACCTGCCACAGAAGACACTATACCAGGACCATAAATTGATGGGGGGATATATTAGCATTTAAGTGAAAAAATGTTAAATCTGAAAGCTCCTGTTTAATGTTTATAACCATTGTATCACTTTCTTATTTCCATAAATTAATGAGTAACTCAGAAGACATGATTTAGTCATGGTTGAAATATTGGTGTTTATAGTGAAAAGATAAGGAGTTGGCCTAGATAAGTAGTTCTCAAATTTTAGTGTTCATTATTAGTACCATTTAGAGGACATGTTAAAACATGCATTGTTTGGCCCCATCCCCAGATGATGATCCAGTAAGTGTAAACTGGGATATGAAAATTGGCATTTTGACAAGTTTCAGCTGATGCTAATGTTTCTGGGCCAGGGTCCATAGTTTGGGAACCAATAGCTTAAAGTAAAGAGTGGCATGACTGCACGATAAAAAAAGCAGTGTAGCCCAGATTTTAAAATTGTTCTTTCCTTGCTCATTTATGATGTGAAAGTGTTAATCACTCAGTCATGTCTGACTCTTTGTGACCCCATGGACTGTAGCCCACCAGGCTCCTCTGTCCATAGAATTCTCCAGGCAGGAATACTGGAGTGGGTAGCCATTCCCTTCTCCAGGGGATCTTCCTGACCCAATAACTGAACCCATGACTCCCTCATTGCAGGAGGATTCCTTACCATCTGAACTACCTTTAATCTGACTTTCTTGAGGCCAGAATCACTGTATTACTCTACATCTCTCACCAGTGTCTACTGGGATGTCTGGTGCATAATAGGCCATAGTTGCTGGATAACTACCATCACTGGCACCCTCTGTTGGCTCCACTGATAACAGATGAGAATTTCCAGAATGTTTCTGTTTAAAGCAGTTCAATCAACACAAAATTCTTCAAGTTGCAGTTCAAAAGAATGTCCCAAAGATCTTGTCTTTGATTCCACTTTGTGTTTTCTCCAGTTTGGGAGCAGAGGGTCATTGCTGTGGTTAAAGTAAAACAAAATACAACTCTTAAGAAGTTGTTTGGTTGTAGATAAAAATAAGAATCTTCACTCCAAAAAGCAATGTCACTTGAATATCCAGACTGTTTCATAAGGTATAATAGAAATTGATCATCTCTACCATCAACAAGAACACAAATAACAAATATTGGCAAGGATGTGGGAAAAAGAGAGCCTCCTACGATGTTGATGGGAATGTAAATTGGTGCAGCCACTGTGGAAAACAATATGGAGGTTTCTCAAAAAACTAAAAGTATGACCTAGCAATTCCACTTCTGAATATAGATCCAAAAAAATAACGCCACAACACTAAGATACATTCACCAAATGTTGAAAAGGTACATACACCAAATGTTCATAGCAGCATTGTTTATAATTGCCAAGATAAGGAAGCAACCCAAATGTCCAACAGGTGAATAGATAAAGAAGATGCAGTATATATACACACACACAAACACACACACACACAATGGAATGCTACTCACATGGAAAAAAGAATGAAATTTCTCCATTTGCAGCAACATGGCTGAACTTGAAGGGCTTTATGCCAAGTGAGATAAGTCAGAGAAAGACAATTATTGTATGGTATCACTTATATATGCAATTTTTTAAATGCAACAAGCAAGTGAGTATGTTAAAAAAATAAAATAAAATAAACAGACTCACAGATACAGAGAACAAGCTAGTGGTTACCAGTGGCAAGGAGGGGCAACATAGGGATAGGGGAGATACAAACTATTGGGTATAAGATAGGCTCAAGGATGTATTGTACAACATGGGGAATATAGCCAATATTCTGTAATAATTGTAAATGGAAAGTAACCTTTAAAATTGTATAAAAAACAAAATAATTTAAGCTCTTAAATTTCAAGCTACTTCACTTTAGCATTTTTGTTCATTTATTCAACTAGCGTTTCTTAAACTTCTTCCAGATGAGTTATTCTTTCCTTATCCTTCTTTGGTATCTGATAACATCTCTATTTTAGCACTTATCACACTCTATTGGGGGGGAAAGGAACACTGTTTAATGTCTGTATCCCACAGCAGTTGTGTAGGCTCCTTGGGAATATCTGTCTGGATTAGGCTTGACACTTGAAATATAAACAAGATATGTCACACAGTCATTCGCTTAAAAGACTTTTCCAGTTGAGAAGATGAGACAAAAGTGTACATTAATATACTCATTTAGAACTACAAAGACTTGTAATAGTCTATGTATTTTATTACTTCACTAGAAATTTCAAACTTTTTAGAGAAAAATCCTAATCATCTTAAAAGCAAGGACAGACCATCTCATGCAGTTTTGTCCTGTTTGTAGTTAATGCTCATTGAGTCTTTGTTGGATGTAATGATATAATTTGACAGACATATAGAAGGCTTCTAAGGTCAGGCACTGTATCATACATACATACATCCTTTCCATCTTATATAAAGTCCTGCATATAGTTAGGCAGTTATTAAACCTGGAAGTTCTCAGGAGAACTAACTTAACTCCAAAGTGTTTTAGCTCTATAAATGACTTCTTAATCCAAGAAAAAGAAAGTCCTGGCTAATAATCTTTAAATCAGATGCCTTGCCCAGAAACTGGGCAGGGCTGCATTTAAAACAGCAACAAGTAAGTGAAATAGGGAGGTTAGAGTCTAAACTGATATTAACATAGACTGTGTTCAGATGAAATTATAGTGGATAAGGACACCAAGAATTTTATCAGGTCAAATTGTTCCCATAAATTATAGATGTTATGCTGGGTAAAATGATCCCATGAGTCTCCTGAGCCGCTGTTCTAAATCTGGTCCTTCACTTGAAAATCGGACCTCATTGTGCAAGCAAGGAATAGAATGATTAAAAGGAAACAAGAGCAAAGACAGAGACTTATTTCTACTCTCCTCCCTAGACCAGAGGATGAGTGAATGTTTAAACTGCAGAAACATTCATTGACTATTTCTCTGGCAGAATTATTCTCTATAGTCATAGTTCATTAGCTTTGGCAGCTTTCTTTTTTCTGTTTAAGTTCAGGACAGGCTGGTATGCAAGGACTGATGATATTGAAGAATGCTTTAAAAAAGTCTGTCTCAAATTGCTAACTAACAAGGAAGAAAGATATTTCATAGATACCTCTAAGTAACTAAAAATGTACTGATGTGTTAAAACAAAAACTAAAATATATAAAGAAATGTACTATATTCCTCATTTTACCATGGAGCTGAGATCATATCAGTTTTTATATTTATAAATCACAGCACTGAAAGAAGGATCAACTATACATATTGACTTAATTTGCTCTATTTTCTGGAACTTGCTAGTGGAGCTGCAGGTGAGCTTGGAAACAGCCTGATTCTAAACATTGGCCTTTGGAACCGCTTATGATCTGTGCCACTGATTCTGTGTGATTGTATGTAGTGTGCACTATCAACTTCTGAAGGTCTGGTCTTGAAGTACCAGTACTTTCAGGCTATAAATACCCTGGGCTAAATGGGAATAAGTCATTTATCTGGTGAAAAGAAAAGTATAGAAACTTTAGATACTTAGACTTTGCAATCAGTTACACACCCCTAGTGATATCCATTCTGTCCATTTTCTGTCATAGGAGACCAACTCCACTGTGAAACAAAGCTGCATTATAAATTATAGGAATGTATCCTGTATCCTATATAATAACCATTAAACTTAGTAGTGCTCTCACTGCTATATACCTCCTCACTTTATTTTTTTATCTATTAAAAAATCCGAAGATTTTTTAAATTTTGAGAAATATTACCTTTTATGACATAGAGGTTATAGAAACCTGTAGTTTATAGAAACCAAACTTCTCATCATCATTTGTTTTGCTACTTAATGTACCTTCAAAGTGCAGCTTTTCTATCCTGTGGATGCTTGAAAGCACTTTTCACTTTAGGAGGATTTCTCACATTCTGAAATGCAATATACCTTGGAGGTAGCGTGGGCTGTCAGAAACATGTCCTGTGTGCTGCCCTGCCACCTCCCACAACCATGGCAGATGCTGCTACTTTTTTTGGTAGCTTCAGACTCAGAATCCTTTTCTATACAGGCTTCAGGCAGCCACCATCAGTTGATTAGTGGTTAACATTAAAAATCAAAACTTTCTAAACACTGGTTCAAGGTTTCTATCTCTCAAGGATCAAATTTTGCCTTTGAGATCCAAAGATGTACCTACAAACTCAGACCCCCAATAAAAATGGATAAAATTGTAAAGCCCACAGGATTTTCCTTTCCCTAAGAACTCAAAAAATACTTGGCATAATTTGTAATAAAGGGAAACAAATTTGGGATTTTTTACCTTTTCTATCCAACTTGGAACTGTGAGTTTAATTGCTACCCAACCTAGATAATGAATTGACATTTAGTTGATAATTTTCAACAAGTTTAGCAAGGTCAGCATTGTTGTTCTGAAGAGGGAAGAGACAAAATTCACACTGAATATCTTCTATTTGTCAAGACACTATGTTTTTTCAATTTTTATATTTTTTCCTCACAATGGTTTCTAGGAGAAATAAGAAATCTTGTTTACTCTTGAGGAAATTGAGACCTAGAAGATTAAATTACTTAAGTCATGCAACAATTAAGTGGCAATCCAAAATCCAAACAAATTTGCAACTCTCAACAAGGACCTTGGCTATTTTATGAAACCTTAAAGATTTTATTTGTTCTTTTGTTTGAATTCTGTGTGTTCCTATATTGAGCTAGCAGATTCTGAGTAAGTAAATCCATAGATTAGAAATTCTGGATTTGTCTCACCAGTTCCCAGAGATCTCAGTTATGCTTTGTTCCTGTGTTTGAGTCACAAGACAAGGAATTAAACTCTCCACTGATGTAAAAAAAAATGAAATTTTAAAATGCCGTGTAAACATGATGCCATGTAAAATAACAATAATACTCAATGTAGAGGATTTTCTTTTCAAATACTAGCTGTTTTTGTTTTATGAATTTATTATTTAAATCTTAGAATTACCTTTCTCAATGAACATAAAAGTACCTCCTGGGATTTTGATTGAAATTGCATAGAATCTATTGATTAGTTTATGGAGAATTGACATATTTATGATATTAAGGTTTCTATTACACAGTCATGCATTATCTATATTTACTTAACCTTCAGCGATTTCTTTTTGTAATATTTTATAGTTTTCTATGCAGAGGTTTTATACCTCTTTTGTTAAATTTATTCCTAGAATTAAAGGATTTTCATGTATTTTAAAGTTTTATTTTCTACTTGTTTCTAATCATATAATAATTAATATTTTATATTAGCCTTTTATCCAGCATGCTTTCTGAGTTCACCTATTAATTCCAGATTATAAATCTTTTGGATTGTGTACTTAGAAAATATGTAATTTGTGAATTATGACAGGCATTATCCTTATTTTCACACCCTTATACTTTTTGCTTTTTCTAGCTCATGTCATTTTTTAGGACCTCCAGCACAATTTTTAATAAAAGTGGTAATATCAAGCATCTCTATCTCATTTCTAGTTTCAGAGGGAAAGCTTTGAATATTTCACCATTGTTGTTTCATGTAGGTTTTATGTTGGCACTCTTTACTAGTTTAAGAAAATTCCCATTTTACTCTTAATTTGTTAAGAAATTTTAAAATTATTTTAGCCATATGCATGCTAAGTTGCTTCAGTCATGTTCCAGCTCTTTGTGACCCTATGGACTGTAGGGTCCTCTGTCTGCCAGGCTCCTCTGTCCATGGGATTCTCCAGGCAAGGATACTGTAATGAATTACCATGGCCTCCTCCTGGGGATCTTCCCAGCCTAGGGATCAAACCCACATGTCTTATGTCTCTTGCATTGGCAAGCAAGTTCTTTACCACTAGCGTCACCTGGGAAGCCCCAGTTTTAGCCGTAGGTAGGTGTTAAATTTTATAAATTCTTTTTTCTTACATGTTTAATTGATCATATGATTTTTATTTGTTAAAGTAAGAAATTATACTTGCTGCTTTTTTTCATGTTAAAATAGTTTTGCATTTCTAAAATAAACCCTGCTTGGTTGTGACATCCTACTTTTTTTTTTTTTAATTTGCTACTGGGTTCGATATCTTTTAAAATAAAACTGCATTTGTGTTCTTAAAGCAGAAACCTTTAGTTTTCTTTTCCTATAATGTATCTGACAGGTTTTTGTAACAAGATTATCCTTCTTTTATATAATGAGGTAGGAAGTATTTCTTTCTTTTCTGTTATCTTCAGAATTTTTTTAAGATTAACCCTGTTCTTTATAGAGAGCAGCAGATGAGATGGTTAGATAGCATCACTGACTCAAGGGACAGGAGTCTGAGCAAGTGCCAGGAGATAGCAAAGGCCAGGGAAGCCTGGGGTGCTGTAGGCTATGGGGCTGCAGAGTCAGACACAACTAAGCAACTAAACAACAACAACTGTTTATAAATATTTGGAAAATTTTACTGGTGAACCATTAATAACCTCAATCAGTAGAGGTTTTGTCATGAAAAGATTAAGTTTTACTTCAAATTTAATTTTTAAAGTAAATATAGAAAATTTTTAATTTTCTGAATCTTCTTGTGTAAGGTTTGGTCCATTATACTTTTCAAGCAACTTGTTCTTTTTTTGTGAATTTTTTAATTTAGTGGATAAAGCTAAATATCTTCTTTTGATCCTTTTAATTTAGTGCATAAAGAATCTGGAATGATGTGTTACAGATGAAATGATTCATTTCTCATTTTGGTAATAGGTTTGTTCTTTTTCCCTTTTAAATATTTTGCTAGTAACTTATCATTTTTATTAGTCTTTTCCAAAAAATCAACTCATATTATATACTTCTGTTATATATTTCTTTCTATTTTATTTACTTCTGTTCTCAAAATTATTATCTCCTTTTAACTTCTTTCAGTAAAATTTCATTTATTTTCAAACTTCTTCAGGAAGGATACTTAAATAATTAATTTCAGGATTTTTCCCCTCATATATTTGGTACTATAAATTTTTTTCTAACTGTATCCAAAAAAGTGATATATTTTCATCATTTTTCAGTTTAAAATTTTCTAATTTTCATAATTATTTCCCCATTGATTTAATAAGATTTTTAAAATATTTTGAAGTATGTTTGTAGAAGTAGTTAGAAAATTTCTCGTTTTTTTGATTCTGTGTGGGCTCAGTCTGTTAGTCATGTCCGACTCTTGGCTATTGTATGGAGTATAGCCCACCGAACTCCTCTGTCCTTGGAATTTTCCAGGCAACAATACTGGAGCAGATTGTCATTTCCTACTCCAGGGGATCTTCCCAACCCAGGCATCAAACCCGCATCTCTTGCATTGGCAGGTAGATTCTTAAATTTAGCTTAATTCCATAGTGGTCAGAAAACATATCTGAGTTATTTCAATTATTTTAAATTGCTGTGACTTTTCCCCTATGGCCCACCATTTTATCAACATTAGCAAGCTTTTCATATGCACCTGGAAGGAATGTACACTCTGTCACTACCAAGTGTAACATTTCATATACGTCATAGCAAGTTTGTTAATCTTGTATTCAAATAGATCTCATCTTCACTGATGTTATCTCACCCTATCACTTTGTGAGAGAGGTGTGCTAAACTTTCCTGTTAAGTTTGCATATTTGTCTATTTCTGTTTTTAGTTCTTTTAAGATTTACTCTGGTACAATTTGCCTTACGTGTTTTAAACTTTAGAATTATTACATCTTTCTGAAGGCCTGAACCTTTTATCATTATCAAATGACTTTTTTTAGTTTCTAAAAATGCCTTTTGCTTCCGTATTTACAGTTTCTACAATGGTTTTCATTTGGCTTTTTAAGTCACTGTTTGTGTCATTTTCCCCTTTTACCTTCACCTTTTGTTGTTGTTCTTCTTAAGCAACACATAGTTATTTTTAATCTTGTCTGAAAAATGTTTGTCCTTTAATGAGAGCATTTAGACCACTTACAGTTGATGTAATTATTAGCATCTTTAGGCATGGCTGCTGCCTAGTGGTTTAATTTCTCTTGTTCTACCTTTACATATTTCTTTTTTGCTTCACTTTTATTAAATATTATCTTTTTTAATTTATTCATTTTAATTGGAGGCTAATTACTTTACAATATTGTAGTGGTTTTGCCATACATTGCCATGAATCCGCCACGGGTGTACATGTGTTCCCCATCCTGAACCTCCCCCCACCTCCCTCCCCATCCCATCCCTCTGGGTCATCCCAGTGCACCAGCCCCGCACACCCTGTCTCATGCATCAAACCCGGACTGGCGATCCGTTTCACATATGATAATATACATGTTTCAATGCCATTCTCCCAAACCATCCCACCCTCTCCCTCTCCCATAGAGTCCAAAAGACTGTCATCTGTGTCTCTTTTGCTGTCTCGAACATAGGGTCATTGTTACTATCTTTCTATATTATCTTTATTATTTTAAGTTCTCTTGTTACACATTCTTTTACTCCTCCTTTGCTTTACCTGTATTCTTTATATTTCTCTTTATTTTCAGTAGAGGTTACAACATGAATCCTTAACTTTATTTAGAATCTAATATAAATTAATATTTTTGCCACTTCCTAAATAATTTTACAGCCTCAGATCCCTCTATTACCATTTACTACAACTGCCTTTTAAAATTAGTATTCATTGAATTTTAATTTCTGTATATATTTTAAATCCTGCCAAATATTTTACTCTTTTGCATGATCAGTATTTATTTTTATCTGTGAATATTTTTGTTCCTTCTTTTGGTCTTTATTTCTTTCTACAGTCTTGTATTTCCATCTAGGATCAGGACCAATTTTCTTCTCCCTGAAGAACTCCATTTATTATGTCTTTTAGTACTCTTGCCTGGAGAATCCCATGGACAGAGGAGCCTGGTAGGCTGCAGTCCATGGGGTCGCTAAGAGTCGGACACGACTGAGCGACTTCACTTTCACTTTTCACTTTCATGCATTGGAGAAGGAAATGGCAACCCACTCCAGTGTTCTTGCCTGCAGAATCCCAAGGACGGGGGAGCCTGGTGGGCTGCCGTCTATGGGGTCGCACAGAGTCGGACACGATTGAAGCAACGCAGCAGCAGCAGCAGCAGTCCATTTCTAGTCTTGACAAATTCTCTACTTTTTTCCGTCTGGAAATGTCTTCATTTCACATTCACTTTTAAAAGATATTTTGGCTTTGTATAGAAATCTGGGTTGTTAGTTTTTTCTCTTTCAGTGCTTTAGGGATATTGTGCCATATCTTATGGCTTCAGTTATTTCTGTTGAGAAAATGTGTCTTTTATTCTGTGGCTGTTTTTAAGGTTAACTCTTTATTTTGATGTTCAGCATTTTGTTATGTTGTGCCAAGGTAGATTTCTTTTGTTGTGAGATCATACTGCTTCTTAAATCTATAACTTGACATCTTTTTATAATTTTGAAAAAAATCTCAGCCAAAATTTTTTCAATTATCACTTTTGCTCCATTTTCTTGCTCCTCTCCATCTAGACTCCAGTCACATGTTATTAAAAGTTTGCATATGTTGTATATGTCTTTTATGCTCTGTTTTTTCTTTTTTTGTTTTTTTCTAAATCTTGTGCTTGAGTTTTGATATTTTCTATTAATTGATCTCCCAGGTCACAAAATCTCTTGAGTTGAGTTCTGTCTACTGTTAAACCCATTGAATAGACTTTTAAATTTTAGTCATTGTGCTTTCTGTTCCGCAGCTTCCATTTGACACTTGTCATTTATTTTCTTGACTACATTAATAATCCCAGTGATATTTAAAGTCAGTGACAGATAGGGCCAATATCTGGGTCAACTGTAGATCTGTTTCTATTACCTGTTTTTTTCTTGATCCTGCTTCTTGCTACACTTGGAAAGTTTGAATAAATGTGGACATTACATATGAGACTTTTGAGGCTGTGGATGTTTTCTTCCTACTGGAAAGATTCTCCCATCCTCTTGCTAATATCAGAGGGGCAAGTTATCTCTACCCTGTAAGAACCTGAGCCATCTTGTAGCTCTTTTGAAATCTTTGTATGTGTCTTACTCTTTCTTTCCTGACTCCCCGTTAGGAACTTCAAGGTTCCTAATAAGAGTTTAGGGTGCCCCCCAGGGACCTTTTCTTCAATAAGTCATGAACTCCAATTTTTATATCTCCAATACCTTGAGATTGTCAAAACCTTCTCTGTAGTTTTTAGCTGCTTTTTGTGGTCCTCTTAACCTTTTGCCCTATATAGTAAATGTCTTGAAAAGACAGCAGGTGTTTGATATTGGCTACACTCTTTTATGTGTATCTCATATCTAAAGATGGAGAAGGCAATGCCACCCCACTCCAGTACTCTTGCCTGGAGAATCCCATGGATGGAGAAGCCTGGTAGGCTACAGTTCATGGAGTTGACAAAGAATCGGACACGACTGAGTGAATTCACTTTCACTTTTCACTTTCATGCATTGGAGAAGGAAATGGCAACCCACTCCAGTGTTCTTGCCTGGAGAATCCCAGGGACGGAGGAGCCTGGTGGGCTGCCGTCTATGGGATCGCACAGAGTCGGACACGACTGAAGTGACCTAGCAGTAGCAGCAGCATATCTAAAGAATATTGGCATCCTGGCTCACATCCGCCTCCCATAGCAGCCTAAACCTCAAATTCTGTCTCCGTATTCCTGAGTTTGCTTAAAACTCTGATGACTTCTCTGCCACCCTTTGTTCTGTAAGCCTGATACAGGTTTCTAAGAATTGGCAAATCCCCTGAGAGGAAAAGTGGCCTAAAGGAAATTGCTTCTCATCTTTCTGCAGTGTAGATCCTCTTGTCTTGGTTGATTCATTATCTCTCTGATCCTTCAAATCATTCCTTTTTTGTAGCTTTTTTTTAGTTTTTCTAATTGTTCTCAGTGGGAGCATTGATCTTCTACAAGCTACTCTATCAAGCCAAACGCAGATGTCTGTGTAGTTACATTTTTTTCCTCTATGCATGCTTCAGTTAACTAATGAGTTCTGAAGACTTTGTTGTTGCTTAAATACTCCAGACCTCAGGACTCCTAAATGTTCTCTTTGCATAAGAGAGTAAGAGACAATAATTCTTTATAGAACTAAACCCACAATTGCAGATACTGCTCAAGAGTGCCACTATGGATGTGAGAAGGGTCAGAAGGAAGGCCAGTGTTGCCTCATGACATAGGCCAAGAGGGGACATTTGCCTTTGCAACCTCCTGTCTTTATCTTCTATGCTTCCTTTTACCAAACTAACTAGTGTAGTGTCATTCTTTCCAAATGTTATCTCCTGGGGCACAGCCCCAGTCTTGGTGTCAGGGGATATATTAAAATTTTTATTTATATAGAATATTTTCCAACAGATACCAGTTACATAGATTATAATATGAATGGGGACGCCAATGCTCATGCAGTTCAGTCCAGGGTTTTCCTTACTTAGATCATCTAGCACAGTGTTCTTTGCCCCACACCATGGTCCTTTATATCAGTTCTTCCTTGCCCCTTCCCCTGTTCCTGTCTGCACTTTGCCTCTTGTTTGCCAGTGACTAGAACAAAGCTAGTGGAGGTGATGGAATTCCAGTTGAACTATTTCAAATCCTGAAGGATGATGCTGTGAAAGTGCTGCACTCAATATGCCAGCAAATTTGGAAATCTCAGCAGTGGCCACAGGACTGGAAAAGGTCGGTTTTCATTCCAATCCCAAAGAAAGGCAATGCCAGAGAATGCTCAAACTACCGCACAATTGCACTCATCTCACATGCTAGTAAAGTAATGCTCAAAATTCTCCAAGCCAGGCTTCAGCAATACATGAACCGTGAACTTCCAGATGTTCAAGCTGGTTTTAGAAAAGGCAGAGGAACCAGAGACCAAATTGCCAACGTCCACTGGATCATGGAAAAAGCAAAAGAGTTCCAGAAAAACATCTATTTCTGCTTTATTGACTATGCCAAAGCCTTTGACTGTGTGGATCACAATAAACTGTGGAAAATCCTGAAAGAGATGGAAATACCAGACCACCTGACCTGCCTCTTGAGAAATTTGTAAGCAGGTCAGGAAGCAACAGTTAGAACTGGACATGGAACAACAGACTGGTTCCAAATAGGAAAAGGAGTATGTCAAGGCTATATATTGTCACCCTGCTTATTTAACTTCTATGCAGAGTACATCATGAGAAATGCTGGGCTGGAAGAAGCACGAGCTGGAATCAAGATTGCCGGGAGAAATATCAATAACCTCAGATATGCAGATGATACCACCCTTATGGCAGAAAGTGAAGAGGAACTAAAAAGCCTCTTGATGAAGGTGAAAGAGTGAAAGAGGAGAGTGAAAAAGTTGGCTTAAAACTCAACATTCAGAAAACAAAGATCATGGCATCCGGTCCCATCACTTCATGGGAAATAGATGGGGAAACAGTGGAAACAGTGTCAGATTTTATTTATTTGAGCTCCAAAATCACTGCAGATGGTGACTGCAGCCATGAAATTAAAAGACGCTTACTCCTTGGAAGAAAAGTTATGACCAACCTAGATAGCATATTCAAAAGCAGAGACATTACTTTGCCAACAAAGGTCCATCTAGTTAAGGCTATGGTTTTCCAGTGGTCATGTATGGATGTGAGAGTTGGACTGTGAAGAAAGCTGAGCACCGAAGAATTGATGCTTTTGAGCTGTGGTGTTGGAGAAGACTGTTGAGAGTCCCTTGGACTGTAAGGAGATCCAACCAGTCCATTCTGAAGGAGATCAGCCCTGGGATTTCTTTGGAAGGAATGATGCTAAAGCTGAAACTCCAGTAGTTTGGCCACCTCATGTGAGGAGTTGACTCTTTGTAAAAGGCTCTGATGCTGGGAGGGATTGGGGGCAAGAGGAGAAAGGGACGACAGAGGATGAGATGGCTGGATGGCATCACTGACTCGATGGACATGGGTCTGGGAAAAAGAATAGATGCATGTATATGTATAACTGAATCATTTTGCTGTATAGCTGAAACTAACACAACTTTGTTAATCAACTATATTCCAATATAAAACAAACAGTTTTAGAAAATAGTTGCCCACAACACAAATACTTTATCTAGTTCTATATGTAAAGAACAAATGAAAGAAATAGTGTCATCAGAAGGGTATATGCATTTGTCTTTTAGTGAATCTGGAAATGGTATGTACCTTAATGTGGTGACATAGGAAGGTACTGAATATCAGGAGAAAGATGTTAAGATCTATTCCATTCTTCTGAAGGTGAGTTTTCTGCAGAAATTAAATGTGGATATATAACCTTTGATGCATATCTATTTATAAAGCCATTTTTAAAACACAGATTAAGATTAAACACAGATTAAGAAAACAGCTTATAGCATAATGATTATAATTTATGGATTTTTATAATGCTATAACATGGATTGTTATACATAACATAAAGAATTATTAAAAGGTGAGCCATTGCAAAGATCAAAGAATAGAGCCTTGGGCAGCCATTCCAGAAGCTCTCCACATTCCCGTTATCAATCACAAATCCTTCTTTCCTTCATAAAATTTACCTCTATTCTGATTTTCATAGTTGTGATGTCTTTGCATTTCTTTAAACATTTCCACCCCAATGTGTATCTCTAAACACTATAATTAATTTTGCCCATTTTTAAAATAGTATTTTAAAAGTATTTCTTAGTCTAAATATTCTCCCCACATCTCTTTTTATGTTCTTTATTAATTGGATAAACCTAGATTTGACCTGTAGAGATCCTCCACTCTAGATTTTGCTGATTACAATGACATATCCTTGTTTTGGTGTGTTAATTGCTTCCCAGAATGCTGTTAGGCAGTTTGGAAGAGCTATGAACTTTGGACTAATCAGAGAAGCCATTCATCATTCACTAGTATCTATACATTGTGCAAAATCTTTTTGCCCAGTCACTAAAAAGCATTCAGTGTGATTCAAATGGTCAGTTTCTGTGAGACTTTCCAGCAATCCTTTTGCGAGGTAATCATAAATGAATACAGTCAATGAAGCTTTCAATTTAATAAAAGGCTAAGATATGTGTGCTTATGCACATGGACTTGGTTTTCTGACTCCCCCTTCTTCCTGACTGGTTGCTCATTGTGTCAGTTAGGGAGACAATAAGAAGTAGATTAACAGAGTGAATTAATATCCCCTGGGACAGTATTTCTCAAGATGTGTGTTGGAGAACACTAATGGCCCTTGGTATATTAATACATGGCCCTCCAGAAAAGGCATCTGTAGTTAAATAAATTTGGAAAATGCCAAGTGACAGTGCTCTTGAGCATATGAATGTTGCTGAAAAGTCCTGCATTAAATAAAATTGTTTAATTTTGGCTAACTTATTTTTCCAAATTTCTTTGGCCAGAAAGGGCTTTGTTTGTCTGTTTACACTGATTATCTCATGATATCTTACAATATACATGTTTACCATGAATTCAGTTGGAAAATTATGATCAAGATTGCATTGAATCTATAGAGCAAGTTGAAGAACATAGCCATGTTAACAATATTAAATCTTCTGATCCATGAACATCAGCCTTTCCACTTATTTAGATCTTCTTTAATTTCTTTCAACAATGATTTGTACTTTTAAGGGTACAGGTTTTACACTTTTTTGTTAAATTTATTCCTACATATTTTATTATTTTTGATACTGTTGTAAGTGGAATTGTTTTCTTAATTTTCTTTTGGGATTATAAACTGTAAGTGTATAGAATCACAATAAACTTTTTGTGTGTTGAGAGTCTTTCTGCCTCTTTTCAACCTTTTGGACTTACTAGTTGTAATAATTATTAAACAGTTCCCTAGGCTTTTCTATACACAAGGTCATGTTGTCAAGCAACAGCATTTTATTTCTGTGTTTCCAATCTAGATGTCATTCACTTCATTTTCTTGCCTAATTGGCTTCACCAGGACCTTCAGTATAATGTGGGATAGAAGTATCCTGATCTTGAAGAGAAAGCATTCAGTATTCACCATTAAGTATGAATATTTTAGCTGGACTATATTCAACTTGGTCATGGTATATAATCCTCTTTATGTATTGCTGGATTTAGTTTGCTGGTTATTTTGTGAGTAGTTTTGTTCCTATATTCTTAAGAGATACTGGTCTGTAGTTTTTCTCTTATGATTTTTTTGGTCAGGTTTGGATTAGTAGAGCTTCATAGAATGAGTTGGGAAGTGGTCCTTCCTGTTCTATTTTTTTATGAAGGATTGATACCAATTCTTATTTAAACATTTGGCAGAATTCAGCAGTGAAGCCATCTGGGCTGGGGCTTTCCTTTGTGGATAGTTTTTTGATTACTAATTCAGTCTCCTTATTTGTTATAGATCTATTCAATTTGTTTATTCCTTCCTGAATCAGTTTGAGTAGTTTTTATCTTTTCAGTAATTTGTCCATTTCATCTAAGTTATCTAACCTATTAGCATACACTGTTCATAGTATTCCATAATAATCACTTTTATTTCTGTAAGATGAGTAGTAATGTCCTCTGTTTCATTCCTGATTTTAGCGATTTGAGTCTCCTCTCTTTGTTTATTAATAAGTCTTGCTAAAGGTTTGTTCATTTTTTCTATATTTTTTGAGATATAATTGACATACAATATTGTACAAGTTTAAGGTATGCAGTGTGTTGATTTGATATACTTATTTATTATAAAATGATTACCACAGTAGCATTAGCTAAGACCTTCTTCATGTCACATAATTGTCATCTATTTTTTGTGGTGATAACACTTAAGATATACAGTTTTAGCAACTTTCAAGTGTAAAAATACAGTATTAATAACTATAATCACTATGTTGTATGCTAGATATCCATAACTTACTCATTGTATAGCTGGAAGTTTGTACTCTTAAAGGTTGTCAATTTTGATCTTTTCAAATAACCTACTTTTGGTTTCATTAATCTTATCCATTTTTTTCATTTTTCTTTTTACCTCTACTCTGGTCTTTATTCCTATATTCTGTTTGCTTTGGGTTCAGTTTGTCTTTTCTCTCTAGTGTCTTAAGCTAGATGGTTATTGTACTGATTTGAGATCTTTCTTATTTTTTTATTATAGGCATTTATGGCCTATAGTATGTCTAAAATGTCTCTCCAAGCACTGCTTTTACAGCTGCATTTTGTTAGTTTTGGCATTCTGTGCGTTCATTTCCATTTATCTCAAAAGTATTTTGTAATTTCTTTTTTGACATATTGATTATTTAGAAGTATATTGGAAAAGACTCTGATGCTGGGAAGGATTGGGGGCAAGAGGAGAAGGGGACGACAGAGGATGAGATGGCTGGCTGGCATCACTGACTCTATGGACGTGAGTCTCAGTGAACTCCGGGAGCTGGTGTTGGACAGGGAGGCCTGGCGTGCTGCGATTCATGGGGTCGCAAAGAGTCAGACACGACTGAGCGACTGATCTGATCTGATCTGATGTTGTTTAATATCCATGTATTTATGAGCTTCCCAAATATTTATGTATTTATGAGCTTCCCAAATTTGTTCCTATTATTGAGTTCTGATGTTATTTTATTATGCTTAGAGAATATTATGAGGTTTATTTTATAACTTAGCATGTCACCTACCCTGAGAATGTTCCACGTGCATTAGGAAAGAATGTATATTCTGTTGTTGTTGAGTGGGGTAGTCTATAGATGCCTCTTAAGTCTAGTTGCTTTGTAAGTGTTTTGATGCTTTCATTTCCTTGTTCATTCAAATTCATCATCTGCCAGTTGTTTTATTCATTATTTAAAATGAAATATTGAAGTCTCCAACTAGTATTGTTTAATTGTTTACTTCTCCCTTATTTTCTATAAGTTTTTGCCTCATGTATTTTGGTGCTCAGTTACTAGGCACATATCTGTTTATAATTTGTTGTAGATGCCTGATGGATTAACCCTTTTATAAGAGAATTTACTCTTATAAAATTCCTGTACTTATCCCTAGTAATATTTTTGTTTTAAAATATATTTTGACTATTAATATAGCCACGTTAGTTTTGTTATGGTTGCTGTTGCATGGTATACTTTTTTCACACCTTTGCCTTTTAATCTATTTGTCTCTTTAAGTCTAAAGTATGGCTCTTGTACATAGCACATAGTTTGATATTATTTTTTTATCCAGTTGTCTTTTGCATGAATTATTTAATCCATACACATCTCGTGTTATATTGGAGAAGGCAATGGCACCCCACTCCAGTACTCTTAATCCCATGGACGGAGGAGCCTGGTAGGCTGCAGTCCATGGGGTTGCTAAGAGTCAGACACGACTGAGCGACTTCACTTTCACTTTTCACTTTCATGCGTTGGAGAAGGAAATGGCAACGCACTCCAGTGTTCTTGCCTGGAGAATCCCAGGGATGGGGGAGCCTGGTGGGCTGTCATCTCTGGGGTCGCACAGAGTCGGACACGACTGAAGCGACTTAGCAGCATGTTATATTGATATAGTTAAGATTTGCATTTGTAGTTTTGCTTTTTGTTTTTTATATGTCTCATGTCATTTTTGTTCCTCTACTCCTTTTTTACTGCTTTCTTTTCCTTAAACATTTTCTAATGTAATGTTTTCATTTCTTTAATGATTTTTTACAGTTCTTATTGGGGTTTTTTTCTTATTTATTGCTGTAGGGCTTAATATATACATCTTAAGATGTCAGCATCTACATCAAATTTATGTTAACTTAATTCCAGTGAGATACAGAAATTTAATTCTAGGAAATCTAATTTATTGGTTAGGCTAGTAATTAATCTACTAGCTTGCTCGTAACTGCTTTCCACCAAAACCTCCATCATCTGTGAGCGCATCCTTAGGCTTAGATTTACTCACATTCTGACTCAAAAAAATAAGTCCTCTTGGGTAGAGCTTCAGACCTCTCTAGTCTATGGCCTGCCTCTTGCCCAGGGCAAAGATCTCTGAGCCATGCGCTAGAGCTGGGTTTAGGGACAAGTGCTCTGCTTTTCTCTGAGTGACACTCCTGCTTTAATAGCTGGGCACTGGATGGAGGGTGGTAGTCTCTGGTCCTCTTTGTTGCCTTTCCTAGTCTGGAACCTCAGACCTATGTATGAACTGGGGACCTAAGTGTTCTTAGGGTGTCATGCATACATAAGTAGGGCCTCTTCCCATGAGTAGGAGCTGGACAGAAAAAGGGAGCCCCCAGTCTCTTGATGGCACTTACCAGGAACTTAGCTATGCCACAAACATCTGTGACGTGGAATGAGAAATGTGGATGTTCTGCCCTCCTTGGAAAGACACTATAGCCCTTGACACGTGGCTGTAGCGAAAAGGAGTCCTGTGCTCCTGGCTGCCTAGAGTGGAATTTCTCTAGGCAGAGAAACAGGGAGAAGGAAGTGGGTTGTGGTTCAGCTAGCACAGATAATTGCTGTTCTTGCTGAGTTTTAGTAGATTTCTTGAGGAAATGACTTTTCCTTCTCTGCATGTCTTTAGGATCATTTTCAGCAACTTTAAATGTTTCTTTTTTTAATGACTTCAATAGTATATTGAACACCTATGTCTTTACCAAGAAACCTAAGAATTAAAACATTACAGAGGTGACCATAGTCCTCTCTGTTCTTCTTCCTAATCCCATTTCTCTCGCTTTCTCCAGAAATAATCAATACCTTGAATTTAGAGTTTCACATTCCTATCATATGTTTCTTTTATTATATATATATACATTCTGAAACAGAAAACACATGATTCTTTAAGGTTTATAATAATACATATGTATAAAGATATTGAGCCTGTATCATTAAAAAAGAGAAAGAAATTCAGCTCTTGCTTTATAAAACACAGATAAATGCAGGAATATTAGCTGAAACTATCCCTTCGAATAAATTGAGCCTTAAAGTTCATCATTTGTGACTTAGAAGTACTTGTCTCATTGTTATGTAAAAATATCTGAAATAACATGACAACCAGCTGTCACTAATTGATAACCACATCTGGACTGTGAAGTGGTAGAGGTTTCCTGGAGTTACAAGGCCCCAGTATAACACTATAGAGGGTTAATATGCATCTCTCTCAATACCTACCCAGCAAATTCCACTTTACATGGACACGTGAGGCCTCAACATAGCAGTACTAACCTGGGAAAGTAGTGGGTGATGATTTTCTAGAATAGAAAGCCATTCAAGGGAGACTGTTATTTTAGGAGGTAAATCAAGCAAGAGAGGAATGTATGGAATTTCAGAGTCAGAACTTTTGAAAAGCTTGCGTTGAGAACCAGAGAAAAAGGGGGATAAGAAAATGACTCAAGGTCTCTCTGTGACCTTATTAACCTGTAGACATATTAACCTGGCTGAAAAGATAGATGGAGACTGGAGAAGAAAGAAGGTCTATAGTCTGTAGGGAGTTTTATGTTTAAGGAAAGGGATGGGAGTCAGTACCAAGTTCATTGGAAGGGGCCTATGAAAGACCTGAGATAATACTGAATGACCAGGGTTCTGTTCAATCCCCTAATGTGCACAGTGTGAATGGAACCTGTTCATACGATGAGATATTGCTCCTATGGTTATATTATGTGGAAGAGGTGAAGAAATTTTGCAAATGGGCCTGACTTTTTTAGGTGATGCACTTGAAAGAAAGCTCTCCTGCTGGCCTTGAAGAGGCAAACAACCACATCTGAACTGCCTACAGAAATGGGTGGCCTCTCAGAGCTGAGGGCCTCAGTCCTATAGAAATTGAAGAAATTGAACTCCACCAGCAACTTGAGTAAACTTGAAAGAGGACTCACCTCCAGATAAGGATGCTTCCCAGCCAACATTTTGATTGTAGGTTTGTGACACCCTGAGCAGGAGACCCAGTTAGATTGTGCCCAGACTCCTGACCCACAGAAACTGTGAGATAATTAATTAGCGTTGTTTTAAACCACTAAATTTGTAGTAATTTGTTACATAGCAATCAAAAACTAGCACATATCTCTTTCAAAATGTTTGCTTGAGACATCAAAGTACCTAGTCAGGCTTCTAGAAAAAAATATCACAATGACTTGGATCATTTTGGAATATATTTGACCTATGTGATTATCCCATTGGCCTATCTATTCCTTTATTCCCAAGGCATGAGAAGGGCCATTCTTGAGCTAGTTTTTAAGACCATGTTTTAATTGCTTAGTTTTGTAGTGTTTTACCTATGGCTATCAACAAAAGGTTTCAGAATTTTATAGTAATATTGTATTTTCTGTTTACTAAATAATGGTATTTAAAAGTGGTAACTTTATGCCAAATTGGTTTTTCTTTTGTCAAAGACTGACATCTTCATTTATGTAATTATATTTTCAGTGGTCTCTCCTGGCTTTTTCCACTCACCCAATGGGTTCTGTCCTACAGGCATTGTTATTGAAGGAAAGAAAAGTAAATGTCTTAATGATTTTCCCCTTAGCACTTCAGGCAATTCTAAGATGGATGGTGGAGAGCTTGGATAAAGACATAAATTCTTGGTGCTGATAAAATAAAGAGAGATATGTGCTTCAGAAATTACTATTCAAAGTATGGTTTCATTCACTTTTACCTTTAATCTGTAAAATTGGATTCTTTTACCCAGAATCCCTTGGAAGCTTAACAGTCCCTGTATAACATTATATGTTTAATATAAGGAAGTATTCTTTAATTTGGGTTTTTAATTCATTTTGTATGTGAAAGGAAAACAGTTTTTTCATTAAGGAATAAAGGCGTCAGAAAGAATCAGACTTGCTCTGCCCTTTGTATCATCTCCTCTTAGACCAGTGAACTTCTAAAGAAACAAGGTTAAACAAATTTCTGTATTGACGAAAATGGTATATTTAGATTTGTCAGGATGAATCTTATGTTTTAAATTTAGAAATTTACCGCATGCTAATGACATTGAATGACACTGAGTTGAGAGGAGGCTTCTCCATCTATTGTGAGGTTGCTCGTGAGTAAAGCGAGTTAACAAGTGGAGTGGCCAGGCATATACAGTTTATATGTGGATGTCTGCTCTTCCTTCTTTTCTATACCGTTTCTAGCAAAGTAAAGGTGGCAAAAATCTTTCAAAATCTAGTGCCCCAAAATGCAGTGCAGAATGGCAACAGCAGCTCAGAAAAGCTCTGAGAGGTAGAGGGAAAAGTGCTTAGAAATGATGCTAGATTATTAGCACAAGAATTCTGAGACAGTCACTAAATTGTAAAGCTGTTTGTTTCTAACGCTGCAAGGATTTTTCAAGTTGTAGTTGGATGACTTAAAGTGACGTTTGTGGACACTTAGGAGTCATGTGAAACAATTGTCATTGTTAGGATCTTAAAGAAGTTGCTGACCTGAGTACATGTAACCCTCTCATTAGAAAAAAATAAAATAAAATCACCTCAAGTGATCCAGAGACACAGCCTTTCTCTCCAAAGGAAAAAGATACAGCAACACCCAAAGCATGGCTTCTGGTGAAACAATAAACTCAAGAGTCAGAAGTTAAGCTACACCAGAGAGAACTAATGGAGCAGAACAGAATCTTTACAAACAAGTCCCTTTTTGTTATTCTAGAGTTTCAACAAGTCATTCTGCTTCCTTCCTACTTCCTGGTGCATTAGTAGAGACAAAGAACTGTGCCTGCAAAATAACCTATGAAATAAACAGGTCAGTACCACTGAACTAAATTCACTGCAATTTGCAACAGGTAACGTTCTTTGCCAGCCTGTCTATGGGACAGATTTCCCTGTCTCACTTCAGGCAGGAGGATTTAGTGCTCTAGCACATTACCATGTCAGACCACCTGGAAAGCAATAGTTTAATCATGTCAATGAAAATAATCAATAAAAAACCTATACTAGGAGTAGAAAAGAGTTTTATCTGAGCCAAACTGAGGAATATAACTCAGAAGACAGTCTCTCAGAAAATTAGGAGAGTCTACCTCAGAGAAGCATTTTCAGCACAATTTTATGTCTTATCAGAACTAAAGAACATCAAACAAGTCAAGAATACATTCCTTCGGGGCTTCAAAAAAAGGAAAAACAGATCAACAAGTACACAATATGGCACTGGGAAAGACAGTCTTATAATACTGGAGGAGTACCAACATTGGAATCTCAGGAAGGGAGGCTTTTTATATTTATTTTCACATGGATATTCTTTACCTCTGGCCAATGACAGCATATGTAAAACGTGTGTTTGATAGACCACAAACAGACTGCTTTAGTTAACATAAAATTCAAGTTAACTCATGTATTAGTCAGAATGACTTTCTTGTACCTCAGTATGTGAACATTTCTTTTATCCATAATATAAGTAGAAAATAAAATTATACTTAGGAATATAAGTACATAAATGTTAATATTTGTTATACTCAAAGATCAAATTAGAGATAGCATGTCAGTCAACTTAGAAAGCTCACAAAAATACTTTATTTCAGAATTTGCATGGCAGATAAAGAAACCTCATTTTGTTGCCTCCCTTTTCTGTGTCCCAGGACAGTAGAGAAACATAGAACATCCCAAACCCTAACTTGGTTAGTTGTCTCAGAGTGCCTCCAACACAGTGCATCTTGAACCCCAGAAACAAAATACATTGTTTTTTTATTGTATAATGTTAAGGCTTTTCTTCTCTTGGCATTCTTGTCTAGTGCTATGAGCTAACAGTGTTGGAAATGACTATGTTTAGGTAATTTACTTGCAATCACCACAGAGACAACTTGAATCTAAACTTGAATTATGAAATAAACTTCAGTCTTTACGTTTTGACTTTACCCACACAGTACAGATATTTATATTGGATCCAAATAATTGTTTTTTTCTTGATAACATAGGTGAAATGCTTCTCTCTTCATAAATATTAAATGAAAGAAGAAGCCCAATGATGAAATAAATCAGCCATGTGTTTAAGCTTCCAACTTTGTCATTATGTTTTATCACATCAGGATCTTTTCCCAAGAATTCTTTCCCATTTTTATCCCCATGTCGACTCTAATTAATTTATTCAATACAGTTTGTAAAATGTTAGTAAGAAAGGACTTTTCTGGAAGCAGTTTTAGGTTTACAGAAAAATGAACAGGAAGTAGAATTCCCATATACTCTCTCACCACTCTCCTCAGTTTTTCCTATTATTACCAATTTGCATTAGTATGATACGGTTGGTACAAGCAGTGAGACAATGTTGAGACATTATTGACTGAAGTTTATAGTTTACAATAGGGTTCACCTTTGTGTTATACATTATGTTGGTCTTAAATATATAATGACATGTATCAACCATTACAGTATCATAAAAAGAATCCAGGTATGACTTGAGAGTGTCACTTTTCTGGTTCTATAGATATTGTAAAACTTGTAAACAAGAAAAAATAAAATATATGTATATATATTTGTTGAGATCAAGAAGAGCTATTGTCAAGTTACTTCCAAAGGTTACCTCCAGCACTGTATATTGCTTCTGTTCAATGGAGCAGACACTGATGTAAAAGGAATGATTTTTCTCTAGCTTTTTCTATGCTGGAGATGAAAGCTACCTTATGTAGGTTATCAGTTCAGTAAGTTCAGCTGCTCAGTCATGTCCGACTCTTTGTGACTCCATGGATTGCAGTACACCTGGCCTCCCTGTCCATCACCAACTCACGGAATTTACTCAAACTCATGTCCATTGAGTCAGTGATGTCATCCAACTATCTCATCCTCTGTCATCCCCTTCTCCTCTTGCCTTCAATCTTTCCAAGCATCAGGATCTTTTCCAGTGAGTCAGCTCTTCACATCAGGTGGCCAAAGTATTGGAGTTTCAGATTCAACATCAGTCCTTCCAATGAACATTCGGAACTTATTTCCTTTAGGATGGACTGGTTAGATCTCCCTGCAGTCCAAAGGATCTCAAGAGTCTTCTCCAACACCACAGTTCAAAAGCATCAATTCTTCAGCCCTCAGCATTCTTTATAGTCCCAACTGTCACATCCATGCATGACTACTGGAAAAAACATAGCTTTGACTACATGGACCTTTGTTGGTAGAGTAGTGTCTCTGCTTTTTAATATGCTGTCTAGGTTGGTCATAACTTTTCTTCCAAGGAGTAGGCGTCTTTTAATTTCATGGCTGCAGTCAGCATCTGCAGTCATTTTGGACCCCAAAAAATAAAGTCTGTCACTGTTTCCACTGTTTCTTCACCTATTTGCCATGAAGTGATGGGACCAGATGCCATGATCTTAGTTTTTTAATGTTGAGCTTTAAGCCAACTTTCCCACTCTCCTCTTTCACTTTCATCAAGAGGCTCTTTAGCTGTTCTTCACTTTCTGCCATAAGGGTGGTGTCTGCATATCTGAGGTTATTGATATTTCTCCCAGCAATCTTGATTCCAGCTTGTGCTTCATCCAGCCCAGCATTTCTCATGATGTACTCTGCATATAAATTAAATAAGCAGGGTGACAATATACAGCCTTGACGTACTCCTTTTCCTATTTGGAACCAGTCTGTTGTTCCATGTCCAGTTCTAACTGTTGCTTCCTAACCTGCATACAGACATCTCAAGAGGCAGGTCAGGTGTTCTGATATTCCCACCTCTTTCAGAATTTTCCACAGTTTCTGTGATCCATACAGTCAAAGGCTTTGGCATAGTCAATAAAGCAGAAATAGATGTTTTTCTGGAACTCTCTTGCTTTTTCGATGATCCAGCAGATTTTGGAAATTTGATCTCTGGTTCCTCTGCCTTTTCTAAAACCAGCTAGAACATCTGGAAGTTCACGGTTCACGTATTGTTGAAGCTTGGCTTGGAGAATTTTGAGCATTATTTTACTAGCGTTATGTAGGTTATAAACAGATATAAATGAGAATTAAGAGGAACAAAACCATCCCCAAGAAAAAGAAATGCAAAAATGCAAAACGGTGTCTGAGGAGGCCTTACAAATAGCTGAGAAGAGAAGTGAAAGGCAAAAGTGAAAAGGAAGGATATACCCATCTGAATGCAGAGTTCCAAAGAATAGCAAGGAGAGATAAGAAAACCTTCCTAAGTGATCAGTGTAAACAAATAGAAGAAAAGAATAGAATGAGAAAGACTAGAGATCTCTTCACGAAAATTAGAGATACCAAGGGAACATTTCCTGCAAAGATGGGTGCAATAAAGGACAGAAATGGTTTGGACCTAAAAGAAGCAGAAGATGTTAAGAAGAGGTGGCAGGAATACACAGAAGAACTATACAAAAAAGATCTTCATGACCCAGATAACCCCAGTGTTGTGATCACTCACCTAGAGCCAAATATCCTGGAGTGTGAAGTCAAATGGGCCTTAGAAAGCAACACTACGAACAAAGCTAGTGGAGGTTATGGAATTCCAGTTGAGCTATTTCAAATCCTAAAAGAATATGCTGTGAAAGCGTGCTGGACTCATGCCAGCAAATTTGGAAAACTTAGCAGTGGCCACAGGACTGGAAAAGGTCAGTTTTCATTCCAATCCCTAAGAAAAGCAATGCCAAAGAATGTTCAACCTACCACACAATTGCACTCATCTCACACACTAGCAAAGTCATGCTGAAAATTCTCCAAGCCAGGACTCAACAGTACATGAACCGAGAGCTTCCAGATGTTCAAGCCGGATTTAGAAAAGGCAGAGGAACCAGAGATCAAATTGCCAACATCTGTTGGATCATAGAAAAAGCAAGAGGATTCCAGAAAGACATCTGCTTCATTGACTACATTAAAGCCTTTGACTGTGTGGATTAAAAGAAACTGTGGAAAATTCTTAAAGTGATGGGAATACCAGACCACCTTACCTGCCTCCTGTGAAACCTGTATGCAGATCAAGAAGCAACAGTTAGACTGGTTCCAAATTGCAGAAGGAGTACATCAAGGCTGTATATTGTAACCTTGCTTATTTAATTTATATGCAGTATATCATGTGAAATACTGGACTGGATGAAACACAAGCTGGAATCAAGATTACTGGCAGAAATATCAATAACCTCACATATGTAGATGATACCACCCTTATGGCAGAAAGCGATGAAGAACTAAAGAGCCTCTTGATGAAAGTGAAAGAGGAGAGTGAAAAAACTGGCTTAAAACTCAACATTCAAAAAACTAAGATCATGGCATCTGGTCCCATCACTTCATGGCAAATAGAAGAGGCAAAAGTGAAAGTAGTGACAGATTTTATTTTGGGGGGCTCCAGAATCACTGCAGATGGTGACTGCAGCCATGAAATTAAAAGACGCTTGCTTCTTGGAAGGAAAACTATGACAAACATAGACAGCATATTAAAAACCAGACACATCACTTTGCCGACATAGGTCTGTATAGTTAAAGCTATGGTTTTTCCAGTAGTCATGTATAGATGTGAGAGTTGGACCATAAGGAAAGCTGAGCACTGAAGGATTGATGCTTCTGAACTGTGGTGTTAGAGAAGACTCTTGAGAGTCCCTTGAACAGCAAGGAGATCAAACCAGTCAATCCTAAAGGAAATCGATCCTAAATATTCATTGCAAAGACTGATGCTGAAGCTGAAGCTCCAATACTTTGGCCACCTGATACAAAGAACTGATTCGTTGGAAAAGACCCAGATGCTGAGAACGATTGAAGGCAGGAGGAGAAGGGGATGACAGAGGATGAGATAGTTGGAGGGCATCCCTGACTTGATGGGCATGAGTTTGAACAAGCTTCGGGAGTTGGTGGTGGGCAGGGAACCCTGGTTTGCTACAGTCTGCAGGGTCACAAAGAGTTGGACAGGACTGAATGACTGAACTGAACTGAACCAATTAAGTCTTGCTTTGCTTATGTGAGGCTTAGTACAAGTGAATCTACTTTGGCCCTGTTATTTCTTTTTAGCAATCCTCCCCTACCCAAAAAAAAAAAAAAAAATCCTCCCCTTTTGATCAGACCCTCAACTCAACTGAGAAATGCAATCAAATTATAAAGCAGTAGGGTCACTCTCAGCTACTGTTCTGTAGTTCTCAAAGCTTTTGTTGATCCTTTATGCGGTATCCACTGGTCATGACATTTCGCTTAATCTCTGTAATAAATGACAGGCCACAACTTCAGGTTTTTTAATATGGTCATTCTCTTTGTTCTATTTTTGAAGTTCTAGTTATGGAAATCATATGCTTAGAGGCCAATGGCTGTGAGCTTACATTTAAAACCTTTAAGAACCCACAAACTGCCAGGAGGTTACTATGTTTCTTATAAGCAGGATAGTTCCAATCTGGATGCAGTTTGGAGCCATTGTCCCCAAGACCCAAACCAATCAAAATCAAATAAGTCAAAGGAAGTCCCCATTGAAGGAGTCACCTTTTTAAGCCATGTGACTTGCTCAGGGATGTTATGAAACAGCTTTACCTTGCCCAGAAATATTAAACCAGGTATAGCAGGTAGTATTGGCCACAGCATATATAACTCCTTATTCAGTTAAAAGATAATCAAGGGCTATTGCATTGTCAGGGAAAACTTAGGCCAGAGAGTCTAAGGATTTTGGGGGTCATTTGTTGCTTTACATTCAAGATTCTGCAAACTTTCAAGAGTTAAGAAAACATTCCTGGTTATAGCCTCATTTGCATTTACTCCAAACTAAGGAAGTAGGGCCCTGCCAATGGAAGCAAATCCTGAATCATGAATGCCTTGATAATTTCTGTTTAAATCTATGACTCAGGACTGGAGAGGTGACAGCCATGGAGGCCATAAAATTTTAAGGGTCTATAAACCACACAAGCGGATATCCCTGGTGGTCTAGTGGCTAAGACATCTGTGCTCCCAATGCAGGGGGCCTGGGTTCAATCCCTGATCAGGAAACTAGATCCTTCTTGCTGTAATTAAAGATCCTGATCACTATCAAAAACAACAGAATGATCTCGGTTCATTTCTCATAACTAATTTTTCAGCGTGCCACAGAACATATTTACTGATAGATCTTTCCACTTCTCTGTAAAAGGAAAACAAAAGTGGATAAACCTGTGTTTAGTAATTAATAACTCATTTGGAAATGATCTGTATATTTAATGACTTGTTGTTCAGTCCTTCAGTCATGTCTATCTCTTTGTGACCTCATTGATGCCAGGTTTCCCTGTCCTTCACTGTCTCCCAGAGTTTGCTCAGACTCATGTCCGTTGAGTCGATGATGCCATCCAACCATCTCAATATTCTCTCGCCCCTATCATTTAATTTAACTTAGCAAAACTTTGTTTCAGGATCTCAAAAAGATTTGTGAAAAGTTCATCTAAAACTCTTTATCGTACTTACATCTATTCAGTTTACTTGTTCTTCAGCACTTATGTTTATATTACCCACAAAAACTTCATGAGCCATTAGACAAAGTCAGCAATCATCCCAAGTTTTTTGTTTTGTTTAGTTTGACTCACAAATTTTCTAAGCTCTGACATGACCTAATGGACTGTTAATAAATCTAGGTTAGAATGAAAGTTGTATGTCAGAATTATTTTTAATGTTGATAACTCTAAAGACATACCTCTTTAATTTAACCAACAAACTGGCTTTTATTTACTAATGCTTATTATCTCAGGTCATGTGAACCTGAAAAGTATTGGACTATGTTTTATTGTATTTTTAAGAATTTTGTGAATATGTAATTCATATAAGCATTTAATTTTCTTTAGAACAGTTAAATACCTTTACAGATTAGTTTTGGCATTACCAAGTGGAGGTAGAAAATACCACACATATACACATGTATGGAGACACGTGTGAGCATATAGATGCATGAAGAGACGTCATAGCTTCAGTACACTTAAAACATCTCATTTGCCCACGTTTCAAGTGACCTTTCCCCACCCTCCTTTTCTTTCACTGATAAGAATTGCTTCCTTGAAGTTTGTACTTTATCATTTACATCTCAAAGGTACAGGGTAAGAACGCAGGTTATAAGTCATTTAAGAGAAACAGAGGAGGTTTTGAAATTGGTAAAAAGGAATAGGTAAACTTTGGATTGCCTCTGGAGCTGCATTTCTAGTTTTGCAAAGATTTTTAAGGACCGTTGCTCTCAATTCCTCAAGGAATTGGCTTGCAACTTAAATGATATCATAGGTTGACCCACCCATAAATTCTTTTACAGGGGCTTTAAAATGTTTCTCTTTCCCTCTGGATATGTAGTTTTATTTTAGTTTAAGGGAGAAGGCTTTTAAAATGTTTCTAGTAGGCTTTGCAATTTGGCCAATTTCTGACCACAGAGCTACTTTGTAAGTTTTTTAGCTGGGACAAACAGTAAATATTTCTGGCAGTACTAAACAACCCTTTGGACTCAAGAGGCATTCCCAATGAGGTTGCAAAAGATATTTTATTTTCTTCTTTCTACTGAGTACTACAGACAGAGATCCAGGAGAGCTGATTCTGGTAAAGCATCTTACCCTCAGCTGGCTTCTGTCAGTTTTCTGAAGATCCTGTTGGCAGACTTCAGGCAAGTAAGGTTTAAACTAGGGGGTGTAGCTTCAGTGTTCCAGAATTTGACAAAGTTCTTCATTAACTTTTAGTTTACCTTAGCTGTTTAAGGGAATACCAGAGCAATTTACCAGAAAATCTCTCCGAGTTGTATCAACTCTGAAAGGGGCCAATAGGAAGGTTCTCCTTTGAGAGTAGACAAGAAGGCATGTGAGTCTGATGTCGAAAAATTTGCATAAGCCCTTTGAAGATAATCTCTTTTCATGTGTTCCAGATGATAATAATTGAGACATTGATCCCTGGACCAGCATTGTAAAGATCAACCCCTTGGAGTATGCAGTGTTGGGGGATCCAGGTATTAATTTTAGTGTCTGACGGAGCTCTTGTAGCTGTAAAGCTAATGGTTTGCTTCACTTTTGTTTATGATCTTGTATTTTAAATTCTCGTTAGCCTTTAGCAACAAACTTTTTAATAAAGTTATTTGGGAGTCTTCCTTTTGAAATGTTTTGTATACCAATTAAAATAAGTATTTCATTCTGTTTGATATGAAAGCCTATAAAGTACTTTAAGGTATACTACTTAGGCCAATTATCTTGTATATTTGAAATATCTGCTACTGTGGGCAAGAATCCCTTAGAAGAAATGGAGTAGCCATCATAGCCAACAAAAGAGTCTGACATGCAGTACTTGGATGCAATCTCAAAAACAACAGAATGATCTCCATTCGTTTCCAAGGCAAACCATTCAATATCACAGTAATCCAAGTCTGTGCCCAGACCAGTAGTGCTGAAGAAGCTGAAGTTGAACGGTTCTATGAAGACATACAAGACCTTCTAGAACTAACACCCCAAAAAGATGCCCTTTTCATTATAAGGGACTGGAATGCAAAAGTAGGAAGTCAAGAAATACCTGAAATAATGGGCAAATTTGGCCTTGGAATACAGAATGAAGCAGGGCAAAGGCTAATAGAATTTTGCCAAGAGAACACACTGGTCATAGCAAACACCCTCTTCCAACAACACAAGAGAAGACTCTACACATGGACATCACCAGATGGTCGATACCAAAATCAGATTGATTATATTCTTTGCAGCTGAAGATGGAGAAGCTCTATATAGTCAGCAAAAACAAGACCAGGAGCTGACTGTGTGGCTCAGATCATGAATTCCTTATTGCCAAATTCAGATTTAAATTGAAAGTAGGGAAAAACACTATTCAGGTATGACCTAAATCAAATCCCTTACAATTATACACTGGAAGTGACAAATAGATTCAACGAATTAGATCTGATAGAGTGCCTAAAGAACTACGGACAGAGGTTCATGACATTGTACAAGAGGCAGTGATAGAGACCATTCCCAAAAAAAAGAAATGCAAAAAGCCAAAATGGTTGTCTGAGGAGGCCTTACAAATAGCTGAGAAAAGACGAGAAGCGAAAGGCAAAGGAGAAAAGGAAAGATATAAGCATCTGAATGCAGAGTTCTAAAGAATAGCAAGAAGAGATAAGACAGCCTTCCTCAGTGATCAATGCAAAGAAATAGAGGAAGATAATAAAATGGGAAAGACTAGAGATTTCTTCAAGAAAATTAGAGATAAAAAAAAGGAACGTGTCATGCAAAGATGGGCTCAATAAAGGACAAAAACAATATGGACCTAACTGAAGCAGAAAATATTAAGAAGAGGTGGCAAGAATACATGGAAGTACTATACAAAAAAGATCATCATGACACAGATTACCACGATGGTGTGATCACTCACCTAGAGCCAGACATCGGAATGTGAAATAAGGTGGGCCTTAGGAAGCATCACCACGAACAAAGCTAATGAAGGTGATGGAATTTGAGTTGAGCTATTTCAAATCCTAAAAGATGATTCTGTGATAAAGCACTACACTCAATATGCCAGCAAATTTGGAAAACTCAGCAGTGGCCACAGGACTGGAAAAGGTCAATTTGCATTCCAATCCCAAAGAAAGGCAGTGCCAAAGAATGTTCAAACTACCACACAATTGCACTCATCTCACACACTAGCAAAGTAGTGCTCAAAATTTTCAAGCCATGTTTCAACAGTACATGAACCGTGAACTTCCAGATGTTCAAGCTGAATTTAGAGGAACCAGAGATCAAATTGCCAAAATCCACTGAATCATTGAAAAAGCAAGAGTGTTCCAGAAAAACATCTGCTTTATTGACTACACCAAAGCCTTTGACTATGTGGATCACAACAAACTATGGAAAAATCTTCAAGAGATGGGACCACCAGACCACCTGACCTGCCTCTTGAGACATCTGTATGCAGGTCAGGAAGCAACAGTTAGAACTGAACATGGAACAATAGACTGGTTCCAAATAGGAAAAGTAGTACATCAAGGCTGTATATTGTCATCCTGCTTATTTAGCTTATATGCAGGGTGCATCATATGAAATGCCAGGTTGAATGAAGCACAAGCTGGAATCAAGATTGCTGGGAGAAATATTAATAACCTTAGATATGCAGATGACACCAACCTTATGGCAGAAAGTGAAGAACAACTAAAGAGCCTCTTGATGAAAGTGAAAGAGGAGAGTGAAAAAGTTGGCTTAAAACTCAGCATTCAGAAAACTAAGATCATGGCATCTGGTCCCATCACTTCATGGCAAATAGATGGGGAAACAGTAGAAACAGTGACAGACTTTATATTTTGGGGCTCCAAAATCACTGCAGATGGTGACTGCAGTCATAAAATTAAAAGACGCTTGCTCCTTGGAAGAAAAGTTATGACCAACCTAGACAGCATATTAAAAAGCAGAGACATTACTTTGCCAACAAAAGTCTGTCTAGTCAAAGCTATGGTTGTTCCAATAGTCATGTATGAATGTGAGAGTTGGACCATAAAGGAAGCTGAGCACTGAAGAAGTGATGATTTTGAACTGTGGTGTTAGAGAAGACTCTTGAGAATTCCCTGGACTGCAAGGAGTTCCAACCAATCCATCCTGGAGGAAGTCAGTCCTGAATATTCATTGGAAGGACTGATGTTGAAGCTGAAACTCCAACACTTTGGCCACCTGATGTGAAGAACTGACTCATTAGAAAAGACCCTGATGCTGGGAAAGATTGAAGGCAGAAAAAGAAGGGGATGACAGAGGATGAGATGGTAAGATGGCATCACTGACTCGATGCACATGAGTTTGAGCAAGCTACTGGAGTTGGTGATGGACAGGAAGGCCTGGCATGCTGCAGTCCATGAGATCACAAAGAGTTGGACACTATTAAGCAATTGAACTGAACTGAACTGATTTGAAATGTTTCACATAATGGGCATACTTTCTAGGTTGTGTCTTTGGTAGGACTTTGCCGTGTTTGTAGATACTTATAGCTTTGCATGGATGTGAGAGTTGGACTGTGAAGAAAGCTGAGCGCTGAAGAATTGATGCTTTTGAACTGTGGTGTTGGAGAAGACTCTTGAGAGTCCCTTGGACTGCAAGGAGATCCAACCAGTCCATCAGCCCTGGGATTTCTTTGGAAGGAATGATGCTGAAGCTGAAACTCCAGTACTTTGGCCACCTCATGAGAAGAGTTGACTCATTGGAAAAGACTCTGATGCTGGGAGAGATTAGGGGCAGGAGGAGAAGGGGACTACAGAGGATGAGATGGCTGGATGGCATCACTGACTCAATGGATGTGAGTCTGAGTGAACTCCAGGAGTTGGTGATGGACAGGGAGGCCTGGCGTGCTGCGATTCATGGGGTTGCAAAGAGTCAGACACGACTGAGCGACTGAACTGAACTGATAGCTTTGGGGACTGTAGTTCTTAGACATAAAATAAGCAGGTGTGCCACCAGGTGGCACACTTAACATTTTGTGTTTTGAAGATCCCAATTTTTTACTTTGTTATTGTTGCAATTATTTTTAGCTAAGCCTTTGTGTTCTCAGAGCCAAACTAATACCTAAAAGTGATGTGCCACGCCGTTAAGAACTGTGTGATGTTTCACAGTTTACCTGGCATGGAAATTTTCTTCCACTTGGCAGGTGACCTAGGATAAATCCAACTTGTTTCATGACCAACTTATTCTGTGTAGTGAGTGCTCTAAGAACTCATAAATACTCAACCAGTGCTCAATTTTTGTGTTTTTTTCCCCCAAGATTTCCATTAACAATAGACCTTGTCTAGACAAACCAAGACAAAGAAACATGTACCTTAACACAGTAACAATAATGAAGAGATGTTAGTGGACTAGACAAGAGAAAACCGTACACACCACCAACAATTTCCAGTGTGAACCAGACCAGCATTCTCCAGCAAATGTGGCCTGTAAACTGAAACTGAGGGAGTTCCAATCCAACTGAACCAAAGGTCTGGGACTCAGATAGCAGATGGAACTATCTTCCAGCTCAAGCTGATCTGCTATGCCCTGCACTGGAAAGACAGTTAGATCAGGAGCTCAACACAACAGAGTGGAGCTCAGAACCCTGCTGAACTTAGCCATGGTCCTTGAAAATGGTGATAATAAAGACCATGAACTCAAAACGGGGTTCTAGGGTACCATACCTGTGTTTCTCATTGTCCTTGAATGCCGTAAGAAGTTCCCCTTGGATGCCCTTCCTGCTACCAAACCTGTTAACAAGAGAAATTCAACCAAATAAACTTAAAGATAAAATTTACTTCATTAAATGATTCGGGAATGGGGCAGCATCCCATATATCAAATAGAGAGGGACTCTCCACCAAACTGAAGGAAAGGAAAGGCTTTTAAAGGCAGAAAGGGAATGAGTGTAAAAGGAAATTATTAGCAAAAAATGCATTGTTTCAGGCAAGGTCACCGTTCTCAAGGGAATGGAGGAATCTTTTGGGTAGATTATCTTACTAGTGCTGACTGGGTAATTCCAAGTTGACTGGTTAAAGGTTACATTCTTGACATGGGCTGAAACAGCATTTAGGTTAGGTATTAAGTCTTGGTTTCCTCATGTGGGGCTTAGCATAAGTGTCTCCATTTGGAGCCTATTATGTCTTTTTAGCACCATGTTTTATTTTTAGCTTTATTTTCTTATGGTCAGCTTCTGCCAAGTTTCAATATTTCCTTCTATAAAGCTAGTGTGCAAATACCTCTCAAGTTTAACGTGTACCCAGATCACCTAAATATCTTTTTTTAATGCAGATTATGTTTCAATCAGTTTTGATACATGTCTAGCAAGTTCTCAGATCATGCTGATACTTCTGGTTCATAGAATACATTTTGAGTAGCAAGGTCTCATTCCATTATTTCTCTAGATTTTATAATAAATCCTGACCTTCTCTTCACCTGTTCCTTACTAAGTGGTCCCAACTTACATTCAGTGTAACAGTGTGTAACAGTTTGGTGTTTTTTTAAAAAAGGCTCAATCTTATTTAATCCTCACAGTATCATCTCTGGTAGATTGGAAGTTCGATTGGTTTCCTCAGTGAGAAAAGGGAGCCCAAGAACACAGTGACACTTTCCAGGCACTTCTCAACCTTGGCTTTTCTTCATACGTCTCTGTACTAGCTGTTTCCGAAGGAATTGTGGACATACACAGAGCATGGACATCTTCACTTTAGGTAATTTGCCTGAGAAGCCTTTTTCTCTCAGTCTGTTGTGTCCTTATTTATCTCATGAGCTTGTTCTGCTTGCCTTTGGTGTTTTTTCTTTCAGATTGAGGTGGAAATTGGCTTGACCTCCCATGAAGCCCTCTAGGGACAGTTTTTCTGGGTGTTGATTTAACATTTGTGTGTCTCTTTTCAGCTGACTGGTTGGCATCCGTGAAACTCCACTTTTTTTGTTGTTTTTTTAATTACAGCTTTCTCTAGTGGTTTCCTAATGTGTGTTTAAGTTTAAGGAAATCTTCGGTTAAAAAATCTGTTTCCCTATGTTCAAACCTATATATTTTTTTTAAACTTACATGGCCATATAACTCTTGGTTTTGGTGGCAAAGACATTCTTTTTCCTTTTGCTAATGTCCCTACGTTTTATATACAGACACAAACATATACTTACCAACCACTTTTCTAGATTCTCATTAAGTAACACACATTATGGTGAATACTTTAAAAGACATTGTGTCTTTTATACTCACAGTCACCCTCTAAAGTATTATAAGCTCTTTTTGACAGGAGAGAATTAAATCGAGGCTTACTAACTTGCACAAAATATTTAGCTAATTCAGGACAGAGTTTGAATTCAACTTAGGATGCCTGGTTTGAGAGTGGGTTATATATCTCTTGGGGATACCTTAGTGCTTTTCAAGTGCAGCATTGGCCCTTTCCTTAGGACTAGGACCATTCAGCTAATTCTGACATTGTTTAAAATAAAAAGATGTCAGGGTGGAGGTACAGTTAGTGAGACCTGTGGGAGAACATTGAGCTTTCGAGCATACTTGACTGATAAAATGAATGCCCAGCAGGCTGTTTGTCGCCTAGTAAATGTGGCTCAGTCCCAGAGAAAAATCATTCTCAGAAGAGTTTTTAATGCATTTTACAGGTGTTTCTCTGCTTGCCATGGCTCTTTCCCCAGGGCACCTTTGCAAAACTGATGAATAAGAGGTGACGTGATTGGGGATGTCTGACTGGCACACCTTATGTGAAAAGACGGAGAGCTCTGCTCTTAGCCAGTAAAGTCACATCTAATTTCTAAAACTGAATTAGAATAATAATGACAATAAAAGACCCAGAACACCACTTTATTACATCCCACGGTGTTTCTAGTTCTTGGCAACAACAAGGGAAAAAAATCCTGCAATCAAATTAGGGTGATCTGCACGACGGAAGTATCAGCGCAAGACAGTAGAAGCAGGGAATTGTTGATGATTTTCATTATCTGTAATGCTGCTGAGAGCTTTATTTGTCTTCACCTTGAAGCTTTGGAGAAAATCTGACTCTCCTTGGCATCATTAGCTTTTTCGACTGAACCATCTTGCCATTTAATAAGCATCAAGCCCTTGAGGTTATTTTGGAATGTTTTCCTTTCCCGGTGCCTGGGGTTTTCTGTTCCTAAAAGAGATACATTTGAGAAAATCTGGGAGGTTCTAGGTGCTGTTTATTATTTAGATGAACATTTTCATCATTTTTAAAATCACAAGATCCCAGGGAACGTGAATGGAATGAAGAGTGTTGGCTTCAACTGCAGCGTCACAGTATAATGAGAAACGTTGGGTAGGTAACCTGATCGCGGTTTCCTCCCTGTGATGTGTGATCATAGTACCTATCTCACTGGGTTGGGGCAAGTATTTGAAAGCATCTCTGTGATATCTCCAGCCACGTTAGGCGTTCCCTGATTAGTCACTTGTTTCTTGTAACAAGCCTAGTGAAAATGTACTGAGGGGAAGAATGTGCTCTGTTCTGGACAGAGCTAATAGTCCAGATAATGGCCATGCTTTAGAGATGAACTTGGATGGATCTTACCAGCTGGTATTTCTGTTTTTTTCAGAGGTCAGAGATACGTATATGAGCCAGTTCTGGGAGAAAATTGAATGCAAGAAGAATAAGCAGTTATCAAAATTGACCAGAGAACTGGTTTTGCACATACTGGACAGATAATCAGATTACTTTTTGTATCATATTTTGGGTTATAAGTCTTTACCATTCATGCAGTAATAAATTTGTACAGAAGCAGAGTTTTTTCATGATATCTTTCTAAATTTGAAGTTGTCACTATCATAGCATTGGTTTAGATGTAATTAAATGTCTTAGTTCCTTTCTATTTTTCTAGTCTCTGATTGAGTATACCAAAGTTAATAAGGCAGGATTGAAAAGGATGGTTCTAGATCAGATACTCAGGTAAGCTAATTTCCAGACTTTTTCAACATCTTGCCTTTTCTTTCTATTCTTCTAACTTTTGAACATCACAGAGCTCCCTTCTTGGATACAGTTCTTTAAATTATTTATTCTCATTTATCTGTAATTTGGGAAACTGTCTGATAAGGTCATTTTGGCTGAGAGTGGTTCTGTCTTGGCAGGAGGTGGTGTCTATCATAGCCTCCTCTGCTGCTGCAGGCTGGCCCCACGTTTAGCCAACCAAGGTAGAAGAAACTTATACTTTTCATCATCGGAAAGCATGGGCTGAGTTGGACTATCACTTGAAACCAGAAGTTCCTACTTAGCAACTGAAATTTTTCACATGGATCACAAATACCAGAGCCGAGGGTGGGTGTTCCTAGGCCAGATGCTTCGAATTATAAAGGGAAATTTAAAACCTAAATTAAGATCCCGAGAGAATCTGAAATAAGATTCTGCTTTTATTTATGGGCTTGAAAGTTTTTTCCCTTGTAAATCCAGATGTTAAGTACCTGAGTGCCTGTATGTATGTGTACATGTACATGAGTGTATGTGTGTACATATGTGTACCTGTATGTAAACGTGTATGAAGTTGGGTGTGTGTGCATATGTATCTCTCAGTGTGTCCATGTACCCATTTAACTGACCTGTTATTTGGAGGGTTTAATCTCAGAAATATCATAAACAGTCCATCTTTGATTCTGAGTATTTACTTTCTCTTTCTGATAATTTACAATAATTACAAGTATTGCTATGGTTGTTTAGTTTTATGATGATATCAGGAAATCCGAGTCCTGTGCCCACTACAGCTCTATTTAGCAACCCCTTTTGCCCCAATATTACCAAAATTTCTATCCATATTATCCCTTGGGAGGCCACATAGCAGTAATGTGTGTGGTCTGTGCCTCAGAGAGCTCTGTGTTAAAATCTCTGCTACTTAATGGCTGTATAATCTTGGACAGAGGTTCATTCATTCTTTACTTCATTAAAATTCACTTTCTTCATTTTCAGAACAGAGGACATGTAACTGAAAAGCTTGCTGTGAATTCTACATAAAAGAAAACATATAAACGAGCAGTGTGTGGCATATATTAGGTGCCTAATAAATGTTAATTGGACTTCCTAGGTGGCTCAGACAGTAAAGAATCTGCCTGCAATGTAGGAGACCAGGGTTCAATCCCTGGATCAGGATGATCCCCCAGAGAAGGGAATTCTCCAGGCATTCTTGCCTGGAGAATTCCGGGGACAGAGGAGCCTGGTGGGCTGTAGTCCATGGGGTCGCAAAGAGTTGGACACAACTGAGGGACTAACAGAAACAACAACAACAAATGTTAATTAACTGTCTCCAATCTCTCTCTGGTATTAAATTTCAACTCACGGAACACTAATTTTTCCCATATCTTTTTTCCAAAAGGTTAGTTGAGGGTCAGAAAGTGTAAGTAAATTTTCCAAGGCCACACAACTTGTAAGAGGAAGATGGATGATTAAAACTGAAGCTCGTCTGATATGAAAGGTTTTTGGCGGCTAAAATGCTGGTCTGAAACACAAACTTAAGGAGTACCTATTTTACATCTCCATTTTCAGCAGGCCTATACCTAAGCGATCTTAGCATCTTACCCCCTGCTCCAAAGTCTTTCTGAGAACATTAGACACAGTTAACCACTTACAGATGCAATGGAAGAGGGAGAAGAAAACAATTTAACGAAAGGAATTAGGAAAGGGAAATTAGATTTAGAGAGAGACTTTTTTCTGTTTTTCATTTTCAGTTTCTACAGTCTCCTACTGTTCATTGCTAAAGATTTTCCTCGAATATTGAGAGTCGTTTTTCCCTCCACAGATCTTGTTCACTCTCCATCCCAGTAAAGAAGTATTCTTCTATTGTATTATTTTGATGTATGCTTTGAATATGCTTGTGTCTAAATACCAGATGCTGTTCATGATATTACACAGACAGAAGAATGTTTAGTTCTGACCCAAGGTGAAGAACTAGCACTAAAACCTAACTTTTAGGGGGATGAATTTAATAAGGGTGGAATGGCAAGTTAAGCTGTTGTCATCAACTTCCATGAGAAGAAAGAATACCTTTTGTCAGTTTTTGCTCTGTGCGATGGCACCCCACTCCAGTACTCTTGCCTGGAAAATCCCATGGACGGAGGAGCCTGGTAGGCTGCAGTCCATGGGGTTGCTAAGAGTCGGACATGACTGACTTCACTTTCACTTTTCACTTTCATGCATTGGAGAAGGAAATGGCAACCCACTCCAGGGTTCTTGCCTGGAGAATCCCAGGGACGGGGGAGCCTGGCGGGCTGCCGTCTATGGGGTCGCACAGAGTCGGACACGACTGAAGCGACTTAGCAGCAGCAGCAGCATCTTTAGGTGACAGTATCTTTGATAAAGGCATTTTGGTTCTGTTTTCCTCAATGTAATCCCTTCTATTGCCAAGGAGAATCACCAGTATGTTAAATGGTAGAATTAAATAGAATTACTCAATTGCCAAGAGTTGCCAATATGTTAAAACAGTCTTTATTTTTGCTTTTTACAATTATACTTCAGTAAAAAAAAAAAAAAAGACAAGGTTGCTGAAAGTAACCAAATGTAATACTCTGGTACATAATTATGTGTTTCAAAACAGCCTTTCACAGTACTTGAGTAAGCCTATATATTTCAGGCGACTGCAGAATCCTGCTAGGTGCAGCTGGGCATTCCCAGTAGACTGTCTGTCTCTAATGGTGACCTGTGTGTGCTTAGTCGTGTCCGACTCTTTGTGACCCCATGGACTGTAGCCTGTCAGGCTCCTCTGTCCACAGAATTTGCCAGGCAAGCAAACGAGTAGGCTGCCATTTCCTACTCCAAATGGTCACTTGGGGCCAGGAATATTCCTGTGATATTAAGTGTTATGGAGAGGCTTGCATCATCTGTGAATGTATTTTTTAGGACTTGGGGTCATGTTGGATGTTACCCTTGAGAGTGGCTAGAGAAGGAAAGCCTAGAGCCAGTAGCTGACCACTGCTAACTTATTTCCTGACCCTACCAGCAAAGTCACTGACTCCTCACTGGTCACGGTATATGCCTCCAAGTGCCTTGGTGTAGGTGAATGCTGGATCCAAACCTCTGGTCACCGTTTGCCAAGAGAAAGTACTAGAGTTTGGAATAGGCTAGCCTCCAAGGAAGCTTTTGACAGCAGCTCTGCCCATGCCCATGCTTCCTGCTTCCATGTCAGGAGGTGCTTAGGGAGGAAAGGGAAGGAACCTCCTGGATTTCTGTCACTGTCCCTTTTCTTCCCACCTCTCTTGGCCTCCTGTTCTCTGGGAATCAAAATAACTAGAGATTTGCCTTAAATAATTGACTTCTTTTATTTTGATCCGTTAAAGAATGAGAGAGAAGTCATAGTAGTAGGTAGTGGGAGATGTAGGAGAAGGAAAAAAAAAATCAGTCTTTGCTGCATTCTTATTGGTTGTCACGCATTTTATGTACATGCTTATTCAGGTCTCATATAACCTAGGTAAGCATCCATTCAGTCATCCATTCATCCACATTTATGGTGTGCCTGTTGTATACCATGCACCGCTTTAGAGGCTCATTAGTAAAATTTCTAAATTCAAAGAGTAAGAATCTGAGAGGTCAAGTAACTTGTTCAAAATTATACAGATAATAGTGGAGAAGCAAAATTCTAATCCAGGATAGTTCTTTCAAATGACCCCTGAGGATCTCCTCTCTTTAGGGGAGAGGCAGTAATTGTTAAGAAATTGAATGTGAAATTTAACTTGCCTTTATACAAGTTATAAAGACCCCTTTTAGCTGGATCAGTTTTTCCTGAATGCTTAAAGCTGAAAGGATATTTCCACGTAGTTTATGCAGTGTGTGAGGAACATGACGGCTTCATTTTCTTTCTTTGTTTTCAGTTTCCTTCTACATCATCTCCACTCTCCTGATCTCCACTACTAGGGGCATCTGTGTCTTTAAGACCCCCTGACACCCCACCCTCAACTTTCCATTTCTTCTTCTTTGTTGTAGATAGGTCACAGATTCTTAATGGAGTACAGAGTACTTTGCAAGCTTAGCTTCAAGATCCCCTTCCAACCATATTATTAACCCCTAAAACCCTTTTGGGTAGAAGTTTGGAGTTTCTATTATGAGTTCATTTGACTGATTCACCAAATAAAGTTCCATATCAAACTTTTCATTTAGAACCAAAATAATTTGTAATTTGTTGCTGTGCTGTGCTTAGTCACTCAGTCATGTCTGACTCTTTGCAACCCCATGGCCTGTAGCCTGCCAGGCTCCTCTGTCCTTGAGATTCCCTAGGAAAGCACACTGGATTAGGTTGCCATGCCCTCCTCCAGATCTTCCCAACCCAGGGATCGAACTAGGGTCTCCTGCGTTGCAGGTGATTTGTTAAGCAAATAATTTCTGAGTCAAATTTGTTGTGTGTTTGAATGATTCTTCTATTGACACTTTTCATCTGTAGTAATAATACTGTGATTTGTGACATGTGGAGAAACATTAGAGAAGTTTTCTTCTGCTTATGTTGTAGAAGAAATGAGATATTTTGTTCACTGTTTTAAAATTTTTAAATTTAAAGTCCTGATGCATTTGCTTGGTTTTGGTATTACTTAATAGCTACTCTTTCTAGATTAAAACCATTTGGCCATGTTTTTCTAATGGACTATTTATTTAGGATTTAGAAGAATGGACCTATTGCTTAGGCATATTGAATAACAATGATAAAGTCAGTCCTTTAAAATGGTAACTTTAAAAAATTTCTTTAGAGATTTAATGGGATTTCTCAACTATTCTGTTTTAATAGCATATCAAGAACAGCTTTGGTAGTACAATTCATAAACAGTTCTTTTATGAACCAAATGAATTTTTTATTGCTTTCAGAAATGAATCTCCACCCATGAGACATTTATAGTAACAGAACAAATGAAAATTCAGTGTTTTTGAAGTAAAAATGCAGTGTGGGAGTAGAACCATACAGTATTATAGTAAAGGTAAGAAGGTTCCTTAGCATCTAATATACAACAGTAGTTGAAGTTGTTTGACTGTTAGATAAGAAACGATGCTTGTGAAAAAGTTCGCTGATTCATAAAGCACTAAAAGGCAGGCATGGCCTTCTACCTCAGCGGGAAACCTGAAAGGGACTCTCTAGGTTATTTTTAATTTTTCAGATAAAAGTTATTTTTCACAAAGAAACAGGCAGGTGGTGAAGAACATAGATTTGCCTTGATTTTGCATCTCTGTCATACTTGTCTCCAGCTTCTGATCCTATCCTACAAGCAATGCTAATGTTATTGCTAACCCATGTCTTTACCGAAGCATTAACACATTCTTTATTTCCCCAAACCACCATCACTTGTAAAAGAAATAGAGACCTCCAACTTCTTCTCTGTTGGTCATAAATAGGCCACAGTAGCTTCTGAAATATTATCACTGAGACAGGCAGTGAGTGTTTTCTGTTATTTTATTCTAAGAATGTTAAACCCTAACTGAATGTTATTATATACATTGTTCTTTATTATATACAAGTGAGATATTAGAAGTTTCTGAAATGAACATCTGCCTAAAACCAATATTTAAGTTGTAGTCTGTATCTATTCCAGTATCGTACAATTTAGATACAAATCCTTCTTCTATTGACATGGAAGAAATTTTGCCATTCAGTCTCTGAATAGAGTAAATGGAAATCTTAAAAAAGTAAATACAAGGAATTCACAGAAGACATTTTATTTTCTAAAGAAATTAAGCTTATCTTTCTTAACCTAAATTTCTCAATTTGGAATATTCTCTGTGGGGTTTGAATTTAATCAGTAGAGTTTTTAAATTTATAAAAAGATACTCTTGGGGTGATTTCATCAGGTGACCCAAAGAAAAACTACAGTTGCTTTTATACATTGGGTTAATCTTTTAGAATAAATATGTAGAGTTTGGGAAAGAGTAGAGGAGAGAAAGGTGAGCCCTTACCTCACTTCTCACTAGGTCTTAACGTGACCTACTGTAGGTGAATTACTTAAGTTCTTATTTTAAACAGAATATTGAAAAATGCTTGCTGAATAAATTAATGAAATACATGACACAAGCTGTTGAGATGTTTGCTTAACTCCATATGACTTATAAAGGGATTTTTTGAGTTTTTTTTTTTTTTAGGTGAATAGCCGTTTACGCAAGATATATCACTAAGCTAAAATAAATAAATTTAAAAGGTTTCATATAGACCAACTCTAAATTGCTCCCTATATCCTACTGTATACATAGAATACTGCAGAAAGAGTACAATGTTGGTGTGGTTGTATAGAATTAATAATAATTGGTTCTGAATATAAAGCACCAAAAAAGATACACAAGTGCACAAGCAGAGGTGTACACATACCCAGGCATGTGTAAAATATGTATTCTCTCCATGTAAATACATACAGATTACATACCTGTCATATTTTTCACATATATCTGAATCACTTTATACCAGCATGAGCTTGGCTCAGCAGTTCGGTTGATTTAGACAGCCAGTCTCATGAAAGTGAGCATTCACTTGGTAAATTTCTGCAGATCCTAGGATAATGGTCCGCATTATCATTTCTTTAACTGCACACCAGGGGACTTCTTAAAATCACAGGATGTTTAGTGATTGGAACCTGGGGCTCTGGCTATTAAAAAAAATCTCTAGGTGACCTGGATGCACATTATGTTTGGAATGTTTTTTATACCATATCTGAGCACTCTATGAATTCCCTCTTTGACTTCATTTTTGGCCCCTAACTATTTCTTCTGAGGGGAAAAAGGGATCAAACCATTTGAATGAGGGGCTTTGAATAAGCTCAAACGGCTGGGAGGATAATGAGATCTTATGTCCTCAGCCTGGCTGGGATCTCCCAGCTTCATTGTTGCTGTAAGCCCCTGACCATTTCTTAGTTTCTTGGCAGGTCAGGGAAGAATTTATATGGATTAATATTTATTTTCCATGTTTTTTTCTTATTTTCAGTGGGCTTGATATCTGGAATGTCGTACTGATAAACACAGAAGCCTAAGCACATTTTCTTGGTGTACCACCACAGATCGTTTCTGTAGATGACTTGAATGGTGATCTAACCACCTTCCTGGGATGGAGGAGGGGAAATACTTAGGGACAGAACATATATTTATATTTCACTGAATTATTTAGTCTTAATAAAAATCATAAAAGGAATGAAAATGGCACACGAGAGCAATAACTTTTAGAAATTTGCAAGTAAAAGTATTTCAATCAAAAAAATTAAAGAAAGATTAGGGAAAAGAACCATCACTTTATGTGAGTGAAGGGAATGTCCCATCAGATCCTTCTCTGTTGTTTCCTTTGGCGTTTCTGTTCAAATGTGGCTTGAATTTGTCACATACATGAATTACTATACGCTTTTATTATTCTTCACTCTTCATCAGACTTTCTCCTTTTGGTGCCATGTGCTTATTTTTTTTTTTTCCAATCTTCTACTTCCCTTTAATTGATTCTGCTTAAAATTGGTCTCTCAGTCACTTTCCTTCTCTCTGCCTGTAGTAATTCTCCTTCCATCTGTTTCCTTCTCACTCACAGACACACTAGACAGACAGCTTGATCACAGACTTGCTCTTTCCCTTACCCTATCTCCAACATTTTTATACTTCTCCTTTTCTTGAAGAAAGAAATGATTTTTATAGAAATGTTTCTCCTCTTTCTTCTCGATAAAAAGCAGGCAGCATGTAAAAAATCTTAAGAAACCTGGGGAAAAAATTAAAATCTTGCTGAATAGCAGTTATTTTTAGAATGAAGAGTGCCTGATAAAAGCACAGATCTCTCAGATTTCAGAGAGTGAAATCAATAGTTTTCTCCATGCTGTTTCAATGTGAAGGCAACAAAAACAAATATCTAAAGTAATAGCAGCAAGAGAGCTCACGGAACAGAATCGATTCTTACTGCTAACAGTCATGTAAACAGAAATGGTTGCCGGCCTCTGAAAGGATCTTGAAGAATATGGATCCATGCTGAGAGGCAAAAGTGAGAATGCTGGACCACCATCTTTGGTCTCCTTGAGAGTAAATGCATTCCAGGAGTTGGTGATGGACAGGGAGGCCTGGCGTGCTGCAATTCATGGGGTCGCAAAGAGTCGGACACGACTGAGTGACTGAACTGAACTGAACTGGAGAGTAAAATGTGATTTAAAAAAAAAAAACCTACAATTTTGTGGAATCTTCTGTATAAACATTCAGATGTTTATGGTACTTTGCAAGTCATCACTGACTTAACACATTTAATTCTCACAGCTACTCCTATAAGACAGATTGTTTTCCTCTCCATTTTTCGGGTGGGGAAACTAAGGCATAGATCTGTTAGCCAACTTACTCAGAATTATGAAGCTGATAGGTGGAAGTGCCAATATTCAGACACAGGTAAGGAAATAGCAACCCACTCCAGTATTCTTGCCTGGGAAATCCCATGGACAGAGGAGCCTGGTAGGCTATAGTCCATAGGGACACAAAAAAGGTCAGACATGACTTAGCAACTAAGCAGCAGTAACTGCCTGACTCGTCTCTTCACCAAAATGCTGCCTCAGTCTTAAACCAAGGGTAGAAAAGAGAATGGCATCATGGGTGATGAGTGATTTTAAGCCTTTGCACAGGATAGAGTCCTCAGGTGCTATATTTAAACTTAAATGGATCTTAGAGAAAATTTTGTCAGTCCTCATTTCATAGACAAGGAAAATAATTCTCAGAGACTAGAAAGAATTAGCTCAAGGATGTCTTTTGTCTTTGTGAGATTAAAACTCCAAATCCCTCTGATAACAAAGCCTTGAATTTTTTAAGTCCTAGTCCCTGTTCCTTCCCACACATTATCTTCCCCATTGATTTCTTACAACACTAGAAAGTCCACCACTGAGAATACTTTTCAATAAAGGTACTGGCATTCAGAAATCTTCAATTGACACATGGACTCATTACCCTGAGGGAACCACACAGAGTTATTGTTTTTCTCTGGGTTTATAGTTCCATCAGAGGGCCTCTTTTCTGTTTTATTGGAGAAAGAGGCAGGGGAGGACACCCTGGGCCTTTACTGTCCCCCTCCACTCACAGATTTCCTGCCTTGGAAAAAAAAATGTACCTATAGTTGCTCTCTCAGTGAACAGGTTACTTGTTGCAAAACTGTTCTTGAGCATTCAGCACATTGTGCTTTAGAGAATGGTAGCATCTTAAGCGCAGGCATTGTACTGTTTGGGTTTTGCTTTGTTTTGTTTTTTATGTTGAAGAGGTTCTTTATTGTTGTTTTCAGCAACTACACAGGTGAAGGTACCACCAATTCATTCTCGCTGCATGACCCCATGGAGAGCTGGAGCCTTCATGTTCAAAGAAAACTCTTTGAATTGAGTCCACTAAGACTTCCCTCCAAGGATACAGAGCTCTGTAAGTTGAACTTTCTGTGTTCACAGAAAGTTGTGAATCAAGTGACATCTTCCAGTGATTTTCTCTGGCACCCTGATACTTCCCAAACTTTTTTGGACCTCCAAAGTAGTCATTTTTTCTATTATAGCTAAAGATGCCAGCCATATATCCAGTAGAAACCAGTACTGTCAGGAAAGCTGCTCTCTGTGGATCTGAGGCTCTATCGTTAGATGGGCAAAGGCATTTCCCGATCAATGGAATGTCTTGACAAACATTTCTGACATGTACCAGGGAACCATTCACCACAGTCATGACTCCAGAGAGTAGATTTTCACTTTACTTAAATCTGCATCAAGGAATCTGCAAGTTAGCATCCCATATACTCATTTTTCTTGAACCACTTAGGTAGAATAATTTACATGGTAAGCGAAGGACTAGCTTAAACAGTGTTCTCCTTAGAACTATGACCCCTAACAACACTGCAGAAACAATACATATTGATTCTTTTTTTTTTTTCTTTTGGCAGATTTCAGCAGGGTAAGATTCCTTCATAATAAAAATGGGATTGAATCATTAACCTTGCTCCACTCCACAGATGAATGTCAGTTATTGTCTGCTCCCAGAACATTGCTAAAAGGTCTAAATTACTGTAATTTGGCACTCATCTTTCATAGCCATTCTTCAGGGAGCACAGGGCCGTGGCCAGGGGGCCTCGGCTTCCCTTGAAGAGAAGCACAGTCTGTGGCAGCCAGGCTGAGGCACTGAGCTCTATGTTTGTGGTTCCCTTGAGAGCTGTGTCTGAGGAGCTGCGATATTATCCTCAACTCTTCCCAATTTAAAGAGAAAAAGCCTCCTTTTAAATCTGCACTGTTGTTGATTTCAGTTCTTTTAAATCCACTGGAGCACGGTTTTTCAAAGTGTGCCCTGTTTCTCTATATGTTGGATTAGGGGAGTAGGAAGAGAGAGGGTCCCAGGAGAATAATTCTGTGAGAAACTACATGTTTACTATATCAATGTATGTATAACTTTTTCTAATAGTTCAGTCACTTCTTTTTTATCTTTTTTTTTTAATTTTAGGTATGCAGTTTAGTTTTTATCCTATAGCAGACATGCTTAGAGTAATCAAAAGGAACTCCACCTGAAAGAGTATAAATAGAGTCACTTACAGACAAGAAAGGCAATATTTGTGTGTGTGTGTTTGTTTGTGGGTTGTGTGTGTGTGTGTGTGATTCAGATGAAAAGGTTTGCCTTTGACAAGTTGCCAGTGTCACCATAGAGTTTACTTAATATGTAAACTTTTCTTATAAACTTTTCTATAAAATTTTCTTTCTTCTATTATTCCTCTTTGTTTTCCTTCATTTAAAAAAAATTCAGTTCACCCCTTTACAATGAGTCATTGGCTATAAACTATTACTTTAATATGAGTTGTTATACATTTTACTTAAATGGCAATAGATTTTTTAAAAACCTATGTATATAATTAGAATACTGTGGCATAATCAAGTTTCTGAAGACATTTATTTCCAACATAAGGGAAACATTAAACAGTTTGAAAATTCTTGGTCTACAATTTATGTAACTATAGCTTTGGGTTCACAGTCTCTAGTTTAGAAACTTTTTGCACTGCTCTGCTTTCTTTTCACAATCTTTTACCACTTCCTTCTCCATCAAACTGACCTTTTATTTTAATGGGTTTTCCAGAGAGAACTTGCTGTAATAGAGGTAATCTATTGTTGGACATGATTTCAGATGACAACTTCGCAGTTTTGATGTACTTTATGTTACTTAATTGAACAGGAATAGACAGTTTAATGAGGCATTCTCTATATTATTTTATTTTTAATTGGCAAAACCAGGATGACTCACACCCAGGTTTTAAGTAAATATTAAACTAAAGAGACAGGAGGAGGTTGAAGGAGGGGTGGTTTCTGGTTTTGCCAAGATGATGAAATAACAGGTTTCAAGTTCTGTCCTCCTAAATGAATGCTGGAGAAATCATAGAAGCACAAGGGAACTATGAATTTAAGGAACTAACAGAGGAGAAACACTCTCCCCGGCCTCATAGATGGAAGACCTTCTGAGAATTGTCTGCACAGGATAATTGGGTGGTGGCAGCCTGGAGCAGAGGCAGAAAGTGGGAGAATGGGGTAGAACAGTGGTTCTCCAACGTGCTACAAAGACCAGTAGCATCAGTATCACCTCAAACTTATTAGAAATGCAAATTATTGACTAATTCCAGACTTACTGAATCAGAAAGCTAGTAATACCCAACTATTTATGTTTAAACAAGCCTTCCAGGTAATGTGATACATGCTAAAACTTGAAAAAAGAAAGCTTTGTTGAGCTTCACTTGCCTTTTACTTGCTTAGAAGGCCTCATGTTGTGTTTTGCTACAAACACGTGCCTTTCCCCACAGCTCAGAGGATCAGTGCTGTTGCCAGTTCAGGGAGTAGTTCAGCAGGTCGAAGAAGGCCTGCTCCAGCCGTGAGTTACTCACATGTGTGGACTGACCAGCTCTTCTCCTGCGTTTATTTCCCTCTTAACTTTTAGTTTTCGACCTCAAGAGCAGAGGGAACCTGCCTCTGTTGATTCACCTCCGTCATTCACTTGAAAGAAACCCTGAATGGAGTAGCTGCCAGCTGGAGGGCCAGCCAAAAGGTCACCAGGGATTCTGTGTAGCCTGAGATACTCAGCTGGGGGGACTCATCTCTGCCTCCTGAACTCACCTGGACTGATTGATTCAGTGTGTAATCTTGTGCCATTTTTCATGAACCAGACAGAATAGCTGATACTCTCAGGAAGACATGGGTTCAGCAGATGCAAGAACGAGACCTCTGGAGAGTGACGTCAGCACGATGCTGACATAGGCGGCTTCTGACTCTGCTGTCCCTCAGGAGAACTGCTGACAGCTATTTATGAACAAGACACCCTGAGAAAATCTTGAAACATGGGAGCATGACCCTGAAGCACCCCGCTGCGCCGCAGAGGCTGACAGGCTACATTCCAAGATAAGAGAAGCGGCAGCAGGCTCAGCGCTCTGCCCCTGTTGTGGCCAGCACAGACCACATGGTGAGCTCTGCTCTGAGCCTCTGGGGCCTGGGGGCGCGAGCCAGCCCCTAGCCCTGCGGGCCGCATTGAGGGAGTCCCTACTGACGCTGGTCTCGCTCCATGGGGACTACAGGGGAATCTATGATGGAGACTTCCAGGAAGGGGTGGATCCAGGATTATGAGGCCTGTAAATTATACCATTTTATATCTTACAAAAAAAGAAAAACAAAATTACAAATACACAAAATCAGGTGTGAAAATGATTATTTGTTTAGGCTGACCCAAGAGATAGCAATAAAGTACACATATTTAAAAACTGACAGATAACACAAATATCACTAAATCTCAAAAAACTATTTGTATTATTTAACCATGGGTTCAGTCCCTGGTTGAGAAGATCCCCTGGAGAAGGAAATGGCAGCCCACTTCAGTATTCTTGCCTGGGAAATCCCATGGACAGAGGAGCCTGGCAGGCAACAGTCCATGAGGTCACGTAGTCGGACATGACTTAGCAACTAAAGAACAATAACAGCAACAACTAGGACACATATTCCTATAAAACTGTTTTCCTTTTTTGTTTGTTTATTCTCTTCATTCACCTCTTTGTCAACAATTGTATAATCAAAGATAATTGACTTTAAAACAAATATATTTTATCCTTTTCTATATGATTGTTCAAATTTTGATTTTCTTATTGATACCTGGACATAAATCATACAGCTTCACAAACTTGACATGTTTTTGATACTGCAATAGTTTTGTGTGTTATAGTCACAGCACATCTGATTAATCCTATTTTGCATGATTGTGTCAAGAAAGATAAATTGTATGCTGCACTTGAGATTATGTATTTTGAATTTTCAAGTATATTTCTAAGAACAGAGAGCTTCCATTTTGACTAGGCAGGGTTTGAAAAACAAATTCTCATATAATTTTACATATCTGATGATTGGAATCATTTTTCACATATTATTTTCTAGATTTGTGTACTTCAGACCACTTCCTTTGTATTCTCAGTACTGGACACTGAAGCACATTCTCATAGTACAGCATGACCTTTTTCACATCATGATACAGACAGGATGAGTTGGCATAGTGCACTAAACTAGTATTCCCAGAAGCTTTTTTCTTTTTAATATGTATTTATTTATTTTTGGCTTTGCTAGGTCTCCATTACTGAGTGCGGGCTTTTTATAGTTGTAACAACTTGCAGTGCGAGGGCTTCTCATTGCGGTGGTTCTCTCATTGCAGAACACAGGCTCTAGGGTGTGTGGTCTCAGGAGTCGTGGTGCACAGGCTCAGTTGTCCTACAGCATGTGGGATTTTCCTGGACCAGGGATTGAATGGTGTGCCTCGCATTGTGAGGCAGCTTATTAACCACTGGACCACCAGGGAAGTCCCCCAGAGCTATTTTTACACAGGTGTAGCTAGTAATAACTTTATACTCAGGATTTATTGTGACGCATATGTTTTAGAATAGAAATGGAAATAGAGGAAAGAGACAGCAGTCTTATCTGATTCCATATAAAATATCTTATTGCTGAAGATGTACAAAAATATACAACCATTTGGCAGTGAGAGTGCACAACTCAAGCTTCATTAGTGTATTAATCAGGGTTGAACAGAGCAAAATCCATAGTAGAGATAAGTATATATGGAGAGGGGGAGAGAAGGGATGAGAGAGAGAAGAGAGAGTTGGGTTTGTTTTAAGGAATTGACTCACTTGATAGAGGAAGCAAGTGCATAATCTGCAAAGTAGCCTGAAGACCCAGGGAAGAGCTGATGTTGCACTTTGAGTTCAGAGGCTGTCCGCTGATGAAATTCCATCTTCCTATAGGGAGGTCAGTCTTTTTATAAAAAGACCTTCAGCTGATTGGATGAGGTCCACCCACATTTTGATCTATTTTATTCAAAATCTACTGATTTAAATGTTAACCTCATCTTAAAAAATTCCTTGAAAACAATAGAATGAGAAAGATTAGAGATCTCTTCAAGAAAATTAGAAATACCAAGAGAACATTTCATGCAGAGACAGGCACAATAAAGGATAGAAATGATATGGGCCTAAGCAGAAGATATCAAGAAGAGTGGCAAAAATACCCAGAAGAACTATACAAAAAAGATCTGCATGACCCAGATAACCACGATGGTGTGATCACTCACCTAGAGCCAGACATTGGAATGCAAAGTCATGTGATCCTTAGGAAGCATCACTACAAACAAAGCTAGTGGAGGTGATGGAATTCCAGTTGAACTATTTCAAATCCTGAAAGATGATGCTGTGAAAGTGCTGCATTCAATATGCCAGCAAATTTGGAAAATTCAGCAGT